>NC_141698.1:994267465-994867465 GCF_964263255.1 Lissotriton vulgaris
CCGTATCTTTAGCGTCTCCGCCCAGGACCAAGTAAGACTATTTCATATTGACTTCGGAAGGTGAAATCAAACCTTGTCAAAAACAATTGAAGTGAATGCATAATATTGTTGAAGTTTTCTTTTAATGCCAAAACGAAATACAATTGTGAACTTGTTTGCTTATAATCAGGAATAGCAGTGACTAAAACTGCAGGGTCTGTTAAATATATGTTATTTAAGGATTTACAAGTACAAGTGTCTAGGAGAGTAGATTGGGTTCTTGTTTTGTTTTTCTCATTTAAGTCTACAGAACCCAGTGTACAGATTCAAGTTTAACAAGCAAGGTAAGGCAGAAGTTCTGCATGCAAGTTTTAGTTGAGTGATACTAACCAGTTGAAACCAGTTTAAGAAGTAAGAACCTGAGTTCTGAGAAGTGAATTGTTTAATTTGATTTCTTACTTGATTAGGATTTTCGGAAGTACAGTACACAAAGAAGTGTCATAATCCTTGCACATAGAAGTATAGGAGTGGGCCTAGCTCTTGTTGGTATGTATATTTAATCCAGTGGTAACTTAAAAGGAAGTCTGATAACCAGGTGCCTACAGCCAGGATATTTATGATTGTTGTCATATTTTCTGAATACTGTTTAGCCTTTCACTGAGACTACGCAACTCATCATAAAGCCCAGAATACTTCAGGAGAAAAGGACAGGCATCTCAAGAAGAGATCCAGTGTTGTGTTTCTCTCTCACTTTCCTACTCCATCCACTACCCTTTCCCTCCCCCACTTCCCTGTCCCTTTGGGGGCCAATTGGTTGTGTCAAGTGTTCTAATTCCTTGCCACGCTAGTTGGGTCTCAGAGGTATTGGGATTAGTCATCGTCAAGAAGGAAGCTCCTGGACTCTTGCTGTGGCACTCCTGACACCTATCAATTTTGTCCATTTTGGTGTCTAAAAGTAATGAAATTAAGATCTATTTTCATAAATTCTCATTTCATTGTTTTAGTACTTCTAAATGCTTTACACTAGTTCCTTTGTTTAAGTCTGACTGACTGCTCAAAGCCACAGCTACCCAGGGTTGAGCTACGGTGTAGATTATGAGCCTGACTGGACCCAAGTCGGTATTGTGAGTGTATTACACTGCAAAGTCACAAAACCACTCCAAATAAAACATCACGTTTTCTCACAATGATGGTACAGAACATTGCCAACATGGAGGTTATAGTAATATTAAAGTTATTAATATGTTAATTTTAGTTCTTTGTAACTGTTTTAGTAATTATTTTATTGTTTTTGCAATATTGTTAAAGTATTGTTTTGGAGTTTAATTTAGGTTTTTTAAATACCGGTTGGTTGTTGGGTATGAAGGAGAGTATGGGAGTATGGTGGAATGATATTCAATTTGTAATTGTTTCATTTGGATAATTAGATTATTAATTATACAAATTGTTTAATTAATTAAAAAGTATTTTATTTTTTAATATATCTGTTTATTTAAAGGTTTATTTTTTGGAAAATGTTTGCTGGCATTTATTTAAATTTTTTACTATAATTTCACATGTTTATCAGTTGTGATTGTATGAGAGTAGTGTGGTAGGTGTGTTGTACTTTTTAAAATATTTTAAATTTGGAAAATGATATATGAACTAGCAATTACTTGATAAGTACCTTTGTTTATCATTTTGTTAAGGAAATTAGTAGATTTTCTGCTTGTTTATCGAAATTGTTTATTAAGTAAAACATTTTTTTACTCTTTACGTGATATTTTTGTATTGATTATGATTGTTGTTGTTTTAAAATATATTTTACAATAAATGTGTACATTATTTTTCAGCACTTCCCCTATTGTTGCTTAGGGAGGGTGGGAATAATAAATCTGACCCTCTAAAGTCCAGAGCTTTCCCTACTGCAGCTTAGGTTAGAGTGGGAATAGTCAGTGTGACCCCTACAAAGACAAACACTTTCCCTACTGTAGCTTAGGTTGGAGTGATAACAGTGTATATGAATACTCCAACATTCAATGCTTTCCCTACCATTGTTTATGTTGGAGTTGGAATAGTAAGTTTGACTCTTCGAAAGTTCAACATTTTCTTTACCGTTGCCTAGGTTGGAGAGGAAACAGTAAATGTTGCCCATCCAAAGTCCAAAAGCTTTTGCTACTGTTATTTAGGTTGCACTGTAAATAGTAAACCTGACCCCAGCAAAGGTCAATGCTTTCCTTACTGTTGGAAACATTGGAGTCCAAAGGATAAAACTCACCATGCCTTACTTTCACATATTTTCCTAATATTTTAGTGGGAATAGTCCAAGGAATACCCTACTGTTGCTTAGCTTGAAGTGGGAATAGTAAATCTGACCCTTTAAGGCCCAACACATTCCCTATTGTTGCTTAGCTTGGAGTAGAAATAGTAAATCTGACCGCTTTAAAGTTCAACTCTTTCCTGACTGTTGGTTAGGTTGGAGTGGGAACGGCAAATATGACTAATCTCCAGCTCTCTTTTGTAGCTTAACTTGGAGTGGAAATAGTAAATAAGGTCTTTCTTAAGCGCAGTACTTCCCCTACTGCTTTTAGGTTGAAGAGGGAATTGTACATTTTATTTTTCAGAAATGATTGATTTTTTCCACTTTTTTGGTGTATCTGAAATGTTTTTGTTTGTTTGTTAATGCTTTGTTTGATATTTATTTTAACTCATTTATGTTTATTACTTTGGACGCAGCATTTAAAATGTTCCCCAGTTTTGGGAGTTTATATCTATTTTTATTAATTGTGAAAGATTTTAATGTTAGTATTTTTCCTCTTTGCTTGTTTTTTAATTATTGTTTGTGATTTTGTTATCTCTGTTTTGTGATTTTATTTTACAGTATATTTTATTAAATATGTTCATGTTTGGTTAGTACCTTTGAGTAATATTAATTTTAATAATCTGTGTTAGAATTCAATTGTATTAATTATATCACATAAATGTATTGTTTAAATTTTGTATATAAACTTGTGTTATATATTTTATGTTTCTAAAATCATTCAATTATTATTAGTATTTGTAGTTATTTACTTTTTTAAAGTTTAAATATATATTACAACCTAAATATTCTTGATATTCAATACCATGATATTGTTGAGACAATATTTTTGTTGTTTGCATTGTAAGTATGAAAACACGATATTTAGCCCCACACTACAGGGCAATCTGAAAAGCAAGATAACCAGATGGCTGGCAAAGATTAGGTAAGAGGCAGTTTCTTAAACAAGAAGCCCGAAGTGATAAAGACCTACCCCTAAGTCTGGCATACCTAGAGCGCAGTTGCTGTAAAAGAAGGGGACAACAATACAGGGCTTGTCTCAAAGGGAAATAGGGACTGAGTGTTTCAATAAAACACTAAGATAACACACCATAGAAAGCTTGATGTATGATACAGATTGTATTGAATTTAGGGCCCGATTAGGTTGGTGGGTGGACCCTATTGGGGATTGGGACCACCCAACAGGCGGTCGGCGGTCCCGTAGTAGGCCTTTTGATGCGACCACCACAACACCAGTTGCAATGCAAAAAAGGACACTATACATAACCCTGCACTACGTGGCAGGCACCATTCAGCGCCTGCCACATGGTGCAGGGTTATGTAGGGAGCACCATAGGTGCCCCTGTGGTCCGTGTCTGTGAACCAGGTGGTAAGAGTGTCCACTAGTGGCCCCCATTGTCCCTTTCTGCCAGCTTTTTCATGGCGCGTTCACGGACATTAATGGGCCGGCGAAAAGGAACATCGTAATGCCTATTGCAGTGCCTGGTAGGCACCGCCACCATTGTAGGCATTACAGACCGTACAATGGTAGCCCGTCAGATTTTCTCCCCTGATCGTCCACCCACCCGCCATGTGGCGGGCGGTGTTCTGTACTGTAATGATGGTGGAATCGCCACCAACATGCTGTCGGTGGCGATCCCACCTCCATCGTAATGAGACCCTCGATCTGCAGGTGGTAGCATTTCTGTACCTTTCTTGATCTGGTTTTTAATAAAGTATTTTATTATTTTGTAATATAGAAGAGATTTAAGCCAGCAATCTGAGAATATGAGAATTTTTTATTTGGGAATAAATTGGAGTTTACACTAGAATCAGGTTTCGAGATGTGTGATAATAGCAAACTTCGACAGTTGAAACTTTGTAAAAATGTCCATGGAAAACAGTCCATGATGTGGACAACCTGTGAAAGATGGTGCAGAAACTCAAGCACCGAGATTGTCTTTTTATATTCTGACCGGATGATTACATACAGCTGGTCGGTACTGAAACCTGACGGTCATTCTGGCTGGCTTCTGGATTACAATGCACAGTTTCCGTAAGGGTTTCAATGCTGGTCTTACTGACATGGAAACCCTGTTGGAAAGCGTGTTTGAGGGCCCCTAGCAGGGCCCACTTCTGTTTTCAGCCTTATATTGGGGGCCAAGGGGGCACCATAGGTGCTCCCTTGTTAATCCCTGCACCTTGCGGCAGGTACCTTGAGGCGCCTGCCACTTAGTGCAGGGATGAACACAGACTCCCATTCCTCTATGGGACCTTGTGTTACGGCTTGTTTACGGCCCTAACATGAGCTCCCATAGAGGAATGGGAGTATGCAACCACACCATATGCAGTCGAATCATGATTAGACAGTCGGGACCTCAACCGGATGTTGATCGGTCCCGTTTCTGTGACGGTGTCGGGCATTTGCAAGTCCTTTCTACATTGAAATAATCCCTCAGTGCTGTAGCCCAAGGTTGTGCTCAGAAGCACACAAATGGTGCTAATGAAGGTCAAATATCAAGGCTGAGTATTCTTGATTCCACCTCATGCCTCCTTAATCCACCACAGACACTTCCTGCGCCTTTATCTCACTCTTACATGTTCTTTTTCATCCCTGCTTTCTCCTTTTGCTGCTGTTTTTCCGTATGTCTACTCCTACTTTTTTGTCCTTTTGTCTTTTTTTCTCTCTTACTCTGGATTAAAGACTGAATAAGGGCTGTTCCCTAAAAAAATGTGCTGGTGTGCCCCACCTGCAACCACCTGCTCAAAATAAGTACTGCTCAAGGCAAATATCAAAATCATGAGAACAAAACAGTTCTTTGGAACTAGGCTGTTCCTAAGAGTTAAGACAAGTAACTACAGAGTTGTATCCTATACACAAAGGGGCTTATTTACAAGTCCCTTGCTCAGCAATTATGTCACCTTTTCCCATATTAAGAATGACGCACCGGTGGCGTAATGGGCGTGTAAATAAGCCCCAAAGTGTTCTGTATAGTGAGTGCTTAGTTTCAGGATAATATAGTTTAATGTTATTGCAAATTGCCAACTACTTCGCTCTGTGAAGAATAGATGTCCATATGGGTCAGATCGCAGTGCTGCTGGATGGAAAGAAATAGGTGGGGAAATGTGGCCTGACCTTAGCCTTTGAATAAAATAATGAGGTCAGGCTGCTAGTGGGGAGCACATGACAGAACAGTTACCTGCTTTATCTGTGCATGCTAGACTCCTTTAACTACGAAATTAGTACAACATGGTGACACATTCTGCAACTTGCAAATGAAAAGATTCTTTGAATTCTCTGAACAATGTGAAATAGGTTAATCTGAAATAGGTTAACCTACTGCACACTGTGTTCAAAGTCATTTAGATTTATTTTTGATGGTTCAGGTTGTTCTTGACTACAATTTTAATTAAGCGAAATTACATGCAATAGCTTGAGTCAGGAAACATTGCAATTGGACAATTTATATATTTTTATAATATTAGTTTACTATATTTAAATTGGTTTGCTCTGTGGTGGAATGTTAACTTTATATGTGTCTTGTGGAAGACTGCTGTTTTCAGGATTTAGTCAAGTTTCATGCCAAAGCACAATAGAAAGAAGACTTCGAGCTTGCGGTGTTGAAATGAACGTTTTAACATTTCTTTTATCCAGTTGTTCTACAAGGCTGGGTCTGCTCTGGATTGTAAAGTCCACAAAAAGCGTGTGGCTGCTCAGGGCAATGGTGTTAATAATTTAATAGGTTAGAGTAGGAAAGAGTGCCTTTTTGACATGGTCACCCCCACTTTTTAGCCTGATATGCGATCCAATTTTGACTGGAAGTGTACTGAGTTCTGCTATTCAGGTCCCCAGTGCCAGAATCCTTTCCCTAAAATGTACAATAATTCCCTCAATTGGCAATACCTTTGGCCCCCTGTAAGTCCCTAGTAAATGGTATCCCTGGTACCTTTGGTATGGGTACCAAAAGTCTGCAGCATGTATTATGCCACCCTAAGGGACCACTCACCAAACGTATGCAGCCTGCATGTCTTGGTGCAGACAAAAGTGGAAACATGGCATGACAAACATCCCTGTGTGCCATGCCTGAACAAACTGCAAACCGTATATGCAAGTCACCCCAACAGCAGGCCTTACAGGCCTAAAGTAGAGTGCATGTGTGGACATAGCTGCCTGAGCAGATAGGCTCCTATGCTGGTCAGTTCAACTACTGTGAGGAAAAGTGACCAGGTTAAGCAATTTTAAGGACATGTGCTGGCCACTGGTAAACGCAACTTGGCAAGCTACATGAAGGCTTCACTGACACCAAAGATATTTAGTATCAAACATCTTGTATTACTAAACCCACACTGATTCCAGTGATAGATTTATTAATACAAGCACTGAGGGCACTTTAGAGGTACCCTCTGAAAAACTACCAACTACTAGTGTGCTGAATGACTGGTTCTAACCAGGCTATAACCACAAATGAGTTTCTGACCCCCAGGGGTGAGGGAATTTGCTCTCAGGATGTCAGGAACAAAACCAGTTCAGACAGAGGGTGTTTACACTCCCTTCCTCAGGACAACCTGCAAATTAGCATTACAAGCAAGGGGGCTTCAAAGAGTCCACCACCTTTGGAATATATATAAATCTGGCTTCCCACAAAGGAGAGGATGCTGACCACCCTCTCAAGGGCCCATTTGGTGTCTTAACAGGTGGGACAATTAATAGTCAGAGACGCATGTTCACCTTCAGGCTAGTTCCACCCCTAATGTGGGCTGTCTGAAGTGAAGATGAAAATCAGAGACTGACATCTTTGTTATTGCGAACTAAGGAACTCTGGGAAAAAGTTACGCCCACTTTCCACAGGAAGTGGTCATATAAGGGGCATAGTGATCCCATGGGTCAGTAGTCCATTGGTTACCACCCTACACTCCCCAAAGCACCTAAATCATCTAGTATTAGGTTAACACTGACACCAGAAAATCAGATCCTTCTAACCTAAAAGAAAAAGAGGGACGAAAGAGCAATGAAAAGAAAGAACTGTGGAAGAAGCAACTGGCTTGAATTCAACCCTGCCGGCCTGTTCGCTGTTCCTGATGATTACGGCAAAGTCGACTCATCCTGTAAGCTGCTGTGCCTCCAAAATCCTGGGAGGACTACCAGCACTTTTGCCAAGACTCAGGAACTCTCATGGAGCAGCAGATTTGCTTTCCTGCACCCTGCAGGTACCAAAGAAAGAACTGTGATTACTATAGAACGCCTGAACCCTACACTCGTCATCATCACTGCACCCTCCGTCCAAGGCAGAGTTAAAGTAGGCTAACGGTGGCAGTGAGGCCCCCAGCCCTCTGGAGGATATGCTCACCTTAGCTTTACCAGGAGGGGACACCTTGATGAGGCCTACATCCTCTTTGTGCTGCCAACCATGGCCACGAGTGACTGGGCTGTGAAAAACCAGATGCCTAAAGACACCTCTGTACCCTTCACCCCTGGCCGAGTGGAAGTGGACCATTGGTGTCCCCATGTCCCCGAGCATCGTGGGACCTGAGCCACTTGTTGATTAATCCTGACTGGTTTTCCAGTCCAAACCTGTAGCAGCCTTCTGACTGGACCGATCAACATAGGATAACCTTGGGCACCCGACACTGAAATACACCTCTGCACCCAGATGCCCCAGAGCCTCCAGAGGTGACCTGTTGGTATGGTCTTGGACCTTGCCCCATACTCACCTTAAGTCCAGGAGAATAGTCCCGTTAATTGCCCCGAAGTACCCAGGATGACATTGGGAACCCAACGTTGAAAAGCACCACTGCACCAGGCTACCCCAGTGCTGCCCAAGGTAACCTGTCCGTGTTGCCTTGGACCTTGCTCCTTACTGACCTTAAGTCCAGGAGATTGGTCCCGTAAGTCGCTCTGAAAATTGCACTGTGAAGACTTATGAAACATAAAAGTATTCCTATTTTAATACATGCCTACCTGATTTTGATGATCTTGGTGCCAAAACATATACAAAAATAAGAGTTATTTTTATAAGTTGGTGTGTATCTCCTTATTGAGTTATGTGCAATATTTATTGACTGTGTGTGTATTGAGGATGTCTAACATGCCTCTCTGATAAGCCTAAGGCTTCTTTACCATACTACCCCATAGAAGTGTGCCGTGGGATTGCTAGAGCAAGCCCCTGTCCACTTATAATGGAATACCCATACTCTTTGCACAGTATATCTCTTTTTTGTATAATATATAAAGAGCCAGCTTCCTACATTGGTGGGGAAGCCGGCGGATACAAGACTTGACATCTGCTCTATCAATTGGTTAATAAGTGATTCCACTAAGGAATCCAAAATTGTCTTTTGTTTACAGTCTTTTTTTTCTAGATTTAGATTTTTTTTTAATTGTTTACACTAACTGTTAGGGCCATGTGTTAAAGCCCCCCCATGAAGCTGTTTAGAATGTAAAACGCATACTACTAGTTAGGCCTAAAAGTTCAGTTTAGAAAACTTTGTCGTTTTTTCAGAAGGGTCCCAAATTTTAGTAACAATGTCTTCTACAGAGGATCTGGTCCAAGAGCTCAACGTGACTGCATATCTACAGCTTACAATGCTACAATTAAGTATCCTCTGTAAAACCTATAACATATAAACAGGCTCATGCCCTACCAAAGCACAGTTTCAGAAGCTATTGGGAGAGTATGAGAAAAGACATCCAGAGGATGACTTTGATCTCCCTGAGGGTCAGATTGAAGTCAGTGGAAATGAGGAGAGCTTAGAGCCTCCTTCCCCAGAGAGAGAGGGCCTTATGGGGGAGGAACTAATTCTTGAGAGACTTGTCAGGAAGGCGGCTCTAGAAGGCAAAATCCTGACTCTAGAAAAAGAGAGAACTGAGATGGGCCTAGGACCCATGTCTGGTGGCATCAACATAATAAATAGGGAGAAAAATGAAGCTTTTGACCCTAAGATCCCCAAATGGATTGCATCAAAAAATTTAGAGGGTGATGATATCACCAAATGGTTTCCAGCCTTTCAGACGGCTTGTACAATGAGGGAACTTAACCAAAAGTATTGGGGCCTTTCTTCTATGGGAGATGTATTCAGGAAAGTGCAGGGGTATAATCCTGACACTGAATGAGAGAGATGCTGAGTCCTATGATCTCATGAAGAATACCCTGATTGAGGGATTTGGACTCAGTGAGAAATACAGTATCAGGTTCAGGGAAACTCGCAAAACCCTGAGTCACACCAGGGTATATCTTGTCTCAGTGAAATCACTAGGTGACTGGTTGAAAGATAACCATGTGCAAAACTATGATGGGCTATATAATCCTATTATGAAAGAGTATCTGTTAAGTAACTGTGTTCCTGAGAAATTGCATCAATACCTGGTAGACCTAAGTCTTCTTTCTCCCCAAGAATTGAAAAAGAAGTGGAAGTGTGTGGAAGTGGCATGGCATGATGTCAGATGCCAGAATTCGGGTCGAGTTGCCGAGCTGCCAAGTCGCGTTGCAAGGAGGTGCAAAGGCTGCAGTTGGTTGTAAAAAGAACAATTGATGGACAGAATGCAGAACAATGTCATAAATTCACCCCAGTACAGCAATCTGGGACAACATCCATCGTTCTTTTAATCACCATGCCATTCCAGTTTGGACCCAGCCATATGCAAATCAGTCTTGACCCTGCGCCCAATGGGAACAGTCCAAACCGAACTGCAAGGCCAGGTCCTCCCTAGACTGGAAACAAGCCTCCTAGGACCGGTTTCGGGCTTTCAGCCATCATCAGCCAGGATAGCTTGACTCCAGTGGCATGGAGAGCACAGGACTCACGCCTGAGCATACCCATCCCACTCGGGGTGACAAATGCAAAAAGAACAATTGATGGACAGAATGCAGAAGAATGTCATACATTCACCCCAGTAAAGAGATCTGGGACTAAATCCATCATTTTTTTAATCATCATGCCATTCCAGTTTGGACCCAGCCGTATGCAAATCAGTCTTGACCATGCGCCCAATGGGAACAGTCCAGCCTGAACTGCCAGGCCAGGTCCTCCCTGGACGGGAAACAAACATCCTATGACCGGTTTTGAGCTTTCAGCACTTATCAGCCAGGATAGCTTGACTCCAGTGGCATGGAGAGCACGGGACTCACGTCTGAGCATACCCGTCTCACTCAGGGTGACAAATGCAAAAAGAACAATTTATGGACAGAATGCAGAACAATGTCATACATTCACCCCAGTACAGAGATCTGGGCCTAAATCCATTGTTTTTTTGATCACCATGCCACTCCAGTTTAGAGCCAGCCATATGCAAATCAGTCTTGACCATGCGCCCAATGGGAACAGTCCAGCCCGATCTGCCAGGCCAGGTCCTGCCTGGACTGGAAAGAAGCATCCTAGGACCTGTTTTGAGCTTTCAGCCCTCATCAGCCAGGATAGATTGACTCCAGTGGCATGGAGAGCACAGGACTCAAGTCTGAGCATACCCGTCCCAATCGGGCTGACAAATGCAAAAAGAACAATTGATGGACAGAATCTAGAACAATGTCATACATTCACCCCAGTACAGAGATCTGGGCCTAAATCCATTGTTTGTTTGCTCACCATGCCATTCCAGTTTAGACCCAGCCATATGCAAATCAGTCTTGACCCTGCACCCAATAGGAACAGTCCAGCTTGAACTGCCAGGTTCTCCCTAGACTGGAAACAAGCATCCTAGGACCGGTTTTGGGCTTTCAGCCCTCATCAGCCAGGATAGCTTGGCTCCAGTGGCATGGAGAGCACAGGACTCACGTCTGGGCATACCTGTTTCACTCGGACTCGGGCATTGTAAGCGTATTCCAGCCTATAGTATCAACTAATAGCGAAAGACGGGTGGGTACAATTTTGCAAGAATTTGTAGTCATGGTTTAAAACTGAAAATGTCTGTATGACTTGCATTGGGTGGGTGGTTTGCCCGGTTTAAGAAGTAAAGTTACTATGGCTTCCCACATGGTTGGAGAGAGAGAGCCACGGTCTAAAGCTTCAGCATACACTTCAATCAGCCGTGGGGCAAGTACATCCTGATAGGCTTTGTAAATTCTGCAGTGACACCGTCAGAACCAAGGGCTCGGCCGCTGGTCAAGTCTTTTATTGCTTGCCTAACCTCATCGGCATCAATTGGGACGCCAAGAACTCACGCTGTCCATCCTCAAGCCAGACCATGGCTATTTTCTACAAGTAGTCCGTCAGAGCCTGCTCACCAGGAGGAGAGTCCGCGTTTCGTACAGTCTTGTATAATATGTTAAAAAGAGGTCTTGTTGATGTTGGCATTAGTAATCAATGGCTCATCTGCATCTGAGTCTAACTGTGTAATATATGTCGATTGTGGGCAGAGGAGCCGAGCAAGTGTCCTGCCTGACCTTTCACCCTCACCATACACCCAGATTCAGAGCTTTTAAGCATCACTTGTGACTTTGATCCCACTGTACAAACATTTAACGATCTGGTAATCAGTTATAAATTGGTTACACATCTCAAAAAGTGAACCTTGCAATGTATAAAAGCTCAAAAGTCTTTTTTGCAGTAATTTAGCACATCTGTAGAAAGGTAAAATAGTTGATGAAAGAGTGAAAGTAAACTTTTTCCTATTTGCATATAAGAATAATAAAGGGGCCGATATAGAATTTGGCAGAGGCACTAGGGTATCCTATCCACCAAATTCACAGTCCTCCTAATTTCAAGGTGGGCGGATTGACAGAATGTGGATGACAGAACATACTATGGCTCCATCATCAACATACTCCTCCAAGGAAAGAAGGAGGTTAGCCATCCACCCAATTGTAGGGTAGCTGCATGACCTTTTTTAGGTCTCGCCTGGCGTTAGCAGTGCGCATGCGCTGCTCTCGCCATGCAAAGGCTTCTTGGAATCAACGCGGTTCCAGAAGTCGTGTCGCTGCTCCGCCTGCAATTTTGATTTGTGTGCATCGTTTTGCATCATGGATAATGCAAAACACTGTGTAATGATTGCACCGGAGGCAATCATTACACTGAGGGCTGCCACCCTGTCTGCTTTTGGCCCGGCCCACCGAGATTGGATTGTTTACTTCAATTACTCCGTAAGCACTATCAATGTAGGTAGAAGTAGGTAAAACCCAAATTGTGAGTTCTTAATATATATAAGAACTCACAATTCCCAATGTAGATAAAAATCGCAAAAAAATAGCGATTCGTTAATATTCGCTAAATTACATACCTAATCCTTATTACCGATTTGGTATCAGCGATTCCTTATTACCGATTCGATATTTAGCGAATACAGTAGTTAAAAAAATCGCAAATCTGTGAATCAGCCAATCCTGTGCTCCCTGATGACCTCACAACCAGGAAGTGGCCACACCCATGCAATTATACTGATCCTGAAGCTGTGGGAGGGAGTGAGCAGAAGCAAAACCCCAGGTGCTGCACAGCAACCACCTTGCTG
Organism: Lissotriton vulgaris; assembly: GCF_964263255.1. Lineage (NCBI taxonomy): Eukaryota > Metazoa > Chordata > Amphibia > Caudata > Salamandridae > Lissotriton > Lissotriton vulgaris. Next base: position 994,280,161 of record NC_141698.1, read on the forward strand.
ACACTCCAAAAATACCATAGACACATAAGAGAAGGGAAAGGATGTCGGAGAGAGGAAGAGAAAACATAAGTTCAGTGAGAGGGAGTTGGAGGTACTGATTGAAGAGGTGGTGAAGGATCACGACCAGCTGTTTGGGAAAAAATCACTGCACCTTCCTGAATTGTAAAAAAAGATAAATATGGCTTGTGATCCAGCAGAAAATAAATGCCATTGGCGTCCCCCATTGCTCGATTGAGGAACTTAACAATCGCTGGTACGATCTCAGTAAACATGCCAAGGAGAGGGTGGCTGACAGGCTAAAAAAAGCCAGAAAATCACGTGGGGGGACATCAACAGCGCCTGCACCAACTGCTTTGGAACAAATGGTGGAGTCCACCATCCAGCCGGAGAGCATCAGCGGCATTGGAGACATGGACAGTTCAACCACAGGAACCAACAGACAAGGTCAAATGCATGCATAGCATGCTGTGCCCCCCTCCCTAACACCAATCCCCAATTACCCTGCAAGAATCCCACTCCAGTCCATGCTTTGTCAATAATCAGCAATGCATCATGGGAGATGTAGTCCCAATCAACTAATAGCATAGCAGTAAGTCCACTGAACCCATATGCATGTCACACACATCAGTAGATAAGCAAGCGGGGGACAGAGAGTTAAATTGGCAGTCATTACATTTATTGTAAGGCAAATGCTGCTAGACACGTGAGTAAATGGACATTGTGTATCCACAGGCGAGCCATCATGCCAGGCTGCAGGAGGGGAGACAGAAGAGGCACTGAGGGAGCCCAACCCACTGGAGGTGGATGTCCTGTCACCTGCTGAAGTCACACCACCATCACCACCACCACCATCACCAACACCACCATCGAGAGCCAGGAGGCATAGAGTGGGTAGCCTCCAAAAGATGGAGGGCTCAGAGGAGGAGAGAATGGGAGCCCAACAGACCCTGCATGATGAGGATGGACACACCGCAGGAACACAGTCAGTACCCATGGAGCTTGCCAACACAGGTGACCGAAGACGCCGACCAAGGGCACACAGTCCTGAAATAGAGGAGTCCAGTGTCTTTGCAGGTCTGGAGGGAAAGATGCTGAAAGTGCAACGCCTGCAAGGCAAAACAATGAGGGCAATACAACGCCAGATGGTGGCCAACAAAAACATGCGTGACATGAAGGAGGCCATATACTGCCTCAACAACACCGTGGCTGAGGGCATGCGGGACATGTCAGAGGCTGTTGGGGTGTTATGCAGCAAGATGGAAAGTGACCGTGGGGCAAGGCGCAGGGACAGACAGAGATTGGATGGGTACACGTACAGTGAACTGACCATGCAATGCCACCCATGTCCTTAGCATGCGCTTGGTGGCCATGCAGCTACAGATGGCCAAGTGCAACCGTGATGTCACAAGGGGATTGGTCACAGTCACCAGTGCCCTGGAGGTGCTGCAGACCACGCAAATCACTGCCACATGATCGGGGGATGGGGTGAAAGTGAGGAGGCAACAAGCCGCAGCAGTATCACTCCCCCATTACTGGAGTCCAGGAGGCGCAGTGGAAGGCACGGGTCAGCAGCAGGACAGACCGCTAGGGAGGACAGTGTGCCTCCTGAATGCACCAGTGCTGCACTTGGGCGCAGAAAAAAAAAGCCAGGCATCCCCTGGCTTTGGTAGATGGGTGAAGTAACCCATTTTCACATAATGATGGTATTGTGAACATTGCATGAGGAGTATCTATGCCATGTTGGGGTTGGTTAGGCACTGTGAGGCCATCAGGGTGAGGTGGTGTGCTGTCCTATTGCCTGACTTAAGGTCAATTAAACACCGTTACGCTATTTCAGTTACTCGCTTTGTCTCATTACTTACTCAGAAATAGTTGTGTGTGATCTCAGCCAGTCTGTGTCTCCCATCTGGTGCTGCTGCGACACCTGCTGTGCTGTGGACAATCCTCTCCCTCATCCTCTGATTCAATGAGTTCTACGGGTGTCCCTTTCCTTGTAGCCAGGTTATGCAGCATGGCACATGTTGCTATTATTTTGCAGCAGGTCAGAGGAGGGTACTGCCGTGCACCACCACTTTTGTGGGGGCAAGGAACCTGCTTTTGAGGTGTCCAAATGTACGCTCCACCACCTTTCGCCTTGATTTATCTGCAACATTAAATCGCCTTTCACTTGGGGAAGATGGGTTGAGGTGTGGAGTCAGGATGAATGCTCGCACTGCATATGGGCTATCATCTAGGTGTTAAAGGAAGAAAGATTATTCGCAGTCAGCAATAGATACATCAAAGGTAGACATCAGGATGTCTCACATTTATTTACCTACCAGCTATCCTTCTCCAAAGTCACCCCCAGCAAGACAGGTATAGATCCCACTGTTCCTGAAAATGTAGGAATCATGCGTGCTCCCCGGAAATTTTGCAATGATGTCGGTAATGATGTGGGTAGCATCACATATGACCTGAACATTGATTGAATGTGTTAATTTGCGGTTACGGTAGATGTACTCAGTAGCAGAGGGGGGGCAGATTGCTATGTGTTTTCCGTCAATGCACCCTATAACATGTGGGAACTGAGCATTCTGATAAAAGTCCATCTTTGTCTTGTGCAGTTCCACATGTGTGCTGGGGAACCGAATATAGTGGTGCATCCTTTGCATCATGGCATCCAGGAATTTGTTGAAAAAGCGCGACATGCAACTCTGTGAGACACCACCAGTCACAGCTATTACCCCGTGGTAACTGCGGGATCCTAGTAGGTGCAGGCAACAGAGTACATGCACATGTGGAGGTATTGCGTACGCCCTTGGTATCTGGTGCTCCAGGAGTGGGTGCAGGTCACGTATCAGGTCCAGGATGGTGGTTGGCAGAAGCCTGTACCTCTCGTGGATTTCTGCCTCTGTGAGTTTGAATAGTGACACGCGCAGGTTGTATACATGTTCCTGTCGTCTCCAGATCCTTTGAGCTTCAGCTTGTATCTGTATCCGCCTTGCAATGACATAGAGGGCCGCCATTGTGTTCATGCAGATGCATTCTGGGGTTGTTTATATGCTGTGCACCTGGTTACCACCTGTTTTGAGTTAGTGGTAATTTGCGACTCTTATTTAGCGATTTTTCATGGAATCGGTATTAGCAGTTTTAGGTACATTGTTCTCCAACTTTATTTAGCCATTCCTTATTTAGAGAATCGCTAAACAGCGAGTCGGTGGGGCATATTCGCTATATAAGGAATCGCTACGTTCATTCTATTGGTTTTAGTGATTCTATATTATGCGTTTCGGTGTTTCTGCCTCTACATTACTCATGGGGTTTTAGCGATCGCAAACGTGAAAATTCTGCGAATTTCGGCATTTGCGATCCGTAATTCATTACCTACATCTGGCCCTTTATTTGTTATTTTTTGTAATTTACATGAGGGTTTTTTTTCTGATTTGTCTATGCAAATATCTGGTGTAGAAAGCTTTCCCCACCTGCACGCCCTAAGGGAGCGCCGTCCGCTTTCATTTTCAGGACCGCGAGCACTATATATGTTTTCTAGTTTGTCTATGCAAATATCTGCTGTAGAAAGCTTTCACCACCCGCACGCACTAAGGGAGCCTTCACTACACATAGGTCCACTTTAACCACATCCCTGCTGTGCATTTTCCCCTCCTGTGCTGGAAAGTGTGATTTTGGTTCTTTCATGACGAGCTGAGCTCGTCATCAGCACAGCTCCACTGTGCCTCATGACGAGCTGAGCTCGTCATGAGCATGGAAGGGGTTAAGGACACTTTCCCTGTTCACAAGTCCGCTTTAGACAGCCCCCCTGCTCACAAGTGTGCATCATGGAGCCTTTCCCCACTTTCCAGTTTGGTTTGGTGATCTTTTTATTTGCTCACACGATCTCTTCGGGAAGTCTTTCCAAGCTCAAGTCTTCTGCTTACCTTTCATGGCCAACAGCCTGTTTGGTACCCAGAAGTGGGGGCATTTAATGTGTAGGAGTTAGAAGCTCCCTAACATTCTAAAATAGCTGCATCACAATGAAAGTGCGGAAGGACATTTAGCCAGACAGACAGCCGGGCACATACAGGAAGATTGGAATCTCTCTCACAGAGGTCACTGTTAATATGTGTAACACGCTCGTGATTCGTGACGCAACTGCAGTTCAAATATCTCCTGAGCAACCTTGGTGTGCCAGGATAGGGAGCAAAACAAAGAAAAGGGTACACATGCGTACAATGCACATTTCTTCTAATAGTTATATACAGTTTTGGAAATGAGTCCCAGACGAACGTGCCTAGGAATTGTTTCAGGGATAATGATAAATGCACTGGGCTGCTGCCATGACAAAACAGATTGGTAACAATTAATAAATAAGGTTGTTGCTCAGGAGCCACATTTGTCCATTCGCAGCCGTCACCAGAGTTCTGCCTTTTAGTGACCACAGCGTGCAACGTCCGCCCTTAACTGTAATTGCAGGATTGCATACTGCCCATGGTGAGGACATTCTCTCTACCAGTCACCGGGTCAGACTGCTGTGTTCAAACTTTTACTGCTGCTGTGTTAGCTTGCATATCTGTAAGTATTTGAGTTTATGTTTATTTTGTGAATATTTTTGTGTTTATACTGAAACCAGGTGTTAGCTTTTCGTATGGCCAGGGACTACCTATACCCCCTCCTCCCTTATCAAGCCCTGGTTAATCACGTGAGAAGAGTTTTTTGGATATGGGGGTCGTGAACCCCCGGCCGTATTTATTAAACATACAATTAAACAAAAAATTTAAAATAAACAATATCTACAACATTACGCAGAAAACATTGCATTACATTGATTACAATTGATGAGTACAGATGTCAGATGGCTAACATTAACATTACTCTAGTACAAAGGTATTTCCTATCCAAATCTAACATATCGTCAATAATCATCATAGTATTTACTTTTCTGCATATCTTATTTTTGGGCCTACGGCTAGGTCACTAACTGGTGTTAGATCCTTATCAATTATCTATGCCTTCTAGCTAGAGTGCGCATGAGCAGAGGGCCCGTTTACCGTGAGGGTACTTCCCCTAGGTTACCCTTGTACACTCTACTTTCTCCATAAAGGGGGCCCTTGCAGTTCTGCGCCATTTACTTGCACCATTGGTCACGTGCGGGGTGGCGGGGTGCGGGGTGGCCAACCAGCCTTGGGAAAGCATGACTCCCCCCTCCCCCGCACCCATCCAGCCAACCGGCTGTAACTGCATCTGGAGTTCTAAGAGAGACCACTTGTCCCTTCCCCTTGGGCGATGCCACTCAAGAATGGCACCACCCTCTAAGGACCTTAAATTTACTGCTCACCAATCATGACCTAACCGCCACAAGTCAGCATAGTTGACCCACTATCTGGCCCCCCCAAATTGCTAACTGGAAGGTCATATCCTGCTTCTGAAACCCCCCAACCATGCCAGCAGGTTCTCTACCAGGATTTCATTATCGACCTTAGACAAGTGGACACCGTCTTCTAAGAAGCACGGCTATCCCCTAAAACACCCCTGAGCAATCGTCTGTAAATGAGGAGATCTAAACAACCTCTCTATCTTATTGTTGATCCTCCTCACAGAGTGATTCAAAGCCTTCACAGACTCTCCCCCACTCCATTGAAATCTGGGTACCATCTGTGACCATACTATTGGGCACCACTGGCATGTCTTAACTAACCAAACTACCTCAGTGATTATAGATTCCACTAGCCCCCATTCTACTCAGATTTACCAAATCATTCCCTCCCAGGTGTAAGATAATGATACTAGGGAGAGCCCCGCCCTTACTCAACAGGTCCCTCAAGAAACCCCAGAACTCACTAAAGTGAAGACCCCCTTTTCCATGCAATGACACCCAAAAAGCCGCCTGCTCTGCTCTGTGTATGTAATTTCCTGAAGAGAAAATTGCATTCAAACGTCACACATATGAATGGCCAATAATCCAAACGATACATGGTCTTGGTTCCTATGGAAGTGCACATCCTCGTATTGCGTGTAGCTCTTGATGTTCCATGGCCTGTTTCCCCCCTGCGTGACAGGCTTGAGAAACTGTAATGTAATCAGAGAAGGAACATGCATCAGTACTTGCGCAAAATTGCCCCACTTACAACATGTGCAGCCGCACATTGCGCTTACAACAATTGGAGGACCACCTCTCAATCCTTTTTACATTGCTGCTGTGAAAGCCTCTTGCTTTCGCTTCAGTGGCAGCCCCTATTCTGAAGGAATGAGTTCCAAAACAACCAGAATCCAAACCCCGCCTTCTGTATTGCCATATCCATGACTCTTTTTGACTTTGTGAGCAGGGTATCATCCGCATGAATTAACAATGAAGCCCCCCATGTACTAGTTCTCTGCTGTAGGAATGCCTTTAACTGAGTCACAGGACTACAAGGATTGCCTTGTGCCCGGTGTTGTACTACCCCCTCGCTATGTGCGTCTTGATCCATTTTGGATCTCCTAAGGGATAGCAATACGGCATCATCTTGCATGTTCTAACTGCAGACCCCTTGCACATCCTGTTTATTCTGTGCCACTAATTCCCCTATCCTAAAAGCCCCATAAAAGGCTAGTGAAAAGCAGCTCTGAATAGCAAAGCTTCCCCTGCAGAGCTGCATATGACAACCAGAGCCGTTAGTAAAGATTTTAGAGTCTACCCCTATTGGACGTCTCGTGTCTGGTGTGGACCCCTGGAGGCTTTGCCACCGTTTCCAGGCTTTTCTAACAGTGAAACTGTTGGTGGGGTCACCCCTGTCCCTGGTTTGTGCGAAGAAAGAGATTGCAGCAACATGTCGTCTGGCTGCTGCTGAGCGCCTCTCTTCATTTAAAGCCTCTAAGTAACACAGGAGCGTGCCTGTGTCCTGCCAATTTTCTGCCCAATCCTGTCCCAAAAATGCACAATACGCACAAAGCGCCCCTTCATAAGCTTTCCTGGTCCTGAGAGCTAGGCTAGCTGCCACGAGGTGCTGTAGTTGGGAGCACCAATCTGCCAATGTAGTTCCGGGAAGGGTGATGGGATCAGTTCTGCAGAAAGTAGCTGTTCCCTAAAAACCTGCATCTTGAAGCAAGAGAGTGCATCAGCAGCATTATTCAAAACCGCTGGCCAACATGTCTGACAGAGTAGCAACTCTCACCTTGCCCCTAGGCCGCTGCCGTGACCGCCGGCCTCCTCGACACAGGCCCCCTGCGAACCCAGCGATACAGTACCATTGAGTCATATCTGTAGAGATTACTGCCTTCGATCTACACTGCGGACAACAGGTCTCACAATTCATATTGAGTCACTATTGAAGATGACGCAGTCTAGTAGGCAATAGACATTGCTCCCAGTGCTGCCCACCCGGACCACGCATCATCGCAGCATGCCCACATGCTGAGTGCTTCAGGTGCCACTAACTCAGTGCAGCACAAGTCATCGCCATGTAGCCTTATAAAGGCAGAAATCAGTAGACAAAAGACATTGCTACCAGTGCAGCCCGCCCGGACCACGCATCATTGCAGGCTCCGCACATGCTGGTTGCTTCAGGTGCCACTGTTAAAGATTGCAGGAATATGTTAGCATGAGCTGAAAGATAGAGACTAAGAAGAGGAAACCTACTTGTAGTGAGAACTGTTCCTACTGGAAAATGTCAATTTTCCAACAATATGAAAGAAACTACTAATCAAATTATACAGACAATAAACATTGTGATATCTTTCGTTCTAGTTTTTAATTTTCAATCATAGAACTTATATCCAACATGTATACATTAATACATTACATTTGTGTATCCTATTGTACACCCATTGTATATGTAGATCAACATGTAATGCATGAGGTTGTAAATGAGTGCATAGCAAATTCACTGTTTACATATTTCTAAACAAATAAATAAGAAACCATGTTCATGGCTGTTCATGTATCAATGTTAGTTGATTTTCTGAAGAAACGATGCCCAATGCATTTCGGGACCAGAAGGTACCCTTCTTCAGGGGAGAAAACCTAAAATATACAAAAAGCTTTTCAGTACAATCAAAGAAATTAAATATTTTAACATGATATCACCTATCTGTAGATGGAGACACAAAGGGGGGGGGGGGAACAATGCCGAGCATATTAGATTTATACAATGTTAAAATACACTACCTTATTGTGTTCTTCCTACATATCAAGGCATATGTATAATCATATAATGCAGATTACGTCATGTGTTGACCTAAATGAAACCTCCTAAATAGCTATTGAACATACCCTCCATACATCTCATGAACAAAGGATCACTTCCCTACAAGATATGTATAATATGACTACAAGGTACTTCTAACCTAAACAAAAACAGAGAAAAATACACATAAATGGTTTCCCTAATATTAAAAGAACATGCATGGGATAGGGCTACGTCCACAGAATCCTACTTACTAAAAAATTGAACGCTGCTCAAACAGATATGGGAAAGAATATTGACGTAACGTGTAGCCAGGTAAATGTAGAATATAAATAACTCAGTGTTGTACCTCCTGCCTAAAGTATCAAGGAAATCTTGAATTGCAAAATCAAAGATATAAACCACTAAGCACACCTCATGACTGCAGGTGCCAAAGAATGAGGGACACGTCATGTTTCCGTTTTGTTATTAAAGTACGCCAGCACACATGGTAAAAATACACTGAGCACATACCTGCAGAAAAAATATGTGCTGCCGTGAGTGGAATCCTGATGTCAGACTAATGTGAAACAAAATGGTCTACGTGATATCCCGGAAGTGAGGCCGCTAGAGGGATTGGATATAAAGACACCAACTATTAGCAAGACGCTAATGATGAAAAGTGCAAAAATAAACTTTGACGATTATCAAAACATGTACCTCATGAGCAGGCTGCTGCACTTGAATGAATTATTTCTTTGTGACAACAGAGGTCAATAGCACGTTGCTACTTAAATCTCAGGACCGTACAGATGCGCCAATAAAATAATACACAACTGAGGGAGCTGGAAATAATATAAACAAACGCAATATTATTAAAAGATGCAAAAAGACACTGGCGAACAAGAAGTGTTGCTAGTAGGGCTCACACCATGCGCTCTCTCAGTCTCGGCCCGTGAGGGGATCGTAGTTGCAGCGTACTGAAGATAAAACTTCACCGGTTTAGAGAGACTACGGGATAATGGTAGGGAACGAGCCACTATGAAAAAACGTAAAAGATGACTGCCATTAATTACGTGCTCTTTCTAAAAAATAAGGAGACAATGGAATCTGGCTTGATCGGACTAATTTACCTCCGTGTCTCGGTGATTAGATGATCCAATGTCGGGTACTCCTGCTTCAAACTCACAGATAACCGCGGAAGGATACTACACCGCTTTATAAAGAGTTCCCAAATATCTCTAAAGTTGCGGATGCTGATGGGAAATGTAGTCCCAACATTAGAACTACCTACTGAAAAACTTTGTTGTTCCAGATCAAAACTGAACAAATCAAAACAGTCCCCTGGTAACTATACGAGTAGAATTATCGTGGATTTCCTGCTATGTAGTATAACCCTGTGTTGTGCGGCTAAAAATCGGTTAATGGTTTATCAAAAAAAGTGTATTATGTGTTCGAAATAAAAGGGATGATTGCCACTAATTTACTGCACTCGATGACAAAGTGTGATTCAAAGGACAGTAAAAATGATGTAGACCAAATAAGTCTGCCTAGGGGATATGCCTCAGATAACATTTGAGACTATCGTGTCTTACAAAAATATCATAGTACAAGAAAATTATGCTGTCATTCAACTATATGCTTATATCAATAAATACAATACATAACCGAAGTTAACTAGCCATTCATTGTACATAATGTCTTGGGATATGCCTTCATTGCGAATAAAACATATTATAACATATATAGCATGAAAATCTGGACTTGTTACTGCATAGTACAATTGCCAATAACATTAACAGTCATCATACATCAAGTCATTGTGTGGAATATGGCTGTCTAATGAAAATAGTTGTGCTACATGCTAACCTAATTATACGCATTGGTACATAATGTTTAAAATACATCAGGACATTACATGAAATGTGGCATCCTGATAAGGTTATCGTACTACATATTAACATGATAGTAAGCGATGGTACAAAGTGTGCCAGCGTAAACTGTGGCATCCTGATAAAATACTGCATACTAACATGATGGTAAACAAAGGTGCAAATTGTGTCAAATAATAATCATGAGACTCATTATACATGAAACCTGCCAGAAAAGAAAGTGTAAGAGTGTCTAATTAATCATGAGTACCAAGTACAGGGCTAATGTGGAGGTAATGGACATGCTAGGTGTAATCTAGGTTTCAGTAGGTGGATATGGGCCAGTTAGAATACCCCAATAGATCATAAAAAACAACCCAAATCTACTCGATCATTAAGGCCATTAGGAATAACTGTACATAAAAAGCATGAGCTGAAAGCCATTTTGTACTTGTCAGCCATCTTAGTTAGCCATGCGCTTGTCATGTGCTTTTTCCCTCCTCCAGAGCCTTGCACTTGCTCAGAAAGGCCTAGCTATTAGAATGCTCCTGCTCATAGTATAAAACTTTCAGGCTATTCTTGCTGATGTAAGGAGAAATGTCTCTCCTCCCACTTTTTTGAGCAAGCAAATTTTGTATACCCATGTTAGTCATTTTGCATGCTGGTATGTGCCAGGACCTCCCTTTGTTTTTATGCTGACTATGTAGCCTATCCATATATAAAGCCCCTGTTCTCTGTACTCCTTAGAATGCCTCCTACAGTGGCCTGAGGGTACTGTGTGACGCAATCTCCCTCAACTGAGGTTAATAAATGTGTTATTTTTATATTACAGCTTCTGTGCCAATCTCTTCTTTGTTGGTTAAAAAGAACCATGTGTATCATCACATACATTATCAAAATGATAGATTTTGACTGCCTTGAAATGCCTGACTTTTAAACAGACTGTCACCATGCTTACATTTCAACACTAGAAAAAAGCTTTCCAACAGCTGTGTTTTAGCTGTCTCACTGAGAAGAAGCTGCTTGACACAACAAATGGGGATTACACTCTGTCAGGACATTACAAATAAATTTCTCCTGAGAAAGGCCTGAGATGTTGACGGTAAACAACTATTACCACAAATGTTTTATCTTGCATACCATCACACTACATACCTTGACAACGCAAATACCATGACTCCGAAATGCCATTACAACGCATGGCATTACATTTTAAGTGCTTTTACCACGCATGCTTTTACAACGAAATTTGTTGTAAATGAATGAATGGTAAAAGCATATGTTTTTTAACACCTTGGGTGCTAGGGGGTTTTCCCGTCCTGTGCTGGATTGAGCGATTCCCCATTGTTCATGACAAGGTCAACTCGTCATAAGCACAGGGCAGGTAAAACCCATGACGAGTTGACCTTGTCATGAGCACTGAAGGGGTTAAATGTAAGTATAGGGTTTGGGGTTGGGGTGTAGGGGTATATGTTATGGGGGTTCAGGCGTAATTTTACGGTTATGTGTATGTTTGGGTTTTGGGGTGCTGGGGTATTTTTAGGGTGGGTTTAGGTTTTGGGGTGCCCGGGTCATTTTAGGGGTCAGGGTGGGTTAGGGGTTTAGGGTGTAAGGGTATTTTTGGGGTTCAGGGTGTGTTTAGGTTTTGGGGTGTAGGAGTAATTTCTAGGGTTCAGGGTGTGTTTAGGGTTTTGGGGTGCGGGGTGTTTTGGGGTTCAGGATGAATTTAGATTTTGTGGTGCAGTGGAAATTTTAGGGGTCAGGGTGGTTTAGGGTTTTGAGGTGTAGGGTGAATTTTTAGGGTTCAGGGTGCATTTAAGGTTGTGGGGTTCAGGGTGCATTAGGGTTTTGGGGTGGTGGGGTATTTTTGGAGTTCAGGGTGGGTTTAGTTTATATATATATATATATATATATATATATATATATATATATATATATATATATATATATATATATATATATATATATGTTCACTGAAAAAACCATAGGTTATAGACCATATATAGTTAGGGATTAGCATTTACAAAACCTTAATTTACTCGCACAAAACCATAGAAATTTGCATATATAGTTAGATGCAATAACTATATATCGCGCACCCGCAATCCACTGCTGATGATGTCACATATTACATCATTCAAGACATGGTCAGTGACATCACTGATGACATCACTGATGACAACATCCAGTGACTGTATGTTTCAGTAAAGTCAAAATATGTCTTACATATTGAAGAATGAGTGGATGTATAAGTGTTTGGATGAAGGATTTAGTAGGTGCATGACTGACTGTATGAGAGAATGATTAAATGTGTCTCACTGAGTGCATGGGTTAGTGACTAAACAGTCTTAATTTGCCATCATTATTTCTGTAGTTCTGTAAACTGCTGCATGTGTTGATCAGTAGCTATATGAGTAACTATATGGGTTATTGATTGGTTGCCCAAATATTTGTATGGGAGAGTGAGTGTGTGTGTGCGGCTGGCTGGGAGGTATGTGACTCTGTGCATAGATGTGTGAGCAGTTGATTCAGTAGATGTATGGGTTCAAAAGTGCATGTGGAAACAGCTGTATGGGCGGTTGACTGTCTGCATGAGTGTATTGGTGAGTGATTGGATTTCTCAGTGCTACATGTCAAAGTAAGTACATATGTAAAACACAGTACATGTAAGAGTTGACATATATAAATAACTGTGCATAAGAGCCAGTGAATGTGTGAGTGGCTGTATGGATCATTGTGAACTTGTATCAGTGATTGTATAAGAGAGTAAATATGTGTTACTATATGTTTGATTAAGTAAGGTGTGTATAACTGTATAGTTGAGGAAATGGAGGAGTGATTGATTCTTTTCATGACTGACTAGATGTATGAGTAACTCCATGGATGAGTGACAATCTGTGAGTGTCTGTTTACACTGAGTGTATATAAGGTTATATTAGAGTCTGAAGAGGTTCATCGTATTATCACATGAATTATATCATCAGTGATATCATCAGTGATGTCATTTGAGATGTCATCAGTGATGTCATTTGAGATGTCATCAGTGATGTCATCAGTGATGTCACTGACCATGTCATGAATGATGTAATATGTGACATCATCAGCAGTGGATTGCGGGTGCGCGATATATAGTTATTGCATCTAACTATATATGCAAATTTCTATGGTTTTGTGCGAGTAAATTAAGGTTTTGTAAATGCTAATCCCTAATAGGCATGAGCGGATTTTGCGGATTGGCAATCCGCGAATTTGCGGATTTGCAAACTCGCAATCCGCAAAATCCGCGAATTCCCGCAAATTTGCGGATTTTTTTTTTTTTTTGTGTTCGCCCGTGTTTCTGCCAGTTCGCGAGGGTTTTTACAATTTCGCAATTTGCGAACTTACCTGTCGGGTCGCAAGTTTTGCGAACTTGTTGTTTCTACGTGTCCAACCTGTTTGGGACACTCTTCTTCATCACTGCCACTCTCTGTCACCACTGCCACTCTCTGACTACTCATGCCACCCTCTGGCCCACCCATGCCACCCTCTGTTTCATCACCACACCCTCTGGTTGTCCAGTGTACATTATTTTTGGCAAAGCAAAGCACACCTTCCCTGCCTCAAGTGACCTGAATTAATTTGGGGCTGATTAATGTGTCACAGAATATTTTTTTAGCTGGCACCTGCTTCCTTAGTGCGCCCTGATTAGTGATCTTTTGCACTTGCTAAGTGCTTTCATTGTTGCAAAATTAGTTACAACACCTGCCCTGCCCCAACTGACAATAATGAATTAGGGGCTGATTAATGGATTTTAACTTCCAGCCTGGCTCCTGCTTGTCTCCCTTAGCTGTAATTCAGGACCTTTGTGGCATATGTGTAACTATTCTGAGGTTCAGAGCAGGGTCACATAATAGTTGCAACTGGCAACTGAACTCTGGAGGGGCCCCTCAGGAAGCACTACAGGAAATGGCTACTAATGATGTGCCTGAACTTTTGAACCTGGTAAGTAGTTACTTTCAGTTTTGCTTAGATCGTATTTCTGCAATTTCGCACTTATTCGCGGGGCGCGAACTCACGCGAACAGTGCGAGCAGTGCGAGCAAAATCCGCTGCTCGCGGATTTGCGGATTTTTCAGGAAATTCGCAAATCTCGCGGATTGCGGATTTCCCGAAAATCCGCAAAATCCGCGAGCGGAACGGATTTTCCGCCCATGCCTAATCCCTAACTATATATGGTCTATAACCTATGGTTTTTTCAGTGAATTTCAATGGTTTTTTAATAGCAAATATCAAAAGCTGTAAAATGTATTCCTATTCTAATTCAAAAATATATTTCATATTTTATTTTTTAAGCAAAGACCCAGATGCATTTACAGTTTATCACTAACAATGTTCCAGGCTAATGTATTTTCACGGGAAATTAACAACTGTCCTGCAAGTAAAATATTCCTATTTCGTGAAAAAGGGCGTTTCTTCGTCCCATGAGGAAGCCTTTGAGCAAAAGAGACTCGGCCTGCTGTCTTAGTCGCTGATAGGCCTGATTATCAGATTTTTATCGATCACTTTATGTTGCAACAGTGGAAAACAAAACAGCCCTTGCCCATTTATTTTTACAGCATTCCTGCGTATTATACCCTACCCCCAAACAGTATTTTGCCTGTTACCATAGTAATAGTTTATGTAACACTTACGTCAGCACATAGGTTAAAAGTTCACCACAATATTTTGCTAATGAGTGAGCTTCAGCGTTATACTTCAAATTATAAATATCATTTCTATTGATGACTGCTACCCCCACAAAAAAACAGACGTATGTACTTTTTTAATTAACTTTTATTAAAACAATAACTGAAACTATAACTAAAAGATAACACTACAATAAATAACTAGAACCATAAGTAACAAAACAATATAATAAACAACATATAATATGGAGTCCAAAATAAGTATTGTAGTTAATCTGCAAAACAAAAAGAAAATTAGTGTTTAAAATTAGATTGAAGTGACTAAATGAGATCAAACATCACAAGTCAAAGTAAAACTTGACAATATTTATATTTTTTTAAATCTTCGCAGTGTGCCTGAAACGCTTCCACTGGCATTCATCATGCAGACTTTGGTCCACCCACTTTATCAATTTTTGCAGTTTGAGATATAACGTCCTACATGTGTTATTCATCTCCTACTTTCTCCTTTCAAATTCTCTTGTAAAGACCTTAACAACAAATAAAGGGAACATTTTCTGCATATTTTTAATAAAGCATTTGACACAATGACCGTATTTATTGAATGTTTTGAAATTTATTTTCACAAGTCTTAAAAAAGGTGAATGCAAGAAAAGTTACTTGCCGCATATGCAAGACTGCTTTCAAGAGGAGACCCCAATAAAAAGGACTTGTGTGGAACTGCAAGTATGCTGAAGCAGTTGCAGACTAAGCATCCGGTCAACTTTGCAAGGGAAGAGTTAAGGAGAATGAGAGCGGCTCCTTCTGCTTCATGAGAAGGCCCGAGTACCAGTGGAGCAACACCGCCAACCTCTAGAGCACAGCCTAATATTTGTCCCCAATTTGAAACCCTTTAAGAGAAAAAGTAAGAAGGTTGGGAGCTTTGTATGCCATCCTAATATCTAATTATCCATAGTTATACAGAGATCCGCCCTGTATCAGACTCATCCTGTTAAACAGAAACTTTAGCATGAAACACACTTGAAAAGGAAGGGAAAGAAATCGAACAAAATCAGTAGGCCACTGATGAGTTTTTGACTTCGCTAGAAATAAGAAACATGAAAGTGGTGAAAGAAGCCAAGCTTGACGTTACGACAGCCACGAGGTAGCTAACCTCCGCCATCAGCCGGAGAAGTCGTGGGATGGTCGGCCCGGAATGTGCTGGTCCTCCCTTTCTCTTCTGGCGCCCTGCAGGCCACGGGGGGGGGGGATGTCTTGCCTCTGCCTCCGACCCCCCCCCTCTTATCGCCTGGTCCGGACATCACGGATATCAACGCCAGGTGTCGGCGTGGGGCCAGGTGTCGGCGTGGGGTGCACCAGGAGAGGAGCCGAGGCCGACGGGATCTTCTTTCTTCAATAATGGCTGCGACAACACTGGGGGGGGATGTCCTGCACATGCCACCGACCCCCCCCCCTCCCCTCGTATCTCCTGGTCTGGCCCCGGCTTGATATGACCTCCCCGTTCGGGCCTGAAGCGGCGCCCTGCAGGCCACGGGGGGATGTCTTGCCTCTGCCTCTGACCCCCCCCCTCTTATCGCCTGGTCCGGACATCACGGATATCAACGCCAGGTGTCGGCGTGGGGTGCGCTGGGAGGGAGAGGCGGCGCGAACGAGCCTCTCCCACCCCCACAGGTGGGGGCCCCTCAGCTGCACCCTCAATGCTCCACTCACCCAACAAAAGGGTTCCTCCACTCTTGCGATGCAGCGGCGCTGCACTCACCCGACAAAAGGTCTCGTTCACTATTGCGAGGCAATGATGCTCCGCTCACCCAGCGGGGTTCTCGTCCACTGTTGCGGTGCAACGACGATTCTAGTTTCCTGCGTCCAGAAACGTTCTCCTCAACTTTGAAGATTCTATAAGAGCCACGGTGGCCCCCGACCCCCGATGGGGAATGACTGCCATGATCACCCACGGAACGACCACGATGTAGCTGCGGGACGTCGGCGCGCTCATGCCGGCGCCGGCCTCAGTCTTGAAATCACCAAAATCCTGCAAGACTACCAACTTGATCAGTTCCGGTGGGACACCAGTATGACCCGGTAGGAGAGATTGTTGCCTCCCACCCCACTTTGACTGATGGTTCATGTCAGCAGTCCCCTCTGCTACCTTTCAACGAAAACTTTTGGACTGCCGAAAGAGGTCCCGGTCCAACCACGAGTTGGTGGAGACATTTTGACTATACTTGGACCTTCCTGACCTCACCCAAAATGGCGCCGGTACAAATGAAACTCTCAACTCCTTGTTGTGCCCCGATTGCTCAGCCTTGATACCATGAGATATGTATGCAGTTTTTAGCACATGAATTGATATGGGATAAGACTGATTATATGTTCGGACAATGAATTGATCCAGGATGGGTATTAATTATACGTTCGAACAATGAATTGACATGGGACGGGTACTGATTACACGTTCTAACAATGAATTGATATTAAGTTCTAATGCATCATTGATTACTGTATTTATTGAAGGTTCGAATTGTCAACACTTTTGGTACTTGCTCACAATGAATTATCGATATGATTTTGTTGCACTTGTCGCACTTTTTACTATGAAATCAACGACCACTGACTCTCTGTTATGTTTTCCACAAATAAATACCCCCCCCCATTTACAGTTCCAGCCTGCTCCGTGGCCGGCCCACGGGGCTGTAGGCCCGTATTTGGGCACCAACATTTTTATTAAAGGTTTTTGAAAAAGCAAACGTAGTTGTAACGCCTAGATTGGTAAGTTTCGAATAAATGGCCACTGTTTCTGATTTTTTTTTTTTTTTTAAAAAAGCAGGTGAAATGAAGCAGCTCAATTAGTTAAGGGTTAAAAAGTATAGTACGCAGAAACATTGAGAATATGAATGGTCCAGGTTTGTTGTGTGTTTTTCATTTTTGTACAGCATAAAGCAATCAATAAAGATCCTGGTATTTAGCCTCTACTTTATATGCTACCTGTATCAGGGAAGTTGTTTTAAATGCCCCTAAGCCACCCCGAACGAATGTCACCTGGCCCCCCTAGTACGAACGAAAACGACCCCGTACCACTGTAGGTTATCTCTCTTCCTCAAAAATGACAAAAATTACTTTCTAGGACGTTTTGGACATTAATAAATAGATCATATGAAAATCATCAAAGTAATACTCATCTCTCCGCATGAAATTAATTTTCCACATGCTACACAAGTCAATCTCATCTGCCTAAAGTTCTTTTACAGATTTGGGACCGTTTCCCTTGCCTCTGACTCACTTATTGCTAAGTCATTGGTGGATGTTTTTGCCGGTCGGAGATTATCCACCAAATCTCGAAGTTGTGCTTTAGAATAATTAAGAGGGTGCCACCTCTCCATGTGCCGATGCATGGTATGATTACCATAGCTATGTTTTTTTTCGGTCCCTCTCGAGAGTTTTTTTTTTGCAGATGAGGCAGGTAACAAACCTGGCATTAACTTTCTTTTCATGAGAAGGAAAAGAAAAAAATTGCCAGATAAAATTCACTTTCACATGGGACGTTCTAGGCATTTCTTTCAGAAACTTTTACATCACTGTGTCATTTCTTTGTCTATCCTGGTTAAAGCAATGTCATGTAAATAGTTCTTTAAAAAGTTTTTTTTAACGTGTTTATTTTGTTGGAGCGTTGTATATATTTATAAGTTATTAAAGTGTTATAATACTACTACTTTGTTGGAGTGCTATATATTTTTAATGTGACACATAATTGTGAAGACTACAAAAAGGCATCCCTGGAACCTTCCGCTTCAGGCTCGGTCCCACACACCCTTACAGTGAGAATCCCCTCCCCAATCACAATACAGGATCGTTATCAAATAGTAGGAACGCGTGTGGTGTGACGGATCTCATGAGGTGGGGGCCTTGATCTACTGTAACTCCTTTGAACAGGGGTGATTCTTTACAGTTGGGGCCATAAACTACATCCGCAGGGCTAGGTGATAGCCTGGGACCGGCCTGGACAATCGGACACAGAGGAAGAGGAGTGTCAGAGGGTGCGGTAGTGAATAGGGTGAAAGGGTGGTGTCGGGCGGGCACAGGGTGTGATTCTCAGGGAAGAGCAGCGCAGATGGGGGGAGGTTTATGGCCCATGCATGAGACAGAGAGCGGGGGTGACCAGTGCGTGGGGGAGATGCTTGCAAGGGTGGGGGGCCATGCTGAGGATCGGCGGCGTGCAGAGAGTGGGTCTGGTCAAGGCATCTAAAATGGCTGCCGTGCACGACAAAAGTGTGGCATTGGAAAAAAGGCAAGATGGCGCAGACAATGTTTATCAATACGCATTAATTTATAACAATTATTTTTAACAATATATTTACTCGCAGTGTCAAAATGGCGGTCAACACTTCCTGATTTCCTTCGAATCGAACGTTAACAGAAGTCAAGCGGCAAAAAAAAAAAACGCTCACGCGCAACCGCCGGAAGACAAGTATCAACATATATGAGCCTCCTCAACCACCCTCAGAAAACATAGGGGGTCAAGATACGTCTCCCATACCCCCTTATACCCAATACTCACATTGCTTTTCCTCCATCTTGTAATTTCATTACATCGAAACACAAAATGACAAAATTCCCATTTCGCTACCAGTTTGCGACCCAGTTCGCGAACCGAGAAGCGCTTTTACCGCGAAAAATCAAATTTTTTTTTTGCCTCACGGGACCCTTTAATAACCCCAACATCATTCCTAGGGGGTCAAGAGAAGTCTACCTTGCCCCCTTTCATTAAATTCCCCCTTCATTTTTCTCCTCCTCTTGTCTCTCGATCCTACCGAGAGACAAGATGGCGGCCGCACCGGACTGTTTAGAATGTTGACAGACACTGGAGAGCCAATAAGCTTCGCTACGCAAAGTTCCATTACGCGAAAAGTACGCGATCTGGAGCGCTATCCGGGACGCTGTCACAGATATATCTGTTTTTTAAACGTTAATTTCTCAAAATCCACTGGAGCACATATATTGAGACCCAGCAAAGGCACATCGGGCTAACAGTCCCTACAATTTTGCCAAGTTTCGTGTAAATCCATTCAGCCGTTCGAGCTAAAAGTGAGGCCAAACGCCCTATGGAAAAAATGAATCGGAAAAACGCGTTTTGGGACCCCCCTTTTTTCTTGGCCCCCCCTTGACGAAACCCCCCCAAATTGTCAGGGGCTGCTCAGAAACAATATGTGCCATTTTCCTGAAAATTTCAGCCGATTCCGTCCACAAACGCAAAAGTTATTAGACATAGAATTTTCAAAAGTTCCATAGAGAAAAAATCCTAACTATATATACCTACTGGCGACCGCCAGTAGGTAATATATATATATATATATATATATATATATATATATATATATATATATATAAAATGTATTTACAAAAATAAATATATTTATATGTGATCAAGGCCAGCTTGGCTGGCCGAAACGCGTAATGGCAGGTTGTGGGAGCACAGTAAGCAGTTGAAAATAAAAAAACAACTAATATCACTACAATTGGAGGTTGTGCATTTCTCCATCGCCGACTGGAGGTTGGGAAAACTTTGGACTTTGCAATATATATATATATATATATATATATATATAGAGAGAGAGAACTTTCACTCCTCATATGACTTTACCACGCATGCCTTTACAACGCAAATGCATGCGTGGTGAAGTCATAAACTGTGTAAAAGTGCTTTACCTTTTATTTATATTATATATATATAAATAAAAAGGTAAAGCACTTTTACACAGTTTATGACTTCACCACGCATGCATTTGCGTTGTAAAGGCATGCGTGGTAAAGTCATATGAGGAGTGAAAGTTTGCGGGGCAATGGTATCGCGTGGCAATTGCATTTTTGTTGTAAAAAATGTGGAGTAATGGTATGCGAGATGAAAGTATGTGGGATAACATCGTATATTCGATGTTGACTCCTGCTGATCAGAGCGACAGCTGCATAAATAGCATACGGCTATTCCTGACCATAAGCCACAAGGAAACTGCTGAGTCAACAAGATTTTAAGTCAGTATAAACCTGGTATAGAGGCCTACATACTTTTAAAAGTTACAGAAAACAGTTTCTTTATTTAAAGTAACAGAGATAAAAATTAAAAGTAGGGATTTTCCTTTCTTAATGCCTTTTTACATAAGCGGATCCGTGGTTTTGATGATAAATTATAACTGTCCTTTAAAAAGTGGCACAGAATCTTCATATTTTAAGTAAGGCTTCTTTGCTTAGGGTTATAAATCAATACATTTTGAAGGCAAGAAGGAATGAGGATTGTTTTTAATATGTGCAACCATCAACAGGGTTGTTGTTATTAGAAAATAAAATTGGGGAATTTTGATGGTATGAAAAAAATGTTCATTAAAAATAAGTGCATTAAAAGGTTTATTGATCTCTATATGGCCTAATTATCATACTGTGAACTCCTAGCATCAAAGTTGAATTTAGGCAGCGATTTACTGCAATGGGGGGAGCTAAAACAGAAAATGTCACTTTACCCAGGTGTACAAAACTCATTTTTTTTAAGGGTGTACCTTTCTAATCCCCCATCTCTGGGATATGT
This sequence comes from Lissotriton vulgaris, assembly GCF_964263255.1. Classification (NCBI taxonomy): domain Eukaryota; kingdom Metazoa; phylum Chordata; class Amphibia; order Caudata; family Salamandridae; genus Lissotriton; species Lissotriton vulgaris. Next base: position 994,301,383 of record NC_141698.1, read on the forward strand.
AGTGGACATTCTGGGGATGACTTATATGCCAAAACATTGTAGGTTATTCATTTTTAAGTGCCCCAAACAACAAAGTCGAGATTGGGAAAAATTCACACTTTAAAAGCAGTTCTGCCACTCAGAGCAGCTTTCAAACTGCTCTTAGGCTTCAGTAAATGCACACATGTAAGTATAGAATGAACAGCTGACCTCTATACTGCTAGAAAAGCAGACCGCACACTAATGAAACTGAATATAAAAAACCAGCAGAAGTTTTTAAGCGTACCTCTAAATTACTGGCAAACAGGAATGAACAGGACTGCCTTTCAGCTGTGATTCTTAATAGCTGCTTTGAATTGGAAAACCGCACGGAAAACCTTGCACACAAATAGGAGAGCTGGTAAGGGTTAAAGTTTGAGTTCTGCATTTAGCAACCTAGCAGGGCTCAGAGCCTAGGTTTGCTTTGACACTTCGACCTCTGAAACATTTTGAAAGACGAGATGGCAGCGCAGGGAGAGAAAGAGGAGTTTTGCTTACTATTTTTGGCAAAAGCAGGTTTTTGTGCACTCATATGAACAGAAGGAAATATTATGGTATATGTGGGCTCTAATTAAGAGAATAGCTTTGCCATGTATATAGCACTAGTGCTTTTAGTTTGAAGATTAGTGTGCAAGGGCTCAGATAAGGAGGCAATGGGATTTAGTTTGAATTCATGTGCCCTCATGTTACAACTAGTATACTTGCTAAAGGAATTTGTGGTTGGTTATTAATGTTTTCAAGCTAGCTAAATGTGCTATTTACCTCCTACAAGTGTATGTGTGCCCACCTGCCACAAGTAGAATTAGATGGTGTCAACAGAAGTGAAACCTGTTTCAGGTTTTCCTACTGTCGAAATGGGGGAAGGAGGGTAGCTCCTTTACAAATTAATGGTAGGCAAAGTTATGTTTTCTCTCTCTTTTTCTCAATCACTTTTGAGCCTGTCTAAGCTGTCTGTGAAATAGCCATGAAACATTTAATTGGCTATTCAGTAATACTGTTTTAAAAATTGTTAGCATTAATACAATGAATAAATAAATATGCTATGTTACTGCCCATCCTGTCTGATGAAATTATGAAAGGATGAGTAGTCTAGATTGATGTTCCCTTATTTGACCTTAAAGGGGAACTAGATCTGGGTAGTTTTTGATCTAGAATTCTCAGGTGATAACACCATTATTATTAGCTAGTCTGTGTAAATAAACTGATAGTCCTTATTAGAGCTGATGTAGCATAGTTTGGATCGTGAAAAGTAGAATGCAGGAAAGACGCCCGTGTGATCCTTAGCAAACATTTTTGAAGAAAATATTGTTCTAATGGAGTTTGTTTGTCACAACATGTTCTGCTAGAGACATTTATGTACCCACTATGTTGGATTTTTTAGTTCTGTATGTAATAAGAATCCCTGTTAAATTAGCAGTTTTAGATTTTCCTGCTGCACCTATAACATGAGAGCATGGTCCTAAGCGTACAATGTAGGTGTTTTTATGAAAGAAAAATCATTTTAGAAGCGTCTGCAGTCCTGTTCAAGTAATGCAAAGTCTATGAGTAAAAGTGCAGAACATTTCCTTTTTTCTTGAGGGGTCTTCAGATAAACAATATAGGAATACACCAATATAAGGTTTTGGAGTATGTCTGTATGCTTTTTCACTTTTCCTCAGAATTTAGTAAATGAACACAGACTTCCTTAGCTGCTCCAATTAGAGTAATAGGTCCAGGTTTTTTTTTACTCTCAGATAGATGAAGTGGTTCCTGGTTGCCTTGCTAATATATGGGGCATCCCAAGACTAGGAAGTATTCTGAGACTTTCCTCTCTGTTGATAGATTATTTCTGTGCCTTGTCTAAAGACCTTTTTTTCTGTCCACCAATAGATATTTGCTGCCTTATAACCATTACCAGAGGGGTCCGAACATCAGATCCAGCCAGGGGTGTCAGCACCAGTCCAGCTTGAAGCCAAGGTGAAGGAAACCAGCACAGGCGTTGCTGGCAACTAGGACCTCAGTGAAGGCGGAAGCACTGGGATGTGAAGTGTGTACCCCTACCACTGTCTTGGGCGAAAGACGGGGTAACAAAATCAGAAAAGAGAAATCGTGGATCAAGTTTTTGATGCCCAGCTGAGAGTCACAGACCATCGAGAACGGTGAAGAGGGTTTTTTTCTTGAGGTGATCCCCTTTGAAAGGGTTGCTTCAGAGATCCTAGCATCAGGCCCCTGAATCCTGGTCCAAAAGTGAATGCAAGTTTGCACCTTTGTTTGTTGATCAAGAGTGCCTGGGCATACTGCATAATTTGGGGCCCCAACAAAAGAGCAGTGCACAAACAGAGCAATAAAGAAGTTAAAGAAGGACTTGAGTTTGGGGTACAGGTGCTGTGACTCTGGTGCCTGTTAGATTGAAGTGAAGAAAACTGGTGCACTGCCTGAGGCACTGGACAGGATAATTGAGGGTGATTGCCCTATCCTGAAAGAAATAATTATTTTCCTTTTTAAACTGGGCCGTGATTCCTGATTTGAGAGTTGTGCAGCACCACCATGGGAACAACAAGAGCCTGCCTGTGAGGTTCAATGGGACGCAGGGAGAAGACTCCCCTCTAGCTGGTTTTACAATGGCTTCAATTTCCCCAAGGACTTCTTTTTTTTGTTAGTAATGTACCCCTTTGGATGTCCCATTTTTGAGGAAGAGCAGCCCTTTGCGGCTCCTCGTCCTAATCCCTATGACCCTTTGTGGTCCTCCTGGTCCCTTGGAGACAGGATTACTATGTTTGACTGCTTTAATATTTATATTAGGTATAATGTTTTTTTGCGAGAGAAACATTCTTCTGAGCAGGTAACAAATGCGACTTTGCCCTCCTCCTAAAAATATGAAGATTGATACTCTAGCCCTTATAAATGGAACACTGGAAAAGTCTATTGAAAATGTTTTTATTAGATATGTGCTGGTGGTTATTCTGAAATTGAAATGGATGGTCACTGAAATGCAATGGAGTCCTAACAATGTTCATTACATAGGATAAGACTAGATGGTTCTAGGATTTGCTTTTTGCTTAGGGCTAGAGAAATTGATACATTATGTTTGTGAAAATAGTCATTACTCTCTCCAGCTATATGAATGCTTTGTTCCCTTTGTACTCCTGCTTATACCTTCTATATACCCGCTTAATGAAATGTTAAGAATGAAAAATGCCCAACTAGAAATGGATTAGGATATTGATACATTTATGAGAATACATGTGCAAAATATTTTCTATGTTCCTACTAGATCATAGGAATGTCTTTAGCTCATGCTAAAAGGACCATCTGTTAAAGATTGCAGTACTTGGCAGCCATCTTAGTTAACCATGTGCTTGCCATGTGCTTTTTCCCCCTTCCAGAGCCTTGCACATGCTCAGAAAGGACTAGCTATTAGAATGCACCTACTCCTAGTATACAACTGTCAAGCTATTCTTGCTGATGTAACGAGAAATGTCTCTCCTCCCACTTTGTTGAGCAAGCACATTTTGTATACCCTTATTAGTCATTTTGCATGCTGGTATGTGGCAGGACCTCCCCTTGGTTTTATGCTGACTATGTAACCTATACATATATAAGGCCCCTGTTCTCTGTACTCATTAGAATGTTTCCTACAGTAGTTTGAGGGTACTGTGTGACGCAATCTCCCTCATCTGAGGTTAATAAATGTGTTATTTTTATATTACAGCTTCTGTGTCAATCTTTCCTTTTTTGGTTAAAAAAACAACAGGTGTATCAGTGAATCCCTATAGGAGGTTTATATTTCTTCGCCACTAACTGCGCAGATCAACTCAACGCCATGTGGCTGTGGGCCCTTGTTGACCGCTGCCTCCTGCCTACACTGCTGACAGCAGAGCTCATAATTCAGATCGAGTCACAAATGCAGATGACACAGTCCAGTAGGCAACAGACATTGCTACCAGTGCGGCCCGCCCGGATAACACATCATCGCTGGCTGCGCACATGCTGAATGCTTCAGGTGCTAAAAACTCAGTGCACCTCAAGTCATCGCCAAGTAGCCTTAATAAGGCAGAATTCAGTAGACAAAACACATTGCTGCCAGTGCGGCCCGCCCGGACCACGCATCATCACAGGCTCCACACATGCTGGTTGCTTCAGGTGCAACTAACTGTGCAGCTCAACTCAATGTCACATGGCTGGATGTGCCTCTGGCCTACACTGTGGTCAGCATGGCTCACAAATCAAATTAAGCCTTCATTCATGTCTGCTTCATAAGGCAGTAAATGGACATGGACCAGCTTACCTGGAAAGGAAACTTAAGGCCCATATCCCACTTAGGACTCTACGTTCCTCCAGTAAAGCCCTCTTATCCGTTCCTAGAGTCCGAACGGTCAGGAACGGGGACCGAGCCTTCAGCAAAACCGCCCCAGAAGCATGGAACTCCCTCCCCACATCTCTGAGAGAAGAGCCAGATCACGTCAGATTTCGGAAACTGCTCAAAACCTGTCTCTTTAACCCTTAGTATCCCAACACTCAAACTCCTCTGAATCTGCTGAATCCAAGAATCTTGTCTGCTCCTAGCGCTCTGAGACCTTCGGGTGAATTACGCTCTTTACAAGTGAAATAAATGTAAATGTAAATGTAAATTCATTAATTGAAGAGTGCAGTAGGCAACTAAGTATAAGCTCCCTCAAACCTACACAATATCCTTTTAGTATCCTTGCTTCAAGAACTTGTTTTATATCAGTTATAGCTTTACTACAATGACCAAATTCATCTTGCAAGTCCAAACGAACACTGAATGGCAGTCTACACTGCGGACAGCAGAGCTCACAATTTGAACTATAACGTCCCTGAAACCTACATATTTGGACAATGTATTCCATATATATTTCATGTTTTCTTCCATACGCCTACACTTCAGTCAGCCGAGCTCACAGTTTGAATTCAGTCTTGTTTTATTAATGGCGGAGAGAATTGTGCTGTATGCCCTCGGATTTTATTAAGAGGATGTGACAAAAAGCATTCTCGATGTCTGTGCTGACTGCTGCCTTCGATCTACACTGCGGAAAGCAGGGCTCACAATTCAGATCGAGTCACAATTGCAGATGACACAGTCCAGAAGACAACAGACATTGCTCGCAGTGCGGCAGCCCGGATCACGCATCATCGCTGGCTGCGCACACACTGAATGCTTCTGAGGCCGCTACCTTAGTGTACCACAACATTTAGACACTTTATGATACAATGTTTTATGTATTATTTCACATCTGCTGCCCCTACCTCAGTGTACCACAAGTGATAGACCCTTTACAATAGAATCTTTTGTCTGCTGCCCCTACCTTAGTGCCCAGATAGGTTACTTTCACAACCTAATGCCCCACCTAGCAAACAAATCCTATGTGAACACAATTTTCATTTAATCATTTTTACTTTTTACATATTTCAAAGCATGTCATCATAGCCAAAAAAACAACAACACCGATGTAACACTTTTTACACCTTCAATACATAGATATTCAAAATTCAAACAAAGGGACATAATACAAATAAATGACAAAACATCTTTATCGAACAAAGACACCATATACAAAGTGGAATGTCTCAAACTACTTAGTTTAGAGGGCACAAGTCCTTATGTGATATATATACATAAACAAGCGGACAACAAATAGTTCAAATAGGGCCTGCTCGTTTGCTGTGCTGAAGACTATTGGTATAAAGGGTTAAATTCACAGAGGAAATATATCCTATAAGTCATTCCCTGTAATGCCCAATAATATTCTGGTTTCAGCACAGGGTCGACACCATATACAAAGTGGAATGCCTCCAACTACTTAGTTTAGAGGGCACCAGTCCTTATGTGATATATACATAAGCAAGCGAACAACAAATAGTTCAAATAGGGCCTGCTCGTTTGCTGTGCTGAAGACTATTGGTACAAAGGGTCGAATTCACAGGGGGAATATATCCTATAAGTCATTCCCTGTAATGCCCATTATTATTCTGGTTTCAGCACAGGGTCAACGCGTTTCAAACCCCAAAGCTGCTTAAAGGTTCTCATCAGGACGTGGACTGGAAGTGGCCTTCACTGTAAAACGTAAAATACAAACAAACAAAGGGGAAATAAGTGTCAGTATTTCCGAACCTTCTATTGCAATGATTCTCTCTGAGACTTCACCCTAGACACCTAGTTGTACCTGTAATTGAATGTTCCTTCCAACATTTTGATTTAATATTCACAGAAAAGCATGGAAACTCTGTGGATAGATAAACACATGTTTGGGAATAATCAGCATATGAGATCTTAGCGGTTGAATATCGCATTAGTAGACCTTGAATGTATAAGTTCCTACCTCACACTCTAAAAGGCATGGATTTATATTTCCAAATTTCGAACCAGTGGAAAAAGCGCTCAAGTGAAGTAGTTTCAAATGACGTTTCGGCGAAATATAAAATTTTTCATTAGTTCCTTGCTAACTAGATTCTGAAGTTTGCCAGGAATTTAGAGAAACCACTTGCGGGCTGAGCCTACCTTGATAATCATTTGTTTCAATCAAGATCGAAACTGACAGCAATGGTGGGGGCCCCTCTCTGCTGCAATGTTCAAGATTCACTCTCAAACGATCCTACCGAGAGAGAAAGCATAAATACCTTATTTACACGAAGTTGGAAAGTTGGAGCAAAAGCAGCCGTTGGCTTGGCATTTCACATGTTTCTAATTAGAAAGTGGTAGCGAGATTCCCTTGCGTCTGAAGAGTACGTTCTGAGTTGTTTACGTGCATCCGGCTCCTCAGTTCCTCTGCCATCGCGCTTCTGAGAAACCTGTATGCTTTTGGTTACGCTGATTTAAAGGGGCAGCTTACAATAGAATAGCAAGCGCCCGGGGATTGTGGTACTTGTGGTTTGAAAGTCGAGACACTGTGTAGATCGAATTAAAAATGCTGATTTTGAGCAAAGAAGGGGGACCATTTTAATTAATATAAGATTGCAACCAGCCATTTTCGAAGTGAGACTGCACTGTCCATATTCAAATGGTGAAAAATGAATCTCACAGGTTACTCAGTTCCGAAAGTTCATTCAGTCCCTTCATTGCCGTGTCAAATTTCAAGATCAAAAAGGCCTCTTTTTGAGATAACCGCAAATCTGGGTCGCCCCCTCGTGAGGAGGATTTTACAATTGCCAGAAAAGTCCGTTTGAAATCATTGGGAGTGTGATTCATTTGGAGGAAATGAGGTACCAATGGGGCCGTCATGAGTTTATTCTTGATCCGTGAGTGATGTTGTATGATTCGTTGGCTTCCTGTAGAGTTTTACCCACGTAAACTTTTTGGCAAGGACACACAATGGGATACATTTCATATTTGGATTTTTACTGACAATCCAGTGTATAAGAAGGGGTTCAGCTGCATTAGTACTAAATGCAGCAGAGATCTAATGGTTCATACCATCGAGACAGCACAGAGAATTTGCAAAAAGGAGACAGAAGAAATTGAGCAACAACTGCAAATAATGAGGGGCAACCACACTGACTCTGAAGCCAAGTTATTCCTTGAAAAAATCGATAAAGAATTAGCTACATTTAAAGATCATACAATTAATTTCAAGACTAACACATTTGAAAAAGATAAGAAGAGTTTCAACCTTGAAACTGTGTATCCTTATCTCAAGGACGATTTTTACTCATGGCCCAACTCCACGAGATATCTTGCATCATATCAAGGTAGATCAAAGAAAAAGTTCCTTACCTTCTCTGAAACATCTTCAGAATCAACGGGGGATTCAGACCCGGAGGAAGGACCATCAAATAGGAACCAACAAAAGAGGCCTTTTTTAGGACAGGGCCAACAACAATCACGGAGCAGGTTCAAACCTCAACAATGGGAAATGACAACACGCCGACAGCACTACAAGTCCTAAATAAATCACCCATCATCAATGTATCTACTCAAGTCCTTTCTAAGGAAGAAATTGAGGTGTTGGAACTGGGGCTGTCCTGTGTCCCAGGAGCTATGATGGGCTTCACAAAGGTCAAATTGGAAATTATGGAATTTTTCAGAAAAATCCGGTTAAGGTGTTTTTTTAAGGATTCACGGAACCAGTTACAGGTCGAGGCTTCTGGCTTGAGAAATATGTCTACATTTTGTCCTTCGAATTATAACATCTCAAAAGACAATATTGCATTTGAACACACGGTTTTAGCATCACTCAATGTACTTGAAAAAAAAGCGATCATTCCATCCATAAAATGTATCCAGAGCCCAAAAAGAGGCCATCACCAGTCTTAAAAACCAGCAGGATGCTGTCATCAGACCAGCGGATAAAGGAGGTGCGGTGGTCCTCTGGTCCAATGAATTATACCGGTCAGAGGGCAGAAGTCATGTTCACCACCAGGAGTGGTATCGATTGATCACACAAGATACCACTGCCCAAATAATGCAAGAAATATCTTCAATTGTTAACGAAGCAAAAGAAAGTGGAGTGTTGGGCCCCAAAGAATCTGATTACCCCAGGACACCCCATCTGTATTTTTTACCTAAAGTACATAAAAATGCTGCTACACCGCCAGGTTGTCCGATTGTGTCGGGATGCGATTCGATTTTAGAACCAGTCTCCAAATTTGTTTCTTAAACCATTTTTGCCTGAAGTTCCATCACATCTACGGGACACAATGAAGTTTATCAATAAGGTCGAAGGCTTCCAATTTGACCCAAGGACACAGGTCCTGGTGACGATGGATGTCACATCGTTATATACTCAAATTCCTCAACAAGATGGATTGAATGCCATCGACATTTATCTGGAAAAAAGACCCCGCCCTCACAGGGTGCCTACTGAATTTATCGTCAGACTTGAATCTCTAGCGCTAAAGAAAAACTTTTTCACATTTGAAGATGAGCTGTTCCTTCAGGTGAAGGGTACAGCTATGGGATGTTCTTTTGCGCCGGAGATGGCAATACTGTATATGGCCCAGTATGAAGAAAAACATTTGTACAATAACAATCCATACAGGGCACAAATCAAACAATGGCAAAGATACATTGATGACGTGTGGTGCATCTGGGAGGGGACTAATTCGGCCCTCAAGGAATTTCACGGCGGGCTGAATAATCGAAGTCTAACATACGATTCTAAAACCCTTTCATTCTTGGATGTGGAGATGAAATATACACAAGAAGGATTGATTTCTTCACTATAGCTCAAAAAGACCGACAAAAATAATGCGCTGCACTTTCGGAGGTACCACCCCAGAAATCTAAAAAATAATCTCCCCCATGGGCAATTCCTAAGGGTGAGACGTAATTATTCCAGGGTGAAAGATTTTGAGATACATGGAGAAGCCCCGCTTCATAAACTTCTTGAGAGAGGATATCCTCGTAAGCTCCTAAAACACTCCATGAAAAGAGCGCGATGGACACCAAGAAAACATCTACTCAAAAAAAAAAAAGCGCCCACAGAACGTATGGTGTGTGTCTCCACTTTTGGACCCCACACTCATCCAGTACAAAAAATCATACGACCAGGTACCATTGGCACCTGGTTGAAGACGCAATTCCAAATATTGGACCACCACTATTCGCCCTTAAAAAGAACCCCAGTATAGGACAACAGATCACTTCTACATGTCCCGGTACGAAAAAGGACAACAAAAGTACTTTGTTCGGTCTTGGGCATGTGAAGGAACCTCCATAAACGTGGAACCTGCTCGGTCTCTAGCTCCACCATTGAAGGTACCCTGTTCACTGATGGGACAAAATTCTGGCGACATGATGAGTTTACTAATTGCAAATCCAAATATGCAATTTATGCCATTGTATGTCCTTGCCAAAAACTTTACGTTGGTAAAACTACATAGGAAATACGCCAACGAATCATACAACATCGCTCACGGATCAAGAATAAAGTCATGACGGCCCCATTGGTACCTCATTTCCTCCAAATGAATCACACACCCAATGATTTCAAATGGACTATTCTGGCCATTGTAAACTGCTGGACTTTATGTGAAAACTGAGCTGTTGGTCCTTGATGCTCTCTGCAATAAAAATGGTGGCCATCTCGTACCTGTTTGATGGCTCTCTTCACAACAGGCAACTTTTGTTGGATTAGATATATATATATATAATGCTCAAATCCAGTATCGCACTTAACGTGCACAAAGGAAACCGCACTCCGGGCAGCTGTGATTGCATGTATCTAGTTTATTACAGCAACAGACGCGTTTCGGCGGAAGTGCCTTTTTCGATGTTACCGGCACTCGTGTAAAACACCATGTTATATTAGCATTCACATTATCAAAAATAAAGGAAGGTCTTGCGTACCACTTCTAACGTGGGCGCCATTTTGTAACATCTTGTGATATATATACAATATGTAACAGTTACTCATCTTAGAGTTGTTTCATGATTCATCACTTCATTAAATAATGTTTATGAATCCAACATTTCACTATAGATGAAAGACTTTTCTAATAGAACCGTGGATCGGCTAGTATCCTTCCATATGTCATCCCAATCGTACCATAGATCAGAATAGACTATGACTAATCATAGATATCAGGAATGCGTGAACATATTGCTATGTAATAATACATGAATTCATCTAGGTGCATGTCAAAAAACAAAACAAAATATTACGGTATCAATTTACATATAGGTTTCTCAGTTCATTGCTACTATATACAAATTCAATAACCCAGACTACCTATACTGTGCTTTTGCCACAGTTTTCAGCCTATGTGGACTGTCAGTTCCTCCCCACAATTTAAACCATACGGATGTTTAGTATGTAGGTCAATGATATAACGCAATTCTAATCTGCGCAGCTTCTTAAGTCTATCACCACCCCTGGGACTCTGAGCTACATGGTCCAAGCCAAAGTATTGTAGTTGGTTGCGGTCTCTATTGTGATTTTCTGCAAAATGGCGCGCAACAGTGTATGCCTGGTTGTTTTTGTCAATGGCCCACATGTGTTCTAGCGCCCGCATTTTTACTGGATTGATGGTACTCCCGATGTATCGGAGACCGCACGGGCACAACAAACAATATACAATGAAGGGTGTTGTGCAGGTGATAAACTTCATTATCTTTTTGTTGTTAATTCCTCCATCTGGTATTTGATATGTTAACACCCTCCTACTGTTTGCGCAGGCCTTGCATTTACTGCAAGGAAAAAAGCCCATCATCTGTTTTAGCCCGCTAGGTTTTCCAGGAAGTTTATCAAGGTGACTTTTGACCAAGATGTCACGCAGGGATCTCGCTCTTTTAAAGGTAACCAATGGTTGGGGAGGAACATCCATACCAATCATGGTATCTGTTAGGAGGATGGGCTAGTTTTTTCGTAGCATTTTCTTGAGATAACTTGCCTCAGCTGAGTAGGGAGTTACCAGCTGGAACTTACCCACCTCATCTGTGGTCCTCTTGCTGCCAGTGAGCAATTGCTTTCTGTGTGTACCTCTCACTTTATTTAATGTAGTGTCAAGGGTAGCTGAATCGTATCCCCTGACTCTAAATCTGGCAATGCTTGCAGCAGCAGCTTTTTCAAATTCATGGTCTGTTGAACAATTTCTTCTCAGCCTAAGCAATTCCCCATAGGGAATGCTTTGGATGAGTTTAGGTGGATGGCTGCTGCTGGCAAAGAGTATCGAGTTGCCTGCCGTTGCTTTGCGGAACAAGGTGGTTTGTAAAGTCTTCTCCTCAACATAGATCCTCAGGTCCAGGTAGTCCACTGCCACTGGACTCACTGTGCCCGAGAATCTAAGATTGACTTGATTGTTGTTGAGGAGGTCGATATATCGATTGGCTGACTCTGTGTTTCCCTGCCAGATCATAAATAAATCGTCGATATATTGATACCACTTGATGACCCGTCCTGAATTGAACTCATCATGGTAGGTTCTGGGCACCCGCTCCTCCCACCAGCCAACGAACAAGTTTGCATAGCTGGGGGCAAAGCAGGTGCCCATCGCCGTCCCAGTGAGTTGCCTGTAATGTTGATCTCCAAATAGAAAAATATTACGAGTTAGGCAGAACTCGATATACTCAGTGAGCATGATAGTGTGTGCTGAGTACCTCAATTGGCGTCTTTCCAAAAAAGACATTACTGCTGTTATACCATCCTCATGCCTTATGCACGTATTTTTCTATCTTGTTCAGAAAGTCTTGGGTGTCCCTAATATAAGAGTCAAGTTGAAGTACCCATACAGATAGAAAGTGATCGATAAACATAGACAAATGTTCGGTTAATCCATTCATAGAAGAAACAATGGGCCTGCCAGGCGGATGTTTATCGTCCTTATGTAGTTTGGGTATATGATAAAACGTTGGTGTTACAGGATTCGAACTTCGTAAGAACAAATGTTCTTCCCGACTTAGCATGTTTTTATTGTACCACTTGGCAATTAAATTGTCATATTCCAAGATGCTGGTCTGATACTCCTTAGCTGTAACCTTCAAATAACAGTCTGTATTCAATTGACGAAGTGCTTCCTCACAATATGCTTCCCTTGTTTGTAATACTACATTGCCCCCCTTATCTGAGGGTTTGATGATAATTTTATGGTCTTGTTATAATTGCTGTAATGCTTGTTTCTCCGTTTTTGTTAGATTATCCGAGCGTAGATGATGTTTGGGTCTCTTTCTGAACTTAAGGAGGTCATTGGTCATTGCATCTAAAAAAATGTCAATAGCATCAGGTGGCATCTGTGGATTAAACAGAGATTTAGGTTTAAATGGACTCTCTTCTCTGTCCTGTTCCACACCTGTATTTGCCGCTCTTGTTGGAAAATCTTGAATTTCATGCACTGGTTCACCACCAGTTTCAGATCTTAAGTCTTCCAGGCATTCTATTGCAGGCAGATCTTTCCCAGTAAGGGCGTCGTTTGCAGTCATCGGCATGGTATTCCCCTTACGTTCTTTTAAATGTGATCTAGTTTTGAAGTATTTATGGAGCTTGAGCTTCCGCACGAAACTAAATAGGTCAATGCGTGCTTGTGTGTACTACCAATTGGTTACTTGGGCAGAATGTAAGTCCCATTGTAAGTATCTTATGCTCTACTTCAGTAAGGGTCCTTTCCATGAGATTAACTACTGTCAATTCGAAGTCATTATTGCCTGTTCATGTTCTTCTTGCGGTTCGTCCAGCTTCGGGTTCGGCCTCTTCCTCTGCTTGCCTTCCCCGCCTCTACGGGTTTTTCTGCGCTTCCTTCCGGAGGTTTGTTTTTGCCTCCCCGGAGCCACGACTGTCGTATGACCTTGAATTCGTCGTGAAAAGGAGTAGTTGTTGTATTTCCTTCAGTTCTTGTGCTTGACCCTTCATCTCCCGACTCATTCTCGGTGACTTCTGATTCAGTGGTTTCTACTCTGGTGGTGGTTTGTTTGGAGAGTTGATTTACTTCCTTTCTGGGTCCATCAAACTTGGGGGCGAAGTTAAGAACTCTTCCCTGTAAATAATCATTTTCGTCACGTGCAAATTTTTCTTGTTTTCGCAACTTGATCTTTTGTTCGTATTTGGTTAATCGCAATTTCATTTGGCCCATCATATCATCTAAGGTTTTCTTGTCTAGATATTCCTTAGACAAATCTGCTTCCAGTTCCTTAATTTCCTGGAGGGCTTTGTCCCTATCTCTCCACGCGTACTTCACCAGTATGTCGAGTGTTCCTCTGCAGTATTGAGCAGTATGTTCCGCCCAGTCGGTTAGTAGCTGCGGGTCTGGATTCTCATAGGAAGGCACAGTGTATACCCTCAGCCCTCTGGGGACACGTTGCTCGTCAATATAATTTTGCAAGCTGGTGGCCTCCCACCATTTACGTATTTCTCGTTCATAGAGACGTTCCAATGTTGTCATAATTTCAGTTACTTTGCTCCTAGGTTGTTCCTGGCCGCTGGCAGCACTCTGGGCTTGTCTCATGTTTCGTCTTTTAAACATGCCCTTAGCTGCTTCTCAACGCTCTTGTTCACAGAACATGGCTTGTGCCATGGTAAAGTATTTTAGCTGTAAGTGACTTTGACAGCCGTCAAAACCACTATGCTTGCAATTCGTAAAGCTGCCCCCAAGCTCTGCCGACAATACTGTTCAAATACTCATGTAGTCCGAGTATAAGTAATGCGCTAATTTGCTGATGTGCGTGGCTCACCGATGCGGCGTTTTCAGCAGATGGCTCGAACGCTGAGGATTCTTCTCCCTCACTCGGCACGAAGTTCCGCACATGACATGGTGTGATAGCGCAGCAGATTTACAGTTCTCGGCGGTGCCCCCTTGAAACGAACCAGCTCCAGATTCTGCAATGTCAAACGGGAGGCACTCACGGGCGGGTGCGGATAAGCGGTTGCAGACTCCGCTTTAAATATAATGCTCAAATCTAGTATCGCACTTAACGTGCACAAAGGAAACCGCACTCCGGGCAGCTGTGATTGCAAGTATCTAGTTTATTACAGCAACAGACGCGTTTCGGCGGAAGTGCCTTTTTCGATGTTACCGGCACTCGTGTAAAACACCATGTTATATTAGCATTCACATTATCAAAAATAAAGGAAGGACTTGCGTACCACTTCTAACGTGGGCGCCATTTTGTAACATCTTGTGATATATATACAATATGTAACAGTTGCTCATCTTAGAGTTGTTTCATGATTCATCACTTCATTAAATAATGTTTATGAATCCAACATTTCACTATAGATGAAAGACTTTTCTAATATATATATATATATATATATATATATACCAGCAGCCCGTCCCGATCTTGTCCGGGAGCAATCAGGCTTCCCCGCCCGCCCCGACATTGTCCAGCAGCCTGGGCCCCCGCTGCGATCATTAATGCCCTTTGTTATTACTTTTCTTTTGGAGCGATGTGACATTGCTGCTGTTTGGCTTTATCCATGACGTGACACCCGCCCGCCCCGACATTGTCCAGCAGCCCGGGCCCCCGCCCGCCTCGACCCCCGCCCGTCCTGGCATTGACCAGCAGCCCGGGCCCCCACCCGCCCAGTCCCCCGCCTGACCCGACCCCTGCTTGCCCCGACCCCCGCCTTCCCCGACATTGTCTGTGGGTCCCCCGGAGCCTTACCTCAGCCGCCGCTCCTCCCCCACGCTCCTCAGTTCACCGCTCTGCCACTCCTCGCCGCTCGTCACCGCTCCTCCCGCCTGTCCGTTGCTCCTCACCGCCTGTCTGCCGCTCCTCACCGCTCCACCCCCGCGCCATGTCCGCCGCTCCTCCTCGCGCTCCTGGACACCGCTCCTCCCCGTGCTCCAGACGTCGGCACGCAGGTCGCGGCCGGCGCCTCTTCGAAGGGACTACTTTATTTTTTAATGTAAATTTTTTAAATACCGCATATTTGTATAGTTTATATAGCCTATGTCCATCTGCACACCCTGACGATTACAATGATGTATCAAGTGTGTGGATTGGCGCTGTGGTTCCCGAGTTTACCCGCCTCAAAGGTTCAAAGTTCTTACTTTATAATAGTAGTGTAGATATATCACAAAACACACCAGGTTGCCCTAATGGAGATATCACTCATAGAGGGTGACAGCACACAGCCTCCGGCAGCAGCAGCCTCAGCTCACCTTTGCACTTCCCTCTCAACAGCCAAACGCGTTTCGAGACATGCGGCTCTTGATTACTGGCTTTTAGAAACTGCTGAGACAGCAATGTTGCTCAAAATTCGCCATTTATTTCAATTAACAAAGTTCTGCCCATGTGGGGGTCAGCAACAAGGCATGCTGGTTATAGTAGTCCGTATTGTTGCCAAGACTTCCAAAACCCCAATAGGTACTGCATCCTCCGTGTTCATTCAAACCTCAGTGGGTAAATGCCTCCATATCTTTCTTCCCAGTGGGTAGAGGTGACAAAGGAACTCGCTGTTCCACTCACCAATACAATCCAGAGGTCAGGTCCCCTCTACTCCATCAAGCGGTTGCGAGCACTTCGGATCCGCTTGAAATATATATATATATTTTGGAGTAAAACGCGTCATGGGGGACATTTGTCTCAAGAGCACTTTAATAAATCTTTGATACTGCTCACACAATTCTGTGTGTTGTGGCCCATCATTGAACAAGAATATTGGGGAAGAGGTCCGCATCTGTTTGGTTCCGCCTTGTAATTGGCGGTCAGGAGTTGCACTTATATATATATATACATATCTCCCACTCCACAGTTTATTCCATAAAGATTTATTTGCGGAAACGCATTTCACCCGACACCGGGCTTCATGCCATTGGGTTTGCAGTACCATTGGTTGCCCATGTTTGGTGCTGGATATGGTCTAGGCTGGAGTACATGCACTACTGTTTTGGGTGGCTTTAGGTTGTAGTAACTTTAGTAGTTGTCGAACACCATCAACAACTGTTCGTCACCTCAACTGTGTCTTTGGCAACCAAAAATGGAATATCGCAGTCCATCTTGTACAAGGTGAATGCAGTGGGAGTGCTGAAGAGGACAATAAAAAAGGTCAAGAGGCTCTGGAATTAACAGCAGCAGGGTGAGTAACAACCAGGGGCCGGGGGGGGGGAGGTGGGCACAATGGCACACATGCACAATTGAGCTGAGCACATCTGCGGACAAACCATGCCCCAGCCCTCAACTCCCACCAAGTGACCAATGTACCCAAGTATGCCACATCTCAGCACTGTATAAGCACAGAAGTCAAAAACACATCGCAGGAAAGGGATAAGGGGCAGCTAAATCAAAGCAGCAGGAGCCACTCCCCAAATGCAGCACACACACATTACATGCAGAGCACATCAACACTGACAACAATGTGGCACAAACCGCAACACGTCCACCACAGAACACAGGACACAACTGGTGCCGACTTTATGTAGACTATGGCCAATTACAAGTGGTATTGCAAGGAAATGTGAGTTGTGAATGTACAAGTACAAACACACACACGTCTGTTGTCAAAATGTCCACTGTCCCCCATCAAATAGGCAGCTCCTCCCAAACTGCCACGATGTACACAGTCATATGTAGTCTGTATGTAAACATGTACAATGTGACAACATGCATGTGAGCACATTGTTAAACTCCATCTCCCCTTCACATTGCAGAGGGACAATCAACACCTCCTGCAGAGCAGCCCGAACCTCTTTTCTCTGATGACGAAGAGGACCGCCACATCTTCGACTCCGACGCCCTCCAAGAGTTCATTGACAACCTCCGCAGCCCATCTCCAGGAGGAGGGCAGCCCAGCTGCAAAGAGGACACCCCAGACCCCTGCACAGACCACAGAGCAGGCAGCAACCACAGCCACCGCTGCCTCCCAGGACTCCCATGAAGAACACATGGCCTTCCAATGCCATGTGCTGTGGTGGCAGGAGCAACTGGCAGAACAGGTGTGAGTGGGCTTCGACCGCATGGCAGACAAACTAGATGCCATATGTGGGTGTCTAAGTCCATCAGGGACCACTCACAGTCCCTAAAGGACACCCACAGTCCACTCCATGCTCTGCAACGGACCATGGCTGACATTGCTGGAGCCCTGACTCAGAGATTAGAACAACTGTCCGGTCAGAGTGACTCTACCGATGTCACACAGGAGTTGGGAAACATACGAAGATTAATGGAGACCATGGAGCGGGCCAATGCAGAAATAGTGGCTGCCATGGCTGCACACCAGCGAGTGGTAGCTGGGTTCCTCAATGACCTCAAGACCATCCTCGTGGGATTGCGGCCACAAGGTCTGCCTCTGATGCATGCTGCTGCTACCACTCCTTCCACATCTCCGCCCCCTGAAGTGTTAGCGCCACACAGTGCAGTAGACATTCCACCTCTGGCCCCTGAGGTGTCACTGTTACACAGTGCTGGAGAAAGGCCAGCACCACCCACATGTGAGGCACATGGAACAGCAGAAGACGAAGATGCAGAAGAAACCACTGTCGTGGTAAGAAGGACGCAGTAGCATGCATCTCTGCCATATTGTCAGTTTCAGCTTTGTTCTGCCCTCTGCATCATCAACTTCCACTGTCCACTGCACTCTGCGACACTCACCTTGGACCTCGACATGGACTGCCATATTCTGTTTGATCTCCAATGACTCAGCAATCAGACAGCGGACTGAACTATTCCTTTTTCTTTGGACTTGTCATTCCTGAATTCCTGTGAATTTGGGCACGACTTTACAATGAATTCTATTTGAATGTATTTAAATGTATAGTCATTGACTGTGACTTTTAGTACATTGTGAATAAAAACTCTGTACTGCATTCTTTGTCTCTATACATGGATGTTTGACTGCTTTGAAAATTCCTTTCATTTTTTTCCTTTCCTGTCCCGGACCATTCTATCGATCACAGGTCTATAGTCAGCATGCCACATCCACTCCCTCACGGCTGGTTTACACCCACACCACACCCATACAGCACACGCAACACAGGACATGTGACCCTGCCAATAAATAGAGCAGGGTGCATGTCCTCAACCCCATTTCCAACCTCTCTTGGGGTGAATCCGTGTGGTGTGCATGTGGGCATGGGGGCACAGGGGACTGCGACATCACATTCGGCCGGCCCGGAGGTGACAGGATATTGTCTGCACCACAGTACCCAATCATAGAGGGTCCATGACTTGCGGGGCACAGACTTGGTGACACCGGATGCACTGCGGCCGGCACAGGTATACCACCACGGGATGGTGACTTTCAGTGCACTGAAGTAGGGGCACCTTAAGTGCTAAGCGGTTGTGCAGGCTGTGATGATGCCCCATTCCGGCGGTCCAACTGCTCAGGTTTTGTATGCCCTGCTGGACTGCAGTGTAGACCTGAGCCAGCGGATATAGGGGGCCTACCACCACGTGACGTGGCCTCGCTGCTCACAGAGTTAGTGGCACCTCAAGGGCTGAGCAGGTGTGCAGCCTGCGATGATGCCCTGTGAACTGGTATGTCCCCTGCCATGGCAAAAAAAAAGACCCAGCACCAAACGTGAGACCTGGTGGCCTGTGCAGCGGGGCTCCATGATGTGGAGGTGTAGTGTAGTTCCTATTTTCCCTATATGCCCTGCGCATTGGAATAACATAAACAGCAGTGTAGACGTAGGAGTGTGGTCTTCTAGGTCTCTACTGACCATGTTAGACTTAATTGGGTTTGTACCAGCTAGCTCAGAGGTCACTGGAAACTTTCTTTACTGAATAGGAAGTGATCAGCTTCCCTGGCTCAGACAAGAAGGGATTCAGTTTTCCAACAACCGCATTAACATGACAACTTTGCTCCTCAGAATAAGAGTCAATCTCTAGAGTCGTGTGAAACAATAGACAGCTATTTCACTCAGTCAGTTGTGCAGAATTACTTTCACCATTATGCAGAGAATAGAGAGACGGGCGTTTTCAATAAAAAATATTATTTATTGAGCAGTCTTCCTTCTCATGCAAGACAAATGAATTTCCACAATTGCAAGACTTGTTATTATAAAAAGTGCGTACAGTAAAAGTAGTATCACAAAATAATACTGTAAAAGCATGGATATGCTTTCTTAGCCATTTGATGGTTAAAATGAATAAAATATATACATTCATATATACATTTTGCTAACGTACTCAACTTGTGCTTCTAACTACGCCTACCCCAGTGTACCTGACCTAAGCCTAATACGTGGGAGGGAGTAAGTAAGTAGCAGGTTTAGTTTTGCCAAGGGTTTGCTTCAAGAATTCTCTCTAAGGGTTTAGTCAGCACCGTACCTCTGGAATAGAATGTAGGAGGTCTGGTTTCTCAACTCAGGACTCGATATTCCAGTCACCCGCAAGGGTAGGCTGGAAACGCCGGAGATGGATTTTCTCGGCAGGAGAAAAGACAGCGTTTTTCTCAGCGCGTCAAGGAGGAGGGGCAGAGTCCGTGGGCTTCTCGCATCTGCTGGGCTCTGCAAGGGGACAGCTGATCTGCTCCAGTATTCACCACCACCGTGTTTGCTTAAGGCAACGTCGGTATTATTTATACCTGAAAGGTGCTGAGTTTGACGTAATTTTTGGACATAAAACGTCAATAAAGATGTCACTAAGAACTGGTCGTTCTTACAGTGCTCGTTAGGAGTTCCATTACAAATCAAAACAAAGCAAGCGGGGCTTTCCCAGGTTGCTGGAGGTTTGGTATGTCGAAAGAACTCAGTGTGCTATCTAGGAATCTAAGGAAGTGACTTCTGCTGTGTCATGGACTGTCATGGACTGCAGAGGCGACTTGCTAAAATATGGCTTTGAATATTATGCCATTATAGGGCTATGTATCGATTATAGCCGTATAGGGGTATAAGGTCATGATATTGATCGGGGTCCTAAATAAAACACAACACCCACTCCACAAATTTATGTCCATCAAATTACTAAAAACTAAAGCAATAGGATGTGCGTGTATTCCTACCCACCCCAAAATACATTTTGCATTTGAAATGGTGTATATGAAATACATGAAAATGATGATAGGTACTGTACGTTTTTAAGCATAGTAATCATTAAAAAATTATTGCATATGTAATCAGTATGAACGATTTTGCGAAAAATTACACATGAAATGTCTTTTAATACAGAAAAGAAGGGCGAGACTATTCATTCACATATAAATACAATTGCTGTAAAATGTGCTAGAGGCCGTGGCAATATATTGTCTCTAGATTGACTAAAAATAGAAGCTCTGTTCTTTATGAATAGTTCTACTTTAAGGAAAAAGTTTTTGTGCCGGAAAAGAAGGTAAATATTTTGAGAAATTGTCTGATTCAAAAAAAAAATTTTTCATGGGGAGCGGGAAAATAGAGTTCCAAACGCTTTTCAGGAGTTTATGTTTATCAAAACTGAAGGCCGAATTCAGAGTTCATGGGAACGCTGTGAGCCGGATTCTTTTTCCAAAAGTTATTGTTTTTGTTCAGGGGGTAAAATCAATCAGACAGACTCGCAAAGAATAGGTCCACATATTCAGGTGACAGTTCTACCAGGTTTGATAGTGCAGTAACCTGGCAGTTGTGAGAATGATTGCTATCATCGAAGTCTGGATCAGCAATGCTCACAGAAGGTCGTACCTGGGTGATGCTGCTTTCATTTCTCGCTTCGCTGCCGCCACCTAGTTGTAGCGCAAGAGTCTCAATGAATGCCGTCATCAGGATTGGTAGCCCCTGGGGACAACACGATGCGTGAGCCGTTACAGGACTTAGCAAAGTATTGATATCCATTGGTACTGCTGATGGTAGTGCAAGACAGGTGTCTAACACTCATTCTTCTCCGCATAGCATACATCGAAGCACAGGTAAGATGCAGGTCTGCCATATAGGTCTGAATGAAAGAAACCAGGTCATGTTTAGATCTCTCAGCCGGGCCAATCCAAGGACTTTAGTTATGCGGTCCCGGTAGCGCATTGCTAGGATCGTTTCTCCCATCCTTGCCGGAGTCATGTCTGTGTTTTGGCTTGCCATATCGGAGCAGAAGGGTCAAAAATAAAATTCCTGCTACGAGTCCCAAAAGTAGTGGTAGGCCGAATGGACAAAATTTGGAATAATGCCTAGGACTGCTTTGAATGGTGTTAACAGTCCAGAAAAAATTGTCTTAAATACGTTTGAGATACCAATGGCATCCGACATATTTAGGATTTGGCTGAGCATTTCTGTGAACTGCACGGGGCAATTTGTTGATAAAAGTTCATGTGTCTCCGATGTTGTCCTTGCAACTTGGAGATCATACGTCTCTTTTGATGAAGTGATGGGCACTGTTGTCTGCAAAAGCACAGACTTCATTCTGCTTAAAGTATCAATTCGTATAGAAGAGATTTTGAAAGGAGGGCAAATCGGCGTCTCGGAATCTCCAGGGCCGTTTGGGAACAATGCTTGCATACAGCAAGTGACCATGGAAGTTACGCTTACGAGATATGCTTTCCCTGGCACCAAGCCAAAACAGCTGTGATCCGTTATTAGAATGTAACTCCCGTTAGAAAGTTGCTTAAAGAAAGGCTCTATCTGCATTGCAGGTGTGACGTGCTGGTGGCATGAAAGGTTGTTTGAAGTCCCTTCACAGGCCCCATGTAAATTAATACCCTGGCACAAAAGTATACCGCTTACTGAATGTTTGCAATTTTCACCACTAAGAAATACATTTTTGTTGTTGTCACTGTAGCATGTGTGTGTATATGGTAATTTCCATGATGACTTAATGTACCCTTTACCCAACTTTTCATACTGGCCTGCCGGTATATACTCAAGGCAATTTTTAAATTGGAAAGTTGTTATCGGAATTGTGATATTCCCGTGTATTATCCATTCAATGACAGGTCTTTCTGACATTGTCAATGGTAATCTCTCAAGTTTTTCGATGCTCAGGATTGTATAGTCTGCTCCTTTCTGTGCCAAACTGATTTGTTTATCAGTAAGGTTAAAGATGGAAAACTATGACGTTGTGTTGATTAGACGCCATGGCACATAGCCCAAACGAAGATTTTGCAACGTCCAGCCTAGCTGTACAATAGAACGTAATTGGGACTGGCCATGTTGTAACATTAGCAAGTCTTTATCTATTATATCGATGGCAGATGATACAATACTGTCCAGTGAATATATTCTGGAGGACAGAGTCATTAACCCATTGTCCACAACAGAAAGTGATTTTTCCAAATTAATACGATCAATTACTCGTATTTTCTCTGCTGTTTCAATTTGCATTACTTTCCATGCCTCGTTGTATGCCGCATATATGCTTGCCGCTATGAAACGTTTTTGACGCTGTTTGCGCGGTCCCATAATGAAATCACGCAAGTCAGCACCATCTTTAAATAAAGTTAAGTGTTGCTTAATTTCTGCCAGTGTGGATGTTTCTAGCCATTCAAGGCACAGTTTCCCTACACTGTATGTTGTTACTATCCCTGGATGTTGTCTCTGGGAGTATCTAGGGTCTGGTCTGGTCATTGTTAACCCCTGTGTTTTGTTCAGGAATCTATCTTGACAGTTATTAGTGTCTGTTGGCCAGATTTACCATTTTTTCCAATCAGGATGTGTTCTGTTTTGATGTAAAATTTTGGATACGTCTATTTCAATATCTGTGGTAGTATTATCAGGTATTGGCTTTGGAATAGACGGTTTGTTTAAGTCCTTAATCTTAGCTAGGCCAAGACAGGTTGTTTGGTGAATTGTGTCATTTAAGAACATTATTTGTTCTGGGATCATGCAGGCTCGAAATAATGCTTCTAGGCCTTGTACCTGCCAATCTTTTGTACCCCAGATTGATTTTGTTTCAATGTTGTTTTTCCAGAAATCAAAACCAAATGTAATCATTTTTTTCATAAAATGCTTCTGAATATATCAATTTAGTATTTGTCAGCATGGTTTTCGTCCCTGTCTCATCCAACAGTTTATAATAAAATGTTTCAGCATTACTTGTGTTAAACCCTGAGAAGTATTGGAATTTCTCATTAAACGTTTTTGAACTGCTTTTGGGTGGTGTAGCACAATGTTCCCATTGGTTATATTTAAAAACATTTCTAGGTTGAGCAGATTTATGTAAAAAGTGGTCTGCGTAATGTGAAAAACAGTACATCTGTTCATAATTAGATGAACCTTGTAAATAATCATGTTCTGTGAATTTTGCTGACAACACTAAATCCGACATCATATTATTTATACTTTCAAAATCCCAATCATCAGAAAATGTACTTGGTTTTACAAAGTCACTTAATGAAACCTTGAACTGGTGAGGATATTTCAATATCTCGACCGGGCCATATATTTCATAGTCAGTCTTGTCCCAAACTACCCCGCCGGGTATTGGAATGGCTGTGACATTCACTGATGATAGTTCTCTTTTTTTGTGACGTGGGATAATCTGTGTGGTTTCAGAACTAAGTTGATGTTCTGACTTCCTGTGTCCATTGAACTGTAATAAACTTTCCTAAAATTAAAACCAAAATTAGCCATAGTAGGAGTATAAGTACCCCTGATATAATCCAATGCTCAAACAATGGTGCATTCAGAAATGTTTCCTTGAGTTGATGATAGAGTTCTGTTGTTTTTTCTTTAAAAGTCTTTATTTCGGGCGTCACTTCAGGGTCGCTTTGATCTTCCAGAAAAATTGTCGAAATTGATGAAGTAGCCAGATGCAGTTCTGTCGATTGTTGGGATTGTTTTTCCCAATTGGCTTTCATTAGCACATTCTGATTCCACATCATTGTAGACTGGTGTTTCACGATGAACTGATTCAATTTGAGTTCCAAGAGGCACGAGTTCCATGGATTTGTTGCATAGTCCTTCTTTGTGTACTGCAGGTTTATCAAATGTGATTAGTCTTTCAGTTTGAACCTCTTGAATTGTTGCAAATTTTGGTATTCTGTTACTTCTTGGGAGTCCACTGGGCCTGCTATTTATTATAGGCCACATGATTGCGGTTTTACCAGGTCGATTGATACAACTCGGTTCTCCTTTTTACCAGCAAGGGGCGGTAGTATTATTGATCTTGTTCCGTTGATACTTAAGACAGGTACTGCTTTTTTGTAAGAAGGCCCAAATTCCTTCTTCACCGCTATTTTTTCCCTGACCAGATCCCCAATCTTTGGAATCCAGACAGATCTTGCTGGGACAGGTGGTGTGTCTTCAGTGGTTGTTGGCTGTTGCTTTAGCTTTATGTTGCTTAAGGATTTTCTTGTTTCATTTAAGTCCTTTAAAACAGCCAAACGATCTTTGATGTCAAAGTCTTTATTTTCATCTGTTACAACTGAAGCCTGACTATCAAGGTCCTGAACATACATTCTAGTTCCAAACAATAGTTCGTACGGGCTGAAACCTTTTAGAGAATTTTTTGGCAAATTATTAAGACTACGTTGGACACTTGTTAAATGTTTGACCCACCCATCACCCGAACCTAATACCATCGCTGTTATAGATTGCTTCATGTCTCGGTTTTTTCTTTCCACTACACTGTTTCCCTCAGGGTGGAATGGACAAGAGAATCGCAATCCAATGCCCATGCTGGTCATGGCCTCCTTATAAGCTCGAGAGCTAAAAGCAGGACCCTGGTCAGAATGAAACATGGCAATTGCGTATGTGCCGATAAAGACTCGCAGATCTTTTATAACAGTTTTGGCGTCAGCCGAGCGCTGGGGCCACATTTTTATAGTGAATGCAGTCTTAAACAATTAATAAGACGCTGGATTGCATGTGTAGATGGCTCTATGCTATACTCATACAAGGCCATGGCATTACTCCGCTTGATTAATTGCTGCGATCTCTGTCGCAGTCTGGGCAGTTCTTTACATATTTATAGTGGTGCAGGCTCATCCCTGGCCACCAGTATACTGCTTATAATTCGGTCAGAGATTCCTTCATCTGTTTGTGCCTTGGACCTTCACCCATGTGTGCGTCTGCTATTAATAACTTTCTCCGGTTCGTGTTTGGAATTACCCTATCCCCCACTCCAGGGATTCGAGCAAAAGGAACGGAGTTTGCATCAATTATGTATGTATAATTGAGTGGATAGTTCACGGGTAGTGCTGCACAGTTGCCTTTTGAAGACGTTTTTACCGCCAGCATAGTTTCCCCGTCTATGTATTTTTCTGAACGCTTTTTTGTGGCTATGGAAGCCGGTTTAGTTGCTTCCGCTGTGGCTGTATTAGCCAATGAATTCCCTACAACGTGAACGCCATCACGTTGATGACTATTTTGTAGTTCTTTCTGTAAAAGAACTACTTGTTTCCAAAGCATCTTATGCTTGATTGTGGCACCTGTGTCATCTTTGTAATCATTTTGAACCCAGTCCTGCAAATCATTATTGTAAGAATTGACGCAAAAATGCGAATCGCACACGATTAGTGTCAGGAATTCACGTTCGGCATTTTCAAGCGCCATCTTTAAAGATCTGATTTCAGCTCGCTGAGCCGAACATTTTCTCAGTGATTCAGTTTTTGTTATTTTCGGTCTGAATTTACCGCAGAGCCAGCGACCTTTAACAATCGCGCAGGCTGCATCGTATGATTTATTTTCTACATTGTAATGTTGTACAAATCAGTCTGTATAGATTATACAAGAGTACTGTTGGAGAGGCAGAATTTCGATTGGCAGAGGATATTCTTTTTCCTAATTTAAATCATTCAGTTTTTTCATGTGCAGGGCAAAATAGTATTTCACGTCTTCTGCAGCAAGAGAATTTTCCCACTGTATCCATTTCGGATCTAGTGATACTGTAGGCCGGTTTACTGGGCTGAATAGTGCCTCGAAGGCGGATTCTGCTGTGAGAATAGTGATCCTTTTGCCTTGTGCTAATTCTCTTTCTTTCGCTATAGCAATTTGCACTGCCTTCACAGTATTTTCTGTGAGACTGAATGTTTTTTCTGCTTGTGTGTACAAGTGAGATTTGTAAGCTATTGGTACCGTTTCTCCCTCATTAGAGGTCAGGTACGTGAATCCGCATCTTCTTGGGATGACCCGGATTACAAGGTTGCGTGTATTGTCACGTGTTTCTAATTTTGTTTTTGCTAACATGTCTGTTTGCCCTGATCTCAAAATTTCTGTGTGTTTTTGAGTCCAGTTGATTGGTTTAAAATTCGGTTTAATTATTTCGTAGAGAATTTTAATCCTCTCTGCGTAGTTTAGTATGTAAGTTCTTTCGAAATTCAGGAAGCCTAGAATCGATTGTAAGTTCTTCAGCGTTTTTGGTGCTTGGAGTACAGCGCAATTCTCTAAGAAGTTGTCCGCCAGGCTTTTTCCTTCACTTGATAATTCGTAACCTAAAAATAGTACTGTTAGATGGACAATTCGAGACTTTTTAAAGTTGAATTTGTAACCCTCTGCTGCGAAACCAAGTATTATGGTGTTCACCCTTTTCAAGTGAGTCTCCAAGTCGTCGTCTGTGAGATAGATGTCATCGACATAAGATAATGCCTCATCATCATATATTTGGAGTAACTCTGTTACTCTGGCTGAAAGTAATCCCGGGCTATTCTTGAACCCCTGAGGGAGCCTACAGAAATTTTTCTGTGACCCCATTATTGAGAAAGCGGTCAAGTACCTGCTTTCTAGTGCAATATTTTGACAAAAGAACCCATTAGATATGTCTAATGTTGTTTTGTATTTTTTCCAAATTATGTTATTCAACAGTGCCGCACTGTGCGAGTTCTGTACCTCAAAGGTTTTGCAACACGAGTTAAGGTGTCTGTAATCCAGGACTAGACAATATGAATCGTCTGGTTTGGAGACAGGAAACAAAGGATTGTTCATTTGAGAGGTGCATGTTTCAATCACCCCCTGGTATTCAAGTTGATCTAACATCTCCCTGACCTGTTTTTCAGCTTCTTGCTTAATAGGGTCCTGCCTTTGTGCAGTAGGTTGACTTTTTAACTGGATTTTGTGAGGAGGAGAGTCCTCATCCCATCCTACATGATTTTTATAAAATGCTGGTGCCTGGGCTACTGCCCATTTCCTTGCATATACATATTTAGTGTGAATTGGAATGTGATTTGAGAAGGCAGGCATAATCATTTCTTCGCCATGAGGGCACTCCCTGACAAACTCCGGGGGCCAATCTTTCTCCGCTAACAGGATGTCATAGCCTTTTGAGAGATTATCCCAAAATAGACCCCTTATTTTCCTAGTCTTATCTCCCTCTATGCACAGTGTTATTTCGTATATCTTATGAGGTTCGCTAACTCTGGTGTCTGCAGTTTCTACTTGAATGTATTAATTCGTGTCCACTGTCTCCAGATGACTCATCAAGATCTTGCGAGCTATGCTGATTTCTGCTGCACTGTCTAGCATTGTCTGTGCCCACGCTCCGTTTTTCAGCTGTGTCCTCAGTATTCTCGGCATGTTCAATTACTCTAATACTGGCTACCTTCTTTCTTGGAAATTGTAACTTTTTACTTTTAGCAGGTTCCTTGTCTTTGGACTTGGTGTGCTCTCCTGGGTCTGACCGTCCTCTTCTTTCCGATTTCTGCGAAAAAGATCGAGAGGGACGTGTATCAATACTTTGATATCTATCAGGCTTTTTCAAGTTATCCCTATTTCTAAGGTTGTATCTTTTTTCAGAGTGTTCCCTCTGGGGAGACTGGTGTTCTCGAGTCGGAGTTCTTTCCCTCCGTCGAGGAGACCTTCCTCTGGGCTGGAAACCTTTTTCCTTGGGAGTGGACTGTTTATTTCCATCCCAATTTTTCTTTGGAGTATTTTTAATAAATAATTTTTCAGGATTTTCGAGTAGTTGGGGTTTTACTGGTTTCCCACCCAAACTATCTCTACCTAGTTCCTCATAGCATTTTTCTATGATTCTGGCGAGCTCAATTGGTTGATCTGTTATATCTGTTTCTTTCAATTCCTGGCGGATCGCCACAGATGCTGCTTCTCCTTTTATGTTGGCTAGTAATATAGCCAAGACCTGCTTGAAGTCATTAAGTAATTTCATACCAAGAGTTAAAGCAGGTTCTGGACCGTATTCATTCTGAATTTGTTTTAGCACATCTGGTATTACCGCCATGGACGGAACACCATGTGTTTTGTGTAAATGGAAGCAAAGACTGTACCCCAAGTGTCACAGTTCTCCACGTGTGGTGCGACCCCAATTGGAAGGCAGATGGTCAGAATTCTGTGTTTCTCAATAGGGGTAGTATTCGGGAATACTGCCTCTATTTGAGTAATTTTCTGTGCTAACCAGAAAGGGATTTGTTCCAGTTTTATGGGTGTTTGTCATGATTGTATGTTATGTGGTGTGTTTTTATTTGTGTTCCCCTGATGAGGGGTCAGCTGTGGAATATTAGCAGCTGTTTGGACTGTTGCAGTCCGCATTACACATTGGACTAACTGTCTATGTATTTTAATCAGTAATTTTAGCTGTGCTAAAGGCTCATCTTTTGACATTTTTTCAATGTCCGGATGTGGTGTGTAGCTGGCTAGAACCGGCCACGTTGCTCCTGGTCTACCTAGTGGACCGAGCCTGGTAATGTGATCATTGTGTTTTAGGGCGCCTTTAAACCAGAGCAGGTGCTCTTGGTATTTTAATGGGATTTCAATCTACTCGAAAGGAGCGTACTCATCCGGTGGTTCCTCTATGTTGTAATAGTGGAATTTGTGTGTTGTAGCGTTTGCCGCTGGAAAGTTTATCAATGAATAGAATACTCTGTCTGCCGATATTCGTGTGCCTCTATCACGAAAATGAAGGTACCACCTCGGGAGGTCAGTCCGTTTTCTATAAGTTTTAACGTTATAGTTTTTCTTATGTTTGCCGGGATGATATTTGCACCCGGTGGATAAATTCCTGTTTCATTGGATTCCCGCTAAATCGCATTTACTGTGGCATCAGCGGTCCCGTTGTTTTCTACTGACATTGTATAAATGAAAGTTTTGCAGAGTAGGTCTCCAAGGAGACAAAGATTAGGTGCACAATATTTTGGAACACTGTATCCTTCAATGTTGAATAAACCAGAAGCTCTACATAGGAATCTCTTCCTACTAAGTTCAGGCGGATTTTAACCTTTCACCCACTCCAGACGTCTATTGGAATATTTACGGGAGAAAGGGGTCTGTGTGAAAAAGCACGACTGAGTTACTCTAACGTCTTGCGTTAGTTTTATCGCCTTACCAAATGTTGGGCGCCATGTAGTGTAGTTCCTATTTTCCCTATAGGCCCTGCGCATTGGAATAACATAAACAGCAGTGTAGACGTAGGAGTGCGGTCTTCTAGGTCTCTACTGACTATGTTAGACTTAATTGGGTTTGTACCAGCTAGCTCAGAGGTCACTGGAAACTTTCTTTACTGAATAGGAAGTGATCAGCTTCCCTGGCTCAGACAAGAAGGGATTCAGTTTTCCAACAACCGCATTAACATGACAACTTTGCTCGTCAGAATAAGAGTCAATCTCTAGAGTCATGTGAAACAATAGACAGCTATTTCACTCAGTCAGTTGTGCAGAATTACTTTCACCATTATGCAGAGAATAGAGAGACGGGCGTTTTCAATAAAAGATATTATTTATTGAGCAGTCTTCCTTCTCATGCAAGAGAAATGAATTGCCACAATTGCAAGACTTGTTATTATAAAAAGTACGTACAGTAAAAGTAGTATCACAAAATAATACTGTAAAAGCATGGATATGGTTTCTTAGCCATAAGATGGTTAAAATGAATAAAATATATGCATTCCTATATACATTTGGCTAACGTACTCATCTGGTGCTTCTAACTACGCCTACCCCAGTGTACCTGACCTAAGCCTAATACGTGGGAGGGAGTAAGTAAGTAGCAGGTTTAGTTTTGCCAAGGGTTTGCTTCAAGAATTCTCTCTAAGGGTTTAGTCAGCACAGTACCTCTGGAATAGAATGTAGGAGGTCTGGTTTCTCCTCTCAGGACTCGATATTCCAGTCACCCGCAAGGGTAGGCTGGAAACGCCAGAGCTGGATTTTCTCGGCAGGAGAAAAGACAGCGTCTTTCTCAGCGCGTCAAGGAGGAGGGGCAGTGTCCGTGGGCTTCTCGCATCTGCTGAGCTCTGCAAGAGGACAGCTGATCTGCTCCAGTATTCACCACCACCGTGTTTGCTTAAGGCAACGTCGGTATTATTTATACCTGAAAGGTGCCGAGTTTGACGTAAGTTTTTGGACATAAGACGTCAATAAAGATGTCACTAAGAACTGGTCGTTCTTACAGTGCTCGTTAGGAGTTCTATTACAAATCAAAACAAAGCAAGCAGGGCTTTCCCAGGTTGCTGGAGGTTTGGTATGTCGAAAGAACTCGGTGTGCTATCTAGGAATCTAAGGAAGTGACTTCTGCTGTGTAATGGACTGTCCTGGACTGCAGAGGTGACTTGCTAAAATATGGCTTTGCATATTATGCCTTTATAGGGATATGTATCGATTATAGCCATATAGGGGCATAAGGTCATGATATTGATCGGGGTCCTAGATAAAACACAACAGAGGGTGCCATGTCCATGAGCCCCAGGCTTGGGGTTTGCAGCGGCATGTGGTGGGTCCTCTTTTCTACAGGCTGGTGGCGGAAGGTGAGCAGTGAGTTCTGGGTGCGCAGGAGCGGGCATGCACCGCTGGGCGGTGAGAGGGGCTGGGGTGCAGCTGCCTTGGTGTGCAGGGGCAGACCGGCAATGATTTCATGTGCGATTGTATGTACTTTGCCATTCCTGTATCTGGACTCTGTTTCAGATGACAGGTATGTATCAGATGTGGGACCTGGTGAACTGCACTACATGCCAGCATGTGGTTGGAGACACACCGATGGCAGCAGGTGAGCAATGTGGCCTGGGTGCGCAGTGTCGGCACTGTGTCTCCCTGTCCATCTCTTCTGTTGTCTGTGTCTCTCTACCCCTCTCTATCTGTCTATCTGTCTCTCCCGCTCTTTGTCCGTCTCTCTCTCTCTCTCTCTTCTCCCCCTCTGTCCGTCTCTCTCTCGCTCCCTCTCTCTGTCCGTGTCTCTCTCTCCCTCTTTTTCTCTCTCTCTCCTTTGCTTCCTCTCTTTCCATCTGTCTCTCTTCCTCTTTCTGTCCATCTCTCTCTCTCTCTCCCCCTCTCTGTCCATTTATCTCTCGCTCCCTCTCTTTCTCTCTCTCTCCTTCGCTCTCTCTCGGTCCATCCGTCTCTCTCTACCGCTCTTTCTCTCTCTCTCTCCCTCTGCTTCACTCTCTCTCTCTCTGTCCCTTGATGTGCGCAGGACACACCTTCTAATCATGATTTTTGTCTTGCTGGCTGTGACCTATGGATTGTCCAGAGGGGAGCTGCCATGTGTCTTCATTTCTGTTCTGTTGATTCGAAGGTGAATGTGTGATGACGATTTTTGTGACAACACATGCATGTCACCAGATGTGCTTGTGCGACGTCAGGCGGATTATTTGGTACATGATTCCGTGTAGGTGAAATGGCATGTCTCTCGCCGGGGGGGAGGTCCATGGGGGTGTGGGGGGGGGCTGTGGGTGGTGGTGGTGGGTGATGTGGCCCTCTTGGGTGTCCGGCCTGCATGATCTGTGGCTCCATGGCATCTTTTGCCCCACAGGTGTGGCTCTAGCCTTAACTCTCTTTTCTAGTGCAGGCTGAGGTCTGACTTTAAAACAGGTCAGAGCAGGTGTTAGTTTCCTGCAGCTAACACGCCTTATCGCATGTTTTGAGGTCGTATTGCAGATCTGTCTGGTCGTTGAGAATGATGCGGAGTGGATTTGTTGCAGCTTTTAGCACGGAAACACCTACTCTGCATCTCATTTGCGATAGTTGCTGGGGTCATCTGTGGCAATGTTTTTTGCGGATGCTATGGCAGGAAAACTGGTGCTATGGGCTGTTAGCACCAGCTTGTGATACATTTATTGCGGCTTTTGCTGCGATAAAGTTCTGTTAACTCGGCGATATCTCTTTCAGATTTATGCCCCTCAGTGTGTGGATCAATAGGAGGAAATTAATATATCCCCTCAGGAGTCGCAGGGTAGCCGGGGAATAAAGGGTTTCACTATTGGATTCAGGTGAATCTTTTGTGACTGAGGTCAATAATAGGAACAAATGTATTAATTGGTTCAATGGCAGTTCCAGTTTTGGTTCCCATGTGACATCATCATCAGTTCTGTGAACCTATGTGACTTTTTGTCCATGGAGGATTTTGTTTATGGCTTCCTTTCCGGGTGACATAATCGGAGCAAGTTTCATTTTCAGGTTCACCTGACTTGCTCTATTGTTGATGTTTAGGGTCTCCTTTTGTAGGGAAGATGTTTTCAACACTGGTTGCTCTAGGGAGAAAAGAGATTGTTTGTACCCAGTTTTATCCCCTACCCCTGAAGAAGCACGTTCACAATTGACATTGGTAGGGTCATCTCTGCTGATTTCTTCAGGCAGCCCAGTTCTAATCTCTATTGATTTTATCCTTCCCTGACCACTGCTTTCAGGAGCTCCCGATCCTGAACCTTAAAATTGGATGTCTGTCAGTTTGCATATGAGAACAATTTAAAATATGACTGTCAGGGTTTGAGCCACATAATTAAGTGCTCCTTGCACTTATACATTAATCATACTCCTTGTGTGATAACCATATTAATGTGTGTGCATCTGGTTAACCCAATGATAGTAGGTGGTTGCATTCACATGTAGTGAGAGTCCCATATATAACCAATTACAATCAATGCATTTATTCATGCTAAATTGTACCCAGTTGAATGTCATATTTTAGTCTTGCAGTTGACATCACTCGTTTCTAGGTCTGAGTCACTCAAATGGCTTCCTAAAAAAACGCAGTTCAAGTTTCATGTTTTTCTTTCCCCTGCAGGTGCGTTATCAAAGAATGCTCATTATTTAGAATAAGGTCTTTGTTTAATATTGAGAAATGTTAGCTTAAGCTTGCCTAATTGAAATTTGGTCATTGACATGTATAGTCTAGGTGTGTGAAAGAGATTCCTGTACCAGGCAGGTCAAACTGTTGCTAACTCCAAGACCGCACAATTGTGCATTCTTTGTTCGATGCAGAGACCCTAGTTTTCAAAATGGGCAATCCAGAGAGCGGTGGTGGGACTGAGCTTCCTGAACCTTCATCTTTGCATTTCCTGTGTGTTTCTTAGAATATTTTAGCAGACCCTGTACTGATTTCATGGAGGGACCAACTATATTCTAACTCTGCAGATACTTTTGCCCAGGGTGTTGAGCTTCATGCTTGAGTACCCAAGCCTATTTCCCTAAGACAAATTTGGTTCTTCTGATGCGGACACCTTCCTGTTTGAATTTCCCCTTAACACTTTCGAAATTCTTTTTAGATTAGCAAAGTACCATTATGGAACCTGGTCTGCAGTCATAATAATTGCGATTTTTTTTATCGACCTACAGTAAAATCGAGTTTTAAATATCGTAGGGACAGAATATCGAAGTCAAGAATATTGTTGACCAGAATATCGACCTTAAGGTAAGTAATATCGTTTTTTTATATTGAAGTAAGTAATATCGAAGTAATTAATATAGTTAGCAAAAGTATTGTTGTTAATAATATCGATATTTATATTAGTGTTATGTATTTTAGTATGTATTTTATATGTATGTGTTTAACATTTTTTGTGATGTTTTGACATTTTTTTTAAATATATGTATTAAATGTTTAGAAATTAGTAATATTTTTATAAGTAAGGTTGTGGGTTTATAGGGGAATAGGGTGGGAAGTAATTTAGTTTAAATTAATTAATGAATATTTTTATTAATTTTTTATTGATTATTAATTTATTGTTGATTAATTACTAATTGGTAATTCATTTGTATTCATGGATTACTTTATAATTATATTAATTATAATTAATGTATTATTATTTTGTATTTATTGTTATTGTTAATTTATAGTTAATTTATTAGTAATTGGTAATTAATTTGTATTAATTGATTATTAAACTAAATGTGTCATCTTTTATATGATCAGGTTGTGAGTTTATAAGGGAATAGGGCAGGAAGTAATTTATTATAATTTAGTACATCTTAATTTTTACTAATTGGATTTGCTTAATTATTGTTATTTAATTATTAATTGGTAAATTATTTTTAATAATTGATTAATTGATAATTTAAATAATGTTGTTATCTTTTTTGTGTAGTAGGTTGTGCATTTATACGGTAATAGGGTGGAAATTAATTTAATGTTTTTTAAGTAAATATTTATTTATTTGTATTGGTATTTAATATTAATATTTCTGCTAATTATTTATTAATATGGTATTTTAAAAAGTTTTTTTTAATAAGTATGTTTATTTAACTCCTATGCTATCGTACATTTTCCACTCTGTTACACTCACTGGAGTTGAAATAGTAATTTTTCACCTTAGCTATCCAAAACGTTCCCTACCGCTGCACTCACTGAAGTAGAAATAGTAATTTTAACCCGTACCCTATCCAACACTTTCCCTACTGTTGCACTCACTGGGGTGTGAATAGTAATTTTTACCCCTACACTAGTCAACATTTTCATTACTATTGCACTGTTTGGAGTTGGAATAGTAATTTTATTCCCTCCGCTATCTAATATTTTTGGAATTATTTTAGTTAATGTAGTATATAATTAATTTTAAAAATATTGAAAATAATTCCAATTTTTTAAAGCTGTTATATATTTGAATGAATGGATCAATTTGAATGAATTTATATTTGTATAGCGCATGGCTACCCTAAGACCTTGCAGCACTTGTAGACCAAACAGGCAGAGGAACAACAACGTTAGAGCGATGCCTTGAAGAGATGGGTTTTCAAGAGTTTGCAGAAGGCCAGCAGATTAGTTTCCTTCTGCAGAGTGGGGGGGAGAGTGTTCAAGAGATTAGTTGCATTAAAGGAAAAGGAGCATCCGCCCCATCTAGTTCTTCATATTTTCTTTGGAGCAGCCAGAAAGGAGAGGCTTGAACTGGGGTTTCTGGGGGTGTGATAGGGAGTGACAAGGGAGTGAGTGATGACCGAACCGTTCTTCTGAATGGCTCTGTGAGCCAAGCGCATGGCTTTAAACTGTATCCTGGCCGAGATTGGGAGCCTATGGAGGCTCCTTAGAGCCTGTTTCGCAGATTGCCTCCGGGGAATCTGGAGAAGTCGGCAGGCTTCGCATTCTTGATCATTTGACATTGATGAATAGTGAATTAGAGGGCTCTCAGGTACAGGGCATTCCCATAGTTGAGGTGAGAAATTATAAGGACCTGTACCATAATCCTTCTTGCCTGGAAGGGAAGGAGGGGGGTGATCTTACGCAGCAGTCTCATCAGGCCATAGCAGGTGGCTGAGAGCTTAGTGGCCTGGTGGTTAAAGCTGAGGGAGCTGTCGAGCCACATCTCAAGGCTCTTGAGCTGTGCCCTTGGAGCTGGGGCAGGGCTGAGACAGACCGGCCACAAGATAGCAGGGTTGGAGGAAGGAGGGTTCCCCAGGAGCATAAGCTCGGTTTTGTCCCTGTTGAGCTTAAGGCAAGAGAGTTCCATCCACTCGGCCACTGCCTCTAGGCAAGGACCTAGAGTACAAGATGACCTCTTGGGGTGGTTTAATGCCACTATGAGCTGAGTGTCATCTGCATAGGTGATGATCTTTATGCCGGATGGATGGACAATTTCCGCCAGGGGACCCAAATAGATATTGATTCGCGTAGGGCTCAGGGAGGAGCCCTGAGGGACCCCACAGCTAAGAGGCAACCGGTTGGACACAACTTCTGCTTCGAAGACTTGGAAGAAGCGATCACTGAGAAACGACTGGAGCCAGGTTAGTGCCATACCTGTCACTCCCATGTTTTTCAGTCGGCAAGAAAAGATGTTAAGGTTAACAGTGTCAAATGTGACACTGAGGTCTAGGAGGATGATTGCCGCTATGCCTCCCTGGTCCAGTAACCTCCTTGCCTCCTCCGTTTCTGCTAGAAGGGCCGTCTCTGTCCCCAGCTGAGGATGAAATCCTGTTTGAGAATCATGGAGCAAGTTGTTAGATTCCAAATAATCTACGAGTGTGGTGTTTATGTGTTTCTTAATCAGATTTCTCAGCCAAGGAAGAAGAGATATCGGGAGATAGTTGGCTAGATTGGATTTGTCCAGGTTGGGTTTCTTTAGGAGGGCCCTGACCAGCGCATACTTCCAGGCAGGTGAACCATACCGGAGTTGATAGAAGAGTTCAGGATGTCAAGAATTACCGGGCAGATTGAGTTAAGGTGAGGGGCTGAGGGGGGGCAGGGTCAGAAGGCGAGCCTGTGGATACCCTGGAGATGGTTAAATCCAATAAGTCAGCATCCAGGAGAGAAAATTTCTCTAGAGAGCACTGGGAATTAAAATGAGGACCTCTCGTTCTGGTGACAGTGGGCTCGATCTGTGTGGTAGGAAAGGATATACAAATCTTTTCAATTTTTTGGTGGAATAATTCAGCCAAATTGTTGCAAAGAGTTAGTGCTTCCTCTGTTATCGGAGGTTTCTGAGGCAGGGTAGATAGTGACAATACGAAAAATCTCTTTGGGTGAGTTTGCAGCAAATGCAGTTTGGGGCAGTTTTAATTTCTGATTTTTATAGCCTAATTGCCTTACTGTAGTCTACTTTCCTAGCCTCTGAAAAGGTCTGTCTCCACCTTCTTTCTAGTCTTCGGCATGCCTGCTTTTAATCCCTCAGTTCGGGGCTGTTTTTGTCTGTTTTTCTTGTTAGTGGGTTTCTTGGGGATTACTACGTCAAGAGAGCTTTGAATCCATCGGTTAAAATTATCGTTAGTCAGATTGGGGTTGGGGGTCACCAAATGGTCTTGTGGCTTCGAGAACTGAGGTCCAGTGGTCGATAGAGAGATTAGATCATTTCCTTTCCAATGTCGGCATTACTCTTTGGGAATGATTAGTCCCGGAGGTCTCCCAGAAAAAAGGAATCAGGAAATGATCCGTCGAGTGGAGTAGGGGTGCCTACGACAAGGTTGTGCAGTTTGCTAAACACATGATCAAGAAGATGACCCCTGACATGCATGGAGGCGAATCCTTTCTGCCTGAGTTGGAGCCCCTGGAGACTCATTGATAGCTCACTGGCTACGTGGTTGGAGGGGTCATCTAGGTGGATATTGAGATCCCCAAGCACAGTAAAATTTGCTAGGGCTAAAGCTAGATTGGCAACATTCATGGAGAGATCTGTGAGAAAAGGCCTTGTGGCTCCAGGGGGGTGAAAGAGCAATAAACCGGAAAAGTTGCTTGTTGGTGAAAACTCTTGAGAAAAGGCCATGCTCTTGCAGTCTGGTAACGTGTTCATGGTAGTACAGCAATTAAGAGTGTCTTTGAATATAATGGCTAGGCCCCCACCTCTGCCATTCTTGCGATCCGCACTGAGTATTAAATAACGTGGGGGAAGGGTTTGAATAATAAAGGGATCGAATTCGGCCTGAAGCCATGTCTCAGTTAGGAAAAGAGCGTCTGGTTTAAGCTCATCTAATAGTAGTGCTAATTCAACTGAATGTTTATAGAGCAATCGACAATTTAAATGTATTTAATTTTTATTTATATTATTGTTTTATGTGTAGAGATGTATTTGTAATGAATAAGATATTTTTTAACAAATTATACGTTAACTAGCAGCCCGTCCCGACGTTGTCCGGGTATGAATTGCTGCCGGCCAATAGTATGTTGTTTTGTAGGATTTTGTTTTGATAGCATTTCTTATCTGTGACAGGCCTGTGAAACACTCCGATTCACAGTGCACTGCTGATACACTTTAGAGTGCGCGTTCAGTAGTGTGTGAACTCAAGTTTCCCTACTTTATTTTTCCTTGCAATATTATATAGCGTGAACTCGACAACATGGCATGAACACAATTTACATTACAGAAGAACACATCCATTTGTGTAGGCACGGGGAGACAAGTCGATTTGCCTGGAATCACAGGATGTTGAGCTGATGCCGAGATTCGAACGTAGCTCCCCAGCTCTAAAGTTCGCAATTCTAGAACTTGTGGCGGGAGGTGTGTCTAAAAGTGTATGTCGGTGCTGGCCATCAATGAGAGAGACCTGTGCATTTTTCAAATGCGTGGTGAAAAAATATGAGTATGTTGCTGGAGATGTGGGCCGCCGTGCCACCAATGTACTTACCGGGGGAGGCTAAACACCCATTATTCCGCAACTTTCTTTCCGCATACCATCACTCCGCATACTTTCATTACGAAAGTACCATGACTCCACAATGCCATTATAAAGCATGGCATTACATTTTATATGCTTTTACCACGCATACATTTACAACAAAATTAGTTGTAAATGCATGAATCGTAAAAACATGTTTTTTTTAATGTTTGGATAAGGTAAGTATGGGTATAGGGGTATATGTTTTGGGGTACGGAGGTATATGTTTTGGGGTGTTTGGGTATTTTAAGGGTTCAGATATAGTTTTGGGTTATGGGGTACAGGGGTAGTTTTAGGGTTTAGGGATAGGTATGGGTTTTGGGGTACAGGGGTATTTTTAGGGTTCAGGGTTAGGTTTGGGTTTTGGGGTACAGGGGTATTTTAAGGGTTCAGGGCTAGGTTTGGGTTTTGGGGTACAGGGGTATTTTTAGGGTTCAAGGCTAGGTTGGGTTTTGGGGTACAGTGGTATTTTAGGGTTCAGGGGTAGGTTTGGGTTTTGGGGTACAGGGTTATTTTTAGGGTTCAAGGCTAGGTTTGGGTTTTAGGATACAGGGTTATTTCTAGGGTTCAGGGCTAGGTATGGGTTTTGGGGTACAGGGGTATTTTAGGGTTCAGGGGTAGGTTTGGGTTTTGGGGTACAGTGGTATTTTAAGGGTTCAGGGCTAGGTTTGGGGTTTGGGGTACAGGGGTATTTTTAGGGTTATGGGGTACAGGGGTATTTATAGGGTTCAGGGCTAGGTTTGGGTATTGGGGTACAGGGGTATTTTTAGGGTTTAGGGATAGGTTTGGGATTTGGGGTACAGGGTATATTTATAGGGTTAAGATGGGTTAGTGTTTAAGGGTGTTGGGGTATATTAAGGAGTAAGATGGGTCATGATTATGGGGTGCAGGGGTATTTAAAGGGAGCAGGGTGGGATTAGCACATGATAAGAGACATGGCATGAAGGGCAGAACGTACCACACGCCCCCAGCGCCCACAGCACAACGGAGACATGCCCACAAGGGACTTCTTTGCTGGTGCGGTTCTTTTACCTTTTAAATGTATATGGTGGGCGTCTGCATAGCCTATGTCCTTCTGCTGCAACTGCCCTTTCCAACGCTATATTGGGTGTTGAGATTGGTGCTATGGTTCCTGAGATTACACGCCTCAAAGATTTGGGCTCTCTCTTTATTATATTAGTATAGATAAATAATAATTAAAAGATTTTATTAAGTAAGTATATATATTATATGTTATATGCATATGTTTAATTTATTTTTAAAGTATGTATATTAGTTATAATTTTTAAACATTTTAAAAAACATTCAACTATGTTTATTTTTATTATAAGTATTATTTACTTTATTTTACATTATTTTAGTAACTTAAAAAAGGGTATTTTTAACAACGATTTTTTGACATCAATATTATTTTTCGATATTTTTGTACTTAGTATAATGTAGATAGGATGTCGATATTCTTGACTTCCATATTTTTGTGTGGATATTTCTCTAGGTTGATTTTCTGCCTTTCGATATTCTGTCATACACTCATGGAACCTATCTACTTTGTATTCTGTGCCTTGTACCTTACAATATTCTGCATCTTCTTCTTCATAGTATACAAATTCAGACTGCATAATCAAATTGATATGTATTTCCTTTGATACATTGATTTTACGGATAGAGTGTTTTTGTCATCTGTGCTAAATTTTACTAATAAACCTACATGGTTTGGACACCATCCTTTCTATCAGTGTTGCTGAGCCAAAATTAGATTTACTCTCATTGAAATATATCGATGATGCTAGTTCCTTTCATAAGCTTTCAGGCAACAATCAATGGTCTAGGTCAGTGATACTCAAAGTATGGCCCGGGGAACTGCATGCTGTCCTCCTGAACTTCATGTGCGGCCCCGGGTAAACACCAGCTCTGGTCTTTTGTTTACTCGACTCAGCACTAACATTAAAAATGTGTTAAATACACATCCAAAAGCAAGCATTTATTTAACAGTTAACTGCAGTTAAATTAAGGAAGTAACTAGAGTGCCCTTCACCACTTAACTTTAGGAACACTTTCATTTCTAAATACATCTTGCAGCATATGTGTAAAAATATGATAATGTCTCAAAATTCAAGAAGTTTATATCATTAACATGTCAGATTATATCAGTCCAATGAGATGATTTTTTTTAAAGTAATAGTATTCAAACATGAATTTAGAAACATTAATGCTCCCTCCCTTGACAAAAATGCCAAATGTGAACTATGGGGCAAACCAGTTATGTGCACCCTTTGGGTTGCCAAGCTTGCTATTATACATGAACATTATAGCTTATTAAATCAAACACAGCTCTCTTTATTTATGTTTATAGGTCTAATAAACTGGTGGTTCCATGGTTTTTATGAAATTCTGCACACGTGCCTTGTGATCATAATATTAGCTATCTCTACTTTCCCACTGTACACTTAAATCATAAATGGGTTGCTTCTTTTAATATATTCACAGGTTTAGGCTCAAGGCTTCTCATCCCATATGGGGCCAGATTTACTAACATTTTATGTTGTGGTTGCCCCACTTTAAATGGTGTGGCCATGAGGCAAATTTATTTATTTATTTATACATTTTTAAAGCGCCTGGTTACCCCAAACAGCGTGTCCCTTCGCTGAGTAGACTAGCTAGTAGGAGAGCGATGGTATGGCATGTACCTGGATTATATACGGTCCTATTGCTGCTGACTTAGTTAACATTAAGATGCTGAGGAGAAGAGCCATGTTTTTAACTTTTTTCCTAAATGTAGTTTCACTCTGCTCCATTCTTAAAGTTTCTGGGAGCTTGTTCCAATCTTTTGCCGCAAGGTATCTAAAATACCTTGCCCCCAGTCTCTAATGGTTGTATTCTTGTGACCTTTACCAACGCCCTTCCTTCTGATCGAAGATTGTGGCCAGGGATGTACTGTGTTATTAGAGGGGGCAGGTATTGTGGGCCTTTTTTTGCAAGAATTTTATGGCAGTAACACATTGACTTAAATTGTACTCTCTTTTCTACCGGCAGCCAGTGTAAGTCCTCCAAGGTTTTTATAGCAAGGTCTCTATTAGGAAGGCTCAATACCAAATGAGCTGCCGCATTTTGCACCAAGCGTAGCTTGGCTAACCCCCTTTTTGGTGCTCCCAGGTATAATATGTTCCCATAGTCTAATTGGGAAGTCACAAGAGCACGCACTATGGTTTTCCTTGTATCGTGTGCTAATATGTCCAGTATTTTTCTCAAGGTTTTTAGGGTGCCAAAGCACTTACCCACTACCTTCCGTTTCTGAGTATCGAAAGACAGTTTGGTGTCCAGCCAGACTCCTACATTTTTAACCTGTGTTTTTGGTGTAGGAACCGGGCCCAATGTTTCTGGCCACCACGTAGAGCACCATATATTCGGGGTTTTACCCACTATCATCACCTCTGTTTTATTCCCGTTCAATTTCAGGCAGTGAATAGACATCGCGGGCGCGAGTCGACAGTGGTCGGGCAGCCTTTCTGGTGCTGCTCGACATGTCGCCGCGTTTGACACGGTCAGCCATCCTACCTTGATCATGAGGCTGGAAGAGTGCGGGGTCAAAGATAAGGCCAGGGATTGGCTGATTTCTTATCTGGACAACCGTCAGCAACAGGTATCGCTCCCTCCCTTCAGCTCAGAGGAGCGGAGAGTAGGACAAGGAGTACCCCAGGGCTCAGCCATCAGCCCCATACTCTTTAATATTTACCTCCGCCCTCTGGTCCAGCTTATTAAATCATTTGGGATCTCCGCATTTAACTATGCGGACGACACCCAGCTGGTCTTCTCACTGGAGGGACAGGACGCAGTCCCATTGGAAACCTTCCACCGGTGCATGCAGGCTACAGCGGAATGGCTCCGATTGAACTCGCTGCAGTTTAATGGGACTAAGACAGAGGTCCTGTACTGTTCCAACGACCGAGTTCCCCGGGATCTCCCAGACGACTTCTGGCCTTTGTCATTCTCAGAGACGGTGTCAGCTGCACAATCGGCGCGCAACTTGGGTGTCATTTTCGGGCCCAACTTGCAGCTAGATCTGCACGTAAACAAGACCACCTCAACTTGCATGATGCTGATCCGCATGCTGCGCAAAGTTCTGCCCCTCCTCCCTGAGCAAGCCAGACCCGAAGTAGTGCGGAGTACCATTTTAAGTCGACTCAACTATTGTAACACACTACTTCTGGAGGCCCCGATAACACTACTGGGCAAGCTCCAAAGGGTGCAAAACATGGCTGCCAAACTCGCCCTCTCCCGCCCCTACCACAGCTCATCCACGGCAGCGCTACAGGAACTCCACTGGCTGCCGGTCCATCTACGCGTTTGCTACAAAGCAGCTTGCATTGTGTTCAGGGCCATCCATGGCCTGGGCCCGGTCCCCTTGCGGAAAATGTTCGCCTGGTACCTTCCACCCCGAGCCTTACGCTCCTCATCATCCAGGCTACTTGTAGTACCGCGTTTTCAGAGAGTGAGGATGGGCGGCCGATCGTTCAGAGTAGCGGCGGCCAAACTCTGGAACTCCCTGCAGATATCTCTAAGGAGTCTTGAGGATCTCTCAGCCTTTAGGAAGGTGTTAAAAACCCACCTTTTTCCCAGGACAGGCTAAGTCGCTGAAATTGTTGGCTCATCGTTCGAAGAGCCAGGATGCCCTTGGGGTGACAGGTCTGCGCTCTACAAATATACCACGATACGATACATCCATTTAGCCATGTCCTCTAAGTACCTCGAGATATTGAGCGCTGTCTGTTTGTTATTTCTGTTGCAGATATCTGAAGTCATATTGGTGGAAGGTTCAAGGAACAAGACATATATAAATTAACTTAATGCAGCTGAGTAAGGGGGTCCAACATAAGGAAATTTGAAAAGGGGGTTGGTTAGGCTTGATGGCAAAGCTGAAAAATCAGGATAATTGATGCCTTCTGTATTTAGGAATGACTTTCAAGGCAAGTAGAAAGCAATTAGGGATGGCCAGAACTTGTGAAGTTTTACTCAGCAGGACTCCGCAGAGTTACATAAAAACTGTACAAGATTCAGTGGAATTTTGGCACGTTGCGTTGTTTGTGCTAAATTTTATTGCTGGGAGCTTGTCCGTGAAGTAAAAATTACTGTGAATGGTACCATGCTCCGTCCCAGAGGGTACAGCTTCTTTTTGCAGCACAAGTAGAATTTCTATTCGAGCAACAGCATTCTCAACACGAATGGTAGTAACCGTCTGCGTTCTGAAATCGTGGTGAGAGGCATCCTACTGCTCAGATTTTTGTGGTCCCCAACTTATTGTTGGCGAGCCATTCGCAAGAAACACTCTGCCACACTGCAGCTCAAGAAGTTTTTGCGAAACTTTGGGATACATTGAGTGCGTAGTGGGTAACATTCCGTAAACTCTTCTATCCGAGCGGAGTTTACCACCCATGACTAAAGGTAATCACAGAGACAGGGAATTGCAGTTATCTAACCTCATTACTGCTTGAACCGCAATCCGATGGGCTGATAAAGGGAAAAAATAAATAATTTTGCAGAGGAGGCACAAAGTTCAAGCACAGGAAAAGTGGATGACATTAATCTGACAG
Source organism: Lissotriton vulgaris (assembly GCF_964263255.1). Lineage (NCBI taxonomy): Eukaryota > Metazoa > Chordata > Amphibia > Caudata > Salamandridae > Lissotriton > Lissotriton vulgaris. Next base: position 994,345,424 of record NC_141698.1, read on the forward strand.
AGAACATGATCAAAAAGAAGGTTAGGTTTCTAACCTTAGTGCCTGGAGTGAGAGAAAGAAAACTCAGAAGGCCACCAGGAATCAGGCCAAGTTGTAGGGTCTTTGCCGACAACAAGCATTTACATTTTGCCTGTATTCATTTTCAGTTAGTTGAGATTCCTCCAAGAGACTACTGCTGACAGACAATCATGAAAGTTGTTTGCAGCTGGTAAGGGAAGAATAGCTAAAACAGGCAAAGATCTGGGTCTTCCCTTTATACTGCATAAGTGAGAATCTGGAAAATCGAGTCAGATACAATAAAGGTGGCATGAAGACATTAATTGGGGTGGGACTAAATGATAATACTTGTGGACCCCCCGTGGAACATGCTTAAAGGCTGAACCAAAAGTGAGGAAGGTATATGGCCTGTGTATGATAGTGTAATGAGAGGAAATCCTGGCTGGAAGCCAGTCGGATTATACCTGCTTGAAGGAGGTGCACTAAGAGAATGTCATGTGCAACCATATCAAAATTTGCTTGAGATCTGGGAGGACTCTGATGGCCATGCCTCTGGTGCCCACTAGAATTCTGGGATTATCTTCAATTGACATCAGAGCAGATTCAAAGCTGGGAAAAAGGAAGAAGCAGGAATTAATGGAGTTAAAGAAATTATATTCTAAGATAGTGGGTAATTGAGTATTACATTTCTCAAATTTTGATAGAAAATGGAAGTACAAATATGGGCTGAAATGACTGAGAATGTAAAGTCAATTGTAGGTTTCTTCAGAAGCTGAGCGATTAAAGTTTGATTACAAACTAAGCAGAACAAAAGCTTTGGCTAGAGATAGGTTTTCAAACTCATCCATAGCTGGAGAACGAGGAGCAGATGTACAAGAAAGTGACACATCTGTAGAAATGCATCACGCTCCCTGCTCAACCCTGAGAAACCCATGCCCCACCATTGATGCGCCTTATTTACAATACAGCACACAATGGCGCAAGGATTGACAGATTTGTCAAAATTCTGACCCATCTCTTGGGGCATAAGTCACGCATTGCTGGAGTTGTGTTGCAACCATGACGCAACTCCAGCAATGCATTTTGAGGCCTATTCCCACTACACTGTGTCACTCCTTACCCCTGCTTCAAGCAGACGTAAGGTTTTGAAGCAGTCATGTCCTAGAAGAGATGCAGTGAAATCTTGTAGATTGCACGGCGTCACTTTTATGAGGCATTCCTGCGTGGGTACACCCACCCTGCATACATTATACCTGACGCAGGTATAATGTGGCGCAGGGCTTTACAACGTGATGCATCTCCCTAGATGCGCCACATTGTAAATTGCCGGCATTCTTTACGCCGCCACTACATCACAAAAGTGATGCAACGGAGGCGCAAAAGTGTCTCAAGGGGCTTGTGAATCTGCCCCCTAGAGTTCCAGTGTAGGTGAGGGGTGAACATGACTTAATTAAGAGGATATTTTTAATAGTTTCATTATAAGGCAGACAACAAGAATCGAGGCAGGCTGGATCAACACAGAGCAGAGGTGAAGGTTGAGTAGAATAAGAATAAGAGTTGTTCCTAATAGAGTAGGTGCTGCAGAAATTGTCAAGTTATAGCAAGTTTAATTGGAAAGAGATTCTACTATTTTGAAAATATCCTTGCTTTTTGAGGCATGGTGAGTCTCGTGTCCGATTTTGTTTCCTATACTCACGCAATATAGAATGGTACAGATTGCAGTAGGATGGGGTGGACTATACGACAAACTTTTTGTAACTTTTTTGCACAGGTATTTAGAAGTCTTAAGATCTTGGGTGAACTTAACTCCTCATCACTAAGGGCCTGATTAAGAAGAAGTTAAGAAAGCATTTTCACCTAGGGCTCGGTTATGATGCGGTTAGGAAGGCCTCCTAACAGCATTTGCTCCTTCTGAATCGTATCAGGAAATTGTCTTCCCAACGGAGGGCCAGATTACGATGCAGTTAAGAGCATAGGCTCACATAGAGGTCAATGGGAGTCCAACCAACATCTATCTGGAAGCATCCGGATGCATCATACTCGGTCGGTTGTACTCTCCCGATCCAAGTCGATAGGAAACCATTTCCAAACCGATTTGATCGGGAAGATATACTAACAGCTTCGTTATTGGTCCCTAAGTAGGGTTGAAGAAAATAGCTTATACGAGTTTTTTTCGCCATGACCTGTTCTTTTTTTACAGAATAAAATGGAACATTTACATTCAGATGAGCTACTGCACACCATCTGATCAATTCATTTAAAGAAAAGATAAAAACAGACATAGCACATGTTCATTCCGTCAAAACATTTAAACTTCCCTTATATTTAATAACTTCCCCTTAAGAAATTATTCCAAATCAAAATTGTCACACATATTAACAAAAATAACTTATAACTGACACAACCACTAATTAAATTATTAAAGTGTCAGGGAGATCTCACAGCATGAGCCTGTGTGGTGAAGTTTGCTGGCAGAGAGTGAAGTTTCTGCAGGGTGTTTTCAAATGTCTCCTGTCACCTAATGTGTCACAGTAAATTCCCATATACATTTATTGCAAGTCTTGCTGTTTGAGCTGACTAAGCAATGTAAAGGGAGCCTCATCATTCCATTACATCTACAGACTGTCAAGCTAGAGACTCAAGGTAATAAATAAACAAAAAGACAAATTAAGCATCATTTGTGGGATTAACCCTGTTGAATATTGGGCTGCGGCAAGAAAGTAAAAAAATAACTTGCAATGCAACAAAGAATTTAGGGTTACAAAACACTTGCACATTTTGGCATGACCTGTTGTACGTCTACAGTTATTGAATAGTTGTGTAACTAACATACGTACATGGTTTGTCAAGACGAATGTACAGATTTCTGTTTAGGAATAGAAAAGTCATTAAGATGACTTGCACTAGTTTCCTAAAAGGATGCGCCTGTGCTAAGCGCACTCTATGGAGAGTCCATGAATAAGACTAACACACCTATAGGATTACACATTTTTCTTTTTTCTTTTTTTGATAGTTTTAAGTATTTTCTACAACTATTTTTACATTTTCCTTTTACAGTTTTTCCCCACTTTCTATAGCTTACACCGATTTGTATACAATTAGATGCACTAAAATAGCACGTTACTGAATCTTTTAGGTTTTAATTGAAGGTGACAATAAGTGTGAGAATTTCAGTTCAAATGTTCACTGGATGACCCTCATCTGTACTCTGACACTAACCTACGAATGGCTAGCTACTGGACTAAAATATGTACAAAACTAAGGAGGCGCAGTGCATGCAAGCGTAGGTGCACTGTTCTAGCGTAAATAAGGTATAAACTCTTCATGAGTAAATTGTAACATTTTCCAGGCATAAGATAGATTTAAGACTCAAAAATACAGAACTGGGGCCTTTGCTTCTGAAGAACCCTTTGGGACATATTATCAAGCCCCAGCGATAATTATCGCTGAGCGTGCTTAGGGCGCTCATATTATCGCTGGTTACTGCGTTATCAAGGCTTAGCGCTTTGGCGATAAATATTCCAGAAATGGCGGGGTTTTCCATGGAACATCGCTGGTTTTCCAGCGATATTCCATGGAAAACGGTGATAAGCTTGATGATGGGCCCTGTGGCCTTAGCCCCACCATCCACCTCCCAAGTTAGGTATGCCTTAGTCAGGAATTTAACAGACATTAAATTCCTGAGTTAAGGCAGAGTAAGCCTGATTTAAATTATCGCTACATCTCATTGGCAATATCGTGAAGCTGCCTGTGTGATATTTTCCCATGTTGTTTTCACAGCCACGCCTACTTTAGATCTCATAATCGATGCGAGGTGAGGCGTGTGAAAAACGGGAACTAAGTCAAGGAAACACGCGCTAGCGTGTCCTTGATGATAATGCGATACAATTATCGCCGATTTTTGCCCGAAAACGGACACTAAAGCTGTGATAATTTTATCGCAGCCCCCTGATAATATGCCCCATAGTTATTTCAACATAGCAGAGATATAAGGCTAATGGGACCAAAAAGAACCCCTCCATTTTGAGTCTCTGTCTACACTACTGGGTGTTGATTTTACGTACCACCTTAGCTGGTATATCTCTTCTGTGGGGTGCATGCATACAGGTTCTTTCTACTGGCATGGGGAAGGGGCTGCTGAGCTCATCCAGTCATTGACAGGGAGTAGGACTGGTGCTCACCTGCCCCATGTACAGGTTGCTTAGAGACCGTGGACTGGGCAGCTAGTTCCTGCCTCTTTTCATCTCCATGTGTTCCTCTGCCACAAATGCAGTACAGCGGGTCCTGCTGCCTACTCTGAAAATGTGATCCCTATCCACAATGGAAGGACTTGGAGGTTATAGGTGACCCAAGGCATGCAGGAGCATACCTAGATAGTTGCTTGAACCCAGCAGTGAGAATAGGTCGGGCCCACTTTTAAAACCTAGCTGCCATCCCCGCTCAGCTCTGAATGACCCTTGTAAAGACCTCAATGCTAAGAGAATTGACAGGCACTGATCATTTTTCATGCATGGAGTTTTTAAAAGAAGGGTATGGATTGCATTTGTGAGTGTTTATGCTCCACTGCCTTCCACAATCAGGACTAGGTACTACACATACAAAACTCAACCTGAACAGGCTAGATGATTTGAGGGTTATGATTCATGATATTTTTGAGCCCCAACCCAGCTGAGGTCATGTTTGAGAAGTGGGACTGTGAACGTAGGGGTGCAGCGGGCCGGAAAATCAGGCAAGGAGGCCGGATGTAGTGGGCTATACTGGGGTTTATTTAAGTACAAGAGTCAAATGATATGCCAATACAGAATCTCCAAGATGGTTCGGGTCGTTCTTCCTGGTCGAGTTAGCCTCCACTTGTGGTGTTCTTCGGCTGGGGTCTGTCGCAGTCGCTGGGGAGGCACCTCGGAGGGCAACAAGAGAAACAAAAGGACCGTTAGTCCGAACAGGGACTCAGTACGTATGCTTCCACCAACACCGGGTAGTGAGGGGAGTAGAGAGGAGCGAGTCGTGAGGGAGGGAGGTACTGGGAAGAGGGAGGAAGGAAGTTTAAAGAACGAGAATTCAGCAAGGGTGTCAGGGTGAGCGTGACGGGAAGAAGGGCTCAATACCATGAGGGTGCTTTACGATATTCACAGTGCTTTAACTACGTGCTACGTGGCTAGGAGGGAGAGAACTATACAGAGTATGCACACTTGAGCACCTAGCATGCTCTCGGGGAGGTTTACGGTACTCATGCGGTCCGCCGTAGCTCCCTGGTGAGCCACAGCCGCTCTTCAGCCACCTCCTTATGGACTCCACCAATCCTCCGACCACACGTCTTCTTCGGGTTGCTCCTCTTCTCCGTCTCCTACGCCAGTCTGAGTATCCTGCCACAATGCTCCGACGGCGTTCTCGATGTTATGTCCGTTTTTCACTAGTTCTGTCGCTGCCTCAGGGGCGGGACTTTCGGGGTCGAGACGAAGTGCTTCCTGTTGACTGTGGCCGCTGATTGGCTCCTGGAATAGAGAGAGGGGCGGGGAACTTCGGGTCATGGTTACCGCTCCGGCAATGTTACTGATCAGAGGAGTTTGGATGAAAGGGCTTGTATGTGACACCCCAGGTAGCGGTAAGGTTCTAGGGGGGTACAGTCCTGGCCGGGGTGACAGCGGGACCTGATCACAGGGACACTACAGGCTGAAAAGGAAAACCTCAATATCAGCCTTGCATGCTGGCTGCTGCACAGGCTGTGCAAGTCATTTTGAGCCAGATGTATGACCATTCACTTTTTCAAGTCGCAAATTGAATTGAAGTGCGACTCGCAAATTGCGACTCACAAAGTGGAACATACATCAGTTTCTCAGACACTGTTTGCAATTCCCAAAGTGGTTGTAAATTGCATGCCTCATCAATATTCATGAGGCAAGCACAATTTGCGACCTCATTTGGAATGGCTAGCACTCCCATGGATGTTGGCCTGCTGGGGTCAGCAGACTACAATGACTGTGAGTGTTTTTTAAATAAAGTACTTTATTTTTATGCAGCCTGCTTTCCTTAAAGGAAAACGGGATGCATTTAAAAAAGAAAAATTTAACTTTTCAGTTTAATTTTTATAGGGCAGGCAGTGGGCCCAGGGATCTAATTAAATATAATTAAATAGTTAATATGCAAAAGAAATGTTTACAAATATTTCATTAAATAAATTCCAGATAGAGTTAGACATCAAGTTAATGTTTGTCCAAAAAAGCTGCTTATTTGGTTTATATGAGACACTGTCAAGGAAAGCAATATCGAACTCCACAAACAGTGACAAAAAATATTGATTACCTTAATATTGTGATCCGATACTTAAAAAGAAAAAAACAATATTGACTATGAAAATATTACAATCAAAAATATTTATAATGCCTAAATATTAGAAACAAGAATGTAGAAAGACTATATAACACCACCAAAATAAAACAAACCAAACATAACAAACATATTGCTAACTAAAATATCAACAACAAAAATATTATTATAACAAAAGAAAATTAAATTAAGCACCTAAACAACATTAAATATACAAGATGGACATAAATTAATTTAAGACAAGTAAAGCAAATAAATAAAGATACTATACAAAAATAAAACATAATATATGAATATCTATTTTAAGGCACTACCATAAAAATAATTAAACAACATATTTGGAAGAAGGTAAATAATTTAAACATAGTGACTGATTTCGATCTTGGGGGGACTACCACTGTCCCACCGAGTCGGTGGTCCCAAGTACTCTGTCAAGCTGACTGCGATCTGCCCGCCCACCTGTCTGCCATATTTAGATGTTGCGGCAAGAGATAGGAGACCACCGCAGCCTTCTCTGCTGGCTGACAGTACGCCATTGCTGCCATGCTGGCGGGTTTCCACTGAGCAGATTTAGATGTTTCCGTTGTGCCGATGTGCTGGTGGTGTCCTAGTGGTGGTGCCCCAACAGAGTGAGGCCTTGGTGGTGTGGAGACGGTAAGTGCTACTCATCATTATCTTATAACACATTTATTTTCTGAATGTGTCATAATGTACATATAGGTAAAGTGTTATGCCCATTTTAGGCACATATTGCTAGCTATACAAACAATGTACACACAACATTAAATGCACACCCACAAGTACAACACCCATAAGCATCACAGGTGACAGGTGCCAATACTGGCATGTTAAGTTTACCTTCATGAGTAGGAAAATGAACAGTATGGCATTACACCCTAGGAAAATATTGCATGTAAGAGTAATGCATAAATACACGAGGCTACAGCAAATGTCAATCAACGGACAATTATACAAGTAGATTACTGTAGATCTCAGCAACAACATAGTCACTTGGCAGCATGTTTGAGTCAGTGCAGTAAAGGAGGGACCTGGATGATGGGTTACAAGAAGGAAGCTGGAAGCATCATTTCCTTCAGTAGGAGGGATTCCCGTCACAGTTGCCATGGCAGAAAGGAACATCGTAATCGAGACGGAAGAAATGTGGGCTGGAGTTCTGCCAACAGCTGCTACTGCCTATACCGCCTTTGACCTGGTTGAGAATTCCTGGAAGATTCAGTGAGACTGTGGCGGTCTTTCGTCTATGGAGCAAACAACCTCCAAATATGGTGAGTAGAGCCCCAAGTCGGCGGGTGGGAAGACCATTAAAAAAGGGATGGTGGAACCTGATCTAGAAAGATCTAAATCATGCCCTTAAACTGAATTAAATAAACATAAACTAAAAATGCCTAATTTAATTAAGTACTTAATACATTTTATCATGTTTCCTAAATACAGATCAATTAAATAGATTCAAACCGAAAAGAAAGCATCGGTTAAAATAATATTGGAAAGATATTTTAAAATTCAACGTGACAACAACAAATAAAAAGTTTGTAAAATGTAATACATTATGAACAGATAATTAATTAAAAGCTTCTCTTTTAAAACTTAAATAAAGAAGCATTAACAATTAAAATGAAATTAATTATTTATCATATAAAACGTATACCCCATAATTTGTTCCAACTGTTAATAACAAACATATCCGTTAATAACCATTTACATAAAAATGAAAGGAATGTGTTAAAAAATCGCCAAAGCATCTATTTTATAAATGTACAAAAATATTTTACAAATGCATAGATGAATATCTATCAAAAAAAATATTATGATGATAATAGTGAATAACCAACAGATAAAATGCATAACAGAGCCACATGCAGAAAATCTCAGGAAGGAAAATTATGATAAATCGACATGGGACATATGTACAGCCAAGAAAGGACAACTAAAAGCTACAAAAGCACAAGAAGAGAGAGAATGCACTGAACTTGTACAAAATGTTATTCAAATGCAGGTTACTGGCTGACAACTACAAACTATAAAATTGTTAAAAATATTAGAGAACATAATCATCCCTCCAAAATTTCTGAAATTAAAGTCTAAAATGTTCAGCAAAAACATAGGGAAGCTAATACACACCCACAATAGCCTATTGGCAAAATTTGAAAAAATATAATCCCTAATGCTCAAAATGATACCACAGGCCAGCTCTCTGCAATCCCAATTTAGACAGACTCATAATCATAATGAGAAAAGCAACCAGATAAACTCCTGCTGCTCCAAACAAGTCTGTGCACTTTTACCTAACAAAATGCAGCATACCCATCCACAAAAAAATAATGATCAACTTTGAGCATGCAGTGATTTCTACCATTTTAAACATATACCCACATACAGCTGTTCACAGGTGTTACTACCTCTTTAATTTAAATATCTGAATCAATCAATCAGGATTTGTAGAGTGCGGCTGCTACACCTGTGAGGGTTTTGAGGGGCTATCCAATGATGCTACCAGTTCTCCTATTAGTTGAACATACAAGTTTTTAGGTCTTTCCTGAACTGCTGTAGCGATGGTGAGGCTCTGTGATGCAGGGGGAGGTTAATTCAGGTATTGTCGCCAAATGGGAGAGCGAGCGGTCTCTGCTGTTTGTCAGGTGGATGCTACGGGTGGCAGCTAGGGCGAGGGATCCAGATCTGAGTTTCCTGGTGGGCTGGTGAAAGGTCACACATTGATTGAGGTACGCAGGTCCTTGGTTGTGTAATGCCTTGTATGGGTGGGTGAGTAGCTTGTACTGGCATCTCTTCATGATCCATAGCCAGGGGAGGTCCTGAGGTGAAGGGCTATGTGAATCCATCTGGGGAGGTCAATGATGAGCCTGGCAGCTGTGTTCTGGATCAGCTGGAGTTGCCTCATGAGTTAGGCTGTTATTTCTATGTAGTGCAATTTGCCGTAGTCGAGCCTGCTGGTGACGAGAGCATGCATCACAGTTCGCCTGGAGTTGGTTGGGAGCCATCTGAAAACATTCTAAAGCAATAAGGAGCATGAGAAAGCAGCGGGTGGAGAAGGCATGGACTTGCTTCTTCATTGATAGCTGGTTGTCAAGGATGATACCGAGATAACAAGCATCTTCTATGGGTATCAGGGTTGAGCCCAGCTCGGGAGGTCACCATTCGTTATTCCAGTGTGTGACCTTGCCTTTCCTGAAGATAAGCACTTCTATCTTGTCCATGTTGACTTTGACACTGTTGTTAATCCAGTTGGCAACATCTTAAGGTACTCCGTAGGTAATGTTCTGAGAGAGCGAGGAGTAGGGAGGGAGGATGATTTTCGGACTTCTTCGAGTGAGGTAGGATGCAATGCACTTAAGGGCTGCTCCTCGGATTCTGTTCTGTTGGAGCCTGTTGATCATTATGTGGTACAATACAGTGTCAAAAGCTACTGAGAGGTTGAGGAGGATGATGACCATACCAACAGAAATTGGCATTGAGTGATAAATGCTCTATAAATGCTGAATTTCCCAATGAAATTAGAAAACTCTTTGCCCTATCATACGTTCATGTAATTAACAAGGTAAAACATTACAACGTATTACTAGAATCAACTTGACATCAAAAGAAATGAACACAAATTAACTCTATTAATGAAATAATTTGAAGGTATTTGGGTTGGCAGACTGCACCATTCTGGTCACTGACGCCAAAACCAATGTACTATACCATAGTGGAACGTTTAAGACAGTATTATGGCACAGGAGGCAAGAAACAGCAGAGCAGTGGAAGGATAACACAATTGCTTCCAAGGAATGAAGTCAGTCTACACTTAACACATTTTACAAAAGGAACAAAACAATCAAGAACTAAAAAAACAAACAATCACTAACCCAACTAAAACCTAAAGCCTAAAAAAACCCAAAGAAATGCACAACATGTTGCACAGCAAAGTCCAGCTTCTAACAATCAAGGCCTTACATACCTTGACTCCACACCAAGAACCTTACTCCAAACTATCCAATCCAAAACTTAAACCGTCAAAACAATGCAAACCAACCCTATAAACAACCATACAATGCATTTATTTATTAATGTTATTTTATTAATGGTATGAAGCAATCTGAAGTAAAAAAATAAGAATGCAAAGTTAATTGATCAAATTAATTTGCAAGAAAATACTTAAGTAAAAATAAATAAATAAATCAACATTAAATATAAGAAATATAAACTCGAAATACCGCAACAGAAAATGCAAAATACAATATGACATACAAAGCATAAACACATCATTAATAATAAATCACATATAATACAAAAGGTAAAGCACCTTCACCCGCATCCATGACCCTGAATGCTGTCACAACACGTCGTTACAACGACCGCGTTGTGACAACGCATACCACTACTTCGCAAGCCGTTACAACGACTTGTGGAGGGGGGAAGAAAGTGTTGGATTTAAAATCCAACACCTTCCCTAGAGTCCGCACAGACTGGAGTTGGAATAGTAAATGTTACTATTCCAACATCCAGCGCCCCCCCCTCCGGAAGTCATTGTAACGACTTGCGGAGTAATGGTATGCGTTGTCACAACGCGGTCGTTGTTACGACCGAGTTGTGACAGCATGCGGAATAAAGACACGCGGAGAGAAGAGGCAAATTCAATACAAAACAATACAATAACATATCCCACCCTTCAATAATTAAACAAAGGTGTTACTTATAGTGTTGGAGTAGAAAAGCAACCCCCAAAACCATAAATAAAAATCTTTAAAAATGCTATTTTTAAAGAATAAACTTAAATGTTGTGCTTAAAAGCATAAAGCATCAACCAGAGCTATCTTGTCCCGCCAGACCAGGTCAAATCCAAATGTTCAAACTGACCATGATGAAGTGAGTTTTGGATACAGGGACCAGCATTGGATATAGGGACCAGCTTTGGCCCGCTGCAAAGTATCTTGTCCATGTTGATGTCGAAAATGGGATGCAAGGAGCAAAGACCAGATGAATCGTCGATGATTCGTGGGATGAAGGTGTGTTGGAAATTGAGATGATGTGCCGCTCAGTCAGCAATGGGATGCACTCGATCCTGGCAGCAGCTGTGATGCGTCGTTGTTGGCGCTCACAGCTGCGGCGGTGCATCATCATTGTAGGGGATGCTCCGGTTCCAAACTGGGCAACAGTGTTGATGCATGGATTTCTGCTGGAGCAGCACTTTATACCCACTTGCAAGGGCCAAGGACTGGATTGGCACCACTTGTCAAGGAAAGACTCCCATTTGGCAGAGCCCAGGGTGAGTTGGAAGTCTTTTATGTCCCTAGGACTTCAAGCAGGAGGAAAGCCAGCAAGCCCTTGGAGTCACTTTGGTTCTGGGTTAGAGAGATGAATCTCCAGTCCTTCCCACTCCCAGGCAAAGACGGCATCAGGCAACAGGTCAGCACGGCAAAAGTCCAGCAGAGTAGCAGTCAAGCAGAGTGGCAGTCCTTTTAGCAGAACAGCAGAGTATCCAAAGGTCCAGAAGCATACTAAGGGGAGGATTATGATGTTGGTCGAAAGGGCATCTGAGAGCCTTTCGGAGTTGGACCTTCCGACCGACTCGTACCCTGAATCGGTTTTCCCGTCCAACGCATTACGATGCCCAAAAACCATTACTTACCGACTGATATGGTTACTCCAGTTCCGACTGGATCTTTCGACGAGAAGCCTTCCGAAACACCGAATGGAGCAGTTCTGAGCCACATCCGAATCTGCCCACCCTATTACGATGCGTATTTCTGACGTGCTGAAATTGGTCAGACCAACCACCTCATCAGTGGAGAAGTGTGGCTCAATGGTTAGAGGTGGCAGACCCTGATGCAGAGGTCAGACCCGGGACCAGGGTTCAATTCCCGACGCGGCAGGGTCTTGAGCTCAAAAATGTCCATGGACTCGATAATTCTCGCCTCGGTGCCTACTCGAATCATGGGTTCACACTCTGCAACTCTGGGCAATAGCTTGCTTAATCTCCACTACGGCCCACCACAATGGGATGCCTGGTATTCACCTTGGGGATGCCCAGTAGGGGTTATCTCGCAAGGAAAGCCAGGACGGGTTCCCAAAGCAACGCTAAGAGACCTGTCGGTGATTTGGCGCTATATAAATCAAAATTAACATAACATAACATAACATCAGAGCAGTCGGAAGAGGAGTATTTGAACTTCGAATGTTGTCACAACACGATTTCTGCAACCGAGACTGTGCAGCTATGCACTCCATCACACATTTCATCTCTCTACTCTACATCTACGATGACCATTACAACCCCAACCAAAGCTGTAGTCGCAGACAGTAAGTTAGACACCTACAGAATAACGTAACTACCCCGTGAAAGATAGTACAGTGGAAACCAAGGGCGCAACTACAGGCACATTTCAGGGGGTGGTTGGGGGAGGGTCTACTACTTCCAGCAATATAGAGCCAAATGGGGGGGCTGATACTTCCAGGAATGTAGACCCAAATTGGGGGGCTAATACTTCCAGCAATCTAGAGCAAAACCGGGGGGGGGGTGGCTACGACTTCCAGCAATCGAGAGCCAAATTGGGGGAGGGGGGCTACTACTTTCAGCAATTAAGAGCCAAATTTGGGGGTAATACTTCCAGGCATGTAGAACCAAATTGGTGTGGAGACTAATACTTCCAGCAATCAAGAGCCAACATTTTGGGGGGTCTAATACTTCCAGTAATGTAGAGCCAAATTGAGGGGTGGGGTAATACTGCCATCAATCTAGAGTCAAATTGGGGGGGGCTAATACTTCCAGCGATGTGTCCTTGAAAAATGTAACTGGGGCTCATGCAAAGAGCCTCAATACCTTCAAGTGGAGTACGAGCTGTAAGAAACTGCAAAAAAACAAAGCCTACGGTTATTTGTCAGGAAATGCATTCTCACTCTGTGGCGGAAAAAGTAATTGGCAACTTGAAGGAATAAACAGAGTGGAGATGTAGCTGCTCTAGGGACTGTTGAAAAAACAACAAAGCTTTGTCATCAAGTAAATTGTCCCTTAAAGACCTGTGAGATACTTGTGTGATGCTGCAATAAGAAGACATACCAGCCACCCAGAGCAGCAATATATTGTCTCATCCCCAGCCATGTTGTAAGTGAGGCTGGCGTCCAGCCTTGGGGGCATATTCACCTTGGCGCCTTGCCTTGCGTGCCCTTCCAGAAGCAGTGGTATCTCTCCCACCGGCACATCACTTTTAGGTCATGGCAGATGCAGGGAGGTTCCGTTGTATGTAGGGGCTTTGCAGGGAGGCAAGTTTGAATTGGCCATTCTCACCTACCTATCACCCCCTTGATCATCTGCAGTGTGCTTTTTGACATCTCCCTTGCCAGTCAATTGACCTGAGGCTACAATGAAAGGTATGATCACTGAATGTGGGCCACTTAATTTTAGAGTGCCCGAGCCTCATAATGATCCCAATCCAACCCTGGTTCCGTACCCTGATGTGCATGTCAAATGAGGGAATGTCATTATCAGGTAGGTACAGTCACACCACTAAATACTAGTAGAAACACACATTTGACATTGGAACAGGAATGCCCAAAGGCACTTATATGCCTGTTTCACAAAGTGAATGCATGAGTCCACCACAACCCACAACAAAACATCCCAGGGCAACAGAACTGAAGTCTACTCATGAATGTATGTCCACAGAGACATATTCACTAACAGCATGCCAGCACTTACATGCATGGCCAAATTCTAATATCTGAAATGCATGCAAAGACCACAACATCTCATGTTATAGGAAGTCACATTGCAGGAAGTGACATCATTTATCGTAATTACCTTGCCATTTCCCAAACATCATAGAAGAAGTACATGCTGTACTCTGGATAGCTTCCAAAGAAAAAACAATATGTACAAACCACACAGGGAAGTGAAGTCAAAATCTATAGCTGATCTACCAAGTAGCAAGACAATACATCCACCCGATCAGATGGATAAGCTAGGCCTAGCTTATTTAATATCTCACATCACACTTTACATGATGCACTAATTGTTGACAAATCAATACATGTCTACAAACAACAAATTGACTACTACAGTTCAACCTGGACCTCCACTCCACCCATCAGCCCAATCACAGAGTCCCACATCCTGTGTACTGATGAGCACATCAGTGTCAGAGCAGGTCATCATAGGAAGACACAACCAGAATGGGATTTTGGATGTGTCAGGAATTACAACATGGGAAATACCCAGCACAGATCCAGAGCTGGGCTCAGACAGATGAATCCCTTACATATAATCCCTACCATGAACACAGATCAGATTGCATGCACACCACACTCAAGACCCAGCACAGATCCAGAGCTGGACTCAAACAGATGAATACATAACGTATAATCCCTACCTTGAACACAGGTCAGATTGCATGCACACCACACTCAAATACATAGGGATACAACTATCTTGGGGCACGCTATGCTTTGCCAGGCCAGGCTGACATGTCCCTGGTGGACCCGTGCCATTCACCCACCACTGTTCACTCAGGCCAGCCAGCAGGGCATGGGATAGGATACCTACCTGTACAGTCAGTGGATAAGCTATTGGATTAAAAAAGAATATTTTAGAGTAAATGGTGTCACACAAATTCTATTCAAAAGGCTATGCAATTTGCCAGTGACGTGAAATCGGCGTGGAACAAACCTTTGGATATTATATAACGTGCACTTTTGGGACAGAGCACACTAGAAGTAAGCACACCAAAACTATGCGGCTTTAAGAATTATCATGCACTTCACTCACAGGTATTTTCCACATTTCTGTTCCTATTCTGGGAGCACCCAGAAGGGCATACAATGAAGAATAAAACAAGAATAAAATTAGATATTTTCACGTCAAATGCAGGCTAGAAACATCAAGCTTATGGAAGAGACTTAGCCACATGGGTTTGCAACACAATTTAACATGGATTTTCATGATGAACATTAAGTTTAATATTTGCATACGATTATGTATCACGGACATCATTGATAATGGGAATACTACAAATGATGCAGTGTGGCGTGGATAAATCACACTATTATGTATAGTTTTTTTATTTTTTTATTTCGATGACACAGATCAGGAGACACAGGGTGGGCCTGCATGGTCATGTGATGTTTGTTGATGATGTTTGCACTAGGGGAGGCCACTGGGAGGAGTTAAATTGACTGCGGGAGCCTGTTGACGTCAGCGTTCTTCGAATGTGGATGAGGAGGTCATGCTGTTGATTCCCGTATCATGATTAGTACAGGTGGTAAACAGTTTAGTGGGAGTTTTGTAATTAAGAAAGGGTTTTGGCAGGATGCATCGGGTGAGGTGGGAAATTTGTTTTTATTCACAACATAAATTTGAAAGCACAGAGTGCAAGGGCAGGCTAGCGTGAGGTTTGTAGAAATAGTTATCACCAGGGGAGTTCATAGTCATAGGGAGGAGAAAAACTGAGTTATGTTAATGTGTAAAGGGGTTTTGTCAGCATATACTGGGTTAAGATTACGGGGAAGCACTGGAAGCACCAATTCAGAGATATATGGTATCAACAGGGGTATAGCATAAAGGGGGACTTGTTTTAATTAATTTCGAATGAAAACACTTTTTTTGTTCATGAAATCCAAGTAGAGATGATGTTTACTTTTTTGTTGTAGATACCCCTGACTAAGGGCTGATGAGCCCGAAATGCATTGGGTGAATAATGATGTGGTATCTTGGATGAACCGAGTATTCCTGGTACCAGTGAATAAGGCCTGGATAAGCAATTATTGTGCGTTGAAAAACATGGGAATCTCGTCAGCTTTTGATGTGAAATGATAAAGTACTAGTTTGCCAAGACAGGCTGGTACCTTGTATAGCGAAGCGGCTGAAGTAAGAAGGGGGCTTCCGTGAGCATCGTTTAAGGAAACTGACGGATATTCAAATGTAAAATCTGGAGAATTATCTGAGTTCCTAAACTGGGATCGAGTATGAATACCAGCTTGCTGAAACAACCTGATAGTAATAATGTATTGGAAAACAGAGGCGATCAACAACTCTGTGCCAATCGGCATGATATGTTTAAATTCTACATGGTTAACGTCCCAAAATTGGCCCTTGGTAAGGATACAGAAACAAATGACTCCCTAACAAATAAAGCTATTCACTGGATCAGACATATCAGGGGATGTCGATCTGTGATTAGGGATGACATTACCAGAGCGCGAAGGCTCTCCTATCCGGGGGGAAAACCGATTGTATTGAACTGACCCTTAGGCTGGCAAACATGGCACAAAGTTTGATATTACTAGAGTTTAGAAGCTGTTCCCCTGATCATTCCCTGATACAACTGAGATCTTCTCCCCCTCACCAGTGGTCGGCAGAAATGGGGAGGCGAGCATCAGGAAGAGGGAATGGTGGCTCGAGTCTGGAGTCAAATGATTGACTGATAAAAGAGAATAATCACTTATCCCCCCCAGTTTATACTGTAGTGGAAACCCTAAGTGTGCACCCAAACGGTAATCTGCAGTCCCTTTGTCTGATGGTAACCCCATGGGCTGTTGAGGGCCAAGCCGAATCTATGCTAGCTTGTCCTTCAGAAAATCCGAACGTATGTGTAAATGCTAATTTCCCAGATGGATTTGGAAAATCTGGTACAATCATGTCCTGGAATATTGCAGGGTTGAACACTAAGATACAATGCCCGGAATGGGCCTTATTTGTCAATCTATATAACATATGCATATTCCAAGAGACCTGGTTACTCGAACCACAACACTTCCGAGGGTTTTTACATTTTAGTGTTCCTGCGGAAAAAAGTGCAAGAGGTCGACCTTCAGGAGGTTTGACAATTTGGATTTGGCAGAATTTAGACGTTAAAATAAAAGTGCTCTCTACAAATCATAGAGATATACAGATTGTTTCACTCAAGTTTACAAATGTAAAATCTGTAGATATCTATAATGTGTATGCAAGGAGTACAGGGGGGAAGAAGTCTGGGACATTCACTGCCCTAGAAGACCTCATAGATAGATACTCTGCGCAATCACACATAATAGTAGCAGGAGATTTTAACATGACTTTTGAGCCGCCAATAAGTGGCGACTGTGACCTAACAGAGGAACAAGAGGTGGTCTGAACTGGTGATTCAGATTAACTCAATTTGTCTACATAAAGGGCTAAGAGCGGCCAATGGTAGGACATTGAAGGATAAGGTGGGTGCTATCACTTTTAAAAGTGGTCTAAGAACTAGCAGGATTGATTACATACTAGTGAATCTCGAATTGTGGTCCCACTTGGAGGACATGATGGTTGTTGATTGCCTTGAGAGCGACCACAACCCTCTATGTATGGTCTGTCCTAATGGAAACCCCCCCTGACTGATAGGGGACCGAATGAAGAACTTCCCCCCAGTATAGTCCCCACAAACGACATGCGCCACGTAAAATGGGTCAAAGTGATTGAGTGTCAGGAAAATATTGTTTATATTTCAAGTAAGCTACAGCAAGCAACTAGGGAATTGAGCTTCTATCACAACACCAATGATGCGGAATTGGGCATAGATTATGTTACTAAGATACACGGAACGCTGTTTTCCCAACTAAAAGAACTGCTAGTCAGACCGTGCAAGCGAAAGAAGGCCCAAGTTAAAAATTCCCCATGCTGGTATACCCAGGAATGTAGAAAAGCACGAGCTGATCTGGGCCATGCAATAAAACCTGGACCCAGTGGTAATGTTCGCTTTGCAAGGGAAGCCTACAAATCTGTATTAAAAAACTCTAAGTGTGCCTGGGACGACAAAAAGTGGCAAGAGCTCAAAGAAGCTAGCCCTGCAAAGGATTCCAAACGTTTCTAGAACATAATCAGATGGGGATGTAAGGGCCCGTCCCAAGAGTCACAAAACTGGTTTGCGCAGGAAGAATGGGTGGCTTATTTTAAGCCCCAATATTCTAAGGGTACTGAATTAAGTAGATAACCTAGAGCAGAGGTTATATATACACCATGGCTCGAAGACGAGATTAATATCGGGGATGTAGAATGTGCCCTAGATTCTGTAATAGCAGGCAGGGCGCCTGGTATGGATGGCGTTCCGGCAGATATTTTTTGGTATGATAGAGAATCCTGGGGGAGGGACATACTCTTGTTGTCAAATATAATAGCTAAAGAAGCACCCATACCTGAATTGTGGAATGGTGCGGAAATTATCCCAGTTTTTAAAAAGGGTGACAAGTCACTCCCTGTTAATTACCGCCCAATCAGTCTGATTGATAACATGCAGAAGATTTTTGGCAGACTGGTTTTAAACAAGGTTCAGGACTGGGAGCGCGAAACGAGTATACTATCACACCTACAAGCTGGATTTAGAGCTCATATTAGCACAGTCGACCAAGTACTGCATTTTTCTATGCATTATTGGAAAAATGTGCAATTGGGGGGTAGATTTTATGCTGCCTTCATTGATCTGAGGGCAGCCTTTGATCTCGTGCCACGCTCGAACCTGTGGTCTGTCTTGAATGATATGGGTATGCCTTCTACCTTCCTTTCATTAATTTTGAGACTCCATGAACATAACTTTGCTCAGATTAGATGGGGTCGACCTGGAAGTGTTACTAGCCAGTTACCAGTGGAAAGGGGGGTACGTCAAGGCTGCGTGTTAGCCCCGACCCTGTTTTCTTTATACATTAATGACGTGGCTAAAGTACTGATAGATGAAAAAGTTGATGCTCCAATCCTAACAGGGGCAAAAGTACCTATCTTAATGTTTACTGATGACTGTCTTATTATTTCTAAGACCCCAAGAGGATTGCAAAAAGCACTAGGTGCTTTCGAGGCTTTTTGCACCAATCGTGGTCTGGAAATAAATGTTTTTAAAATCTAAATTCATGTCTTTTAATCAGCACAAGTCATACAAAGGCAATATGTATATGAACAAATTACCCCTGGAGCGAGTCAAATCGTTCAGCTACCTGGGTGTCACCATCCAACATGACTTGTGCTGGAATGAACAGATTGATCTAGCTACAGTCAAGCATCAGCAATTGGCTGGATCACTAAGCAAAGAGCATACCAAGTTACTGACAAAACCACTGGCCCCGGCCCTTTGCGTTTATAGAACAAAGGCAGTGAGTGCTGCCCTTTATGGGGTGGAGATCTGGGGGTTCGGGAACCTAAAGATGATGGTAGGATCTGAAAATAGGTTTCTACGCAGTCTTGTTAACTTATCCCAGAGTACTCCTATGGGTCCTGTTCTTTATGACTTGGGTATGAGACCAATTGACCTCATTGCCAATTTGCCACTTGTATAGTACTGGAGGCAGATATGGATAACACCTGAATTAAAAATATTTGCTTCTGGCTTTTGGATACAATCAAAAGTGATACCTTCCACAGAATCAGATGGCTTTATGGCATTGGTGGAATACTCTTAGAGCTGGGATTGTTAGAACTATGGGCGGACCCATCCAATGCCACGTTTCCATCAAAGAAGGTACTAAAAGGCCTATACTGGGGGATGGTAGCCTCAAGAGATTTTAGAACCACTCCTCCACTCTCACTCATGGGGGTATTTTTGGAATTCAAGGATGAGATTCTCTTTGAGACATTTTGGGATGACATAACTAAGCCTCTAGACAGAAAGCTCTACTTCCAATTGAGAATTGCCAGTTTACCTATTAGAGCATTCACAACTAGGTGGTCCAATGGTGGAAACGCCACATGTCCCTGCTGTCCGGCCCCTTTGGAAACAACCAGTCATATGCTATTTGGGTGCCCTGCGTACTCTGCTCCGAGGAGAGTTTGGTTGCGCCCAATGTGTAAATTACTGGGCACCAGGAGTGGAATGGTGGCTACTAGAATTATTCGTACAAGTACCAACCCACCTGTGTATGTAGCAGCTGCCAAGTTTTTAGGTTGGTCTTGGAATATTAGGAGGATATTGATGAAGGGATGATTTGCCGGTATGTGTATTTGTGATAATATGTTGTACATAGTCTAATATTTTATTAACCCTGGTCATGATTTTTAGCCTATTTTTTTAGTAGAAATTAATTGTATATTTTACTCTCTTATCATGAATCTCATGCTTTTTCTAAATGGAAGATGAATTTCTTATCTGTTTTATGCTTTTATGACAGTTGTCGAATAAAGCTTACTTGACTGACTGACTGATAAAGTACTGACAACATTTTAGAAAAAAATGGAAGATAAAAGTGGATAAACAATTGGATTAAAATAGATTACTTTGGAATAAATGTTGTCACACGCATTTTGTTCAAAAGGCTGTGCAACTTGTATCGCAGAGGCTTCCCCCAAATGGGGATCGGGGACCGGCGCCGTAACCACAGCGTCGTGCCCCGGACATGAGGGCATGAGGGGCGGGCGGACTAAAGAATGCGCGCGAAAACTGGGACCCCCCAAGGGAGGACTAAGATTCGAGCCAAGAACTCCCCCGGCCAATGGGGGCCAAGGTGGGATTTGGACCCCCCCAATGGGAGCGAACAGCACGAGAAGAATGGCGCGGGGCATATAATCGCTGCTCCCCCAGACAGGCTCCTTTCTGCCAGGAGTGGGGGAGCAGCACGGCGGGAACCTACAGTCTTGTATTCGGGGACGACGGATCAGCAAAAGTGACGGATCAGCAGAAGTGAGGATTGCCCAGCAGCACCGTCCAGACCACTGTTCCAAGGACAAACGAGCAAGGCCGGGGGTGCAGCGAGTGAACGGACAGGTGCCTACCCTGCCGCGTGGTGCGTGAGCCCTGCCGGAGGCCACCCGGCAGTGAGAGGGGACCGAACGGGAGCCTACCCCACCGGGAGCTGCGGAGCCAACACCGGAGCCCACCCGACAACAAGCAAGTGCCTCCGGCGCTGCGTAAAACAGACTGGCGGCAGGTGCCCACCTGGTGGCAAGAGAAGACTGGGGCTGGTGCTCGGCAGCCGAGAACGACCAAGCAGGTGCCCACCCTGCGGGACATCGAGGTGCCGCTACCGGAGACCACCCGGCAGCGTAAGAAGAACAGGCGGGTGCTGACCCGGCCACGAACAAAGGAGCGACTGCCGGGGCCCACCCGGCAGCACAGGTTAACGTAAGCAGTGAGAAGCGCAGAGGAGTCCCCCCAGCTGACAACTGCCAGCTAACCAGCCTACCTCTTGCCGGGTCCGGGAAAAACTGCAGCGGAACCGGTGTGGAGGCGGGAAGCGGGGCACGAGCTCTGTGGGATAAAGAGCAGGGTCTCGTACCCTGCGCATGCGCGATAGTGCGCCACATCGGAGAAACCAGGAAGAGCACAGGGAGCATTTAAAAACACAGAGTGGGCAAGAAGGCGGCAGCGCCCTTACCCCAGGCAGAGACGGGCAGCAGAAAAAGGGGGTGATTAGCAAAAAAAAAAAACAGAAGGGCAAAAAAGAAAAGCAAGTTGGTGCAAAAGGAGACAGCAGCACCCCGCCCACGGAGACACACTCCAGGAGGGACAGAGGGGACAGGGCTGGTGCAGAGCAGCAGCGGCTGCATCCCGCCACAAGCAGACACCCGGGGGACAAGTTTGGTGCATAATATTGGTGGCAGCACCCCGCCCAGACAAAACAAGTGAGAATGGCAAAGAAGGAGGGCAACAGGAAAGGGCAGGATGACCTGCAGGACTTGCTGAGACGCATAAGGGCTGCATCCGGAATACACGGGAGTTAATGGCTGCAGCCTCACATGGGGATCAACCCGGAGGAAGGAACCAGCAGTCAACAGCGCGGCGACGGGGCCCCGGCGGCCAAGAGACAAAGAAGGGCACCGGCAAAGCTAGCGGATGTGGCGAAACCCACAAAGGCCTCAAAGGGGCGGGCCCTGCCACCTTCAGCCAGCATGGCGGTGGCGGGACCAGACCTGGGCACCAAGGACACTGCAGCTACTTGTGAGCATATTAGCGCGATAATACAAGAATGTTGCAGGACTATGGCACCACATTTGCTACAGGGGTTGGGGGTACGGGGTGCAGAAACAGCGAGGGCACAAGCACAGACAGCGAGCGGGAAGGGGGGAATGCCACAAGTAACCGGGGAAAGGGGAGACCCCAGGGGAGCCATGGCACTTGCACAACCCCAGCATTGCGCGGAAACGCTGGATAGGATAGCAGGCCGCCACAGGAGCGACGGGGGAAGTGGGGACACCCACAGTAGCATGGGGGAATCCCCAGCCAGTTAATATACCTAACCCAGGGAAAGATGTACCCGATACCTATGCACGGCCCTCGCCAGGCCCAACGTCCCTCACCACCAGGGCCACAGGACTAGCAAGCCTCATTCCACTAGCTGTTAAGGAATTAATATGGAGGAAAGAATTTATGGACATCTTTTCATTACTTGAGATACAGCTGTAAGGGCTAGGCTTCACAACCTGCGATAAAAAAGAGGAAGATAGGAGGGAGAAGAGAAGGGAGCGTAAGGAGAGGATCTTTGACAATTGGCTGGATGCATTCAGGATCATGGCATGTATCATAGTAGAGAAATTCCTGCGCTGCGCAGCCGACCTATGGCTCTATGAGTCAAACATACACAGCCTGCAGACACAGTTCCAAGGGGACGCATGGCTAGAATACGACAACGGTTGTGGCTAAAAATGCAGACCCACCCATAGATGGAGTGGAACGAGGAAGACGTGTCCGGCTTCATACACAAGATGATGGTAGCGAGAGAGGTCAGGTCATGGGGTGGGCGGAGGGAGCATTCCTTTCAGGGGTCCTTTCAGAAAGGAATGGGAGGTCATCCCAAAGATACAAACACGGCAACACAGGAAAGGGAGTACACTCCGGCGGCCCTCCTGCAATATGTTGGAAATTCAAAATGAATGAATGCACATACGGGGCTGCATGTAAATTCCAATACATATGTTCAGCGTGCGGGGGCGGACACCCAGCGGCAGGATGTAGGTGCAAGGGCGATGCAAAGCGGGATCACAGGGAGAAAAAGAAGCAGTGACCTGGGCATGGTGGACAGCAAGGGGACAGGGCAAGAGGGTGCCACATTAGCATGGTCCCCCATAAACACGGAAAGACTTTGCATGCTATCCAACGGGTACCACAACAAGACAGATGCAGGGATATTAGTACATGGTTTTGAAAATGGATTTACAATCCCGTTCACGGGACCCCTTCACCCCCCGGTTGTGAGAGAAACCTAAAATCTGCCATTCAACATTCGGGGGCGGTCACCAGAAAGATCGAGACTGAGCGGCGCCTAGGCAGGATCGTAGGCCCCCTCCCAGCCTAAAAGAGCAAGGACTTAGTTGTCTCACCATTAGGGGTAGTCCTAAAAAAGGAGCAGGGCCAATTCAGGCTAATCCACCACTTGTCATTCCCGGACAGTAGGCCAGTCAACGATGAAATCACTTCGGAGGTTTGCTCAGTGAGCTACTCCACAACGCAATAGACTTAATGAGGGCGACGGGCCGGGAGACCCTCATGGCAAAAGCAGATATCGAATCAGCATTCAGATTACTCCCGGTTCACCCCAAAAGTTTCCACCTACTAGGCTTCCAGTGGGAAGGGAAGTACTATTATGACAAAGCAATGCCAATGTGTCAGAACCCATGATCCGCAGATTGCGATAATCTCTCAGGCACAGCATCGCCTGGCGAGGTTGGAGGCAAAGACACTGACTTGGTCTGAAAAGGTGAGAAACTGGAACCTCAAGATGGCCGCTGGTTTAAGCCACGGTCAGCAGTCTAGCTTTTAGATCCTGAGAAGCCGAGGCCAGGTGATGCGCGTGATTATTCAGAAATGCGCACTTCACTAAAG
Organism: Lissotriton vulgaris; assembly: GCF_964263255.1. Taxonomy (NCBI): domain Eukaryota; kingdom Metazoa; phylum Chordata; class Amphibia; order Caudata; family Salamandridae; genus Lissotriton; species Lissotriton vulgaris. Next base: position 994,369,510 of record NC_141698.1, read on the forward strand.
GCGTTGCCCCAAGCGGAAGCGCATTAGAGTCTCGGAGCAAGAATTTTGTGGAGAAGTTAAACGGAGCGGAGAAAATAGTTTAGTTAACGTTTCTGATTCCTGAATGTCCCGCTTTACAGAAGGCGCGTGTTAGATAATCTTAGTTACGAAGCGGCTTAGAGAAAAGAAGCCTTCCATGCATTCTGACAACAGTGAATCCCGTTTCTGAGGAGAGAATTTGGAGGTTTCAGTCAGCGGAGAAGATAAATGTCTCAAGCAGCAGGTTCTCGACGTCAACGAAATCCAGGCAAACTTGGTTCTGTGAGGTAAGTAAACTGAACAGAGATAAGTGACATTTAACTCGATAAAAGTATCAATTGAATCAAAAGACTACTTATGTAATTCAAGTGGAGATATCACAGCTCGACTGCATATGCTGAAAATTGGAATAATATGTAGTAGAGGACTTAATGAGATATAGGAAAATTACAGTAATGAAAATCTATGGATAAGCCCACAAAGGTTGCTGGCAAAGTATAAGGAGACAGGGAGAGAGAGAGACCCCAGAATCACAGAGCAGAAAAGAAAAATAGAAAGTGAGTAGAGAGAGTATAAGGAAAGAAGATTAAGGTTAGGACTAGGGTGAGAAAAGATAAATAATATTGTGTCTTGTAATTTGCAGAAAAGAAGCATACCGAAAAAATACCGAAGTATATTGAACCTTATCTAATAGAAGAGAAGGCAAGACTCTTGGCAGTAAATGGTAGGTAGGAGTTAGAGAAGTTGCAGAACAGAGTAGAGAGAAAACAATAGGTACATAGTTAAGGTTGTTGTAATTTCCCCACAGGTTTCAAGCCAGAGAAGGTCTGCAGGTCGGACTGACGGCGAAGCCATCCAAGAGGATCTCTTCTTGTTTTGATTATTTTTTCTTTTATCCATTTTTCCCCTTCCCCCAGGGGTAATGGTTTGGAGATCTATTTAATGTAGGCTCCGGGTCGTTGCCTATGGTGGGATTGGGAAGCCAGCATCTCAGTTCCCGTGCAGTTCTTCGTGTATCCTTTTGTTAAAGTCTGACAGAGTGAAGTGCCCAAGTTGCACCTTGCACCTGAACTGAGATGGCAGAAGGGATAGACCTACAGAGTTTAGGAGTGATCTTAGATACAATACAGAAGGAGTTGAGTGCAGTTAGAGAGGAAAATCAAAACTTAAGATTGGAAGTTGTGAATTCAAGAAAAGAGACAGCTGAACTTGCACACAGCCCTTTAGCTCAGGACAGGAAACCCAGAACCTCTTGCCAGATAGTACAAGTAAGATGACTACCCAGGTGATCCATTCCTTGTCCCCCGTTATACCCTTGGCAGCTCCAGAGCGGTTTAGTGGGGACCCACAAAAGGCACAGATTTTTATAACTCAGTGTTACCTACATTACATGTGCTGCCCTTCAATTTTCCCTGACGCACAATCCAAGGTCGCATTCGCCTTGTCATATTTGAGCGGGGACGCAGCGGCCTGGTCTTTGCCACTCATCACCAGAAATGACCCGATACTAAGAAACTATGAAGAGTTCAAGGAAGAATTTTTGAGAATATTCGACAGAAGAAGAATTTCTCAAGTAGTTGACAATGAACTGCTTGATTTAAAGCAAGGGAATCGAGATCTGGTTGGTTACATTGCCCAGTTCAACAAGCTTGTGGTAGAGACGAACTGGCCAGAGAACAAGCGAGCAGCAATGTTCTATCGCGGTTTAAAAGACGAACTAAAAGACGCCCTGGCCGGAATTCCCAATAGACCTACAGAGACATCTGCGTTGATAGATCTTGTATTAGAACTAGACTTCCGACAAGGGGAAAGAAGAGCGAAAGAAGAAGAGAATACCGACTGACAGTTCCAAGGTTTAATCGGGCTCGATCTGAGACTAGTCGAAATAACGAAGATTCCCCAGGAATAGAACCAATGCAGATTGGAACAATCCGAGGGCCTCTGTCCAAAGATGAGAAGGAAATGAGAAGGTCAGGTAATCTGTGTATATACTGCGGAGGAGGGGGCTATTTTGTCAGGAACTGCCCAAAGAAGCCAAAGAATAATTACAAGACGAAGGAAAACTAGTTGCAAAGCCTGTTAGAGGGGTCGAACAGGTGGGTGCGATTCTAGAAAAGACTCCCGATGAACATCGAGTGGCCAATACCCTTCAATCAGCAGCTCCTCATCTAATTCTATCAATGGAAGTGAAGTTCGGGAACTAAACCTTACCAAGGGTGTCGGTGATGATAGACTCTGGCGCAACAGGAAACTTTTGCGATTTGAAGTTTGCACGTAAGGTAGGAATCCAGGCAATAATGAAAAGCAAAAGTGAATCGGTCCGAGCTGTGGATGGAATGAACCTGTCGTCCGGTCCCATAATTAGTCACACGGAAATCATCCATCTAGTTTCAGATTGTGGACATGAAGAAAGGATTCAATTCAATTTGATAGATGCTCCCCAGTTTGAATTGATTTTAGGTCTTCCCTGGCTCACCGAGCACAATCCTACGATAAATTGGAGCAACCGAACGATTAAAATGGATTCGAAATACTGTTTGGATAACTGTTTTGGAGACACTGAAGGAGAATTAGAAGTTAAGGCCAGTCCATCTCATTCCCTATGTCAATTGGAAAATTCAATATGTGTAATTAACGCTCAAGAAGTCCCAAAAGAATATGCAGAATTTCAGGAGGTGTTCAACGAAATGGAAGCCGAACAATTGCCCCCACACAGAGACTATGACTGCAAGATAGAAATTGAACCCGGATCCAATCTACCTTGTAGTCGGGTGTATGCGTTGACTGAGAAAGAACATTGTCATCTCAAAGAATACCTGGACAAATACCTAGCTAATGGATTTATTAGACTTTCTCAATCTCCGGTTTCGTCGCCCTTCTTTTTTGTGCCGAAGAAGGAGGGCGACTTGAGAACTTGTATAGATTATAGATACATTAATAGATCCATTAATAAGATCACAAAGAAGAACAGGTATCCATTACCCCTGATATCGGTACTGCTTGATCAGGTGAAAGGCGCTCAGATATATACGAAGCTAGATTTGAGGGAAGCTTACCACTTGGTCAGGATGAGAGAGGACGACGAGTGGAAGACGGCTTTCCGAACCCGTTTTGGACTGTTTGAGTACCAAGTTATGCCCTACGGGTTATGTGATGCCCCAGCGGCATTTCAACATTTCATTAATGATGTGCTGAAAGACTTCATAGACCAATGTGTCATTGTTTACATTGACAACATTTTAATTTATTCTGCAGACAAGAAAAACCACACGGAACAGGTCAAGGGTGTCTTGAGAAGGTTAAAAGAAAACAGATTGTTTGTAAAACTGGAGAAATGCGCTTTTAACGTGACTCAAGTAGAATTCTTGGGCTTCATCATTTCGCCAACCGGAATCCTTATGGACCAGCGGAAGATCGAAGCAGTGGTGAATTGGAAGTCGCCAAAGAGTGTTAAAGAGGTCCAAAGCTTCATAGGATTCGCTAACTTCTACCGCAGGTTTATCAAAGAATTTTCTCACAAGATATTGCCACCTACCAAGCTACTGAGGAAAGGAGCTCAATTCAATTGGAACCAAGAAGCAGAGGAGGCGTTCACAGCGTTGAAGCAAGATTTCACTACAGCTCCGGTTCTTCAACACGCAGATCCACCTGAACCCTTTTATGTGGAAACCGACGCCTCAGACCAAGCAGTAGGAGGAATCCTATCTCAGCGTGATAAGGTGACTGGACAATTGCACCCGGTGGCCTACAGGTCAAGAAAATTATCCCCGGCAGAGTGCAACTATACCATCACGGAAAAAGAATTGTTAGCGATAAAAGACGCTTTTAAGGAGTGGATACACTACCTCATGGGAGCTCAACATCAAGTAACCGTCTTTACGGAACACCGAAATTTGAAATTTTTAACGACTGCTCGGACCCTGACTCCCCGACAGTTAAGGTGGTCGTTGTATTTCTCCGATTATGACTTTGTAATTACTTTCCGACCCGGAGCTCAGAACGGAAAGGCGGACGCCTTGTCCAGAATTGACACGGAGAATCAAAAAATGCCCTTGGAAAATTAATCCATCATCTCTAGAGAGAAAATTATTGGTACAACAACTTCTATAGGTCTGGAAACCAGTATTTCAGAGATGATGACACCAGAAGAGATGGAAGCTTGGGCAAGAGAAAAAGAAGGAAGAAAAATTGTTAACCAACTCCCTTATTTTCAGAAAAGTTTGTATATCCCTACTAAGGAATTGTAGTTACAAGTCATGCAAGAAAATCATGATGCAAGATTGGCAGGACATAAGGGAGAAGCAAAGACCAAGGAGTTAATAAGACGACATTACTGGTGGCCAGAGATGAACAAGGATATTGAGAATTACGTCAAGACCTGTGAGATTTGTGCGCTGGGGAAATCTGAACGGCAAGCCCCAAAAGGTTTACTACAACCCTTGCCTACACCACCCTACCCTTGGCACACAGTTACTATGGACCTCATCACTGAGTTACCACTTAGCAAGGGCTACGATACTATATTGGTAGTGGTAGATTCTTTTTCAAAAATAGCACATTTCACAGCCCTGAAGGGAATTCCATCAGCCAAGCAGCTAGCTTCACATTTTTGCATCAACATTGTAAAAATGCATGGCATCCCTAGAATTATAGTTACAGACAGAGGTACCCAGTTCATTTCTCATTTTTGGAAATCATTTTTGTTGAGTTTAGGAACTGAAGTAAGATACTCCACTAGCTATCATCCCGAGACCGATGGTCAAACAGAACGAGTGAACCAAGAATTAGAACAGTACCTACGACTGTTTCTTCTGAAGCAGGAAGGGGACTGGGTAGATTACTTGTGGGCAGCAGAGCTCGCCCACAATATTGCTAAAAATGTGTCCACATTAAGTTTCTCCCCCTTCTATATGAATTATGGAAGAAACCCAAATTCAACTCTTCGACAGGTAGATTTGTTAGCTCCAGCAGTTCAGGATATGACATCCTATTTAGAGCAGGTTCATCAGGAGGCCATAGATAGTCTTCAGAAAGTAAAAGAAAAATATAAGGACTATGCAGATAGGAAGAGACGATAGGGTCCAAAGCTAGGGGAGATCACGTGTGGTTGAGCACCAAGAATTTGAGGTTGAAAGGGAACCAAAAGTTTCAGCCTCGTTTTATTGGTCCTTACCCAGTGGAGAAGCAGATAAACCAGGTATCCTATAGATTGACCTTACCGTCCAAGCTAAAAATTCACCCAGTTTTCCATGTCTCATTATTGAAGAAGGCCCCAATCGATTTGCGGAAGACTCTACCACGAGGCCCATCCATCTAGAAACAGGAACTGAGTATGAGGTTAAGGAAATTCTGGATTCAAAAAGTGTGAAAGGAACATTGTTCTATCTAATAGATTGGAAGGGATACGGTCCGGAGGAGCGATCTTGGGAACAAGCAGAGAATGTACATGCTCCTAGACTAGTACGTTCATTTCATCGACGCTTCCCCACTAAACCAAGGGAGAGAGAATCTACCTTGTTGGGGGGTACTGTCAGAACCCACAGATTGCGATAATCTCTCAGGCACAGCATCGCCTGGCGAGGTTGGAGGCAAAGACACTGACTTGGTCTGAAAAGGTGAGAAACCGGAACCTCAAGATGGCCGCTGGTTTAAGCCATGGTCAGCAGTCTTGCTTTTAGATCCTAAGAAGCCGAGGCCAGGTGATGCGCGTGATTATTCAGAACTGCGCACTTCACCAACGGCGTTGCCCCAAGTGGAAGCGCATTAGAGTCTCGGAGCAAGAATTTTGTGGAGAAGTTAAACGGAGCTGAGAAAATAGTTTAGTTAACGTTTCTGATTCCTGAAGGTCCCGCTTTACAGAAGGCGCGTGTTAGATAATCTTAGTTACGGTGCGGCTTAGAGAAAAGAAGCCTTCCATGCATTCTGACAACAGTGAATCCCGTTTCTGAGGAGAGAATTCGGAGGTTTCAGTCAGCGGAGAAGATAAACGTCTCAAGCAGCAGTTTCCCGACGTCAACGAAATCCAGGCAAACTTGGTTCTGTGAGGAAAGTAAACAGAACAGAGATAAGTGACATTTAACTCGATAAAAGTATCAATTGAATCAAAAGACTACTTATGTAATTCAAGTGGAGATATCACAGCTCGACTGCATATGCTGAAAATTGGAATAATATGTAGTAGAGGACTTAATGAGATATAGGAGAATTACAGTAATGAAAATCTATGGATAAGCCCACAAAGGTTGCTGGTAAAGTATAAGGAGACAGGGAGAGAGAGAGACCCCAGAATCACAGAGCAGAAAAGAAAAATAGAAAGTGAGTAGAAAAAGTATAAGGAGAATAGATTAAGGTTAGGACTAGGGTGAGAAAAGATAAATAATATTGTGTCTTGTAATTTGCAGAAAAGAAGCATACCGAAAAAATACCGAAGTATATTGAACCTTATCTAATAGAAGAGAAGGCAAGACTCTTGGCAGTAAATGGTAGGTAGGAGTTAGAGAAGTTACAGAACAGAGTAGAGAGAAAACAATAGGTACATAGTTAAGGTTGTTGTAATTTCCCAACAGGTTTCAAGCCAGAGAAGGTCTGCAGGTCGGACTGACGGTGAAGCCATCCAAGAGGATCTCTTCTTGTTTTGATTATTTTTTCTTTTATCCATTTTTCCCCTTCTCCCAGGGGTAATGGTTTGGAGACCTATTTAATGTAGGCTCCGGGTCGTTGCCTATGGTGGGATTGGGAAGCCAGCATCTCAGTTCCCGTGCAGTTCTTCGTGTATCCTTTTGTTAAAGTCTGACACAATGAGGTGTTCAATATCCTGCGCATACTTCGAGATATTCAGAGCATTCGTGGAATGGGCCCTTCACCACAGGCACCCAGCGGGGGGAAAAATCCATTACCTCGACGACTTCCTGTTCACAGGCCCAGCGGCATCTCCCATGTGCAGGGATACCCTAGGTGCATTCATAGACCTCACAGGAGAGCTAGGGATCCCCCTTTCGAAGGAAAAGACAGAAGGGCCAACCACGAGAATAACGTTCCTAGGGATCGAGCTGGACTCGGTCGCCGGGACATCCAGACTCGCACCTGAGAAAGTGGAGGACTTCCGGCAAGACAGAAGGCTACTCTAAGGGACCTCCAGCAACTCATAGGGAAGTTGAACTTCGCAGCCAGCGTAATCCCAGCAGGCAAGGTCTCCGCTAGGTGGATGACACAGTTGACACGCGGCCTCACCCAGAAACACCACCACGTCTGGCTCGGGCCGAGGTAAAAGGGAACCTACCTATGTGGGACACATTCCTGACAGACTTCGATGGTCTGCTGATCTGGAGGGAGGGCTGGGTGTCCAGCCAGCAAATCAAACTATTCACTGACGCATCAGGGAGCACAGGGTTCGGCGCGATTCTGAAAGGGAAGTGGTGCGCAGGACAGTGGCCCAGCGGCTGGCGCATACAGGGTATTACGAGCAACATTACCTTCCTAGAATTATTCCCGATCATAGTGGCATTGATGGGCTGGAAGAACGAGCTGCGAAACATGAAGCAGACACTATGGTCAGACAACAAGGGCGTAGTGCAGGCCATCAATAGGGGGTCAGCCAGGTGCCCAGACACACTGCGATTAATGCGCTGTCCAGTTACTTTACAGTTGGAGGGCAACATAGACCTACGAGCAAGGCACGTCGCAGGGGTGGACAACGAGATAGCGGACGCCCTATCCAGAAACAAGATGAGCAAATTCAGGGACCTGGCACCCTGGGTGGAGTTAAACATGACCCCACTTCCCGAAGCAGCTGTGGGAGCTGACAGGGTAGACTTATCAGAGCTGGTCCGTCACGCCCTCTCCCCAGCGGCAGCGAGGAGATATAGAAAATACGTAGCCACAGTAATAAAGATAGGGGGCATCCAATCGCTAAGCAATGAGAGGGACACACGCGAAGCGGCGGAGCGATTCATCAGGTGGGCATACGAGGGAAAGAAATCCAGGTCATGGGCACAGGCAAACCTGGCCGCTGTGGCTCACCATGCGAAGTTAGTGACAGGGAAGAACCCAATGGCATTCCACTACATCAGGATGGCGATGAAGGGGTGGAGGCGGATGGAAGGCAAGCAAGCCGACACCAGGCGCCCAATAGATTTCACAAAGTTGGGGGCACTATTGGAAGCATTGGGGGACACCACAACAAACGGGTATGAGCTGCTGCTATTTAGGGCAGCATTCTCCACAGCCTTCTTTGGGGCTTTTTGTGTGAGTTAGTGGCCCCGGCTAGGGAGGGCGAGGCGGGGAAATGCATACAAGCAAGCGACTTGACACCCAAGGCAGGGGGAGTAGAGAGTGTGTTAAGACGGTCAAAAACAGACCAAGCAGGCAAAGGGATCGTGGTGAAGCTTCAGTGCATCACCAACCAAGGATGCTGCACAGTTTTCTGCCTGCTGGCCTTCATGGCAGTGCGCCTGGCGGGCAAGGGACCCCTCTTCACACTCTGGGACGGTACCTACCTGAGCAAGTTTAAATTTACATCAGTTATGCGACTAGCGCTAGGGAGGGCAGGCTTACCGCCAAAGGGCTTTGGGTCCCATTCATTCCGGATAGGGGCAGCCACAACAGCTGCAAAACATGAAATGAGCGAGGCAGGGATACAGGCAGTAGGGAGATGGCGGTCACGAGCATACAAGACTTATGTGAGGCCCCAACTGCTATGACCAGAGCAGCGCAGCAGAGGCATAGGGGCCACCCTATCCCCCTCGGGGCAACAATGGAGTGACTGGCCATTTCCTATTGTATTGACAGGAAGAAGACTGCGCCTGGTGTGGGCGGTGGGGCACTCATTCATCAGTCGAATGGAGGCGTGGTGGAAGATCAGGGGCCGCACGCTAAGAGACCGCCCAGCAAACATATGCATCCGATGGTTTGGCCAATCGGGTATGAGATGGGACCAACTGCCGGCCACCCTACTCGACCTACGGGCGGACTCAGGGTGGCACCGCGATGTGCTAATCATTCACCTTGGGTGGAACAATTTGGCTAGTGTAGGGCGCAGGGCGCTCCACCATGGGATACAGAACGACCTCACAGAGGCGGCCAGAACATTTGGGCACACAACAATTATTTGGTCTGAATTGATCAGCAGGAGGGAATGGCGCGGGGCTGAGTCTCACAAAGGTGTGGAGAACTCACGGAAGAAACTAAACCTCACTGTGAGCAAGTTCTGCAGGGCAAATGGCCTGGGAGCTGTCAGGCACGGGCTCATCCACCTGGGCCGCCCAGAATACTATGCCAGGGATGGTGTGCACCTCTCGGACGAGGGCATGGGCATGTTCTGGGCCAACCTGTGGGGCACCATGGCATTGGCAGGCTGCCAATAACAAACCCAGGGTGTAGCTAGGGGGGTGCCGCAGAAAGACGGCAGCCTCCCTGACGGCGTGGCGAAGAACTACGCCGATATTGGTTGGTACGGCAGCACACCGGAGTGCGGTGCGCCAGAATAGGTCCACTCACCTTCAGATGCCGCACGGCTGGGTGAGCTAACCTAAGGACAGCGACTCTGGGATGCCTCACAGCTGAGTAGCTTGGCCTACCTAAGGAGGGGGTAGCAAATGGAGACGGTCCTCGCAGCCAGCCCCTGCGGGATGGCAGGGCACAACAAAGAGTGACAAGGTAGCGAGTCGGCCTAACCCCGGGACAGAAGCTACCCTCTCCCCGTGCAAAAGGGGCGCAAAAAATCCAACCTACGCAAAGAAACTGCCCTGAAGGGCCCAAAAGACAATACCAAAGAACTATGTGATGACGTAACATGCAAATGCAAAATACATACATGTTTTCATGTATTCCTAATAAACTGCGGCCAACAAATGACCACAAAATGAGACAAATGTGTAGTTGGCCTTTCTTCCGGGAGATGGGATAGCGGAAAAGGGAAGAGAGTGTTGCATGTCATGGGAGTGGGGCAGAGTGCGAGGGTTATGTGGCGCAAAAACGATGCACCACAAAGCTTTGGATATTATATAACGTGCACATTTGGGACTGAGCACGCCGCAAGTTAGCACGTCAAAACTGTCAAACGATAAGAATCATCATGCACTTCACATTTACACAGGGTGTGCTCCAGACCACTCACAGGTACTTTCTACATTTCTGTACCCATTCTGGTAGTACCCTGAAGTAAAGGAGGACATAAAATGAAGAATAAAACTAGAATAAAATTATATATTGTCACGTAAAAGCAGGCTAGAAACATCGAGCTTATGGAAGAGTCTTTGCGACATGGGTTTGCAACAAAACTCTTACATGGGTTTCCGGATGAACATTAAGTTTATTATTTGCATACGATTATGTATCAAGGACATGATTGATAATAAGAATTCTACGAATGATGCAGTGTGGTGTGGATAAATCGCACTGTGATGTATATTTTTTTATTTCGATGACACTGATCAGGAGTCACAGGGTGGGCTTGCATGGTCATGTGATGTTTGCTGATGATGTTTGCACTAGGGGAGGTCACAGGGAGGAGTTAAATTGACTTCGGGAGCCTGTTGACGTCAGCGTTCTTCGAATGTGGATGAGGAGGTCATGCTGTCGATTAACGTATCCAATTATTACAGGTGGTAAACAGTTTAGTGGGAGTGTTATAATTTAGAAAGGGTTTTGGCAGGATGTATCGGGTGAGTTGGTAAATTTATTTTTATTCACAACATAAATTTGAAAGCACAGGGTGGAATGGCATGCTAGAGTGAGGTTTCTAGAAATGGTTATCACCAGGGGAGTTTATAGGGAGGAGCGAAACTAAGTTATGTTTAATTTATAAAGGTCTTTTGGCAGCATATATTGGGTTAAGATTACGGGGAAGCACAGGAAGCACCGAATCAGAGATATATGGTATCAACAGGGGTATAGCATAAAGGGGGACTTGTTTTAATTATTTTTGAGTTATTGTTTATTTGTTTTAACGTATGATAAGTATGTAGCACAAAAGGAATACCGTTTAAAACACTGTTGTTGTTCATGAAATCCAAGTAGAGCTGAAATGTGCTTTATTGTTGTAGATACCCCTGACAAAGGGCTGATCAGACTGAAATGTATTGGGTGAATAATGCTGTGGTGTCCTGGATGAACCGAGTATTCCTGGTGCCAGTGAGAAAGTCCTGGATGGGCAATTTATGTGCATTGAAAAATATTGGAACCTCATCAGCTTTTGATGTGAATTGATAAAGTACTGACAAAAGTTTGGGCAAAATTGGAATAAAAAAGTGGATAAACAATTGGAATAAAATAGCTTACTTTGGAATAAATGGTGTCACATGCATTCTGTTCAAAAGGCTGTGCAACTTGCCTGTGATGCAAAAATAGCGCACCACAAAGTTTTGCACCTGTACGGTCAGGACAGGGTATCAAAATGTCCCGCTTGGAATCACAGCACTCAAAAAAGGGTCAAAGTGATATCAGTCTACACGGAGAAAACCTCAAATCTGCAGGTACACAAATGATGGCTCATCCAAATCCTTGGGTGAAGGAAGACACACATCTTCAACCTAAGACAGAGACAAGGAAATATGTTTGCTGGCATATGTTACAATGAACGCCCCTGCGCACAAGTCAGAAGACATTTCCAGATCAAAACTAAAACCTCACCATCAGCTCATTATCATATCCTGGACACAATTTAGGATGTACATCTGCAACATAGCAACCCAGGTTTGCAGCAAACAGCGATGTGCAGAAAATGGATGTATGACGTTACAACGCATACTTTTACAACGCCTACCTTTACAACGCGTTTTTTACAACGCATACCATTACAACGCATAATGCTTTTAGGCGCTGGATAGTGAATAGTTTAATTTACTATTCCAACTCCAGTCCCCGTGGATAGTAGGGAAGGTTATTGGATAGTAAATTAACCTATTCCCTATCCTAGAGCGCCCCCAGCGCAATGCGTTGTAATAGTTTGCGTTGTAAAAGTTGCGTTGTAATGGTAGGTAGTTGTAAAAGTTGTGTTGTAACGGTTGTATACCGCAGAAAATATGTATCAATTGCAAAATAAGTGCATTACATCATGTGCAAGGATGGCAGGGCACTCACTTTTGTGGTTGGACAGCTAAGGTGAGACATGGCCTGTGCACATGTCAAATTTGTTGGAATGGAGTTTGGCATCATGATATACTGTACATCAGTAGTGCCTATTCTATTATCACTCCTTGCCTGTGGATGACTCATAATATATTTGTGTCCCATAGGTAGCGAGCAGGTGACAATGGGTCATTCTTCATCTGTCCAAACACATATATAAATAACATCGCCAGTCTCCAAACTTCGCCCAAGAAATGCAGGCTGTGGGTTAGTGGCCGATGCACCAAATCAGTATCTTTCATACTCCACATATGTCCTATCTCAGCCATCAGTGTGCCATGTGCCAAGAAATTGAACCCTTGCAAGGTCAGGATCTTCCTACGACTGGACAAAGGGAATGTGCTCACAGACCCTGATTAGGCCCATAGCTGAGCTCAATCCTGTCTCTCTCCATGCAGTCATTCCTTCCCATAAATTCTACTAAGGGAATGAGCCAAGACGTGCTGAATAACATACGGAGAGTACAGGAGCATGTCCCTCGTTAGCCACAGGCCCACTACCCCATAACCACACTTTCTCAAGGCTATCAGCTTCACAAGGGAGCTGTGCTTCAGGGAGCAACATTGACCCCGCAATCTCATATGCCCTGCATTTGAGAACATGCTCACTTTGTACAACTGCCTACCAAACAAACTTTACACCGTCTGTTGCAATGGTCCTGTCACATAATATTCCATTTAAAATGCACTGCCTGGGTAGCCTTTCCTTTGACAGATTTAGCCTCCACAGAGCCACACATAACATGCCACTATTGCACACCAACCCTCCCAGCATGGTGTCAAGCTCCCTAGAGTTGGCACCTGTCTCAGCCATTGTATGTTGATGACAGAAACTCAATATGCAGGGGAGCATTCACATCTTAGAAAGTGAAATACAGCCTTGGCCTGTAACTGGAAGAGTGATCCTAAAAACCATCTGTGAACACAATGAGAATATGGCCCTGCTAAGATTCATACAAGGAGACACTTTGCATCATCATTGTTGATCACTGCAGGCACTGCCAGATCAAGTACAGGTAGATTCAATCCAGTCAGGAATCAGGAAATGTCCACCTTGCATTTAGCCTAGGGAAGAATGTATAGACAACAACAATACACAGTTAAGGAATCATGGATACCTGCCTGACTAGTATGCATCTGGGGCAGGCGATCCCTAATCATCAATATCTGCTGGGTTGTTGTTAAGCAACAGAGGAGGCAGAACAGGAGTTGCCCTGACGTATCTCACACTGTGGGTATTCCAGCTTGTCATGATGGGAAGTAAAAGCAAAACAGTTGCTCAATCAGATGGGTGTAGTGTATTTGGGCATCTGTCACCATGGCTAACATCAGAGCGTGCAACTGAACAGCAGTCTATTGATGACCTAGTGATACCTCCGTATCACCCAAACCCCCAGCTAATTAGTACTGATTTCAGTGCTTCCCACTCCAACAACCTAGAAGTTGTTGTGTCCCAGTCATCAATGAAATATTTGGAGACGGAAACCCTTAGGAATGAGCAAAATGCATGGCCAAACAATAAGGTAGGATGCAGTCACCATGTGTGGACTGGGGGGTGCTGCACACTACACACAATCTGTATGTGTATTGGGTCATCTTCTGATAATGTCATTCACAGCTAATCAGCTTCTAGCTCTTCAGGCTACAGTGTGAGTTGCTAACAAATAATTCTATTCAGAATGTGCAGATTGTGTACTGCAGAGTTGGAAGAGTACTCATGAGTCTCAGGACGTAGGATCTACCAACAGAGTTGGAGGGACCAGTGCGCAGCCCATTATGTAGGATAAGCTGCAGAACTGGATCGGATGCCGGGAGGTGCATAATCTGTGGTTCTCGGACATAGGGATATGGGTACACCTTGTGAGGATGAGGAATATGTGCCAAATGAAGTTTGCTTTTTCCACATTTGCACTGAAACACTGCCCTCTAATCTGTGACAAGATCAAGTAGACCCTCTCCAAAGACATGTTTCCCTCAGGCTCTGTGGCAGTATTTAGTGGGGTAATAGGACCTCATATGGAACCATACAAGGGCTACCCTGCCAAACCAGAGTACAGGATGCATAAATATTGGCAATGCACACTCTTATGGAACGGGCTGTAATGATCCTGTGTCACATGTGTCTCTCATAACAGTGCAATTGATTTTCATCAGCACAACCAGAGATATCATTGCAATGCATCTATCTCTCTTGGTGTCCCCATACCTATGACATTCAAAGTCAGAATTCCATTAGTAGCATGTGTGTAGTGTACTGGGAAGGGTAAGGATGTGTTTCAGGAATAGTCTGCCCGCATGTGGCCCACCAACACACATCCTTGAGTTTTCACTTGGGGGGCTATGGCCCTCTAAGCAATAGGTTGCCATTCAATGTTCATGCATCATGACAGTAAAATATGAGCACTCAACGCCTCCATCCCAGGGCAGTATCCAATGGGAATAATGAGCAATAAGTGACAACATCTACCTACAAAGGGTAACTTGGCACTTTTGCCCACACACAACTTAGACAAGGCAAGACTAGGTGGAGGAATATGTCCTGTGATGCCAATAGGTTTTGCATATGCAAGTGTTCTCTTAGCAGCCATTTCAACAATCTGTCATGAACAATCTGTGGCAGACAGCAAGCTGCAGCTAACACGTACTACATCCTCAACTTTCATCTGGCAACTGTTTTTGCATACTTACATCCACCTAATCTTCACATGTGTAAATTTCAACACTACCTCTTGCCCTGCATAATCTCTACTCGTGCTGGTCTGACCCCTCTCACCTCCACCTTAAAGTACATGCTCATTTCTCAACCTATCCATAATGCATATGCTCTTCATAATAACCCTCAGGTGCCACTATCCCGAAAACCATTTCTGACCTCCAAGCTCCAACCATGTTTTGTCTTCCACCCAGACTCTCACAGTCTTATACTGGCACTGCTCTTCTTTCATACACACCTACATTCACAGCACCACTCTTCATCACTATATAGACAACACCTCTAGCATACATGATATGTACACAATGTACTGTACTCATCACCTCCACAGCAGACGTTAAACATATCATGTCAAATGTATGCCTCTCATCACCATCTAGACCCTCACTAATGTCTTGGACTGCACTTTCATTACAATGTGCAGAATCACATCCAACTCTGACCTTCACACTTAACTCTTCCCTACATCTCTCACTCAGACACCATACATTTCTCAATGAATATGTCCTCATTCATTCGATTCTCACCATTCACTCACCATATTATGCTTAACTTCTACTGATAGTCATTTCACAAACTACTACATCCATAGATTCCAAAACAACATCCTTCAACTGGACAACACCTCACATCTTCCCATACAGCACCCTAACTTACACAACTTGTGTTTCGACTTGCCGTACACTTATCCACTTTGTTACAATCAACAAGTTTAATCTTGTCTCACTGTGGCCCTGTCACAACCACATCTCTGTTTCATACTCCATACCTCCATTGACTTCGGAACTTTAACAACTAACTTTATCAATGACACTTTCATGTCACTATCATCTCTCACTGTTGTGCCACAGACTACAGGTCTCATCCCCTGCCAGACTAAAAACTTGTCTGCGGGTTCGACCTCAATCACATCTACCTATTCCTAGCATACCTTGCCCAGGCTTTAACCAATCTTCCTGGTCACACTCTGATTCCCACATCCCAGCATTTCCAAACATTCACAGTGGATGAATGAGGGTATGTCACGTCTCCTATACAACAACTGCCTTTGCACTTAACTCCTACCTAACACTCTCTTAAAAATCCTAACTTGTCCTGCACCCCTTACATATGAGTCTCCACTCCATTATCAAAATGGAAACACAAGTCTCTCTCAACTCTACCTTCGTTACGCTTGCTCAGACCATGCAACATCAACATTGTATAACACATTTGCCTCTAAGCCTCACATTCCAAGTTCCACCTCCTCCTCTGTCTGTCAACTTAGTCCATGGCTCCTGTAGCATCTGCACCGCAGGTGGGCCCACAACACTTCTGTGCACCCACAGTCCACTCGGCTTACCTCATGTAGCACAGGACAATCCATTAGATGTAACAGCCCTCCTAGTTCTGCTCTGTGTGATCTGGGACAATATCAATCAGAGTTCAAAAGTACTCCATTGTCATCTATGCACAAATGACAACCTACAGACAAATCATATCATCAAAACACAAATGATGTGTGGTTAATATTGTAAAGTCCTAGCTTGTACAGGCAAAACAATTGTCAGGTGACAAGAGTGCAAAATTCAAACTCTCACCTATTCTCAACTCTTCTCACTCGTTATCCATGTTGAGCAGTGGCTAAAGTGTCACCATTACAATATGCTTGTCTGACTTCAGTTGTGGGGGCATACCATAGAATTCCCTGATGTTCATCCAAGCAAGGACAGAGATTGCTGCAGTGCATTGTCATGTTGAAAAGCCATACCCTCTGCTGTGTCACATGAGGGGGCTAGAAGGGGCATTGGATGAGCAAGCACACACAAATGCTGTTCACTCAGAATGCACTTGACGTAGCCTAGTATTCCCAACCGGACAACTAGAAGGACCCTTTGAATTGCAATGAAATGCTTTTTAAATTGGATGTCTTTTGTGAATAAAAATAATTTTGTAAGAAACTTTGCACATGCTTAACTTTCAAAATCAAAAGGATGTTTTTTCATGTTGAATTTCTATGGTGTATAAGGTTATCTTAAATTAACTTTGTATATGTTTTAATGATGTTCTTACAAGATTTTTTGTAGTGTAGTTTTATGGTGTTTATTAACCGTATAAAGTAATTATGACTGACTGAATAGACTTTGCCTAAATGTCTGAAACATAAATGTGTTACAAAGACCATGCAGCACACAGTATTGTCCCTGAACAACTTGATGAAAATATTGGCCAAAACAAGCACAATCCACTCCTGACAGTATCGTCATAACTCCTAATCCATATGTATCTAAGTCACAAGTGTGTCACCTAACTGATATGACTATTACAGCCTCTGGTTAGGTGGTGTCATATTCCATCTCTAAATCATATGCCTGAAACAACAACATGTAGAATTTTGTGATGATCTGTGAAATGGACTAGCAAGTTGCACAGTTGGGTGGAAAAGGTAACACATACTCATGATACATATCCCTATGACAGCACACAAACAAAACCTTGTCAAACAACAGAATACACTGTAGGTTTGATTGAAGGAACAACATAAAAAAAACCTATCAGAATGCTGCAAAAGAAAAGTTGAACACATAACCAAACCACAAGCCTGAAGTACCACACATTGTGTCTTGGTTACAGTCAGATTTCACACATCCTCTTTGGCCATGTAGACACACTCACAGTCACTTATTGCACAAATACTCATTGAAAAGCTTGGCCAACATATTGCAACTAACTTCAGCCTGGGATAGACCATACATCTCAATACCTCTGCTTATCTGTTCAAATATCTGTCTGTAGGAGCTAACACACGGATACATGTGCCCCAATACAGAATGTTAAGGAACATCACATGAGCATGTTGTGGCCAAAGCCAATTTCCATGACTTGTGAAATGGCTAAACTCTCACACTCTAACTATGGTATGAGGCCACAATGAGAGGCACATTACAGTGCTAGATAGTGTACAACTCCACAATCACCCCATGCCATCACTAACATGACAACCATTCATGCACCACACACTGTGTACACGTGCAACTAACACCTACAACAAGTGTGTCTCTGAAATGACTGTAAAACATTGTAACAGAGACATGTCTTGGACACACACAATTGACAGGATGCCCCCAAACAAAATCAGGTTGGAATGATCAACCGTACAGCCCCTGGACAATACAGACTACAGACACCTTGACAAACAAAAATATATGCAGAAAGTGGAGGCCTGGGAGGCAATAGGGTTAGGACAATGTCAGAATAATGCCTACCTTACACTCACCATGGGCACAGAAAATGTATCAGATGGGCCCACAGACTTGAAAGGTATTGGCCTACAGGGTCATGCCACCTGTGGCAAGGTTGTCATTGCCACAAGTCTACCAGATCTATGGAAGACACATACATGGGTCCACCACTTTCAAGTCACATGAAAGATTTGTACAATTACTTTTTGTACATGTGTGTGTCCAAATTCACCACCATATAGTCAAACTCCATCTGTATCCAGGTGTATTGATGATACAGGGGCCTTCCTGCACATTACAAACATATGTAGCATGCTTCTCCTAAACTGTTGCACTTTGAGACACTTGCACTATGTTGACATATGAAAGCATGACCTATGTGTAAGTGTGATTTCATGTCATACTGTTAGCCAAAACCGATGTTGACGATGACACCCAGCAAATGTAGACACCAAAATCTTGACTACATACTGTCAAAGTGCCCATACTCCATGGACCAAATGCAATCCATGTCATACTAACCTCATTGTGTACTTACACTACTAACTGTACATGATTTACAGTTCACTAAAAAATTATTTGGGGGACACAGAAATCTGAATACCAAAATGCAAACATGCATCATTCAGCATTAAAATGTAGATAAATAAATTGCAAAAGGCCAACGGGTTAATGGGCCCATAAAATCTTGCCCATTTACTCTTGCCTGCACAATATCTGGGTCACCTACCATGGGAAGGGCATCTAGAGGGCATGCCAGGCACCAAAGGGACAAACCTAGAGAGGACTGGGTTGGGTTTGGGGAGGGATGGAAACGGAGGGGGGTGTGTGTCCACTGCAGTGGTAGGGTCAGATTGAAGGTGGCAGTGGGTTCACTGCAGTGGTTGGCTCAGATTGAGTGGACGGTGGATCCACTGCAGTGGTATGTTCAGTTTGGCTCCTCTGCAGCGCTGAGCCCTCTGACTCAGATGATCATCGACCCCGCCACCTCCAGGCAGATTTAGGCTGAGGTCCTTACACCGTTGGACATCATTACCCCCGGTGAGATTGTGTCCTTTCCCCTTGGTGTGCGTACGAAGCTCTGCCTCCCTCCCCTGCAGCGAGGATGCCTGGCAGTGCTGGTGTAGTGATGCTTGGGTCCGCCCCGGTGCTGGGGAACTGGAGCGGTCGCCAGAGATCTGGGGCTGTAATCCTCCACGGTGACGGTGTTTAGAGTGCCGCTATTTATGAAGGTACAGATCGATGTGCAGCCGTGGGGGGGGGCAAGGTCGTGGACCGAAGGGTCTCCATTTTTACAGAGGAGTTACCAGGACTAAATGGTGGCCAGTAGAATAAGCTCTGAGCGGAATGGCTCCTGAACACCGTAAGGGCGGCAAAGCTCTGATTTGTCCCCCTATGAGCACCACAGACAAGTGGCACACACCTACGGCCCGCGACATCACCCGAGCGTGCAACGGGAGAAGCTCGGCATGGTGGATGGGAGAGCAACGGGCCAGCCTCCCCACACTCCCTCATCAAAAATAAATAGCAAGTACCTCCCATACACAGCACGAATCCCGACTACCTGGGCCACACTACCTGTGACTGACTACCTGGAGATTCCCCTCCGGTGCAGTGATCAGGGGAGAATACACTTGTGCAGGAGGGTGCCTGACTTTAACATGGCGGCTGAGCGAGCCACGTAAGATCTCTACTAATGCAGGTACTGATGGGGCCAACTGAATCTGTAGAGACTACTAAGCAGTTTACCCTGTCCTCTAGAATCATCATGAGGCAGCGGCTGAGGGATCTCAGAATTCCTGGGTGACTGACCTCGACATGGCCACCACACAAATGGACTAAACAACTACGCTCCTACCTACTATTGCTCACTCTCATAGCCCTTTGTAATAAGGTGAGACTACACAGGATGATGAAAAGATGGGAGGTATTTATTACAACCTCATCCAACAGCCAGCATAAGTCAACTGACAGTTGTAGAACATTGTACGACAGAACATTTGACAGACATGGTTCCATGCTCAGTATTCCAGCAAGAAACCATGTTACATCATTACACGTCTTCCTCTTAACATTTAAACAGGTTCAACATTACAGTAAACGAAAACTAGTCATAATCACGCAAGCGCAAAGGCAACTTGCGAACTCTCACACTCCTACGAGATCCAGCAGATTCCAAAGCAGGAACTGAAGTATGTCTACCAGAAGTAGAACCATCTTGAAGAGTTAAGTCACATCCAGTATGACTACCAGAAGTAAAACCATCTTGAAGAGTTAAGTCAACTCCACCAAAGTGAGATAGTCGACTGTGGTTCCAGATACGACCATCCTCTGTCTTTACAGCATTTTTGAAAAGTTTCACTATGGTTCTTGGAGCGGTAAACTTTGACCAATTTTGACACCCAATCGGGGCTTTGATCTTTATTTTTTCCCCAACCTTAAAATTTGAAATTTTTGCAGACCTCTTTTCATCAACATACACCTTCCTTTTCTTTTGTAGAGAGAATTATTTGTCCCTCCAAGCAGCAATATCATTGTTTTTTACACCCTTATGACCCACCATCCATGCCGGGCACAAGCATGTATTGGGAGCTCTACCCTTGAAAAGTTCAAACTGAGTTTTCCTCGTAGATGAATGTGGGGTGAACCTGTAAGCAGTAAAGTGGCTCTGCAACTCCTTCCTCCAATCCAAACAATTAACCTTTGCCAATTGGATACTCTCCTTTAGAGTCCTGTTAAACCTCTCCAAGGCAGCATTTGCCTCTGGGTGATATAAGGACATTTTTTTATGTACCACCCTACACCAGAGAAAATAATCCTCCATCACACCAGAACAGAACTGTGGACCATTGTCAGAAAGTATTGAGTTTGGAAAACTTTCCTGTTTAAACACAGATTCTAAGAAACTAATCACTGATTGACTTGTGACCTCCCTTACCAAACTTACTTCCACCCAACGAGAATATAAATCCAGCAACACCAACAAGCAAGGAGTTTGACGCTCACCATGCAATGGACCTACAATATCAATTGCCACCTCATCCCAGGGAGATCTAGGTAGATTTCTACAAACCATTGGGGAACTTCTTGTTTTAAGCACTTTGTCACTGGCCTGGCAAGATGTACACTCTAACTGAACGTTCAACCATCAAATCCAACCCAGGCCACCAGAAATTCTGACGGATGCGTTCTTTGGTCTTAGAGATGCCCATATGTCCTTCATAGGCCATGTTCACAATGACACTCCTCAGATTCAAATGAGGAACCAATATTGTGCCTCTCATAAGTAAACCATCCACAACAGCTAATTCATTTGCTACTAATGACCAAGGTTTATTAAGAGATCGAAACTTGTTCTGATATAAAAGACTGATAACATTTAACAATTCATTATCCTTTTCCAACTCATCCTTCCATTCATTTTCCTTTACAGCTCCCAAAGTAACATCACAAACCCTTAACTCGCATTCAAAATTATCTAGATCACCTTCATCCTGACTTTCAACATTGTCTACGACATCCACCAATCTAGACAGACAATCCGCCGAAACATTAGTTTTCCCAGGAATGTATTCAAACTTAAGTAAAACTCTTGCAAGGAGATGACCCACTTTCTAATCCTTGAAGAAATTGAATCTAAACCCTTCCTTTCAAATACTTCTTTAAGGGGCTTATGATAAGATATGACTGTAAAAGAAGAGCCCCACACAAACTTCCTGAATTTGTTTACAGCCCAGAAAATCACCAACGCTTCCTTTTCTATGACAGAATAACTTAACTCTGCCCCTTTCAAACATCTCGAAGCATATGCAATCAATTCTTCACGACCCCTCCTCAACTGAAATAAAAGAGCTCCCAGTCCCTTTATGCTCGCATCCGTAACAATAAAAGTAGGATTTCCAGGTACAAATGCCTGCAAGTTCGGTGCATTCCTATGATCCTTTTTTACTTGCATGAACTGCGTACTGCATTCTTCAGACCAAACAAACTCAGTGTTTTTACACATAAGATTTCTTAAATATAAAGTTTTCTCAGCAAAATTTCACACAAATTTATTATAGAACTCCGCCATTCCTAAAAATGAAGAGACTTCTTTTGAGCATGGTTCCTTTAACATTTCAATTGTGTCAACTAACACCGTGTCGGAAAATATGGTGACCCAGGTAATCGAGTTCAGTGACCTCAAATTTGCATTTGTTTCTACGTAAAGACAAACCTGCATCAGGCATTTTCTTAAGAACAGAATAAACCCTCTCATCATGTTCTTTCACAACCTTCCCACAAATTAATACATCATCTTGATAACATCTTACAACTGGTATGCCCGTAAATAAATCTTCCATAATTCTCAGAAATACTGAGGCCGCGGAAACCAAACCGAACGGCATTCTCAGAAACTTAAATGCCCCCATTGCTGTGATGAATGATGTTAACTCCTCACACTCTTTACTTAAAGAAACCTGGTGATAAGTCAAAGCCATGTCCAAGGTGGTGAAGTAACAAGCACCATCCACTGTAGAAACGAATTCTTCTATGTTTGGAAGTGGACATTTGTCAACTATTACTTCTCTATTCAAAGCACGAAGATCCACACATGAGCGAATCTCATTATTAGGTTTGCGAGCTACCACAATTGGGGCAAGCTATTCAGTCGATTCTACAGGTTGTATGACACCAGTTGACAACAGTTTATCTATTTCTTTTTTTACTGCTTCTTGTACACAAATGGGAATGTGTCTTACCTTTGCCGCAACAGGAATTGCACCAAGCTTCAATTTAATATGGTGATTATAACCTTTTAAACATCCCAGATTATCACTGAACAACTCACCAAACTCTTTTACAAATTTGTTCCCTTACCCTTCAACAGATTGAACTTGTACAGAGGGATGTTCATTTGGATTAAGAATGACACCTAAATGTGCTTGATGAGTCCAGCTCAACAAACTGTCACCCCGTTCAGCCACATACATTTTTGCAACAGTAAATCTTCCTTTCTACTCTATACAATCTTCAAAATAACCCAATAGCTTAATGGGGAATTCACTGTAACCTCTAGGCTTTATGTCTGGTTTCACTAGTGTCTTTTTACCTTTAAAATTCTTAAAGAAAACATCTTTTGAAGTAAAAGTGATGTGAGAACACAAATCAAAGTTCATCATGACTCTAATATCACCCACTAAAACCCACTCAGAGGGATGTTCCACCTCATTTTCACTTACTTGAAAGCTAACCAGTTTTGTCTCTGTCCTAGAATCCGTCCTATTTCTCAATCTACAATTTTTCCCAATATATCCTTTTTTCCCACAAACATTACAATTAAACCTATTGGCTGGGCACTCTTTTGCATTTGCCATGTGACCATACCTTCCGCACCTATAACAATTCCTTTGAAAAGGAGTAACATATTTTCTGCTTGACTGTGACTTCACTGTGACACTATCATCCACAGTACTCTTTTCACGCGCATACTCATCATTCTTTTTTTTATTCTCATATTTCTTCACTGTCTGACACTTAACTTCCTGCACTATACTAGTAGCAGTTTCATCTTTACTCACTTTGCTAAGCTCACCTACACACTTTAACATGTGCTCAACAGTCTACGCGATACCAATCCCCTCATCCAAGGCTGGCTCATCCTTTAGCCAGAGTTCTTCCCTGATTTTATCACTAACACACCTCAACACAAACTGATCTCTGATCCTTTCTTCCACTAAGCCACCAAATGTACAACTAGACGCCAATTTTCTTAAAGCAGTAATAAATTCTTCAACACTTTCCTCTTTTCCTTGTTCACGCAGGCCAAAGTCATATCTTTCCATTATTGTACTAATTTTTGGTAGGTAGTGTAGATCTAATTGTTTCACACATATTTCATACTCATTTACACCCTTTTGATCCACTTGTGCAATTTGCGGTATGTTTTCCAACACTTCCTGACCTTCACCACCTAAACAGTGTAACAACAGTGCATGTTTTCTCCCCCCACTCAAATTTGCTCCACATACCCTTGCATAGTTCTCAAATATTTTTTTCCATTTTTTCCACTTTACTGCTGGTTCCCCTGGATCTGATAGAAAAAACGGTGGTGCTGTAACCTTCTGCATTTAACTTTTTTTTTTTACCTCAAGGAATTCCTCAAAAACACTATCAAAATCTTACAGGCCAGATCAGAAAAAAAAAACTACACACGTTATGCACCTATATCCACCCAAAGACAATGATAACCACCTGAATAACACTTTCAATGTTGTTAAACCTCTTTGGTGTTATGGTGTGTCTTTCACCATTCAAAGTGCAACAGTGGACATGCACTTTTTGTTTTAAAAGATGTGTCTCACACAGTGCGAGATGTAAAGGTGTACCTGTCACTGTGCAGTGTGCATAAGCAGACAAGCGCTTAATTTTCCGGTGTGCTTGTCACCGTAGACGAAGCATTACCTTTTGACCAACGACTTCTTCACGAAATTAATATGATCGTGACCGAGCCAACACACTGATGTCTTCTAATCTAAATCAGTTGAGACTGTCAACATATTCGTCGTGTGCAAACTGTAAAAGAAAAGAGACTTTGGCTCTACGTAATAGTTCTTATCTTCACCCAAAATGGCCGCCGAAGTACATAATCAGTCACGCCATCAACCTTAGACCTTATTTCCAAGGGAAATCGAGCTTGTTTTCGCAGGGTGATTCCACATGTTTTCCTCACCTAAAATATCCGCCACCAAGCGCTCAGGTTCTTTTTACATCCGATCGTGCTTGTTCTTCCATACCTCCGTCTCCATATTGTAACCTCACCCAAAATGGCCGACACCAAATCTCACCAACAAACAGTCTTTTTTCTTAAGCCGATCGAGCTCATTCACCACATTTTCTGGATGACGTCACATCACTCGACTAAATGCAAGCGGACCTCTCTACACCTTCGAAATTTACTTGGAGCAGCTTCTACTCGCAGCAGCTTCTGTGTTAACCAAACGTCGCAAACGCTGTACTCCGACTTCCTCTGCACAAGCGCTCAGTTTCTTGCCCGCACTCACAGTCCTCCTCCTCAAACAGTGAGTTACCTTGACGATCTTCTACTCATTGCCCTTTCCTATGCTTTTTTTCTGTTGTTGAGGTTGTTTCTTCCAATGAGTTCAGTATCCCTCCAAAACGTTGCCAGTGTAATAGGGTGAGACTACACAGGATGATGATAATATGGGAGGTGTTTATTACAACCTCATCCAACAGCCAGCATAAGTCAACTGACAGTTGTAGAACATAGTACAACAGAACCTCTGAGAGACATGGTTCCATGCTCAGTATTCCAGCAAGGAACCATGTTACATCATTACACCCTTCCAACACCCACCCTATTCTCGCTCCAATGGACTGCAGCAAATAAAGAAGTCCTTCCACCCACACCTGACTCCATGAAATGGCTCATCGAGCTTACACCAGCAAGGCTAGGGGTGTTCCCCCACTATCCTCCCCCATCATGACATAAATTATGTTATTTTCCTCTGACTGTTGAGACCCAGCTAGCTGACTGATGCCCTGTGGAGCTACCTGTTAGCTAAAGAGGAGATGGGTTGTGGACTTCCCCCTCTGCCGTCACCTACCCAGCCAAACTTTTGGCAGACTTTCCTCTGTCTCTCTGTTGTATCTCCCCCCTACCCCTTTACCCTTTACCCTTCCCCTCTACCCTTCTATGCTCCATTTCTCTCATCTTCCTATGCTCTTTAAATGTTTTTCAACTGAGACCTTGCTATTTGGCCAATGCCCGGTGGAGCTACCTGATAGCTAAAGAGGAGATGGGTCGTGGCCATCCCCCTAGACCATCACCTACGCAGCCGGACTTGGGGTAGACTTTCCTTTGTATTGCCGTCCCTCCTACCCCTTCACCCTACCCCCCTTACCCTTCTACGCTCCATTTATCTCATCTTCCATGCTCTTTAAATGTTTTACTAGTAACTGATGTACCTGTTAAGTGATGGAATTTTATAACTTTGCGGAACCTCATGTAAAACACTCTGATACCCTCGAGTCTAGCCAACGCTATATAAAACTAATTAAATCAAATCAAAATTGAGGGGTGGCAGCTGTAGAGGGAGGGATAGATAGAGGGGGGATAAGCTGGGCTTGACTAGTTTGAGAACTTTATAATTTCCATTGGTATGAACATGAATAGGGAGTGAGTGTGACTTTTTTTAATGGGTTTGTTTGGGTCCACAGGTATTGGCCTGGTCTGCGGAAGTATAGGTAACTGGAGGGGGCTTGGATTTAGGAGACCGGGTGGGATTTTCTGGTGGTGGGTGATTAGGGGCTTTTTTCTTCTCTGGGGCAGATGTAGATGGCAGGGCTGGAGGATGGGGGATGGGGGATGGGGGATGAGAGATGCGTTTTCTCTTCTTGGGAGGAGTTTTGTAGGTCTGGTAGGGAAGAATTCAAGGGTAATGAACTGGAGTACCTGGACTGAGGGGGAAACAGGAGAGGCAAGAGAAGGGGTTGTGGAGGCAGAGGGTTCAGAGGTCTATGGAGTGTCTGTGGATGCATGTGTGTTGCCTGGTGGTATGTATGTGGTGGTGAGTGTGCTGTCTGTTTCCTGAGTCTGCATGTGTTTGGGTTTGTCCTTGATTCTGTGTGTTTGTGTGATGCATGTGGCTGTTGAGGTAGATGCATGTGTAAGTTTGCGTGTGCTTGGGTCAGGGAGGGTAGTTGGGACTGTGGATGGGGAAAAGACAGGAGGGGGGTGGGATAGCTGAGCTGAGACACTGCTGCCATCAGGATAGAGGTCAGAGCCTGATTGGATCTTTGTAGGGCAGGCATGTCAGAGTGAGTGCCCTCAAGGAATGATACCAGGTGTGTCAAGCGATTGGTATGAGCCTGGAGGATATTCATCCCTGCTGTCTACCCCACAGAGATCTGCCTCAGGATGTCAATGGCCTCCACACTCAGGGCAGCATGGGAGACAGGGGCAGGGGGTGAGGTGCCTGGCATGAAGGAGATGTGCCCCCTTTTAGGGGAGTGGCCATGGGCAGTGGGATGGGGAGCAGCTGGGAGGGTGTAGATGGTATGGGTAGTGGGGGACTTGGATGCAGAGGATTCTGTTCCTCGATCATCCACCACCACTAAGAAGTCCTCACTGAAGCTTGAGCTGGCTGGTGATCCAACAGATGTGACGTAAGATGCACCCTCAGTGAGGATCCCCTCACCCTCCGTGTTTCTGGATCCCTCCTGCTCAGATTCAGCACCAGAACCAGTCTGGCGAAATACTTCCCCTTGGTCCGTGGCACTGCCTCCTCCACTGGACAATGCTTGTGCTGTAAACAAGAAGTAAAAAGAACCACATGAGTCATCCATATGTACTTGACACATAGGTATCATCACAAATTTTCACAGGTCGACTAAATACATCATTTGGACTTGTGCTATTCCATTTAAAATTGTTCCGTGCATGGCACTTGTCAGTATGCCAGTTAACCATTGTTCCCTCACACATGACGTCATCTGCAACATTGGGTATATCAATGTTGGAAAACACAAGGCAACTACTTCACTATGTAGCAGGTGATGTATTGTCTTTTGCTCCTGCCGGTCTAGTGTCATGACTTACCTGTCTCATCTAATGCAAGGGAGTTTATACCTCACAATGGGAATAGGATTCACACAATTGATTCGAGACTTGGTATCCATTCTGCAATCCCTAGTCATCAAATTGTGAACCATTGGCTCTGATGTTACAGGTCATATTACTTTATTGTCATACATTGAGCTGATGTAATCACACAGAGGACGGTGATTGTGCTCATTTGACCTGTAACTTAGGGTCTTTACTATCAGGTCATACATCTAACTCTTATTGTGGAGACAACACAGTAGTGGGGATAGGTAGGGTTAGAGGTACGTGGCACTCAGTCTTGTGTCATCTATGCACAGTAATATGAAGAAGAATCAGAATGTTGTGCACATTGGAACCAGCTCACCTCTTTCAGACGTGAACAATGGTCAACACACTTTCAAGTGCAATGACTGCATCTTCACAATGCTTCAGGTGGATCACTATGCCACTGGGCCATCTGGGTGCATCATCTGTACAGTCTATTAGTAATGACAATCTATTCTTTAAGAGTTCAGTCAATACTGTGTACCAAGCTAGCATAGACTGTATTAGTCCCGATCTGTAGAGACCAACTCTGAATATCCCACACTTCTTTTGGCCACTGAGCACACTTTGTACACCTTAAATTACTTTGGTTTCCCATCTCAATTTGTTAACTTACTCCAATATAATGCACAGCTGACATCTCAGAATATGACAGTGATGCATCGAAGACGTGGTTTACAAAGTCATCAAGTATGAATTGTCAAGATCATTTACACACATGTCAACCATTGTGAATGTGAATATAACATCATACCTAACAATTGCAGCCATGTTTCCACCAGTGACCACCTGTTGTCGTAATTTGACGGTGATCAGGTTAGCGTTAAGCTTTGCTACACGTACCCTTATCTTGACTATAGTGTTCAGGGGACATTTTGAATGCATTGGCGGCCATTTCACATGAATGCGTCGCCTCGTGGCCAGCATACCCTTTGTCCTTCCTCTGTACCACTGACCACTCGAATTTGCCCAGCAACAGGCTATTTTTAGTACTGGTCAAGCTCGCACACGCGCAGTTAAACCCTCTGTATTAGTGGACAGTCATCACTTAGGAATGTCCCTTCAAACTGACCAGTGGTGATGTGACTTCTCCTATGAGTTGGCTGTGTTCCAAAAATGACTATATATGTACCTAAACTCTGTAAATGTGTTCCGCCTACACTTTTTATTACTGTAAAATTGTATAAAAGAGGCCTCGCACCGATGTTCGGGGTGATACTTCTTGCATTGCCGAAGGGTGCTGTAGGAATGTACCACCACCCCATGGGGTCTTAATAAACTTGTCTTTTGCACTTTCCAGTTTACGTGCCAACATCTTTTAATGGTGTAGCGGGTTTTGTGGAACATGTAGGCCTGGAGAACCCAATACCACAAATTGGCGACCACGGAGGGACTCATCGGCGACTCGGATGCCCGAAGGAGAGGTCGTGACGAAGGATTGGAAACTCACCATGGACGCGTACTCTGCCACTGAGTGACCCGAGTCTTGGCACCCACTGTGTTTTCTTCCTTTCCTTCTGATCTGACCTTCCAGGTGGCGCCGGTCCCCGACTGAGATCCTGCTTGTTCGAGTTGTCGTACAGTGCCGGTTTGGCTGATTCGATTAAAGACCTTGGCAGTTGGAACCTGGATATCTGAGAATTTGGTAAGCTTGTGATTGGTAAGATAGTCTACGGACGCTTACTGTGGCTCTTTGATTATGTTTTGAGTTAGCTAACATTTGATTCTATGATTTGAATTATATGTGCAGTGCACTTCACATAGGCGGGCATGTAGAGATATTTCTCTAAATTTGTCTTTGATTGAACGGCACATTTGTGTGAAGTATATTAAGTGCCATTTTTGTGATATCGTGTTTCTGTGATATTTTGACATGCCTGTTTTAAGCACACTCCGAGGAATGTGTTGTCTTGGAAATGGTACCAATTATCGATTAAGCGAATCTCAGCCGACTCCCCCAGAGGGGACTCCTAATGGGGAAATGTATATAAAATTTGGTCTTCCCCTTATTTTATATAGTAAATTATGGCATAAGTACACGAAACATGATCCTGAATTGCAATGGCCACTACATGGGTCGTTTGATTTACGAAAGGTTCAGTATGTGGAGCAATGTTTGTTTCAGCGTAGGTCTAGACAAGATATAATTGATTGTGTACGAATGTGGGAGAAAGCAGTGCGTGAGCTAATGAAGCGTGAAATAGCCTTGGCGGACAAAGAACAGCGAAAGGCTGCTCGGGATAAGGCTTTACAGCTGGAGGAGAAAGAGATGCAGGAAAAGAAAGAGAGGGAGGCACGGGAACGTAATTTGCAAACGAATGGTCAATTTCCTATTCGGCGTCCTCTTTATCCTGTCCTTACTAATGAAGTTGATGATTTTTCATTATTAGATCGGAGCCCGCCTCCGTATGTTCTGCCTACGGCCCCAGACGAGGAATCGGACAGAGATGGTCTAGGGAGTAGTCGTGTCAGGCTAAGTGCTAGTGTAGCTGCGGAATTGCGCAGTTTTGCCCGTAAACTTAATTTGAACAAAATAACTATGTCAGAGATTAATGATGAAATGAGTAAGTGGTCCGAACGGGAACGGTTGTATTTTTTGAGCCAGTTTGGAGATGAAGTTGTAGAACGATTTAGGAAACATTCGACTGATCTAGAGCCTAAGGATATATCAGTTCATCGTGAGAATATGCGTAAAGGTTTATTTGTTATTGCAGATGCGGATGAGTTTTTCCGACGTTTGGTCCAGCTCCGGGATGAAGCGTCAAGATTACGGGAGGCAAGAAAAGCATCAGACGTGCCTGCGCCGGGATCGACTGAGCAATCCAAAGAGTGTTCTATCTTTGGAGCAGATAAGAGTTCTACGGTTCATGTTATGCCTATGCGTGAAGCTGCACCTTTGTATGTCCCTCCTAAAGGGCAAGGTACAAGTGACGATAAATTGTCCGGGAATGCAAAGGGTTATTTTGTATATAATTGGGTTTATACACCATGGAATAGAGCAGATGTTATGGCACTTAAAAATGCTCTGCCTGACCCCCGTAAGAATCCAGCAGCTTTCTATGAAGGAGTGGAAGGGGCTATTTTTTTGTGTGTTGTGACGTTAGTTGATATTGATCTTTTCTTTGGGTTAATATTGCCCCCTGATATGTGGAGAGCGATTCGTAAGTTCGACGATCAAGCGATCTTGGGAGCGGATTGGAAAGCTTTAGTCCAAGCTGATTTAGACAGGGAGCCTGCATGTAAGCCGTGTCAATTAATTTTGGATCTCCCAACGGCTATTTTGAACAAATTAAAAACGCTTCTCCCCCCTAAAAAGATTGATTGGACTATGTTAGCTTCTTGTAAACAGAAGGCGGATGAGTCGGTGTCTGACTTTTTTTCACGTTTTGAAGAAGCATTCCATGATTACAGTGGGCAATTATTAACAGATGATACGGGTAGGCATTTGTTTGTCGACAAGTATGTGGCTAATCTCCTACCGGAGATTGCAAAGCGTCTAAAGACTAGTGAGAGTTCTTGGACCACGGCGACCCCTGCTTCCTTATTGACTATGGCTCAGTATTATGAGCGACAGGAATTAGAGGCCAAGGAAAGTACTGATAAGAAAGCAAAGGAATTAACCGAGAGGGAATGACAGAGGTAGGCGTATCGACATTGCTGAGGATCAATGTGCATATTGTAAAGAGTTTGGACATTGGGCCTCAGATTGTCCGGTGCTTCGTGAACAACGTAATCAGCGTGGTCGAGGAGGTGGAAGGACACGGAATAGTTATTCAGGAGCGAGGGGCTGAGCAAGTGATCGTGGCAGGTTTGAGGCGAGGGGTCGTGGTCAGGATGATCATAATACTTTTGATCGACGGAATCAGTATCAGATATCGGAGTGTGAGAATGTGGAGTCTCAGGACTATGCGCATGCATAGGAGTGCGTAGGATGGGGTGTGGAATCGGTTCCAAGGGCTCCCCTGTCTGGCGAAACGATTACATCTATAGGGTTCGATGGAACACCCTCTCTTAGCCCATTGTCACAACCCCTTACGTTTTACATTGACAGATTTTTAGGTCCGTGCCCATTTTTATTGTCGCCGAATACACCAGACAATATTATGGGAATAGATTTGCTTAAATATTTCCGAGCAACAATACGCTGCGCTCCTGAAGGAGTGTGGGTCATCTTGAATGACAATTACCCAGATGTAGAGAGACTGTGTACTATGCAAGAAATTGAAGCGTTAGCCTCTCTCCCACAAACGTTATGGGCTACTTCGGACACGGATGTGGGACAGATGCTTATTCCCCCTATTCAAATAACTGTTAAGGAGGGTGTGTCTCTGCCATGTGTGCCACAATATAAAATATCTAGGGAAGGTGAAATTGCCTTAACTCACATTGTACACAACTTGATTATTACAGGAGTAGTGGAGGAAGTTCCCTATAATGTCTGTAACAGCCCGATTCTTCCGATCTTATAGAAAGATACTGATGACAAAGTCTATCAATTTATTATTGATTTGAGGGAAATTAATAAGATTGTAGTGCCCCAGTACCCGGTGGTGTCTGACATCACCACCTTACTTACTATGATTCCGCCCACTGCTACCACGTTTACCGTGATTGACCTCAAAAGTGCCTTCTTTTCCATTCCCATCCATCCTGATAGCAGATATCTATTTGGCTTTACATTAAATAATAAATCGTTAGATTTTGTCGAGTTCCCCAAGGCTATGCAGAAAGTCCTAGCATTTATAGCCAGGCTTTAAAAAGACAGCTCGATTCTTTTGATTTGCAGTCCGGAGTGGCTCTCATTCAGTATGTCGATGACATCTTATTGGCAGCAGATACGCATGAACAGTGTGAGGAAAGTACTCTTGCTTTGCTATCCTTTCTTGCTCAGAATAATCATAAAGTGCCTAGGAAGAAGCTCCAATATTGTAGACCAAAGGTGACCTACATTGGTCATCTTTTGTCTAAGGATGGGTGTGCATTGTCAGTTTTAGTGCAGACACACGGGGATAAGCAGAGGCCCTGTGCGTATTTTTCGGCAATACTTGACCCTGTAGCACGAGGATTACCTGGGTGCTTTCGAGCAGTTGCGGCAACAGCAGTGGCTATACGGCAGAGTGAGGGAATAGTTTTGTCACACAAATTGCTGGTGTTAGTTCCCCATTTGGTAGATGCTTTGTTAAACCAAACAAAGACCCAGTATCTCACGAGTGCACGTTTAACAGGATATGAGCTTACACTGTTGGCTCCACACATCACACTAAAGAGATGTGCTACCCTGAACCCTGCTACTTTATTGCCGTATCCAGTTGCTGAGGGCCAGGAGGAAGTACACCATGATTGTGTTTTCCTGACTGAAGAACAAACAAAGGGTCGTGTCGACTTACAGGATGCGCCACTTCCAGATGTGGATGGGGAACTGTGGGTTGATGGATCGTGTTTGAGGCTGCCAGATGGTACAAAATCTGCAGCATATGCGATCACGACACTTAAGACAGTGGTAGAAGCAGCACGAATACCACAGAAATCGGCCCAAGCAGCGGAATTGATAGCCTTAACAAGACTCAAAGCATGTGATTTGAGTGCTGGCTTATGTGTGAACATCTACACTGATAGCCGATACGCCTTTGGAGTAGCGCATGATTTTGGCCTACTCTGGAGAGAGCGAGGGTTTTTGACTTCACACGGAGTGCACATCATGCACGGAGAACTAGTGCGTGATCTCTTCAATGCGTTACTTTGTCCAAAGAAAGTGGCGATAATCAAATGCAGTGCACATAAGAAAGTGACTGACAAAGTGGGACAAGGAAACGCTTTTGCAGATAGCATAGCGAGGGAAACTGCTATGGTACGAAATGCCTCGCCAATGTATGTAGTGAAATCACAGGCTGAGCGATGGCACGATGCTAGAGAGGAGATACTAGATATCCAGAAATCAGCGTCTGAAGCAGAACTCGGAACCTGGGCAGCGGAGGGAGTGCTGGATGATGAGGGTTGTTGGAGAAGCAAAGATATGGAATGATGGAAATTGCCTGCAGCTTACTTGCAAGCGATGGTCCAAATGACACATGGATTGGCACATGTTGGAGCTCTTGCAATTACTCAATTGCTAACGCGAGTTTGGGAGCATCCTGAGATTGCCAATATGGCCAAAAGAGTAGTGCAGACCTGTCTGATATGCTTGCAGCACAATCCTGCAAAAAGGACGTATACTCCGAAAGGAGGGTTTGTTCCACCTACTGCACCATTCGAGGTACTACAAATGGATTACATCCAGCTTGAGCGTTGCAATATCCTCAAGTATGTCTTAGTGGTGGTGTGTGCTTTCAGTAAATGGATTGAGGCCTTCCCCACTAAAGATAATACAGCGCTGACAACAGCTAAGGTTTTGCTCAAGGAGTACTTCCCCCGCTACGGTGTTTGTAAATTTCTGTAGAGCGATAATGGTCCTCATTTTGTTGGGAAAATTGTGGAATATGTAATGAAGGGATTGGGAATTCAGCAGAAATGTCATGCTGTATTTCATCCGCAATCAGCAGGTCTTGTGGAAAGGTATAATGCTACTCTGAAATTAAAGCTACCAAAGATCGTGGCATCTACGTCTTTGAAATGGCCGGATGCTCTGCCATTGGCATTGCTATCCATCAGATCAGTGCCTCATTCTCGAACTGGCCTCACACCTTATGAAGTGGTGTTTGGAAGGCCTATGAATATATGGGGAGTTCCTAAACCTCGATTGTTACATGATGTGCCTTGTATAATGATGAACGATTATTTGGCACGATTAACAAATGATTTACTTTCTATTCATCAACAGGTTCGAGAAGCGCTCCCTGACAATTCTATTGGAGAGGCTCACAACCTTTGTCCTGGTGACCATGTCATGATCCGGTCCTTTGAGGGAACCAGCAGCTTGGAGCCGAGGTGGCGTGGCCCCGAGCAGGTGCTGCTCGCAACTCGAACGGCTGTGCGAGTTACCAACAGGAAGCGTTGGGTGCATTCCACTCACTGCCGTCGTGTCTCTCCGGATCTGTTGAGCCCAACTGTGCTGTCCGATTATCGAGACATCTTGGAAGAGAAGAAGAGCCCAGCTGTTACGTCTACTGAATCGGAGGGAGCCTTCCCGGACCACACCGTCTCTGGAAGAGAAAGATACAACCTACGACCAAGAAAAACAGTTGTTTTGTGCGAGACTGGTTGAGTTACCGCTCCAGGTTTGTGAAACGGAAGCCGGGAATATCAAGGGGGGGGGGATCTGTTCTGCCAAGCGTAGCAACACCAGTCTTGAATCTCGGAGAAGAAACCAACGGCTACCTCGGAGCTCAGCACTCATATTTTTATTTTTTTGTTGCTTTTTCGAGACATTTTGAACTATTTGAACTATGGCATCTTCTACAATGTGAAATAAGAGAATTCTTGGTGCAGTACTCTTTGTTATGACAATTGTGGTGATAGCTGTGATAGCTTGGGTAGTAGAACTCCTAGTACAGGCAAGAGAACATTTATTGCCTACTACCCCAATTCCGTCTGAACATTTTCATTTTACTCTGCCTTATCATGAAGAACGACACGGACAAACTTCTTTGAATAATAGTTTTATCCAGATTTTGCATCACACCCACAATATGACAAATACTTAGAACTGTTGGGTATGTGGGATGTTGCCTGGACATCAAAAGAAAGGAGGCACACCACTTATTCCACTCCCATTTTCTCATAATGGTTCTTGCAATGCCTGGTATACGCTTTTGTTTACTTTGCGATGGCCAACAAAAGGTGGACTACTTTTCCGACTTAACAAAATTTGTTTTAATGATCGAGATGGTTATCCACAAACTGAAGGAACTAAGTTCGAATGGGAAGAGTACAGACCTGATAACGTATCCTCGCCACGAATTTATAGCAACCAAAGAAGTGTAAATATGTCTAATTTGTACGTGATTACTGTTATTGATACGAAAGCTGACCTATGTGTTCGTAATAAAGGTACAATCCCAGTAGGAAGAAGTGAATGTAACACCACTCTCACCTTTGACACTCCAAATGGTATTACATTTGTGGCCTCACGAAACACGTACTTTATTTGTCGAAATAAAGTTTATCACCGTCTCCCTATAGGATGGTTAGGAACATGTTATATATCTTTTGTATAACCCCCTGTGTTTATTGTCCCGCCTATGTATCATAATGACTACGTGTTGTATCATGACTTTATATTGAATAGAGTGAAGAGAACATTAGTTCTCGATGATATCGATCAAACTGACACTTCTCTGCAACAATATGTTGATTTTAATTTAGGCCTCTTTTCATTTGTTGGGGCTGCTTTAAATATTCGAAAAATAAGACGACTGACACGTGTTGTAGAAGCTGTCGCTAAGGAGACAGTTTTTGCCTTAGGAAACTTAACAGATTACCAGAATTGTAATGCTCCAGAATCGCATGGTCTTAGATGTAATATTAGCTGATCGTAGAGGTGCATGTCGCATCATCGGAAGTAGTTGTTGTGTATACGTGCCAGATAATTCACCTTCTGTATATGATGCAATATCTAAGTTACACAAGATAGCTGCTGAGATATATCCTGATAATGGTACTTGGACACTTTCAGGGTGGTTTTGGACATTACTTAGTACGTGGGGTTGGAAGTTGCTGACAATCTTATGTGTAATAATTGGGATATTGTTCTTCCTATGTCTTTGTATCCAATGTGGCCCTATGTTATGTGTCTTTCTGCTTGTATCCCGTCCAAACAAGCTAGTGTAAAAAATGAACAAATGCTTCATAGAGAAGTAGCGAAAATTATGTCCATTTATATAGAGGATGAATACCCTGATTATGTCCACTATGAGGTAGCTTCAGCTGAATGCTAAAAGGGTTGTCTGTCGTAATTTGACGGTGATCGGGTTAGCGTTAAGCTTTGCTACACGTATTTCCCCTTATCTTGACTATAGTGTTCAGGGGCCATTTTGAATGCGGCCATTTCACATGAATGCGTCGCCTCGTGGCCAGCATACCCTTTGTCCTTCCTCTGTACCACTGACCACTCAAATTTTCCCAGCAACAGGCTATTTTTAGTACTGGTCAAGCTCGCACACGCGCAGTTAAACCCTCTGTATTAGTGGACAGTCATCACTTAGGAATGTCCCTTCAAACTGACCAGTGGTGATGTGACTCCTCCTATGAGTTGGCTGTGTTCCAAAAATGACCATATATGTACCTAAACTCTGTAAATGTGTTCCGCCTACACTTTTTATTACTATAAAATTGTATAAAAGAGGGCTCGCACCGATGTTCGGGGTGATACTTCTTGCATTGCCGAAGGGTGCTGTAGGAATGTACCACCACCCCATGGGGTCTTAATAAACTTGTCTTTTGCATTTTCCAGTTTCCGTGCCAACATCTTTTAATGGTGTAGTGGGTGTTGTGGAACATGTAGGCCTGGAGAACCCAATACCACACTGTGTTTGCCACTGAATGGCATGTGTTGTCACCGTTAGAGAGTCAGACATATGTAATCACTCTTTTAAATGGAGAAAATGGAATCTTCCACCCAATCATGTGAAAGGACAGTGTGACAGGTGATCTGAGTTAGCAAACCTGTATTTAGGCCATGGGTTACATTTGAATACACTGAGTATCGCGGCTGGGACCTAACATTGGCACATTGACAAAGCCAAACTCAACAAGCCCTTAACATAGACGTCACCTGCTGCCGAGATTTATAGCAAGCACTTTTCACACTTGAGGGCTCTCAGAATACCATACTTAACAGATTTTGTGTGACCACACTGAGAACAATTCAGACATTACAATTCAATGTGCTTATACATGTTGAGCAATCACATCATTCCTGAAGGTTGTCTCCTTGCACAGTTGTTGTAGTTTGTTCAGATCACATGAGCATGGCACTACTGTCACTACCCTTAACATATCTTCCATATATGTTCCTGATTAAAGGGGCATAACCAGGCATCTAAAAAACCTTTGGTATATATATATATATATATTTTAACACTGAACAGTGGTTTTGAGTGTCTTACAACCTGTAAAAGGGCCAGTAGGCTAAGGTACTACAACATGCATGGTTTAATAAGTTGTGCGACATGGCACATACTCATCCCCTCCTTGCTGCTGTGTGGCTTTCAACTTCCCATCCAGGACAGGGAAGACCACCGCTAGGATTTGCTGCATGTGGGGGGGTCAGTGTTCGGTGCCCACCCCTCTTGCCTGGAGGTGACAGGCCCAGCTGGACTTTCACGATTTTCCTGGTCCAGTCGCGAAGGTCCTGCCACCATTTGCGGCAATGATGGACGCACCGATTGGCGATGCCCATGTAACGCACATTCTGGGCGATGGTCCTCCGCAGCTCGGCCTTCTGATGGGAGTTGACCATCTCCACAGCACTACTTCTTGAAGGACACCTTTGTACATCACTGAACTTGGTTTTCTTCTCTTACTTTTGGAGTTGCTGATATGTTATGAATTGATTTGTTGATTTTTATGTACATCCATTCATAACTGTGATTACTGATTTGTTTCTCCTTTTTATCCCCATGATTTGTTTTCTGTGATCAACTCAATACTAAATAATTTATCAGATCAAATTAGTTTGCTGTGTGCTTACTTATTCAATCACTTTTTTGTATTCTTTAGCTTACATTCATTGAATATTTTGGAATAACTTAATATTGATTTAGTTATCCTTTGGATACAATTGGGTTCAATTGCTAATACAACCCCAGAGTGATATGTGTGAAATCATAAGTACTAAGTTTATGAACAAAATCCCTTGTAGCTTCCTCTTACCCTTAACCGACCTGTGAAGATGACATGGTGAAAGACCCTAGTTCACATCCGACATGTTTTCCTTGTGAAAAACGTGTACCCATAGGTCAGGGTCAGATTGGCAACAATGTCTAAGGGGTTGGCAAGTAGCAATATGTGCAGTTCTCCTGGCTTCAATGATGACTCCATCCCATGAGAACAGTGAGAAGATTTTTACCCCAGTACACAGTAGCGGCTCATGGAGGGAGTGCTGCAAGATGGTGGGGCGGGGACAGTGAGGGGCAGGGTGGAGGTAGTAAACTCCGGCTCATGGCAGACCGGAGTATTGTGACTAAATAAATAAATAAAACTAATTTCATTGCGCATGTTGAAACGCCAAATGCGTTTCAGCGCATGCAATGACATTTGTTTTATTTATTTATTTAGGTACATTACTCCCCTCCACCCTGCCCCTCCCCGCCCTGACTCATCCCACTGTCCACAGCACTCCCTCCATGAGCCGCTACTGCCTGTACACACACTTCAACAGCAGTGTTTCTGACCAGAACAGTTATGTACACACTTTTAAACCTACAATAAACATTTTACATGCTCGTCTGTGAGATTCCTAATGCCTGTAGTGCATGGTAATTGCACATGTCCAATGACAACGCAGTGTGATCATCACTCACCTGCTACTCTGGTTTGCACAGAGTTGGCTGTACAGAGGCAGGAGAGTGTCCAGCAGGACCTGGTTTTCATCCGGGCTGAAGGCTGGGGTCCTGCCATCTGTACATGACATAGTAGATCCCAGAGGATGTAGATACAGCAGCAGAGAGATGGGGTGGTGCAGGAATAATGCAGGGAGTACAGGCATGTGAAGTCTCTAGGGAACAGACAGACTTCTATCTAAACCGCAGAGGTGGTCTTCATTCCATGCGGCCAATGATACAGGTTCGCGTTGGTCGCATTTTCTGAATCAGTCCAATGCATTACATTGCTTGCAGATGACACACCTACTGTGCGGTCAGAAGAGATATTATCGGACTGCGAGTGACTCTGATACATTGGCAATGGGAGGTAACTGAGTGGGTTTCCAGGCGATATTGACACTTTCCGAAAGCCACGTCCGTCACCATAACAACTAACAGCCAATGGCTGGGTCCAAATTGGGCATGTTGCACGCCTACCATATCCTTTCAATAGAAACCTGCATCTGACAGCATAACAACTAACAACCAATGGATGTGTTTAAATCTGTCATGATGTGCCTACTGAGTCCTTTGAATATAAAAGTCTATTACAATGCTGCCCCAACAAGGAGGAAGACTCCTCCTCGCACTGCAAGAAAGACTGGACCAGTCTTATTCATCTGTACATATTTAATAACGTTTTTTTTTAACGCAAAATGATTCACTTTTGTTTCTCAAGTTCATAGTTTCAATTATGACACTTTGTTTTCATAGTTGAAAGAATCTTTGACATAAATAACAAATGCATATATCGTCAAGTTATATATCTCAGGAGCGTAGCGTCCTGCTTGGGACGTGAGTTTTGAGTTTCTGTTCAAGATAAGCAGGTCCATGTCCATTTACAGCCTTATGGACTCGGCAGCAGAGCTTAAACTTTATACGCTTTTGTACGGGGAGCCAGTGTAGTGATCTAAGGCAGGCTGCTGAGGGGGTGCGAGGAGGTAGATCTAGTACCAGCCTAGCAGCTGTGTTTTGGAGGACCTGCAATCGGTTCAGTAGTGTTAGGTTGATGGCCGAGAACAGGGCATTCCCATAGTCCATCCTGTTAACAATGAGTCCCTGGACTAGGGGCATGCGTGCTGAGAGTGGGATCCATTTAAAGATTTTCCTCAGGCTACGCATCTGGCCATAACTGCTTCCCACTGTTTTTTTTATGTGTTCAGACATGGTAAGCTTGTTATCTAGAATTACTCCTAGGTTCCTGACGTATGGCTTAGGGACGGGGCACGGACCAAGGGAGTCTGGCCACCAGTCCGATGACCAGATTTGGTCAGCTTTACCAAAAAGCATGACTTCGGTCTTTCCTGCGTTCATCATAAGATAGTTTCTGGTCATCCATTCTTGTATACTAGTCATACAGCTTTTAAACCTATTTTTTTGTGTCATCAGGGTTTTGGTTAGTGGTGACTAGAATTTGAGTATCGTCAGCATAGGATATGGTCCCAAAACCATTTTCTCTGATGATCTTTGCCAAGGGGGAAACATAAACGTTGAAAAGGGTCGGACTTAAAATGGATCCCTGCGGGACACCTTTATCATTTTTGTAGGAGATAGAGGTGTGGGGCCCTAGTTGGACCCTTGATCGCCTGTTTCCAAGGTAGCTTGATATCCATTGAAGAGCATTGCCTTCCACACCAATCTCGGCAAGACGCTCTAGCAGAACGCGATGCGAGATGGTGTCGAAGGCCGCAGATAGGTCGAATAGAACCAGGATGGCTGACTTTTTTGAGTCCAAGGACAGTCTTATGTTGTCCACAATCTCCAACAGGGCTGTTTCAGTGCTGTGGAACGCCCTGAAACCGGATTGAGATGGATCAAGGAGTTTGTTAGACTCCAGGTGAGCAATAAGCTGTTTGTTAATTAGGGTCTCCATGACTTTCCCAAAGAGTGGTAAAAGGGAGATGGGCCTGTAATTTACACATTGATCTGGGTCAGCCATAGGTTTTTTCAAAATGGGCCTGATTATTGCTTCCTTCCAGTGATTGGGGACAACACAGTGCTGTATTGATTGATTGAAAATGTTGGTCAAGGTGGGGATCAGAACTGGAGAGATTTTGGATATAACTTGTGACGAAGCAGGGTCTCCCGGTGCTCCAGATTTCATTTTCAACAGAGTTTGGTTCACGTCTGTTTCGGTCAAGAGTGAAAACTGTTTCAGTGTGGCGGAGTGGGTATTGAGGGAGTTTTGCTTTATGGTGTGAGGGGTAGTGGCCTCATCCTCTGTCGTTGGTTGGGGGAACCTTTTGTGAATTTCATTTATTTTCTCATGAAAGTAGGAGGCTACGGATTCCACCCAGTTCTTGGAATCAGGGGGCCCCTGCTGTGTGCCTGGTGGTGTAGTGAACTCCTTGACAATATTAAACAGTTCTCGTTGTGAGTTTGCTGCTAGAGTGATCCTATTGCCTAGATAGACCTTTTTGGCCTCGGCGATGTCCTTCATGTACTGGCTATGAGCAACTTTATATAGTTCCCTGTCTTGGGCACTGTTTGTATGCCGCCATTTATGCTCTGCCATCCTAGTGGAATATTTTATTTGTTTAAGCTCTGGCGTAAACCAGGGAGAATTATTTTTCGGAGGCTTAGATGTGCGCATAGGTGCAATATCGTCTAGCGCAGTGGTGATGGCCGATTCAAATTCCATGGCAGCTAGGCTAGAATTGGTGCATTGGGAAATTGAAGGAGGGGAAAAGGATTTGACAAAAGCTGGCATGGTGATTTTATTCCATGGTCTGCTTTTTTTCATCTTGCCTGGGCGGGTTGCCGGATCTGAGATCCATTTATTGCGAATTCTATGATAGAATGGTCCTTCCAGAAGACTGAATCAGTCTGTGTGATCGTGACCTTTGGGGAGTTGGTGCATATAAGGTCAAGAGTGTGTCCAGCTACATGAGATGGACCTGTCGGGAGTAGACACAATTGTAGAGCCTCCAGGCTCGCAGTTAGGTCTATGGTGCAAGGGTCAGTGGTGAGTTCGAGATGGTAATTTACATCTCCCAGGAGGAGGAAGTTCTCTGTAGCAAGGGCATAGGGCGCTATTGCTTCTACTAATTTCTCAGAGAAATTTGTCTTGGAGCCGGGGGGTCTGTAAATGAGGGCTACCTTCCATGCTTCTTTGTTGTTCACAGACATGGTGGCAATGAGCATTTCACCCCAGCATTCGAGGTAAGAGTCATTTATATAGGTTTTTATGGATGATTTATGAATTATTGTCGTCGTCCCCCTTTTTTTTGCCATGGCGATCCAGTCTATGTATTGTATAGGCCAGGGGTAGGGCTATTGCGATGTCTGGCGCAGACGATTTCTGTATCCAGGCTTCTGTGACAAACAGTATGTCTGGTTTGACAGAGTCTAGGAGTGCCCAGATTTGTAGGGAGTGTTTGGCCATTGATCTTGCGTTGCAGTAGAGGCAGACTGGGTTAGGTGGGGTCTTTGGGGCACAATTGGTGTTATGAGGCTTGCCTTATTTCTGATTTCCTAACTCTGTTCTTTGTGATTTTTTTAACAGGGTACTTTGCCATGTGACCTACAGAGTGGACATTGGAGTTGTGGCCTCACCTGACACATGATGCTGTGGCAGACGCCAACTTGGAATGGATTCTGAACTCCATGGCACACACTTCCTTCAGACCTGATAGTCAGCTGTTTTTGTTTTTTGTTACTTCAAGTACTGTGTGATGTGATTTGGCTTTGTGTTGACGCACCATGTTGTATATTGAGAATAAACCTCTGTTCCACATCGATGTGTGCATTGTCTGTTATCACACACCCACAGAGTTATTTAATCCATGTTTGACAACGATGGGCTGGTTTGCTAACAATGATTGTGATTGTGCAAGCAAATGATGAGAGTTTTGTAAGCAATAGACTTCCATTGAATCTGCACCATGTACAATAGGTTGTGTTCTAACCTGGTTGTGTATATCTATCATGCTGTGCTAAGGGACATTTACTCGTGAGCCCTTAGTTTACTACTTGGAAGGCATTTGTTACCAATACTGTTTTCTTTGTGATTTGGCAGGTCATTACAATAGGTACATGTGGAATTCAAAGTCATGACATGAACGAATATTTTGGTGTGAAGTATTTTATTTTTGTGCATGAAGTTAGGAGATAATTCCACACAATGGTGGTGTGCTCACAACAAAAAAAGGAAAGTGAAGATAGGTGTTAAAAGTGTTTGTAGATTAACTCTTCCAAGGTAAAGACACAGTTATTTGAGTCCAAAGTCCATTGCCGTTCACTTGCCTCGCCACACACGCATGGGGCCCTGACACTGCTGGTCTCCCCTGCCGCCACCGCAAGTTCCACCGCGGAGCCGCTGAGGGGGGAGACTACAGCTCCCAAACTCCTCTGGTCACAACGCCCACTACCCGGCGTTGCGACCAGAGGAGTTTGGGAGCTGTAGTCTCCCCCCTCAGCGGCCCGCGGTGGAACTTGCGGTGGCGGCAGGGGAGACCAGCCGTCTCTTTTGGGCTGGATAGGGAGGCGCTCGAAGTCTGTCCAGGGGGACTGTGTCTTAATCAATTTTGATAGGGCTGACTTGGCGAATAGACTGTTCTGGGATGGCTCACTCATTTCAGTAAGAGACCAATTGAGGCCAGTCCACTTGGGTTATTTTTATCCCCCTTAGTAAAGTCTCATGGTGACCATGGACTACCTATACGGAGGTGGGGGTTGATTCCAGCACCGGGAGGGATTTGTTCAGATGTGCATGATCGTATTAATACCCTAAGGACAGACACTGTAGCCCTGGCACCTATTCCCCACCCAGCATTTTGCCCCGTTGTGGGTCGCGGGCCGGCCCTGAGTAACCGTTTTGCCCCTCTGTCGGGTCTAGAAGAAATTGATTGACTGGCGGATATGAGGCCTGTTCCCATGGTTGGGGCCCCCATTTTTGACGAGCGTATTGCTTGTAAAATCCTTAGTTGGAACGTGGCTGGGGTCAGAGTTAAAAGAGGAGATGATGCATCGGTTAGCTTTGTCAACAGCCACGATATTATAGCACTGCAGGAAACATGGGACACCTCGCCTGGTTTCTGGTTGGATGGCTTTACAAGCTTTGCTGTTCCGGCAGTCCCTAGCATCACCGGTAGAGCCAAGAGAGGTCTTATTCTCCTTTTTTCATTAAAACTTAAGGGGGCTTTAAAACTAATCAATAGTAGCTCACCAAATCTTTTAATTGTGAAAAGGGAGGCTACCCCTAGCAGGAAAACCTTCTTTATCAATTTTTATAACTCTTGGAACAGGGATTATGATAATGACCATATCACCACCCTGGAATCCTTTTTACTTTCAGTCGGTCAAGACAAATACACTAATAACGAGTGTGTCCTTTTGGGCGATTTTATTATTCACCCCTGCAATAACATGTTTAGTATATGTGACCCCATGGGCCCTCCTGGTTTAGGGGCCAACCATTTTGAGCACTCCAAGGCTGGAGAGGCATTGGAAGAGTTGGTAGCTAATTTTAACCTATCCGAACCAATGACCCCGGATGGGAAGATGAGATTAATTATCCACAAGGGCTCAGACACTGGGTCTGTTATAGACTATATATTCGTGACCTCAGGCATCCTACACAGGGCTGTTTTGTATGTAACAGTTGTTTCCCCGTACAGTGATCATAATCCAGTTTTACTTGAGGTGAAGTGGGGGGATTCCATGGGACCCATGCTATGCCCTGCTAAGATAAAGTTAGTGTTACGCCCCGTGGAACAGGGGAGAAGAATAA
The DNA here is from genome assembly GCF_964263255.1 of Lissotriton vulgaris. Classification (NCBI taxonomy): domain Eukaryota; kingdom Metazoa; phylum Chordata; class Amphibia; order Caudata; family Salamandridae; genus Lissotriton; species Lissotriton vulgaris. The sequence goes on from NC_141698.1 coordinate 994,414,489, forward strand.
AGTGGGCAAACGTGGTCCCTAAAACCTTTTATGCAGACCTCCTGCCAAAAATTGAGGGTTACATGGATATCTGTGGGGACCTGAGTGCAGCAAATCATGAAATAATTGGGGCATTTGAATCCATATGCACACATATCTCTACAGATCTGACGGCCAAACTAGGGCAGGGAGCATAAAATCACAGTCGATAGTTCGACACTAAGTGTTCAAAAGCACACAGAGCACTCATGTCAGCGCTTAAAAATAATCCAAGAGACAAGGGGGTCATTACACTACTAAGGAAAGAGTACAAGCAAGCTATCAAACAATGGAAGGATGACATAAAGGCAGCGGCTTGGGATAATCTACTTTTAGTAGACGTTCTCCGTAACAGTAGTACATTTTGGACAATAATTAATGCGCCTTTTTTCTCAGACTCGGACAATTGTTTCACGGATTGCGTCATCTCCGATGACAAATGGTTGAGCCACTTTAGAGCAGTCTACGGTGATTCGGACACAGAAGCCTCTGGTAACAGATGGACAGTCCCTGAGGCTGGACCAGTAACCTTTAACGAAGCAGAGGTGGAGCTAGCAATCTCAGAGTCAACTAAAAATAAAGCCTTGGGCCGGATGGGGTGCCAGTAGATTTTTATAAACATTCCCCGAAGCTGTGGACCAAAATATTGTCTAACATATTTAACGCTGCAAATGGCAATCTGTTGCCTACCTCTTGGGCCACCTCAATCATAGTGCCAATCTTTAAAAAAGGCTGGCGCGATGACCCAGGGTGTTATAGACCCATATCCCTCCTAGATTCTGCAATAAAAATCCTAGGCAGAGTGCTTCTGGTTAAGCTGAGGGACAGCATTGAGGGATGTGGGGGGCTATCAAACATTCAGTATGGGTTTAGGGAGAAAAGAGGTACCCTGGAGCAGTGCTCCAATTTGCACATGCTAATCGCCAAGTACACGGTAGCCAAGGAGGGGTCGCTTTTTTTGGCCTTTACGGACCTCTCCTCGGCCGTCGATTTGTTGAGCAGGGCCAAGTTGTGGGCAATCCTTATGGAACTCGGCATAGATGGGGCGCTAGTTACATTTATGGCATCCCTCCATCAAGAGCTGTTCTCCCAAATCCGGGTCACTAATGAGGGAAGGTGTACTTCCCGCTTTAAATTTATGCGTGGAGTGCGCCAGGGCTGTATTTTGGCCCCCCTCATTTTTACCATCTACATTAATGGCCTGGGTAAACATCTGGAGGAGGTGGATGGGGATGTCCCGCGTATAGGATACGCAAAGATTCCTGCTCTCCTATACGCGGATGACGCCGTCCTCATAGCCCGCACTGGCAATGGTCTGCAGCTTTTACTTGATGCCTTTGGGGCATTTATGGACAGGTTGGAACTAAAGGTGAATGCTAATAAATCTCACACCATGGTGGTCGAATTCCATAGGAATAGGGGTAAATCAAAAACTTTTAAATGTAAGGGCGAGGTGGTTACCAGGGTAGCTGTGTTCCCATACCTGGGGGGTGCTCTTTGACGAGAGGGGCTCTTGGGGCCCTCAGGTAAGGGCAAAGAGTCTATCCGTGGCTAGATCAACCACAGCACTCATGGGGTTTACAAAAAGGCTGGGTGCCAGGCCTATGGAGGCCCTGCTTAAGGTCTATAATGCCAAGTGCATCTCAATCGCGATATATGGGTCAGCCTTATGGGGACATGTACATTTAGAGACAATCCAGAGGGCAGAAAACAGGTTTTTGCGTTCCTTGCTGTCTGTGCCCCAGTTGACTCCAACCTTTTCGACTCATGCGGAGTTGGGCTTGGACTATGTCACTGACAGGCTTAACCTGGCGCCGTTAACATTCTGGCTTAAAATCTGGCTTAACAAGGAACTAACCCTTAATCACACGGTTTTAGCAGATGTAATGTCCTTAGACCATTCCCACAAAGTGCCATGGTTGGAGTATTTGCGAAAATCCTTTGAACAACTGGGACGCCCGGACCTCTTCCTGTCACCATCCTGTATCAGGAAGGTGGATGTGAATTTGGTCAAAAAACATTTTATGGAAAGGGCAAGTCTAGCCAGGGAGGAAAGGGAAATGTTGAAACCTACTGTTCGATCCCATTATATGCTATTAGGCTCTATCTCACTCAAGCTATACCTTAGGATTGTCACAAAGCCATTTCATAGGTTTTTATTGGTAACGTTTAGATTTAATTTGAATAATTTTTATTTGGGCAACTATCCAACCTGGGTCAAACCAGATTTAGCCACCCCCTGCATTTGTGACCAATTTTCAACTCAAGACACAATGCATTTTGTAATGTTTTGCGGGCTCTTCTCGGACATTAGAAAAAAATACCTGCGGCCTATCTTAAAGGAGGCTGGCTTCACACAAGTGAGGCTGGCATTAGTCTTTCTCCAGTCTTTGAGCAATGTCCGCATCACATTTTCTGTGGCTAACTTCTTAGTGGCGGCATCTAGGATTAAATTGCACAATGCCCCACGGTCTGTGATATAATGAATTTTTAATCATGTCATTTATGTGTTTTTATCCTTTTGACCTATTGTATTGCACATGCTGAAAATGAAATTGTATTGCACATGCTGAAAATGAAAATGTATCAAATAATTTTATATGTGTAGAAAAAAGTTTTTATGCCTTTTATGATTTTTATAAATCGAATAAAGTGAATCTAACTGAGTCCAAATTCCAACTTTGACCCTCAATCCAATGTGGAACAGTTCTTGATGACAGTCAACTAAGTGAACGCTTGGCACACAATGGAGGATATCAGGGGCACTATGTCACTTTCTGGGGGTAGTGCATTGCCATCTGACTCTCATGGATTCTTCCTCGGATGACTTTTTCCACATTTGTTGGAGCGAGCCTCAGCTGCAGGCTCCTGGGGTACTGTGGACTCTCCGCCAGACTCCACTTTCCTCCCTGTGGCTTGGGCAGATGTTGACACACCAGATGTTGTGGACACACAGAGAAGTGTGTTCAGATGATTTGCTCTGGCAGAGGCTGGTACCAATGTCCTGCAGCACCCCAGTCATATCATCCATTTTCTTGTTAAATGTGTCAAGGCGTTGGTTCTGCCCTGCCTGCAACTTCTCCAGGTTGCAGAGGATCCCTATAACTTGGCCCACCTCTCTCTGGTAAGCCTGGTAGGCGTGTCTCATCCAGGAGAGATTTGTGTGATCTTCCTCAGCAGCAACAGCTTCATGGCGGAGTAGATCCACAGGCCCCTCCCACCACACCTACCCACCCGAGCAGGCCCAGTTATTGGTGGCACAGTCAACACTGAGCCTCCTTCCTCATTGACCGGGGTGTTGTTGTCCGGCAACACCAGAGCGCTCCATGTTCCCATGATGTCAGTGATTTCCCGGGCTGCTGTGTCCGTCAGTGTAGGGGTCAGCTAGGTGTTGTCAGCTGAGGCTGGAGTGGTCGCAGTGGATCCTGCTGTCCCTGCAGGTGCTGTGGGATGGCCTAAACCTGATGGGCCAGGTCATTCCTCGTCGTCCAAGGATGGCTGAGAGTCATCCATGCAGGAGAGCTATTGGTCGGCCAGAGTCTGGCACTGGCTGTCCTGATTTCTTCCGGGGTGCTCCCAACTCACCATGTGATTACAGAAATGACACACTCATTGATGTGAATGTCCACTGTACCTCAAATCATGCCCTTCACATAGAAGACTGAACTTAAGAATGCGTTAATGTAGATAGATTGGCCGCCTTCATCCATGATGATGGCCTATGTTGTTGGAGAACAATGCAATTCTGTCAAGATGGGGATTGTCCAGCTATGTGCATAAATGAGCATGTTGCATTTAGTTCTCATTACATGTCCAAAGACATTGACTGGTACCTGACACTCTGTGGATGACACAGGTGGGTTGATGTTGTCCACATACCTACTTTCACAGTGACATACCTACTCTTTAGCTCCCAATGCTAGAGTTTGTCAGACCTGTGTACTGGGCTTTGTCCATGTCTCAGCAGTCACATGGGTCTGGCTGCCTACCCACTCACAGTCTGTTTCTTTTTCCTGAAGTTTGTGGTCACGGTGTGAGTGAGGTGCTTATTGTTCTCATCTAATGACACACAGGTGAATGCCTGTAAGGAGCCAAATATTTGACTGCTTAGCTTTGTGCCTACAAAGATCATGCATTTTGTAAATTTACTCCATAATAAGATGAGATCGCAAACACTACGTTCTGATATTTTGTGACTAACTAATTTAATGACCTGAGGTTTGAGTGCTTAGGCTCTATTTGTGAAACTTATACTCCTCCTCCCACCCAGCCCAACCAGGCCACCAGGAAGAGTGTTGTCCAGGCAATGCTGGGAAGTGTACTTGCAAGATGGTTGTCACTTGTGGCTGGTATTTGTAACATAATGGCAAATTTGGTAGTTGTGATAGGATTAGACAGTAGTCCCCAGGGTCAGCCATCTTGCTGCTCTATTTCCACTCACTGTCAGGTACCCATAGTTCCAGGTTAGCTGGTTGTGCTGTCTGTCGTTTCCACATATAGCCCTTTGTTCCTCAAATTTAACACAAGTAGGCATAGACATGTATTGGTGTGTTACCAGGATAAAACCACCTTCTTCAGGACAACAAGAAAAATTCTTATCCCTCTAAATGAATATGCAGTATTAACCTAATGCCCTTTAAGGTGAGTCCCACTCCAATCTGACAAAGTGATTCTTTAAAGATTCAAAAATGAATGTTTCAATCCTCTATTACTGCTCCTGTGAAAATTCAGAGAATTTGATAGTCCATATAGTCAGTGGTATTTCACACACTGTATTTCATTGAAATGTCCTCTTGGAGACAACATAGACTCATATAATGAAGCGAATCATGAAGCCCCAAGTTTCATAGCAAGAAGTACATGAAGCAAGAAGTGCATTATAGCCTCACGGTAAATGCGAACTTTGGAATGGCTGCATCGAAACATGTCTTGTTTGGTATCAAGCACTTTGGAATCCTACCCCCCACCAGTTCTGGCGGTGGGGGTAGAATTCTACCCTTCTAGAGGGAGATAAAAGTACACACTGGTCTGCCTGGTATTAGTTTAAATGAGCCGTGGCATCACAAAATGGATGCCACACACACAGGTCTGACCTCCTGCTGCAGTACACAACTCTGGCAGGGGAGGCCTGGGCAATAGGTTTCCTGTCACAGGGGGGTGTAACCACCTCCCAGACAGGCTTTAGTGTATTGGGGCTAGGTGGGGGCACTCAGAGAGTGCTTTTCAGACAGTGCTGGGGGCACACTTGGTGTCCCCGTACATACCCCAGTTCAAACTGGCTGCAGGGGCACTCAGCCCCTGCTCTGTCACAAAACTGGACAAAGGAAATGGGTGTAACCACCCCTCTTTCCAAACCCTCCCATAGGTTGGTCCTCAGAGCATGTCCAACCACTTTTATTAGTATAAGTAAGGGACCCCTGGCAACAGGACTTTAGATTACACCTGGACAACGCTCTGAAACTGACTCCCTCAACTTCGGCGTATTACTAAAGATCAGAGGATGGAAGAATCTCCCTTGGGGTCAGGGAGTGACTCCCCTGTTTAAACCGGGACTAACAATGCATTTGCCGGTCTGCATCTCTGAAGCTACCGCTGGACAGCCCAGGAAGAAGATTTCCAGACTTCTTAAAGGCCAACACAAGTCCCCAGCTAAGCTGAGACCTGCATCCCCCACAAGGGATGTGGAACCGGAACCCCTGGACACCGTGCACATTTGCTAGTTCATTAACTTCCCGAGCTTTTCTGAAGTTGTGTTTTGGGTTACTTATAGCCCACGCACGGAGCATTATCTCCATTGAAGATTGTGGGCCTACACTCTACGAGTGTTCCGTAAGTCTGCTTCTTGCATTTCCGCTTGAGGCTCATTCGCAATCCCTGGTCTGTCAACTGGTGGGTCCACTCAAAGATAACTCTACTTTTCCTTGGTCTTCCCTGGTTGCTCCAGATGTGCCCTGACTCCCTACCAAGTGGTGAATCATCCAGACCTTGCTGGTCTGCACCATAGCCTATCTCTGATTTCTGCGTGGGTTGCTGTTGCCAAGGCTTGTTGTGTCCAATCCAGGCACTGACACTGCAGAACTATACATCCTTTGTGGGACAGCTTGAATCCAGCTCCTGGTTGTCGTTGACGTCTCCGGGACCTCGTGGCTGAAGAGTCAAGCTTCACCTTCTTAAACTGAAATCACCCGACATCGGTGGGCATCCGCTTATCGCCTTCCTGGTCACTGGCAAATGATCCAGACTCTGTCCCCTCTGCTTTCAGGTTCTTCACATCTTCGATCCAGGCTTGGATCCTTCCGGACACTTTCCACTTGGATGCCAGCAGCACTTTACAGCAGATCTCCATTGAAAATGATGACGAAACCAGACACGAAAAGAAACCTATGCACCCAGCTTCCCTGGGTAAGGTAACTCGAGTACTCCAGTGCTCTCATGGGTGTTGACTCTAGAACCTCCTAGTTCTAAAGGGGTTTGCTCCAAGTCCACTCCTAAGTGTCGTTTGTCTTTGGATTTCCAACTGCGACTTTCCCCACAGAAGTTAATAGTGATTCGCGGCTGTGTTTAGACACTACACTTGTCCCCTGTGGGTCCCCTATGTCACTACCTTGGGTGGTTCCTGGTGGCCCCAGCGGTTCTAAAGGCTCTAGGCTCTGTATGTATGTCTGAGTTGACCCCAACTCTCATCATGGCCTTATGCTCCAAACACCAGGCCCCAGTGTCAGGCAAATTGGCAGTACATATAAGTGTCAGTGGATATATAGTAACAAAGATGGCTGACTATGGTGTCTGGTATTGGAGCACAAGGCCAAGCTGTTAATTGTGGTAAAGTCAAACACCAGTGCCCAGTGTCAGACATCCTGCTAGTAGATTTTGAAGCACTGTGAGGTAAGCATTGTTCCTGTTGGTCTGTTTGTGCTGTGTAGGAAGGTGTAAGTAGGGCAGGGCCTGGTTGGAGTTGTAGCCATTACAAATACTCCTTCTCCCACCCAGCCCAGCTAACTCATCTGGGCCTATAGCTACCTGACAATGTGGGGAAGTGGACTAGCAAGAAGGCTGGCACAGCTGCATTTTGTTGAACTTGAATCCAAATCCCAACAAGGCCTTACGCTCCAAACACCATGCGACAGTGTCAGACATCTTGCTAGTGCTCTTCCATTCACTGTCAGGTAGGCATAGGCCCAGATGAAGTGGCAGTGCTGGGTGGCAGGAGGAATGGTTGCCATTACTCCTATCAGGCCCTGTCCTACACACACTCTTCCCACCCAGAGAAACCTGACCACATGGCAGAATGGTTTCCTGACAGTGATTAGCAAGATGTGTGACACTGGTGCTTGGTGTCTGAGTTGGCCACACATCCCAGCTAGGCCTTGTGCTCCAAACACAAGTCCACAGTGTCAATCAATTTGGCAGTACATTCCCACTCACTTCCAGGTAAGCAGAGTTGAAAGGGAGCCTGCTATGATATTTGGGATGAGTGTGTGTATTGCAGAGCCAGATTTGAATTGTAGTGATGACAACCACTCCTCCCCTCACCCAGCAAAACCAGTACAGATGGGCCTATGGCCACCTGACAGTGAGTAGTGATATACTAGCAAGATGTGTGACACAGGTGCATGGTGTTTGGCGCACAAGGCCTTGATGGGAATTGTGGTCAAATCAGACACCAGCCCCCAGTGTCAGCCATCATGACAGTACATTTCCAATCATTGTTAGGTACCCATGGGCCCAGGTAGTTGGGCTGTGTGGGAAGAGGAGTGTTTGCTCTAACTACATCTCCCATCAGGTCCTGTCCTAAACACACCTTCACACCCAGCTCATGCAACCCCCCTGACACGCTGCTTTCCTGAGAGTGAGTGGCAATGTACTGGCAAGATGTCTGACACTGGGGAATGGTGTTTGGGGCACGTCTTTGATGAGATTTGTGATAAATGTATTAACAATTAACATATATTAAAAAGAACAATAGGTAACAATGTTATATCATTTATAAAACGTTTAATATAGTAACAATTTTAATGAATATACAATGTATGCAAAAAAAGTATATATGAAGAAAATATGTATTTTATTTGATAAATATTTTATTAAAAATATATTTATGTAAAAAATCAAAAAAATCGAATATGTTCAAGATATATGTGAAAACAATTAATAAATAGAAAATTAATATTTTTTTAAATGTTCATGCTGATATAACATGACAATTATGTTGAACAAAATGTGTGACAATATATGTTGAAATGCTAATAAATATAAAATGTGTAAAAACCAGAAGAAATAATAACCACTGTACATGTTGCTTCTTGTAATAAATGATCCTTTCCTTAAAAAAACAGTGTCATTCTTAATGTTTCACTTGATACTCTAAAATATATTGCAAAGCATGTTATTCAAAATGTTATGTTTAAATATAAACAATATTTTCACCTATAAAATTACAAACAAAACAGAAACATTTAGCAATGCTTAAAAACAATATTTCTTCCTTCCTAACAAAAGATAAACACAGTAAGCTAAGTGTTTAACTTGTAAAGGTGCAATTTAAATATTCTAACTATTACTAAAATACATTGTCAAATTTTTTTAAATTAAAGGGTGTAGATTTACTACTCCCAATCCAATGTAAGCCACTTCAGGGAAAGCTTTTAACTTTAAGAGCTGTAAATGTAATTATTTCCACTCCAATCAAAAGCCCCACTCGGGAAAGTGTTGGACTTTGAGGGGGTGGATTTAATATTCCCACTCTTATCTAATCCAATCTGAGGAATGTGTTGTTCTTTGAGGGGACGGAGTTACTATTCACATTCCAATCTGAACCACCTCGGGGAAAGCATAGGACATTGAGTTGGACAGCTTTACAATTCCCACTGATATTTAACCCCTTCGATGCTCATGACGGAGCGGTTCCGTCATCAGCATCGGTTGGGCTGTGCTGATGACGGAACCGCTCCGTCATCAGTACAGCCCTGGGGGGGAGCGCTGGCGCTCCCCCCCCCTGTGCAGTGATCTTGGGTTTTTTTAGCAGGGGTTGCAGCGGAAGACTTTCCGCTGCCACCCCCTGGCACCCCATGCTTCCTGCTGACGTCAGCGCGCACAGCGCACGCCAACGTCATCAGGAAGCGCTGGACGCGCTGGAAGCCATTTTTTTCCAGCGCGTCCAGCAACAGGTTAGTGTTTGGAGCTCCGGTGGGGCGGGGGGGCCGGTTTTCGGTGCCTTGAGGCATCGGGGGGGAGGAAACTGTGTTTCCTCTCCCCTGATGTCCCAATGCAGGGCATTGCTGGTGCACGATCGCGCACAGCGTCGCGATCGTGCACTAGGAATGCCCCACTAGACACCAGGGATTGTTTTTGGGCATATGTTTTTGTGTAGGAAGCGACCCCTTGGGCAAGGGTCGCTTCCTTTTGGGCCATAATAATTATCAGACTTTTCTGCCCCCCCTGGGGCAGATCGGCCGTTTTTTTTGGTCGATCTGCACCCAGGGGGGCAGAAAAGCCCACTAGTCACCAGGGATTTGTTTACGATTGAAAAGGAAGCGACCCCTTGGGGAAGGGTCGCTTCCTAGTGGCCCTAATTTTGATTTAGACTTTTCTGCCCCCCCTGGGTGCAGATCGGCCGTTTTGGGCCGCATCTGGACCCAGGGGGGGGGGGCAGAAAAGCCCACTAGACACCAGGGATTGTTTTTTATTTATAAAGGAAGTGACCCCTTGGGCAAGGGTTGCTTCCTTAGGGGGATAAAATATTTTTCAGACTTTTCTGCCCCCCCTGGGGCAGATCGGCCGTTTCTTTGGCCGATCTGCACCCAGGGGGGGCAGAAAAGCCCACTAGTCACCAGGGATTTGTTTGCATTTGAAAAGGAAGCGACCCCTTGAGGAAGGGTCGCTTCCTAGTGGCCCTAATTTTTTTGTAGCCTTTTCTGCCCCCCTGGGGGCAGATCGGCCATTTTTTGGGCCGCATCTGGACTCAGGGGGGGCAGAAAAGCCCACTAGACACAAGGGATTGGATTATATTTATAAAGGAAGCGACCCCTTGGGCATGGGTCGCTTCCAGGGGGCATTATAAATATTGTAGACTGTTCTGCCCCCCCGGGGGAAGATTGGTTGGTTATTTTTACCGTTTCTGGACCCGGGGGGGGGATAGAAAAGCCCACTAGACTCCAGGTTTTTTTTTATAGGGAGTGACCCCTTGGCCAAGGGTTGCTTCCTTGGGCCCATTTGTTTTCAAACGTATGTTCTGCCGTGTCTTTATTTGGCCTCTCTGCCCTCCGTAGGGTTGCATCCAGGGGGCCCACGTTTATAATGATTTATAATCTTCCCCCCTTGGGGACTGACACCCCATTTGTGACATACCCTGTGACATAGCCTGCTGTAATGTGTGTTGTTTTTTTTCTCTTTAGATTGTTGCAGTGTGGGGTACCGTTACTGGTGGTTCTGTTGTTCTGCTGTTTCTGTAGTTGCATGTTTTTGGTAAGAGACCTCTTTTTTGTTCATTTGTAATGTAATTGTTTTTTTTTTGCAAAGTGAGTAGTAATAAGAGTATGTTTGGTTTCTGTTTGTTGTGATTGTAAAATATGTTTTGCATTTGTTTTTGATGTGTCCTTCTGTAGATGTAAGGTTTTTTTTTTCTTCTTTCTAGTGGGATATCGTTGCCTCTTTGCTGTGTCTTTGCAGAGTAGGTGCTGGTGAGTGTAGTTGTGTCTTGTAAGTGATTTGTATTTTTTTTCTAAATATATTTTTTTTAGAAAAAGGCTTACATTTTTATCTCACTTTGCGCAGTGTTGGGGTTATTGAGTTGTTTGTGCAGACTCCTTTATTTGTAAGGATAATGGCTAGCCGCCGGATTACTGCTCAGCAAGTCGTTGGATTGCTTTTTGATTTTTCCTCTGACCATGGCCAGAGACTGACTCGGATTCTGATCCAGAGGTGGGAGGTGAAGATTCAGGTAGTGAGTTTTCTCTACACATGGCTTCATCTGATGATGAAGACACTCTGAGTGCTGATGAAGCTACTTTTGGTGTGGATGATGTGCCTGTGGTTGCGGGGGACATTGCTGTGCCTGTGGCTGCGGAGGACATTGTTGTGCCAATAGTGCGGCAAGAGACATCTGGGCTGCAGCCTGGGGCTGCTAGACTTCCAGTTGGTGTAGTGAGACGAGAGGCAGCTGGGCAGCAGCCTGCGGCTGCAAGACTTGACGTTGAAAGTTCTGACCTCTGGGTTGCACCAGGCATGGTGCAGCCGGCATTGCCTGAATTTACTGGTGTTCCAGGGTGTAGGGTGAACACTGAAAACTTTTTGCCTATTGATTTTTTCAAGTTGTTTATGGATGATGTGTTTTTGGCAGAGATTGTAGAGCAGACTAATTTGTATGCTGAAAATTTTTTGAGGGTGAACAGTGCCAGCTTTAAGCCCCACGCTAGAGCTATCCGGTGGACTCCCACAAATTTGGAGGAGATGAAAAAGTTTTTGGGTTTAACTTTTTTGATGGGCTTGCTTAGGAAACCATCAATGGCTTCCTATTGGTCTACTAGTCCCTTGATGGCAACAGCTATATTTCCGGCAGTCATGAGTCGTGATAGGTATTTGCTTCTGCTTCGGATGATGCATTTTGTTGACAATAGTCTTGCTTTGCCACGAGATCACCCTGATTGTGACCGTCTTTTCAAGATTCGGCCTGTCATTGATCATTTCGTTGATCGATTTTCTGAGATCTTTTATCCTGGGAAACAAATTGCCGTGGACGAGTCTTTGCTGTTGTTCAAAGGCCGCTTGGTATTTCGGCAATACATTCCTAGTAAGAGGGCACGCTATGGAATCAAACTGTATATGCTGTGTGACAGTGAGACTGGATATGTCTCTAATTTCAGGGTGTACACTGGTAAGGAATCCAGGATTAACCCCCCTGGTTGTCCGTCGACTTTTGAAGTGACTGAGAAAATTGTGTGGGAACTTGGTCATGGATTTTTTAACAAAGGCCATCATTTGTATGTCGATAACTTCTACACTGGTGTGCGGTTGTTCAGGGAATTGGGCAAAGTGGACACTGTTAAATGTGGCACAATCCGCTCAAACCGTAAAGGTTTCCCAAAAGAACTTGTTTGTCGAAAGCTTGCTCGGGGACAGTGCAGTGCATTGCGTTGTGAGGAGCTTCTAGCTGTGAAGTTTTCAGACAGGAGAGATGTCTACATGTTGACTACAATACATGATAAAAGCACTGAACCGGTGACTGTTTGGGGTCAGGTTGCAGAAGTGCGCAAACCTGTGTGCATTCTGGACTATAATAGGCACATGGGTGGTGTTGACAGAGTAGATCTGCAAAAGATTTGCAAAAGCTGGTGGTATTGACATTCAATACCACCAGCTTTTGCAAGAGGGGTTACCTGGGTTTTTGGCCCCGTGCAAGACGGCCATCTAGGGAAACCTACCAAACCCACACATTTCTGAAAAGTAGACACCCGGGGGCTTCCAAGGAGGTATGGCCTGCGTGGATCCTCCAGCGTTCCTTTACCCAGAATCCCTTGCAAACCTCAATTTTTGCAGAAAAAAATCAGTTTTTTCACACTTTTTTTGTATGGGAAAGCGTGGCATCACTGGGCTCACACAAATTTTCTCCCACCCAGCGTTTCCCCAGGTCTCCCGATAAAAATGGTACCTCACTTGCGTGGGTAGGCATAGTGGCTGCAACAGGAAACGGTTCAAATCTTACGGTGGTGAATTTACAATACCAAATTGCAAAACGACCTTGATTTTTGGGGGGGGGGCACCTGAGTTTTTGGCCCGGGGCTCAGTGGTATTCTTTGGAAAGTACCAAACCCAAACAGTTCTGAACAGTAGACACCCGGGGGAGTCCAGGGAGGCATGGCATGCGTGGGTCCCCCAATGTTTTCCTACCCAGAACTCCTTGCAAACCTTAAAATTAGGTAAAAATATCACTTTTCCATACATTTTTGCGTGGGATCTCTGTGTCGGCACAAATGTCCTACCACCCAGCTTTCCCCTTGTTCTCCCGAGTAAAATGATACCTCACTTGTGTGGGTGGGCCAAAGGCCTGTGACTAAGGCAGGGGGGCTTAACTTGTAAAACTTAAATACTACTTTTTTCAACATTCATTTTTGGCCTGTTCTGCTTTGGGGCACCCACACAAGTGAGGTATCCGTTTACTCAGGAGAACAAGGGGAGCGCTCGGTGGTAGGACATTTTTGCCGGTACAGAGATCCCACGCAAAAAAGTTTGGAAAAGTGATATTTTTACCTAATTTTAAGGTTTGCAAGGAGATCTGGGTAGGAAAACATTGGAGGACCCATGCATGCCATACCTCCCTGGACTTCCCCGGGTGTCTACTTTTCAGAGCTGTTTGGGTTTGGTACTTTACAAATAATACCACCGAGCCCCGGGCCTAAAACTCAGGTGCCCCCCCCCCAAAAATCAAGGTCGTTTTGCAATTTGGTATTGTAAATTCACCACCGTACAATTTGAACTGTTTCCTGTTGCAGCCACTACGCCTACCCACACAAGTGAGGTACCATTTTTTTTGGGAGACCTAGGGGAACGCTAGGTGGGTGGAAATTTGCTGATCCACGCAGATTTCAGAACTTTCCACCACAGAAATGTGAGGAAAATGTTTTTTTTGTCAAAATCTTAGCTTTGCAAGGGATTCTGGGTAACAAAACCTGGAGGTAGGTAGACGAGTCACCCCATCCTGAAATGCCCTGGGTGTCTAGTTTTCAAAAATGTATAGGTTTGCTAGGTTTTTCTAGGTGCTGGCAGAGCTAGGGCTCAAAAACAAAAGGTAGTCTTTTTGTCCAAAAAGTGCAAGATTTCACTGGGAAATTGAGGTGCGACCATGTTGCGTTTTGCGCTGTTTCATGTCGCAGCCACTATGGCTACCCACGCAAGCGAGGTACCATTTTTTTGGGGAGACCTCGGAGAACGCTGGGTGGGTGGAAATTTGTTGATCCACGCAGATTCCAGAACTTTCCACCACAGAAATGTGAGGAAAATGTGTTTTTTTGTCAAAATCTTAGATTTGCAAGGGATTCTGGGTAACAAAAACTGGGGGTAGGCAGAGGAGTCACCCCATCCTGAATTTCCCTGGGTGTCTAGTTTGTAAAAATGTATAGGTTTGCTAGGTTTCCCTAAGTGCTGGCAGAGCTAGGGCGCAAAAACAAAAGGTAGTCTTTTTGTCCAAAAAGTGCAAGATTTCACTGGGAAATTGAGGTGCAACCATGTTGCGTTTTGCGCTGTTTCATGTTGCAGCCACTATGCCTACCCACGCGAGTGAGGTATCATTTTTTTTGGGAGACCTGGGGGAATGCTGGGTGGGTGGAAATTTGTTGATCCACGCAGATTCCAGAACTTTTCACCACAGAAATGTGAGGAAAATGTGTTTTGTTTGTCAAAATCTTCGCTTTGCAAGGGATTCTGGGTAACAAAACATGGGGGTAGGCAGACGAGTCACCCCATCCTGAATTTCCCTGGGTGTCTAGTTTTCAAAAATGTCTAGGTTTTCTAGGTTTCCCTAGGTGCTGGCAGAGCTAGGGCGCAAAAACAAAAGGTAGTCTTTTTGTCCAAAAAGTGCAAGATTTCACTGGGAAATTGAGGTGCGACCATGTTGCGTTTTGCGCTGTTTCATGTCGCAGCCACTATGCCTACCCACGCAAGTGAGGTACCATTGTTTTGGGGAGACCTAGGGGAATGCTGGGTGGGTGAAAATTTGTTGATCCACGCAGATTCCAGAACTTTCCACCACAGAAATGTGAGGAAAATGTGTTTATTTTGTCAAAATCTTAGCTTTGAAAGGGATTCTGGGTAACAAAACCTGGGGTTAGGCAGAGGAGTCACCCCATACTGAATTCCCCTGGTTGTCTAGTTTTCAAAAATGTATAGGTTTGCTAGGTTTCCCCTGGTGCTGGCAGAGCTAGGGCGCAAAAACAAAAGGTAGTCTTTTTGTCCAAAAAGTGCAAGATTTCACTGGGAAAATGAGGTGCGACCATGTTGCGTTTTGTGCTGTTTCATGTCGCAGCCACTATGCCTACCCACGCAAGTGAGGTACCATTTTTTTGGGAGACCTGGAGGAACGCTGGGTGGGTGAAAATGTGTTGATCCACGAAGATTCCAGAACTTTCCACCACAGAAATGTGAGGAAAATGTGTTTTTTTTGTCAAAATCTTAGCTTTGAAAGGGATTCTGGGTAACAAACCTGGGGGTAGGCAGAGGAGTCACCCCATCCTGAATTTCCCTGGCTGTCTAGTTTGTAAAAATGTATAGGTTTGCTAGGTTTTCCTAGGTGCTGGCAGAGCTAGGGCGCAAAAATAAAAGGTAGTCTTTTTGTCCAAAAAGTGCAAGATTTCACTGGGAAATTGAGGTGCGACCATGTTGCGTTTTGCGAAGTTTCATGTCGCAGCCACTATGCCTACCCACGCAAGTGAGGTACCATTTTTTTCGGGAGACCTGGGGGAACGCTAGGCGGGTGGAAATTTGTTGATCCACGCAGATTCCAGAACTTTTCACCACAGAAATGTGAGGAAAATGTGTTTGTTTTGTCAAAATCTTAGCTTTGCAAGGGATTCTGGGTAACAAAACCTGGGGGTAGGCAGACGAGTCACCCCATCCTGAATTCCCCTGGGTGTCTAGTTTTTTAAAAAGTATAGGTTTGCTAGGTTTCCCTAGGTGCTGGCAGAGCTAGGGTGCAAAAACAAAAGGTAGTCTTTTTGTCCAAAAAGTGCAAGATTTCACTGGGAAATTGAGGTGCGACCATGTTGCGTTTTGCGCTGTTTCATGTCGCAGCCACTATGCCTACCCACGCAAGTGAGGTACCATTTTTTTCGGGAGACCTGGGGGAACGCTGGGTGGGTTCAAATTTGTTGATCCACGCAGATTCCCGAACTTTCCACCACAGAAATGTGAGGAAAATGTGTTCTTTTTGTCAAAATCTTAGCTTGTGAAAACTAAAAAAAAATCATATTTAAAAAGTCCCCACACAATTACCCAATTAATGCTATATCCTGTTCCTAAAATATTTTAATAATTTGATAGCATATACCAACAACAGCATCAATATATGCATGCTTAATATTACATTTAAAAATACATTTCAAACAAATATTACTCCCCACCATATTCCCAGATCAACCACACATCCCACAGCTACACATTTTAACTAATTTAAACAAAATAACAAAGATGCATCAACATAAAAAAAGATCATAATGCAAAAAAAGAAAATGTATTTTTAAGGTGAGCAGCCATTTGCTGGTCTATAGCTGCTCAGTGTCAGGAGGGCATATCCAGGCCAGAGATTCTGATGAGGTTCATAAGATGTTGAGGTTTCCTCATCTTTTTGTCGGCTTCTCTTCACTACATTGAACTGCATAGTGTGCCAAGCATTTAGATGCATGGTCATCCCAGACATTCCAGACAAGAACTTTTTCCAACAGAGGTTGCAGGTAACCACCTTCTTCTCTGACACTTTCTTTTCACCCTCAGTTGTGCAGAAAAATACCCAAACAAAGTACTGTGGAGAAGTCACAGCTGGGACTATTCTGGTCTTTTTCAGTTTTCGTCAGAATCCATTTTTCCTATTTTTACAGTGGGATTCCCCAAAACAGAATCGAAACTACACAGAAAAGTGAACAGATAGTTCACTGGATGTCAATTAACTCAAGTGCCACTTCTGAATAATAGTGATAGAGTTTGAATTCTTTCAAAATACATTAACATAATAACAATAGCCAATGAGATGTAGTTTCCCTGTGAGTCACAGATCCATGTTGCCATTTATTTACTGCAGTACCGCAAAACTTGAAAACACTGAAAAGTCAAAGCAAAGATCTTGGTTGTTTGTGAATGTGAATAAACCCCAAAGCTCACACTTAAAATAAATAGATTTCTTCAAAGTAAACACAACATTTTCTGGGTCCTGTGGTATTTCCATGGGACCAAGAAAAGGAAGTAATGGCACCTTGGGAGTGAAGCAGCACTCTGCCATTGGCTCTGTTAGTCTGCACAAATATCATGGAACCTTTCAGAAGAAAAAAAAATGAACACCCATTTCATTGGCCACTGAGGGAACACTACTAAAATATAAGTTGTTAGATGCACCATCCATGAATTTTCCTCACCACCTTTACCAAATTGGTGTTTAGAGAGGCAGTTTGGTGTAAATGAAATCATACTCTATTAGGGCCTCAGATAAAACTGAAACCCAGGAGACATCAACCACACCATCCACTCAGCCTAGCACAGCCGACGCATCAAAAGATGATGATATTATTGTCATTCTGTCAACTTCTGCAGCACCACAACAACTGCTGCATGAGAAAGAATCAGTGGTGTTTTTCGACTTCATAGTGACCATAAAAATACAAGTGCTCAGGAGGGTACATACACTTTTTGGAATCCAGTGTTCCATGGGGTAAATCTGGCCAGTATTCCTTGGGAATGAGTGGGATGTGAAAGTACCTTAAGTGCATTCCATCACCCAACCTCATTAAGAGAGGGGCAGAAGTAAAGGCAGAAGGGCAAAAGACTGCACTGGAGGAAGTGCTGCAACAAAAGTGTGAAGAAGATGAGAACAAGATGCAGCATTTTGCAATGTATTGCAGGCACTGCCTAAAAGGTATTGCCTCTGGAGAAATAAGCAAAATAATATTTTCCAAGGGTATGGAAGATTATCTTCACAAAGAATACAAACATTTCTGAAATGATAAAAATACCATTAAATGAAAAATGTTAAATGGCAAGAAAAATCCAAAGTTAAAATACAGTAATTCGAAACTGTAAAAAACAAACAAGAAAACAAAAATGTTGTAAACAACACAAAAAATTATCCAGAAGAAAAACTTTGCATCCAATTTCCCGTGCTCACAAACACGGGTTGTGTACAGAGAGGTTCAGTTGGATATTGCACAGAATAGGGCAGTGTTTGACCATAGGCCAGCTCTTGTGCCTAGTCCCCTTTTGCATATGTGAAAAAAATGGCACAAGCCCTTGTAGAAAATGCAAAAAAAAGAGAAATTCACTAGAAAAACAAATGTTAAAATTATGTTGAAGTTAGGTATGAAAGTAAGACCTTAACGGATGTAAAAATACTGAAATTCAATGAAAAAAGTTTCATGTCACATTATAGCTGGGTATAGAAAAAAAACCTTTTCTTACTTTATAAAAAGGATATTCACTGAAAACGTTAAAAAAAACTGAAAGTTTAAGTGGCATTATAGCTGCTGTCGAAATACCACCATAACTTATGTTAAGAAAATGAAAAACAACTGAAATTCCCTAGCTATTGTTCAGCGAACTAACTATAACTTGTGCTCCTTATGACCTCACATAGTACATCACTTATGACTTGTTAAATTACTTCATTGATGAACTCACTGATCACATTCTAAATGGCATCAGTGATGACATCACTGATTACATCATCAAATGACTGTGAAAATGTGCAATTGGCTTTGTAGACTATAAGTGATTAATCAAGCTACACCCAGGGCCAATGCTATCACTCAAGTGATAATGGGCATATCTTTTCTCAAAATGCAGGATATTAAGTATATTTGTCAACTCACCCACATTTAGTAGACGTTATGTAATGTTTACTGGTATTCAAATGCATAAGAAAGAAGATCACTCCGAAGACATTAATGGGTCAGCAGCTTTTTGGCTTTGAAAGCCCTCCAAAATGTGTTTGTTCTTTATGTTATGTGCCCAGTAAATACCTCAAACAGTTTTAGGTTAACAGCTTCACAGTGATGTATTAGCCAGACAAGGTATGTACAATCAGGCTCCATGGACAAAACTCTGTAGTTTGTAAAAATACATGCCAGGCATTCCTGATATGAGCAGAATGGCGTATAATCTCAGAACTAAGGGGTCTATTAGGATGGCGCATCGCCCTGGGAAATGGGACCTCCCATTATGTGTGCGGCAGTCCCGTATGTGCCATTAGGATGCACCCACCACACTGTTGGGCGCATTCTGCATTTTTTGCAATGGGATGGGTCAGCAGCACCCGTTGCAATACAAAAAAGGCATTTGGGCAGTTGCATGCGCAACGTGGCAGGCACCACGCAGTGCCTGCTATATCGTCCATGCAAATGCAGGGGTTACCATATGTACCCCCATGTGCCCTCACACTCCCCCAACATCCTGGGGGCCCGCAACAGGCCCCCAACTGTGGAATCTGCATGCCTTTCCGTAGTGAAGGCTGCTTCCCGCTGCCATCATAATATGGATGGAGTTGTCTAACAGACACCGCCACCATATGCAACCTTTTTCTGCTCGGTCGACGAGTTGACTGGGCGGAAAAACGGTGGATGGTTTTTCCGCCCGCCCCGGTACCCCGCCATCATAATATGGCTGGGGGAGAATAGGAGGCGGGCGGGGGATGATATTGGGCGTATCGCCACCACTATGCAGGCGGTGGCGATCAACCCAACATCATAATAGACCCCCTAAGTTTGCTGTCATACCAAGAGTTAAACCCTCTCTAAGTGGAGGGCCCATACATTGCACATTCTACAACAATGTTTAATATCTCAAAATATTCGGTGAAGTTCTAGAAATAAATATTTTAAAGAATAACTATTCCTTGCTAGATTACTTCAGTATTCCACCTCTTCAAAAATGTATTAGAAAAGTACCATCACCTTTTGAGTTCATCTCCTGCCTAAATGCCTCCTACCATTAAAACCCATGGCCATTCTAGTACTGTACTATTACCTAATAGTATATTGGTGTCCACAGTTCTTCAATGTGATCTAACCCATCAATTTTGCCATTGTCTTGAAGCCTTGGTGTACTTAACTGAGAAAGGCTGTGATGTTAGCACCTTTTTTTCGGAATAAAGAACTTCAGTAAGGAATGACCAACAGTAAAATGGAAATTTGCACTGATTCCTACATTACCATTCACCACTAACCAGTGGTTAGGGTTACTCAACTAAGACATCAATCTAGTCACCTTTTACTCCTGATTCTGTCTAACCAGAGCTTATTCGCTTATGCCCTTCCTTGTATGTTCTCTGCAGAGATGATCAACTGCCGATTATCTTCTTTGCCAAACATAGCTATTCTGTGTTGTGGCATACGAATCTCCTTATCATCTATTCCCAAAGAGATTGAAGCTGCTCCTGCATAAGTAGCAACCCCCATTTTTCTTCTTACAGGAACCATGCCACAGCTAAGGACTCTCACCACAAGTGTAGAAAATAAGAGGAAACTGTTTCAAGTATACTGGATTATCCTAAACTGATGAACCAACACCCATACTTAGGGCCTTAGTTATGATCCAATTTGCATCTCTCTTGCACCATGCAACGTGGTACAAGAGCGAAGCAAAATCTAAGTCATATTTTTGAAGCCACATAAAGCCGCTTTGTGTGGCTCCACTATGGAGTAATGCAGCAAAGCCCAATTGCTGCATTGCATTATTCTGCCCTCAGTAGGCATTCCATGACCCACCCCAAACCACTCAGCCCCTTGAGACCCTAAAGGGTGAGTAGTCACGCTTTACAAGAATCTTGATTGACTGATTGATGGGTGCTATGTGGGTGTTCCCATACAACTCTCATGGTTTGAATGCATTGCCATATTTAAACGGTATTGTAAGCCTGGGAATGTGCATGTGCTATAAAGATACACCTCCCCGGGTAGAAGTAACTAGGAGAAATATGTTTATTTCTCCTCAGTTTGTCCTCTTTTTATGTGTGCTGCATTGTGCAGCACATGTAGAAAGAGGAAAATATCTCTTAGGATTGTTTTTGTGCAGGAAGATTCTACTTCCTGTACAAAAACCATCCTGCCTACATTACATGCACCGTTGCACCTTGGTGCAAGGGTGCTTGCGTTGGCGCTAGGCTGCCAAAATTTTGCAAGGCAAAAGGATAAGACTCCGCCATATTGGATAAATACAGCACATTCTTGTGATCCTGCGCAGGTCCAAACTAAACCTCCAAATCATCACTACATCCCCTAGGAGTTACCACACACTACTCTTCATTATGGCCCATAACAATGGGAGTCACTCATTCACACAAATCACCCTGCTTCCAGGATCAGTGAAAACTAGAGGAAAAGATGCTGGATTTTAGCGGAGTGTCTTATTTCATTCTAAAATGTTATACACTATATACATCTGCAGTTTATCAATATTACCATGGTTTTATTCTTAAGAAAACATTAAAACAACCCACCATTTGGTCAATGGATCAGCTAGTAAAAGTTAACCAGCTTAATTCTCCATTTATTAAATTTTTATTTAAAGACTAGTTCTCTTAGCATAACCTTATTTTATTTAACATTCTTCAATAATCATGAAAACATTTAATAACCTGAAAAAAAAAGTTAAGTTCAAACAGTTTACATTTATTAGCAGAATAGTTCAGAAAAATAATTTGAGATAATATTACCAAGATTTCGGAAAACGGACATCAGATTAAGGACAGCACAGTTCCCAAAAACTACCTCTCTATTATTTCTAGATGTTCGCCTCCCATCCGGACTCCGCACCCATCAAAAGTTTGCACCATAGGAAACGTTTGTCAGTCTGACAGCATGTCGTGGTGTGAAAATCAAATCAAAAGTGGGCTTTTTTCTTACTTCCAAATGTCCTCTTTTATACCCTTTTTCCCTAACTTATCCATCGAAGATTTGAAACTTTTAGGGTCCTCATTCACTCTCATTGGTCCTTGTAAGGGGTGGATGAGCATAACCTCATCCACTCATTGTCCATATTCCCACCAAGTCATCAGTTTTTATAAAAAAAATAAGGTTCTTGAACAGTTTTTTCACTTGTGTCCGTTAAATTGTCACTTCAGGCTTGTTTCCCATGCTCACAACGCGGACATGCAAATATTTGGCCCTCATCTGCACTCCTGGCCACGCTGACCTTGACCCACACTGTACAGACACAGGCTTCTTGCACTTCTCTCAAGCAAATTCGCGCATGCGTAGATCACCACAATTTCGGAGTCTCACAAACTTCCATTTTGGAACAGGCCTCATGGGCCATAATGGGAACTATTATAGAAACAAACACAATTAAACGTTAGATTTCGAAGTATAGCCCTTCTGTTTTCCTCCCCCCATTCTAAGGTAACCCAATTAGATATTACCTAGCGGCTTTGCGACAATTAGGCGTAGTTTTCTTACCATTCTCCGTCATTTCTGCAACAATAAGACATACAAAAAGCATGCACACATAGATTTTCGTTAGATTATGACATTTGCGTACCAGATTAGTATAATGATTTCACTTAATTTGTAGATTAAGATTCACAACTCAAGCAAATTAGTATCCCACATGTATTTGTGTGTGTGTGTATTCTCTTCTATGTTGGTTAACTTCAAAACCACACGATTAATACATATTACTGTTATGGGAAAGAGATTTCGGGAGGGGTATACAAAACGTTTTATTTTCACCCTCGCTCCATCAACTGCCCCTTCCATGTGATGCAGGATAGCACTGCAAGGTGACTTGCTGGACTGCCTTGTGCCACTAAGTCATAAATATGGCCCCTTGGTTATTCGTTTGTGCGTCCTTTTCAGCCAGTCCTGTGATCATTATATTGGATTGCCATTGTTCTGTGAAACTGGAAGAAGAGGAACAAGGGAGTCAAGAACAGAGGTTAAGTTGTCCTTTACTCCTGATTATTCAAAGTCCACTATCTATGATTGATCAGCCAAGTTGGCAGATCTGGCCTCAACACAGACCCTCTCCAAGTACCTAATTCTCATCAGTAGATGCCAACCTGTGAAAGAGACGATCAATTGAAGAGTTTGTCTTCACCATAAAGTTAAAGCAATAAGCTTCTCCAACGGTTCCCTCAGTAACCACAGCCTGATCATGATTTATCTGAGATTCCTTGCCTTTTATAGGAGAATGTAAATGGAACTGAGACTATAGGATATTTTTTGATGATTTCATTTACATGAAATCATCAGGGAAATTACACAAAAGGGATAATAAATACTTCCTTAAAAGTCCCCTCTTCTATCTCAACCCCAATAGAAATGCATAGGGTGAGACACAGAACCTCATTTCATCTTTTTAGTTTCTTGAAAATTCCTTTTTAAATATTTATAGCTGTTAGTTTGGGGATAAAATCATGCTGAGTTTGGAAGGTGTATTGCTCATTTTGGATTCTTGAAACACAAGAAATCTCACTGCTATAGTTTTTATCTTATGACTTGTGCTGAGGCACTTCAATGCCAATTTTATTCAAAGTTGTCTGATATTATCATTACAGCTGTCTAGCATTTGAGTTTGTAGGATTTGTGCAACCTTCTGATGGGACACTGTGTTGAAAATATTGTTTTACCAAAATATCTTCAATGTTTTTAGGGAAGATGAACATTAAGAATAAAGCTTGCCTAACAAAATAATTAAAATATTGTGTTACTTCTTCCTCGAACTGCTAGAGTTTGTCTAATTATGTGACAAATATTATATAGCATGCACCATTCTGCCCTGTTTTCTTTAAATATTCTCAGGGGTAGACCACCCCCAGCTCACCTAACTGAAGAAAGGATCACTCACCTGCTATTATTCAAGGCAGATGTTTGTATGTTTTCACTGCCAAATTTTCCCAGCTGCAACCACCTTCAAGTTCCGAATTTGGACTATGTGATAATTTGGGAACTTATTTCTAATACATATCAACCCGTTGTTCAATTCAATATCATAATTTGCATTATGTGCTAAATTTCCTTAATCAGCTGTTTCTGGAGATCTTTCAGTTTTTCTTGCCAGGCCACCTCTTGCTCGCTAATGGAGTTGATAAGGAAGTGAATGAATGAATAAATGAATGAGGGGAAGTCATTCATTGCATTTATTAACAACATATCAAAGTATCAACCTAATAACATTTAGAAGGACTGAACATTGTGTGTATCTTCTGGAATTAACGAGGATAGTTTGGATATGTGTTTCTTGTTCCGGACAGAGCGAGTTGCAGGTTTCTATCTCATACAGCAACACATCAGTAGTAGGATTCTTGAGGTTCAGTTGGTACACTTTGGTGCCATGTGAGCATTTCTGTATAGTTTCTAACTGATTAGCTAATCAATCAGCCAGTACTGTAAAAGGAGTGTCATCTTGTATAAGATCTTGTTTATTTATTATATATTACATTGGAACTTCTTTAGGTCTTTTGGCAAATAAATTGTAATTTGATGAATCATTGTGGTTTGGTTAGTTGTCCACTATATTAGTTTCCTCTTTTGCCCCAACCACTATTTTCCCCATACCTATAAAAAGTAACCCTGGGCGAAGTACTACGCTACGCTCCCGGAGTTTGTGAAGCTTGTGCAACTTCGCACTACGTGAGCTGCACGTAGCACAGTGCGAACACGCGTAGTGCAGTGTAGCATAGTGCAGCGGTCATTTTATGCTTGTTCGCGGTCCTCAATGTCATGTTCGCGACAGCGAGCAAGCAAAATGACATCCCGGTGAGATTCTCAACGCGGGGCGGTCAGGTTTCTCATTGTGAGTGGTTGCACATGCTCGCAACCGCTCTCAATGAGAAACTACCAGTTTGCGTTGAGAAAGCTGCCACTCGAGTAATAATCTACTCGAGCAGCAGAAAACTACAGCTCGCACTGTGCAAGATGCTGTTTTCAATGATTGCACAGTGCCGGATGCTTGTCCGCACTGTGCAATCATTGAAAACGCATCTTGCACAGTGCAAACATGCTACTACGCAGCTCGCGTAGTGCTACGTGAAGTTCACGTAGTGCGAAGTGCACTTCTCGTAGCTTCGCGTAGCGCTACTTCGCGAACTACGCCCACCCCTAGAGAAGCCAGGTTTGTTTGCACACTGACTGCTTTTTGTTCCCAATAAACTAATAAGTTAGATTGTAAAATACCCATTTACTGGAGAATGCACTACCATTTGCCTCATTAATTTGTATGAAGCAGAGGGCATTTTGATACCCCCTGTGAATGGACCTGAATGCCTAGTCCATCCTTTCATTTGCATTCCTTGACTACCAGTATTCATTTTTGGGAATGCTTAAAATGTAAAAGGAATTAGCAGTCAGCGAATGGCATCAGGGAAGCCTGAAGTATTCCCTTGAACCAGAGGCTGCCTGCTACAATCCATAGGATTGAAGTTGTCCCAAGGCAATAGTTTCCACATTGTGAATTAGTTGCTATCCCATGCTGAGTGTTGGTATTTGAGAAATGGAGTCTAAAATGTTTGATATACTGCATTTTGAATTACAAACACTGGGCTGGCCTAGTGCTCTACTGACAATTAGGAGCATCAAGATTCACTGATATGAAGGTGGTATGTTATGTTATTGGGTATTTATTATGTATGGGTGAATTTTGCGGATCTGTGGTCCTCGTATTCGCGCGCAGTGGCAAAATAAATCACGAATTAGCGGATTTTCCTGCGAACTGGCTGAATTTTTTTTGCCATTTGCAATAATGTGATGTAATGTACCCTAGTGTGTGTGTGGCGGGGCCAAACGGGCGAGGCTTCCATGCGAGTTCACATGCCTCTTGTTTATAAAGGGTCAGAGACCGATCAGAGCAGCAGATGAGAAGGAAGTAGCCTCCTGGTGACAGGAAGTACATGGGGATTGCGCTCGAGAAACTTGTGGATGGAAAGACCTCCATCAAGGATTACATCTGATTGTAGGCAGTAGATAAGGGGAGGAAGTACACCTGCCTTGTCTTGACCATGCTCACTAGTTGTTTGGGCTGATTATAATGCGTTACTGAATTTGAGCTTCAACTCGGGCACAGGAGCATCGTACCAGAATGAGTCCTGCCTGCATATTTATCCACGAAGATACCACCGTGTTGTGCCATACGTCTACTCAACTGGAGTACTTTCTACTGTCTAATCAGTAAGTGCTACCTCGTTGGGTAAATGTATAGTGCTTTTGCTACACTACAGCTGCGTAAAGGGCCAGAAGAGTTGTCTCCAGTGACCACTTGTGTCTGTAATTTTGCCACCGCGTCGAAAGGCGCAGAGGTCCCTCGAGTGAGCTGTCCATCATTTTGAGGAAAGGGCGCAAAGATGTTGCATACCCTAGTGTGTGTGTGGTCTTCCATGTGAGTTCACATGCCTCTAGTATAAAGGGTCAGAGACTGATCGGAGCAGCAGATGAGAAGGAGGCAGCCTCCTGGATACAGGAAGTACACGGGGATTGCCCTCGAGAAACTCATAGATGCAAAGACCTCCATCAAGGATTACATCTAATTGTAGGTGGTAGATATGGGGAGGAAGCACACCTTTCTAGTCTTGACCTTGCGCACTAGTTTTTTGGGCTGATTGTATTGCGTGACTGAATTTGAGCTTCAACTCAGGCACTTGCTTTATGTATATCTGTAAGTGCTTCCTGTTGAGGTTTAATTTTTGTGACGGGAGCATCGTGCGAGAATGAGTCCTGCCTCCATATTTATCCACGAAGATGCCACCCTCCATCTGCAAATCCGCTCGTGGGCGGATTGTTCGGCAATTTTGTGTGATTCGCGGAGCGCGAAATTGCCGAAAATCCGCAAAATCTGTGAGCTGAAGGGATTTTGCGCCCACCCTTAGTACTTATAACGCACAAGGATACTCTAAAGAGTGTCCCGGTGCTAAAATACCCTTTTAACACGGCACTGACTGCACCTGCCTCTACGACTCAGTTAGTGTTGGAAAAGCCAAGTTTTAAGACTTCTCCTGAAGCTGAGGAGATTCTGTATCAGTCTCATAGAGGATGGTAGGCTGTTCCATAGTTTGGTGGCCACTACTTAAAAAGAGCGACCCCTCATGCGAGAACGTTTGAACTTCGGCACGATCGACAGTTGGAGGGTTGAGAACCTCAAGGTTCTGGATGGGGCATGGTGCTGAATTCTGTTGCTAATATAAGGGGCCCCTATGTTGTGGAAAGCCTTGAAGGTCAGCACCTGGGCTTTAAAGTCAATCGTCTCTCACACCGGAAGCCGGTGCAGGGACTTTAAGTGAGGAATCATATGTGTCCTGGGGCGGACCATAAGGACGGCCATGGCCGCCACATTTTGTACCACTTGCAGACGTCCTAATAAATAATCAGGGAGGCCAAGGTACAAAAAGTCAGCATAGCTCAACCTAGACGTGACCAGGGCTTGAACCACTGTTTTTCTGTGCTCAGTTGAGAGTAGTGGAAGTTCCTCATCATTTTAGAAGGCCAAAACAGGTGCCAGACACAGTTTGCACTTGAACTTCATGGACATATCAGCATCCAGTTTAACTCCAATGTTTTTTACGGTGATGACTGGACTTGCAGGGGGGCAAGTTTTGGGGCCACCAATAGCGCCATTCCTCTCCTGTGATATGGCCAAAAAGATGATTTCAGATTTGTCTGTGTTACAAAGCAAGTGATATTGATGAAACCAGGCAAACACCTTGGACAGGCACATATTTATTTTGCTACCTCTTATTGTGTGGCCCTTCTCGTAGGTAAATAGTAACTGCGTATCATCAGCATAGGATATTATTTGAGCCCTGTATTCCTCAGCCAGGATAGCCAGAGGAGCCATATATGTTGAACAGAGTTGGGCTCAAAATAGAGCTCTGTGGAACTCCTACTTTCAACGGGGCAATAGGGGCAGAGAAGTGGGGGGACCAAACTGTCTGCTGGCGGCCTTCAAGGAAGGAGGAAAGCCATCTAAGAACCATGCCACCAATGCCACAGTCCTGAAGTCTGCACAGAAGTAAATCATGGGGCACGGTATCGAAAGCCGCCAAAAGGTCTAATAGTAATTGTACCACTTTACCTCCTTTGTCCAGGGTTGCTTAATAGTATCTGCGACATCCAACAATTCTGTGATAAAGTTGGCTTTAAATCCTGACTGGCTCAGATGCAGTACATGAGTTGTTTCTACAAAGTCTGTAACAACAGCATTTACGTACTTCTCCAATGATTTGGTGAAGAAAGGTAGCAATGATATTGGTCTAAAATTGCTGGCCACAGTGGGTTCTGCTGAAGGTTTTTTTAGGAGTGGGAGAATATTTCCATGCTTCCAGAATTCAGGCATTAGTCCCTCAGTCAAGGACAAGTTCAGAATCTGATTCACATCAGGATTAACCACCTCCGCGATAGATGCCAACACTTTCGCAGGGCAAGGGTCTAAGGGTGAACCTGATTTTAATGCTTACATAAATTTCAAAGAACTGGCCAGAGGCATGGAGGGGAACTCCCATTGGGACCCATCGGATTTGGAAAAGGCAGGGGGGAGATCTGTGGCTCCAAATGAATGCTGAATGATTTTAATGTTATTAAAAATTGTAAATCTTCCAGGATTTGTGACACAACTTTCCTAGAAAGTCTATTCTGCTTCAGGCATCCATTGTTTAAAACACTTCCTCCACCTCATCCAGACCTGGATATGCAGTGCCTACCTGAAACTCGATCCAACCAAGACATAACTGTTGTTATTTGCAAAGAACATAAAATAAGCCAAAGTACCAAGCTGGCTCAATGACATGAACCTTGATGGCTTCCAACTAAACTTTCACTGAATGCCAACTATGTTAGATTCATCCTGGACACAAACCTCACCCTCAAGGAATACAGTGGGGAAAACAGACAGCCTGGTACCAGCTCTTTCTTTTAAAGAAAGTGAAACAGATTCTTCCAGAATGAGATTTCAGAATGGTTATTCAAGACCTTGTACTCTCACATCTTGATGGTGGTAATACACTGCTGCGTGGTCTCCGAGACTCCACACTGGCACAACTTTAGTGTATCCTACACACCATAGCGCATCTCATAAAGGGCCTGAAAACTATGATCACATTACCACCATTCTGCTGGAACTCCACCTTCTTCCCGTCCTGGTCCAATCCATCTTGATACCCAGTTGCATCATTCACAAACCTATCACAGCCATAATCTCAGCTTATTTTACAGGCAGTTCACCATCTCTCATGGATCTTTGCACACCCACAGCCAGGACATCATCAGACTACAGACTAAGAAGTGTAAAAAAGGAAAAAATGTAGTAGGCCTTTTTCTTCTATGCACCAAGAATCTGGAACCACTTCCCAGTATCTATCAGGACCACCCTAACGCTGCTCCAGTTTAAGAAAGAGTTGAAGACTCGCCTCTTTGAAGAACACTACATCGCATTACTGTCCACAGACCAGTTACCTCTCCTGTCAATCATTGAGTTCATGCTTATGTTGAAATTGTGAGGACAGGTTATACCGAGATATGTAGCAGTTTAACCACTTTATAGAATAAACTGTGATATTTACAAATGATATATATATAGTTGGGAAACTAGCCATTTTACTTTGTTTTAAACATAAATGTGTGCATCAATCAAAAGGTGGTCAGTGAATCAATGAAGAGAGAAGTTGAGCTCTCTACTTCGGTTCAAATACGTTTCAGTATGTGGTTAGCTGGGGGCATGTGTGAGTATTGTGTGGAAAGGTTCATTCATTTCGCTTTGCCACAAAAATACAACTCGAGCTTCCCTGTGAACTAAAAATAAAAGACATACATATTCTCTCTGAGCTATGAATGACTAATTCCTACGTGCCTTGTTTGATGCTTCATGAAATGTGAACCCCTCTGGAACCATTTAGAACTTTTATAGGTGATGTATCTACTTTGAACTGTTTTTTATGCTTTGCCGAGTTTAATATGCATATGCGTAACCACCAAGAACGTATTCATTTTTTAGAATCGATTTGGAATCAAAGTAATCTGTGTTGCGGTTTGTATCAAAAGAAATAATTCAATTAGAAATAAAGAAAAGCTGCACCGACCAGGGTAGATTCGCACATTTCGAAGCTAGGTTGGACGCCTGTATTATGGCATTGAAGTTACTGAAAAATGAACTATCCAACAAACCTAGAGACAAAACAGTCGTAGCCAAGCTTAGATCCGATTATAACCTAGCTCTTAAGCAAAGGAAAAATGAATTACGTGAGGAAGCATGGGAGCGGTTGGATCTAGCGGCTGCATCGAACAACTGTACCCTTTTTTGGGCAGTAGTAAATAGCCCCTTTTTAAAAGACGATAAACTTCCCGTGTTAACCTCAAACGTGGGTAAGGAGTCGTGGGTACAGCACTTCTCCGATATTTTTAACTCTAACACGGTAACATTGTCGACAAGTTGCTCTTGGCCAGTACTTGATTTAGACATCACCTTACAGGAGGTCCTAAGTTGTATTAGGGCTAGCAAGGGTGGCAAGGCCCAGGGACCCGATGGCGTTCCAGTCGACATGTATAAATTTGCACCTGAGACTTGGGGACCAGTATTGGTCAAAGTTTTTAATGCTGCTGTTCGCTATACTTTCCCGTGCACCTGGTCTGAATCCATAATAGTCCCGATCCATAAGAAAGGGGACCGGGGAAATGTTAAAAACTACCGGCCAATTTCATTGTTGGATTCGTCTGTCAAAATTATGAGTCGTGTACTCCTCGTCCGACTAGAAGAGTGGGCTGAGTCTAATCAGATAATGACAGACTGTCAATATGGGTTCAGGAAAGGTAGAGGCTGCATTGAACAATGCTTAAACCTGGAGCTCCTGATAGGGAAATATACCCGAGCTAAAAATGGTTCGCTCTATCTATGTTTCGCTGACCTGAGCAGTGCTTTTGACCTGGTAGACCACGCCATATTGTGGACTACATTGCTAGAAATGGGAGCACCTAGGGAAATTATATACTTCTTGGCCCGTTTATATGAGAGGCTTAGCTCGTGCGTCCGTTATGGGCCCTCGGGCGAATGCACAGATAAATTTAGGGTCAGGAGAGGTATTAGACAAGGGTGTGTTTTGGCCCCTTTGCTTTTCACCTTGTTTATTAATGAAATTGATTCAATCCTAAAGGAGGTACCAGCGGACGCCCCTAGAGTAAACACAAGCTCCATCCCCGTGTTACTCTATGCGGACGACGCTGTGCTGCTCTCCAGGACCCCCCGGGGCCTACAGCTTCTGATAGATAGATTTGTGGCCTTTATCGAAAAGAGAAAGCTGATCATTAATAAAAGCAAGACTTATGTGATGGAGTGTGGAGCTAGTAAAGCCAAGACTAAAAAGCCCTATAGGTATCTCATTGACGGTCAAGAGGTGCAGTGCGTGGAAAATTTTTGCTACCTAGGGGTCAACTTTTCTAAAAATGGCCGCTGGGACACCGAGCATAAGGTGGTGCGTGATAAAATGGCCAGGAGTGCAAATGGAATATTTGCCTTTGCAAGTAAGTTAGGTAATAGAAGACCTAAAGCCATGCTTAAGATCTTCGAAGCCAGGTGTCTATCTGCTGCCCTGTACGGAGCAGGGGTATGGGGAGTATCCAGGGCAGAATCCCTGCAGGTAGAAGAGAATACATTTCTGAAAAAATTACTGTGTCTCCCGACTTCTACTGCTAATAGTCTGGTGCATAAAGAATTAGGACTATGCCATCTAAATGATTTACTATTATTGAGACCTTTGATGTTGTGGCGTTCTGTCTGGACTAAAGACGAAGTTGCATTTAATAGGACTATCATTGAGGACTGCCTTCGTCTTGACTATTTTCTCAGAATCCCTTGGATTAAATACATTATTGAATCTTTTTCTAATGTGTTTGGGTTTGACGTTGCTTCAGATCATTGTTCTGCTTCAGATCTCTCTAAAAAGAGTCTGAAATCAATCTTTTTAAATCATTGTGCAGAAAGACGGGCCACGGATGATCTGAAGCTTTCTACCTGTGTACGTTATAACCATTTGAATGAATTTGTGGGCCTACATCCATACCTCACCCAGGTAACCAAAGGGCAACACAGGTTTGTTCTTACCAGGCTGAGGATGGGCACGGCCCATCTATTGGTTGCATTCCCTGAGATTAAAACACGCCCCACAGGTCCATGTCGGTGTGACAATATTTCAGAACAAAGCACAGAGCACTTTCTACTTACTTGTAACTTGTATAGCGAATGTCGTAAATTCTTTTTAAAACCTTTATTTATTAAATTCGGAGCCAGAACTGTTAAAGCGGCAATGAAACTACTTTTTAACATGAATCATCCTGACATCTGTTTTTATACAGCCAGTTATTTACTCAGGGCCATTACTTATAGGAAAAGCATGATTTTTTAACATTTTTTATACAACATTTTACTCATTCTAAATCTTTTTAAGTGTCTTATTCAATTTATTATATGTACTCTACTGTATTTTCTTTCTTAGTGATTGCGACTGTCTTGGAAATTTTTAACATGTTTTCTGTATGTATGTACTTTTATGGACATGATTTACATGTTTCCGAATAAAGTTTACTGAATTGAATTGGACTAAGCTCCAAGGCTTATCTTGATGAGTCTCATTACAGTTGTTTTGCCCAGCAGGTTTTTATACGGATTCCATTGGCCCATCAATGGTCCACTTAAAGCGATCCATGCTTCTACATTCCACAGCCTCATGCAGAAGGTGTCACTGAATCCGATGCTCTGAACGTCTCCTCGGGGGTATCCGGCAATGAGGCAATGAAGCCCTTGTCTCGATTACAATTGAAATGCCAGCTGTTGTTGGAAATTCAATGCATAGGGTCACCAGAGCATTTGCAGCAGGTAAGTGGTGCATTTTTCAGTGGAACTGTATTACTGCTCTTGGTTAAAGCAGCGATGCCAGGTGATGCTGTGCTAAGCCACCCCACACGCGCAATTTCCAAGGTCTACTTTGAGTGAATAGGGCACTGAAAATTAACCCACTCGATGGCTACTAGAGAGAGCAGTTCTTCGTGCGTCACTAGTGCTCTAAGGCTATTTTTTAACTGTTAAAGCAGAAAGCATGCATGTTCATGTTTTTCTCTGAATTATTTCTGAATGAAATACAGTGAAGTTGCAACTGCATTTTGCACTATTCGCCTTTGATAGTAGATAAATTAAAGATAACAAGACACATTTGTGATTGCATTCAATGAGTTATTTTTAATATAACGAGCATAAGGAAGCGCTGATCTGATCAGAGGGGTGTTATTTCCAGCTGTGCTTCCACGCACTGGAAGGCTGGGGCAGTTTCATTCAGGCCACTTACTGTGGCAATTAGCATGCTTCCTTTTATCACCATTACATCAGATCATCTAAATAAGGCTGTAATGAAGAAAAATCCACACTGAAAACAGGGTCCTGTTTAAACAAGCCACTAATCTCATCAACTTCACTTCCACTGTGGCAGGAGCCATGAATGCCAGAGCCAGGGGAGAGGACATCCTGTGACTAGGCTGAGTGAAATTAACCAAGTGAACGGGACTCAACATTTGGAGTGAAATTTAGAAAGTGATTTGGAGCCAACATTTTTCAGTGGAAATGTGTAAGTCCCTGAAGAGACTAGTTCACGTCCCGATGAGAGTCATCATCCAACATATGCCAAGGTAGGATCACAAGCCGAGCATGTGAATGGCACACACAATAGAGTGCAGGAGTTTTCGTCCCCTTTAATATTTAGGGGCATATGTACAAGCCCCTATTGCCACTGGAACGTCACTTTTTGTGATGTTTCCGTGGCGATAGGAGCTTTGCCTTATTTACAAGGCAGTATTAAGCCACTTAACATGGCCTAAAGCTGGGTGGGCAGTGGGTGTTGCGGTGGGCTTTTCACCGCAACACCCATAGATGTTTGATGCAGCGCCCTATTCACAAATACAGCATTAATATTAAGCACTGCCAAAATTAATACCAGGGAAAACCTTGTCTCAACTTGGCGAAACGAGGAGAAATGCTTTATTTTTCCTCGTTTTTTATTTTTCCATGTGTGCTGTGTTGTGCAGCACACATGGAAAAAGCAAAATGCCATGGATAGTTTATGTGTAGGATGGTGACCCTTCCTGCACATCAACAATCCTTACAAAAATGACATTTTGAAACTTCCAAGTGTGCTGCATAGCAGCACACATAGAAGTGACAAAACGGCATTTAAAGATTGTTTATGTGCAGGAAGGGTCACCATCCTACACATAAACATTCTTCCCCTGCACACAGACACCCTTGCACTATGATGCAAGGGTGCCTGTGTTGGTGCTACACTGATAAGTGTAGCACCAGCACAGGTGGAAACGCAGGGCTGCACCATATTCTTGTATATATGGTGCAGCCTTGCCTTTCTGAAGTGGTGGAGTGAGGCGTTAAGCCATGACAGCTAACACCTCATTACGCCACTTCTTTGTAAATGACCCCCTTAGTGTGGTCAAAATACTGTGCATGACTACAAAATCATAAGGTCACAGGGTACCTTGCCTCCAGTTGTGTTTGCAAGTGGTTTATATTCAGACTTTCTGCTTCCCCCTGGCAGAACAATATCTCTTTCTGGTTTTCTGTGGACATTTTCATAAATACAGGGCCATTTGTAGTTATTGCCCTATGTGAGCCATTCTAGGCTATGCAGAGCTCGATCAGGATGTTCTTCTCCTTCAATGGGTAAGAGGCCCAAGTGGTGCCATGTGAGGACTGCAGGCATTTTCTGGGAACAGGCAAAAATATCACGAATAGCATATACATATTTTTTTTTGCAGAGTTATAATATAGCGTGTACTTGACCCGAAGGAATCGGTTATCAGAGTGCTTTCCACGAGCACCAGTTGCTTTACATGAGGACACATTCATTTTTGTTAGGCACGGGATATTAAGTGAAACGCCCAGAATCACAGGATGTTGTGCGTCCCTGCTGAGACTTGAACCCAGTTCCCCAGATTTGAGGTCGAGCGCCCTAGCTGTTAAGCCACATTTTTTACCCTACAGCAGTTCAGCACTGCAAACTGCGGAGCGGGCGCCTAAAACAGACAGCAAGCTGATAAATTTGAATGCGTGCAACCTGCTAGGATTGTCACTAATTGTGTTTCCTGTGTCTTTGCGTTTCTTTTATGAAACGTTGTCCTTCTGCATCCATGCTTGCTTGCTTTTCAATGTGTTACAAAAAACGTTGACAACATGTGTGTCTAGAAAGCATTGGGAGGGCGAATCCAAAATTGAATACCCCAGTTATGAATACCCCGTTCTTTTGGACCGCAGCAGACAATATGTGGAACAAGATGTCTGTACTGGGTCACACAGAGCGCCAGTCATGGAAGATGAAACACAACTGATCCCGAGTGAAATGTTTTTGCTACTGTCGCACTTTCGCATTATGCTGATGGCCATTCTGTAACATTGTATAATCAACAGTTTGCCTGGGGAGATCTGTATCTCAGGCGCGTTGGCAAAGGTTGTGGAGCGAGAGCAGAACCCGTATTGCCCTTTGTATTGCTGGCTATGAGTTGTTTAGTGAAATGTATCTCAAGTGAATTTTCTTGGTGCCAAGGCAGGAAGCCATTTTCTCTTTGTCCTCATGCCTTCTCTTTCCATGCATTTTACTTGTCTACCAGTTTGTGAAACCAGTGTGTGTGTGTCTGTGTGTGTGCGTGTATGTGTTAGGTGATCATTCATCTTTTGTTCACTAGCCACCTCCTTCCTTGCCAAGCCATGTGCTTATCCACCGTTTTGTGATATCTGTATGTGTGTTGGGTAATCACTTTCTCTTTTCTCTCTGTATCTTCTCCTTTCCTGCCATGCAATAAGCTACTCCATTATTTTGTGAAACGTGTGTGCTGCATGCATATATGTGTTCGTATTTGTGTGTATGTACAATGACTGATTTTTTTATTTGAGCATTTTCTGACACTTCTTTAAAGCCTTTTAATTGGCAGCATTGAATGATAACGTCCTTTAGATGCCACATACATTTTTACACATTTATTTGTTTCTTTTGTGATATTTAGAGAATTGTGCTTGTTGGTTGTTTGTAGTCTGTAGGCCGTTGTTATTTTTTAACTTAATTTAGTTGACTTTTGCCAGCCTGATCCATGGGATGTTGTGGCTGCTGTCTCATCATACGCATTGTCTTCACCATCTTCTCCTCCAAGAAGAAGAAGCAAACTCCTCAATCTTTTCAAAGCTCTCCTTCAGATGAAAGTGACATGGGGTGGCCCCACAAAGTCCACCATGGGAGACAAAGCATACTGGAGGTTTCAGAAAGTACAGTTGGCCATGAGGAAGCTGAAACAATCACTGTTCGCATTGAGAGTGGCGCTGAGGAAGTGCTATCACTCTGCACTTCCAGAGCTAATTATTCAAGGCATCTGTCTGCATGTCACAATTTTGATGTAGTCAAAGCAGAAGTCACTCAGATGCCAACATGATTGCGCTGAGGGTGCATCACATTTTATGGCGCTCTGGCAGCACAGAATACTGACCCATATCTACAAAGCCACGCAAAGCCACTATGTAAGGCTTTTCATGGCCTCGTAGATTTGGTGTAAGACAACTCAGAACAAGTTGCTGCGTTACCTTACACTGTGTCAGTTAGGCGTTCCATGAGCGTTGTGGTGGGTGTTCCCACGCAACACCCTTGCATTCTGATGCATTCCCTGAATTACATGGATCTGAAAACCTGGAAATGAGTCATGTGCCCACTTGATTTGGTGCAGGGCAGGGCAGCAAAAACACTTGAGGCACTGCCGTATGCCAAATCATTGTAAACAAAACCTTAAGGTTTATTTAGCAAGCTAATAAAGTCCTTGAAAAAGCAAGTACTGAGTCATGAAAAACACCATATCATACATGATTAAATGCATATGTGATCAGGACAAGCTAAGGAGAGAGAAGATGGTGGCAGATCTCATGTTTGCCCTTGCAGCAGGCCCATTTGTGTACCATGGAAGAGACCTTTAACATTGATAATGTTGAAGCTTCTGCTTGGTCTGTTACTTTTCATCTAGAGATAGTAAGCTCAGACACTGTCATACAGATAGTACATCTGTGCCATTATATTAGACCCAGAGTAAAAACATGTCTGCTTGTAATGGTTGGATTATCAAGAAAGTGTCCAAACTTTGGGGCTTATTTCCAAGCCCCTTGCGCCACCAGTCCATCACAGTAACCGTAAGACCAACGTTTTTCAACTTTTAAACCCCTGTGCAGTGGCAGGAATGTTGACAGACCGGAAGAAATTGAAAAGGATTCTGGTGAACCTGTGTCTGGAGGGAATGGACTCTCAACTTGCTCATCTTGGGCTCTGTTTGATTCTGACTCCAGAGTCAGTGATACTGACTTCCCCACTTCCTGTAGAGGGGTAGTAGAGGGTGAACTTGCTGGGTCATCAAAGGAAGAGGGCATGCTTAGATTCCTTTGGACTGTTTCATGATGGAGGTAACATAGAAGTGGTACCCCAGGTGTTAGTCAAACACATAGGCATCTGGCCTTGGGTGCTTGGGAAGTGCAGGTAAAGTGAACAATTTACTTTATGTACCATTGGGAGCTGCTGCCAGAAGGGCTCGCAGGTCAGGAGATCCTCTAACAGGTGAACAAAAGGGCATGTCTAGAGACTCTATAGCCTAGTGCTATAGAAAGAAAGAAGCAGGGGTGCCCCAGGACTGTCAAT
This sequence comes from Lissotriton vulgaris, assembly GCF_964263255.1. NCBI lineage: Eukaryota > Metazoa > Chordata > Amphibia > Caudata > Salamandridae > Lissotriton > Lissotriton vulgaris. Next base: position 994,451,882 of record NC_141698.1, read on the forward strand.
TTAGTCAAAATGAACCCATATAGAAAACAATATATACAGTTAGAGGCCAGGAGGCCCGGAAATCACATTTCTTTTGGCTGCAACACCAACAAGAGGTAGCAGCTCTTGTGGCAAATATATTTACATCCATGTGCACAGGTGGGAGATATGAAAGACCAGAATAAGTTCTCTGTATCTACTGGGGAGACATGAGGTTTCGATGGCCTTGAGAGACCATGATTGTTAAGCAAATAACATACTCCAATTAGACGTTAGGGCTCTTTAAGAACATCAGAGCACCATTGCTTGTGCCAAGGGACCCTGGCGGGATCCCATCCCATTTAACCTGGGTACCACTGACTAAGCTCTGATTCCTGCTCCCTCATTCTTACCTCATTGGAGTGGGAAAGCAGGGAAATACAGCCTTCCCCACCCCCGCAGCCTGGAGATGTGTATGGATGTCCTCAGATACCCACTTTTGATCTCAAATGGTGTTTCATAGTTTAATTATCTAGAGAGAGAATGACAAAAGGAAATATTCACATTACTACAGTGCCTCAAAGGTGACTTTGTGCACTGTAGTTCCCAAGGCATGCACTCATTTGACTATTACCTGTGGTGGCCTTGGAGGGCAGAGGCTTCACCCACAGAATCTGCATACCTTTTCGGTCTGCAGGAGAATGTCAAACCCTGAGGTAAGCTGCAGCATGAAATTAGAAGTGATCACCCAGCTCATTAAATTCATGACCCATTGAGAGGCATTCTCTGCAGCAAGCCCTCCCAATTGATGGGGCTTTAGGTTGAGATGTTCTGGAATGCATGCACAATTCCGTCTAGATTTTTCTTCTTTAGTGGACACTTTGGTTTATAGGTAGAAATAAGGCTTTCATTAAATGTTCACTGTCTTGTGGTGTTAGCTATTGTAGGAATGTCAAAGTCAATAGCAATGGCAGTTTTAGTTATAGTTGAAATGAGTGCCTCTTTCAATACTTTTAAGAAGTATTTTCTAATTTGTGAAATATTTCACTGATACAGAAGGGCTCATGTTTTGTTATGCCTGACTTATATGAAGTTCACAGAGCTGTTAAAGAATATATGGGGAAAGTGTTTTTTTGGGTCTAAGGTTATCTCCTGTGTGGGTTGTTAAAGATGGCTCTAGTCTGTATTCAGAGGGTGACTGCGACCTTTCCTGGTGGCACACCTGCAGTTTTCAAGACCCTTCAGGGTGTGCCCCAATTTTGTTTACACCTGCCAGTGTGCACATATTTGGAATTTTGGCCATAATACTTATGTTTGTGAGTAATAAAGTACTTTTTTCCTATTGAAAAGAAAAAGCACTGACTTGACATTAAGAAAGCCTTGGACTTCTCTGCCTCACTACCCTGTGAATCTAGTGCTAAAAGGGCCACATGTTTCGTAGTTTGTGGTCTGTGGCACATGGACCCTGTACACCAAAAGAAAATTGGGACCTAGTAACTTCTCATTGTGCTGGGACCATCTAACCCAGATTTCACACCACCATCCTCTGCAGAGCACAGTTGTGGCTCCAGCATCACATTACAACACCAGTACCCGCCACAGGTACAAAACAACCTTTCCAAGTCATACCCTCAGCTAAGAAATCAACTGAGTAGCACCCCAAGTAAAATGCCAGTTTCTCGGTTGCTTCTTATGAGTTCAAAGACTTACATTAAGTGCACAGATGCAGGAAACCCACTAGGAGTGACTGTTAGCTATGATAACAGAGAAGATATGACAGGAGTACATGGATGACAAAACAAGATTCACAGTAGATCAAGAGCCATTGAACTGTTGCCATAGGTAAAGGGAACAGTGTACACAACTCATAAAGCTAGCAATAGCATGCCTATCATCTTGTACTATCAGTGTACCCTCTGAGCAAATTTTCAGTCCATCAAAGACATCATACCCCCTCACGGCCAGTCTATTTCTAAAAAATATGGCGAGACCCAAAATGCTTTAAATAAACAGGCATTTAATCCCCAAAAATTATAAGACTCCAGAAGACCCAACATTGGTAGAGGAGGAGAAGGACCATTCCTGAGCAATGATAAGTATAACGACTAGTACTTCAGGCATAGACACTGTACATGTAGATGAACGGTACTTTAAACTCAATGAGTGGTATCTAAAAAAGAAAAAAGTAAAAAAGATACTTGGAACAAACAGAATTAGTTTTTTTTATATTCAATGTGCTAAAAGATGTAAATAAAACAATTAAATAGTGTGCTCAGAAGCCAAGGCACATATAACCAAGAGCACAGTCATTTAGGTGTGGTGATAAACGAAGACAGCCAATTCAACTTCAGATACTTCCATTTCCTGGCAGACATAATTCTTCATCCATCTCTAACATTTAATTTCAAGAATATAAGAGTGAGAGGAGAGCATGCTTGTGTGTGTCTCTTACAAGGAAAAAGAAAGACTTATTTACAACTCAAGGTTGTAAGCAGGTGGTTTATGATAATTAAAGAAGGCAAAATGATTTCTGGTATGCATGTGAGAGGTTTAGTTAAACTTGCTTTTTTTAATGACTTGCCAATTTTTTTATGCACATACTCTTCCTGGCTGTGTATGGTTCTGAAATTGTCTTATTGTTAACTGCACAGCGACAAACTTTCAGTCTGTCATCCCTTGTTTCATCTAAGACCTCTCAGTTTACCTGATTCCAGTCCCAAAATCTGTCATTTCCAAATTAGCAGGCCTCATAGTTATTGGAGAAAAGAAACTGTGCTTGCCCAGTCTACCACAGGCATGAGAAGGACCCCTTTCTTGCGACCTACTTACAGTGGGTAAAGAGACAGAGAATTACCACCCTCTAGATTGGAAACAGGTGATTCATTTATGCAACCAAGTGGCTCAAATGGCAAATGCAAAGTGGTTAATGTGCTGCAAGGAGCTTAGCTAATCTAGATTTTTCAACTTTTAGGTGATCAATTAATTATTCATGGTGCATGCTGCCTCGTGTCTGATAGAGATGCTAGACATACCTGTAGTTAACAGAGCTTATACCAGTGCCTGCGCTTCTGTCTGTCATCTCATTGGCTCATCTAAAGCCTGGCAGGAGTTGTTTACTTTGACTCTCAAATGCGGTCCTTTAATTTTCTCATGCAAGAGACTGTTAGAAACTCAGGAAGGAGCTCAAAAGGATACTTTATTTGCAAGTCTGTCCCTTGAGACTCTTAGCTAGAATCCTGGGTCTCCTCTCCTCAACCATTCAAGTGATCTTTCCAGGCCCTTTACACACAGGGCCCTCCAAAGACTCTTACACTCAGATGACCTCCTTGGACGAAGACTCGAGGAAAGAACTGTCTTGGTGGCTAAATAATGAGGAAGCCTGGAATGGCAAAGCCATCTTTGGGGGATGCCCAGATTTGATAATAGAGTCTGATGCGAGTCGAGGGTTGGGGTGCCTCGTGTGGCAACTTTTCAACAGGAGGTCTTTGGACACCTGAAGAGAAGGAACTGCATATCATTTGCTTGGAACGCCTAGTAAGCTCCTTTGCGGTTCAGAGTTTTTCCCAGAACTCAGTCAAGTGCTTGATAATGTTAAGCATGGACAATGTCTCTGAAGTGAGACATGTCTGTCAACAAATTGGGGGGACAACATTCTAAAAGTTGTATTACCGAAGTAGCAAAAACCTTCTGGGATTATTGACTGAACAGGGGACTGTCCGTCACAAATCGGAACATATCCCTTGTTTGAACAATGGAGTAGCGGACTGGTTCTCCAGAAATTTCAGGGATTTCAGCAACTGGAAATGAAACAGACAGATATTCATGACAATCCAAGACAAATGGGGTCCTTTCGGGACAGATCTTTTTGCAGACCATATGAATACTCAGCTGATGAATTTCTTCAGCTGGAAGCTGGATCCTCGAGCAATAGGGGTGGATGCCTTCCTCCAGGACTGGCAAGGCTAAAGCCATATGCCTTCCAGTCATTTGTCATGCTTCCTCGTCTTCTCTTACATGCTTGCCGGTACCTTCAGAATATGGTGGTGATAACCCCTCTTTGGAGGTCTCAGGCAAAGTTCCCTCTCATCTTGGAGATGGCTATGGACTTCCCTATTCTAATATCTCTTTTTGAGGAATTACTCCTAGGTCCTCACGGCTAATCTCACCCTCTCATAGATCAAGGGTTATTGATTCTGACAGCCTGGAAGATTTCAAGCGACAATGGCAAATCCCTGGCCTTTCGGCACATGCTTTTCAACTCATATCTGAGTCTTGGGCATCTGCAACAAGGAAAGCATATCCATTGGCTTGTAATAAATGGGTTCGCTAGTGTCTTTCACGACGCTACGATCCTGTTTCAACTGATGTAATACAATTTGTTAACTATCTATCGGAACTCTTCACTTCTGGCCTAAGTTTTAGAACTGTTAATGTCTATAGATCAGAAATAGCTGCAGGTCATTCCTTAGTTGATGGTGTTTCAGTTGGTCAAAGCCTTCTAACAAAAAACATTATGAGAAGCATGCATATTCTTAATCCTTCAACTGCTAAATATTCAGCCTTAATGGACGTTAAATTGGTATTAAAACTTATTTCTTCTTGGGGAGATAACGCTAACCTCTCTCTCAAACGCATTTCTTATAAGCTTACTTCTAACTTACTGTAATACTTTGCTTGGTTTCTTTCAGACAAACCTCAGATGTTAAGGTTTTAGATGTCTCTAACAGATTACAAACCTGAAGGCATTTTTGTTTTACCTTAAGATGCGAAATAAAACTATGTCTTCCTCTACTTTCTACCCTTTCTTTTCTCTTAATAAAAGTCTATGTGTTGTTAATTGTCTCAGAGGGTATGAAAAAAGGACGGTAAGTCTTAGAGGAGTTGGAAGTCAACAGCTGATTTTTCATAGATCTCCCCATAATGCAGTTTTTTGTCCCACGCTTGCTAGATGCGTCAAAGAAGTGATGAGTAAAAATGGTGTTTAGGTGGAGGACTCCAGGATATCCTTAGAGCAGCTGACTAGTCAAATTAAAAAATTGTTTAAGAATTGTTATTTCAGACCAATCAATAATGTGATTGATAATGTACTTGCTTCACTTTGAAATTGCATAATGTTGGCCTCTGTGATGTGCCATAAAACTTAGATTTTTTCACAGCCTGGTGGGCAGAAAATCTGGATTTTATTGAGGACACGGAGGCCAAGATTATCCCTCCACTTTGTAACCCTCCCTAGGGATTTTATATTCTGACCTGGTATGTTTTTTTTCTTGCAGAATTAGAAGTCTATGGATTCTTTAAGATTGGAATTATTCGTCTACGGATTGTTTAAGAATGGAGTTATTACACATCAACTTTAAGTCATGTTTGTTTCTGAGTTTATTCTTGTTCACAGCTCCTGACAAAGAAGGAAGATGACTGCATGTTCATAGGGTTTACACTGTAACGGAATGTTATTGAAGTTCTATATTCTCTTCATTGTTACTGCTGAGCTGTGGCAATAAAGGAAAATTTGCATAATTTTGGCCTCCGGGTCCTTAATAAAATCGAGATGTTCTGCCCACCAGCCTGTGAAAAATCTAAATTTTCTCATGCTTTATGTCCTTTGCAAAGAAAAATGTCTCTTCTGCTCTGTTGGTCAGTCATGCTCCAAAGATTGATAATGTCAGTATCCATTTGCACCATTCTTTATATATTATGACATTTCCTTATTAATATAATTTTAACAGTGTGTGTTCTCCCCATATTGTTTTTGAGGCAACTAATAAGGAGTCTCTGGGCTAACAAAGAATGGTTGAATTGTGTTAACGAGATGTAATCTTCATTCCATGGCAGATGTTCCACGTAAACTTGAGTGACTAGTTGCCATTTCTTACTGTCTCAACCTTACTCTAATTCCCCTTATCTGTCATTTGTTTGAATCCAGGTCACAATGCCCCTAGTAGTGAGCTCTTTTGTGCTTAATACATTTCCAACATCAACATTGATCATACTTGGGAGGGGGAGGGTGTGAAAGGGATGGGCAAATTTGTTGATTTGCTAATAATATTGGTGGACTTTCACATTTCTGCATTGCATGTGACAGTGTCTCAGCATGTTTAGTTTACCCCTTATTGTTTTACAGTCATGCAAATCAGTCAGGTAGGAGTCTAGTTAAAGGTGAGATGGTCACAAAGTGTTAATTTACTACTAACAAATGCAGGCTGTTATCAAGTGAAGCTCATTGCAGGTTTTTCTAGTTTCAGTGAGATATGATGAGGGACAATCCTAAACATTTTTATTCACTAATAACTGTGGGGCCATTTCACAGATTTGCACTTAATTTGGTGAACACTTGCATGTTTTAAAGAAGTGCTAACATGTGGAGTTTCATGCAGCTCCGTCAAGTGGAACATGTGTTAATTTGCTGAAAAACGTTGGCCTCTTTTGATACTTTTTAACATTTGTCATGAATTTATATGTTTAGCATACTTGTGGTGTGTTTAAGTTAAGCCTAGTAATAGCTTCCTACTGGCCAGATGTACAACCAGTTTTTGCATGCGCAAATGGGTTTGCGACCCGTTTGCGCATGCAAAAACCTACATGGACAGTGTACTAACACTATTTTACGAGCAGCAAAAAATTGCGACTCGAAAAATGGTGTTTTGCGACTTGCTATAACAAAGGAGGGTTCCCTTTCTAATAGCGACTCACAAGCCATGTATGAAAGTTTTGCGACCGCAATTGCAGTCGCAAAACACTCGCAAATTACCACCCTGTTCAAGAGGGTGGTAATGGAATCGCAAATTGGAAGGGGTCCAAAGGTGACCCCTTCCCCTGTGTGATTGGCTATAAAAATATTTTTTAAGGGCAGGCTGTGTTCTCAGGGTCCACTACCTGCCCTTAAAAAAGGAAATAAAAAAGTTTTTTTTTTTTTAAATGCATCCCCGGCTGCATTTAAAAATAAAAACTGCTTTATTAAGAAGTAGTCCCAGACATTAAGGCCTGCTTAGCCCAGCAGGCCACCATCCCTGGGAGAGCCAGCCATTCCCAATAGGGTTGCAAATTTTGAGTGGCTCATTAATATTCATGAGCCTCGCATTTTGCAACCCCATTGGGAATCGCTAACAGTGTCTTTTTACACTGTTGTACATTGGCTTTTACGAATCGCAATTGCGACTCGAAATCTTTAGCAATTTGCGAGTCACAAAAGCCAATGGTCGTACATCTGGCCCCATGTTTTTTGCTGATCAGGTAAGTGGGGGGTGATGTTGCACAAACTGGGGAGTAGGGGGCAATTTGTTAATAACTTTGCCACAATTTCAAGAAACTATACTTAAGTTGAGAGACCAGAATGTAGCATAAAATCTGCCTGTGCTTCTACAACATGATACAGAGGCATTATCATTCACATACTGACACCTACCACGTATATCCTTACAACTACCATTAAAACAGTTTTATCTTTTGATCTAAAGAAAACACAATTAATATTAAGTTGAGTTTAGCCTTGGTCATAATACTTTCACATCAGTTTAAACAATGTCAGAAATTCACTTTGAAACCACATCTTAAAATGTCATTACATTTGCAAAGATGTCATACTATATTAGTAGTCATCCCATTCATAATGTAAAAGTTATGTGTTTTTACATATTACTGGTGAGATCATTTATATTATTTGTGAAGCCATCTGCTAAGGGTGATGGCAGGGGTATTGCATTTAGTGTGTGACTGGCGGTTTTGCAAGTCATGGATTGCATACCAAATCATAGCTAGCAAATTATATTTTTTTAACAGTTTTAATTTTTCATAACTGTCGTTTTTCTGTGTTTTCAGTGAACTACAGAGATTGGTAATATATTTGCATACAGTGTTGTAATCAATCCTATTCACAGCTTATCATTACCAATAATTTGCAGTCCATGTCTTGGGATGTTTAATGATACACTTCATCCAACTTCAATGAATGTATTCTCTTTCCTCTGCATCTCTGAGGTTGACTTTGCACAGCAGGAGTTTGCTTTGATGGATTTTTGTAATTGTGTTCCATCTTGGACTTCTATTCTCTACACCAATATTTGGATGTGGATTTTATGAAACAAAACACAAAGATTTATAGAACAGTATTTGTTTCTGCTTGTTTCTGCACCCATTTAGGTTGCTTAGTGGTATTTCTGCATTCTCTGTTGTCTTTACCTGCTGGAACCTAAAACACTCTTTCTCAATATTAACCTTTAAGTGTCGCCCCATGGTGAAAGTTCAAAGTCCTTCTTGCCCTTAAAAAGCTTCTGGTCACAGTGTCTGCGGGAGACCCGCCTCACATGAGCAAATCATGTGTCAGCATCTCCACTTACTTTCACAGTTCAAAGAACTTCCTCTTCTTCCTCTTGGAGGCCCGGTGAAAGTCTAGGAATATCCTATTGAACTTTGGCAGCCATTGCTCAGAATTGTAATATAGCCGTCACTTCAATTATGAAGTGTGCAGGTGCCATTTCCCAGGTAAAGTAGAGGTTGTGATTCCTGTTCCTATGGAACAGGAACCTTTTAATGCGCTGGAAGGTTCTGTGAAGTTCCAACAAAGGAAGCCGCATTACTTGACAACACAACTGATGTGACCACAAAGGATGCACAAGCAGATCGATATCAGAAAACTGTGACAATTGCGCCGCAAGGTACAAGTCGAGCATACACTCGGATGAGCACCATAAATAGTGAAACACAGACTTCACTCTGAAACCATATGGGCCTGACGGACCAAGACCAGTTCTTGTTTAGTTTCAGTAAAAAGGACTCTCCAAAATACTGTATCATGCATTCACGACACAGTAGCCCATGCAGTAGTCCCATCTCCATTCGGCCTCATTGTGCGACATCCATTGTGGAGCCCCAAAAATAGATCTTAAATAGCAATAAAGAGCAACAGTAAAATCGGAATGCCTCCAAAAACGTTTGAAGTTAAGGAATGTAGAAAGGACGGTGTAACTCTAAGCAGATTCTGGAACATAGAAACCAGGTCAGACCCAATCACTTTAAAAAAGTGTGCCACTCCTACTGCATTAGAAGTGTTAAAACTACGGTGTACAAGCTCACCCAAGTGTTGGGACAAATGAGTACTTAAAAGTGAGTGCACCTCTGACAAGGAACAGGCTACTTGGAGATCAAAATATTCTCGGGCCGATCTGAGAGCTTCATCATTTTGAAACTATAAGGTCTTGAGTCAGCTAAATTTATCAAAGTTAATTTTGGCAACAAAGACTTTCGGCCACAAATTAACTTCTCTGACAGCATTTGCCAGAGGATAGAGAACATACATTCAGCAAGTTACACCCCTAGAATCAGTGAATACATAAGGGACACCTGGTACCATCCCAACACAACCTTGAACACTTAATATTGTAAAGCTTCCATTAGGAAGCAACAAAAATGTATTATTGATCAACTGTATGGGAACACCCTTCAAATACCATGCTAAGTTATCCACAGAAGCATTACAAATACCATGAAGTGTAATCTCTTGGCAAACCAAGGAGTAACCCAAAGAAGCACCACAATTGTGGAGACTAACAAATACCTCTTTGTTTTTGTGCATGAATCTGTACTAAAAAGGGAGGAACTAAGCTTTATGTGAAAAATGTCTAGCCATCTCCTTGTATCTGCCTACTTGAAAATGCTGAGGACATGATGTAAAATGAAACTTGGGAATCAAAAGAGACATGTGTTAGACCTGGCATCATTGGCATGATTTTCTCTATCTTTTTGCCTCTGCCTCCTGTATTTTTGACTGATATGCTGGACTTCTTTTTTGCTGGTTTAGGTACTCTGAGCACTTTACCACTGTTGATCAGTGCTTAAGTGCAAGTGCTCCCTGTTTAAAGTATAATTTTGCACGATTGGTATATTTGATTTACTGATAAATCTATTGGAAAGTGAAGGTTGTGCGCTCATGGGCCTGTAAATCAAAGGCTACTAGTCAGCGTGCAGTACTGGTTGTGCCACCCACATGAGTAGGTGTCTCAGGCCTGCCATTGTCTGTGAGTGCAGTTTTAAACTGTCATGTTGACCTGGCAAGTGCACCTACATACCAGGCCCAAACCTTCCCTGAACATCACTGCTGCAAATTTTGACCTGCCCTGTGGTGCCAAATCCAGTTGTGGGCACTTGGAGTATTTTCCTGCTGCAAAGACCTGCTTGAAACCATCAAAATAAACACATCACCCTTCCAGCTGCAGTTTTCTGATGCAGCACAGTTGTGCAGGAGAAAGTTCACTGCAACATGTGTCCGAAGTCTGAGAGCCCCTCACTGACTCCAACACAGGCCCTGCTGTGTGGCTGAAGGAATTGATGCATTGTGGGATCACAGCTCAGGGAAATGATGCAGCATCTGTTTTGCCACTGCTGCATCGATCTCCAGCGTGCCTGGATTTTCTTTGCAAGCTGATGAAGGCTGATAGCCAGAAACTGGTCCTTGGATGCTTGATTCCGGTCTGGGAAAGACATGGCTTGGTAGTTCGGACTGGACTGTTCCCATGAGGCACAGGGTCAGAGCTGATTTGCATATAGCCAGTGTCTAACCCAGGGTGGTGTGGAGTGCAAAAAAACGATGGATTTAGGCCCAGATCCTTGTACTGGGGTGAATGTATGACATTGTTCTACATTCTGTCCATCAACTGTGTTTTTTGGATTTTCTTTGCATCACGCCTGTGTGCCAAGTTTTTCCAGCACAGCACCCGCAGACCACAACTGTCTTGGATTTCGTCGCATTGCTTTCCGCTACAGTCTGGAGTCGAGCAAGCAGCAGACCTGACACGTCGCCTCCCCATGGAATCAGGAATCAACGCATCACTGTTTTTTCCAATGCTTCCCTCCTCTGCAGCTGTTTTATAGACAGAATAGATCAAAACCTTTTAAAAGTCATATTTTAAGTTCTGTATGTTGGATTTATGTCATTTTGGTCTTCTTTGGTTTAGATAAAGATACCTTATCTTCCTAAACTGGTGTGTTGTCCATTTGTAGGGTTTTCACTGTGTTACTCTGTGTGTTATGTACAAATACTTTACACATTGCCTCTGAGATAAACCTGAGTGCTCAATCAAGCTGTTCCTGATTGGAAGGGGGAAGGAGTTGATACAGTCAGTGATGCGGATGGAAATGGTCGGGTAACAAGTGGTTAACCCTGGGGATCCATTTTGTTGGATTTAATGCCCTCACACACCCTTTCAGGTGTCATGCTTTCTCATTTGGGCCTGCTCCTCGTTGGGTCGGCAGTGCAATACCCAACGGGCAACACCTCATAGAGGGGCTCTTTGGCGGAGATCTTTTTCCAACTGCCGTATGGATGAAGTGCGGGTATGGGGCCAAAATGGAATAGTAGACGTAGTGGAGTGAAAAAAGTGAATTAAAATAAAGCTAGGGGTACCGGGAATGATTTATTCAGGTGGTCCGCTGCTTTAGTTAAAAACAGAATTCTAGAGGAGAGTTCTGGAGTATTATGCTTCCAGAGATCCTCCAGATGTTATTATTGTCTGGTCAACATGTTTCTCGCTGGTGTCAATTAAACAAGCGATTCTTCAGGACCTATATAATAATTTAGCTAGTATCTAAAAGTGAGGACTGTCTACTCTAAATCCCTAGTTTGTGGTGTGTGTACACTAGTGTGGGTACAAAACAATAACTAGGGTTGAAGGGGGAGTTACTATATTACCCTTCTTCTATTGTGTTAAGCTGTCATTACCTAAATTGTATTACAGTTGAACAACAACAGTATCCAGCGGGTAAAGCTTCAGGTTAGATCTTCCACCGCAAGGTTAGGAGTTCCTGAGCTGCGTGTTTCGCGCCTACCCCTCGCAGCTGGATCCGGGTGGAGGGCACGCTGTAGCTGGACCTTCTACTTCATCCCAAGTAGTAATAGCCCTTTACTTCTCCTTTTGATATCATATCATGCTCATTCAAGCTACCAAGGGGGTGAGCAGGGGTTATCTGAGTGTTTAACTCCCTTATCCTGACTTGAGGGAAGGGTCCCTACTTGGACTGGGTGTATACCACTGCCAACTAGACCCCCATTTCTAACAACATAAAACCTTGGAGTAACCAAACTGCAGAAGGGTATCAGCAATCGAAATGGGCACTTTTTCTAAATGTTTGACATTAAACATACTATAGGTGGCTTCTTCTTCAGCAATTATCTTTTGCAAATGTGTCAAATTAAAAGGCCAAAATAACTCAGTAGTATTCAAATAATTCCACAGCACTCTATTTGATTTTAAAACCTGCAGAGCCCAACTCAATTGCAAAATCGACCTCAACTGACTCTATGTTGAAACATAGAGATACCAAACGGAATGATGGACGGAGCGCCTGAGCAAATCAAACACTCACCCCTCGTCAACTGATCTGGGTTTAATCCATCATCATTCTTTACCTCACTCCACCATTCCAGTTCAGACATGGCCATATGCAAATCAGTCTGACCCTGTGCCTCATGGGAAAGGTCCAGCCCGAACTGCCAAGCCATGTCTTCCCTATACCGGAAATAGGCATCCTGTGATCGGTTTCTGGCTATTCAGCCATCATCAGCCAGGCTAGCTTGAATCCAGTGGCAAAGTGAGCAAGGGACCCACGTCTGGGCATACCCTGCCAACTTAAGGAGAACCAAGCGATACCAACCGGGATGATGGACTGAGCGCCTGAGCAAATCAAACACTCACCCCCAGTCAACTGATCTGGGTTTAATCCATCATTATTATTTAGCTCACTCCACCACCCCAGTTCAGATATGGCCATACGCAAAGCCATGTCTTCCCTGGACTGGAATCAAGCATCCTGGGACCGGTTTCTGGCTAATCAGCCGTCATCAGCCAGGCTAGCTTGAATCCAGTGGCAAAGCGAGCAAGGGACCCACGTCTGGGCATACCCTGCCAACTCAGGGCGAACAAAGCAATACCAAACGGGATGATGGACAAATCGCCTGAGCATTTAGAAATCTTAAGCGACTGTAGCTTTATAAAGTATTTAGTGGTTGCAATAGAGCACATTTCTTTAAGAAATATGGAGCCAGACTTTTGCCTTCATTTGATTATTCATATCCTAAAAATAGGACACTGAGAATGGGAATTTTGGAAAATTACATTTATAGCCATGGTCAGCGAACCCCAAAATAATAAGATCAACTCTGACCAAATGTGTGTTTAAATCATTGTCATTGATGTAAAGGTCGTCACGGTAGGACAACGCTTCAGAGTCACTTTCCTGTAAAATTGACATTACTCGGGCTGCACACAGAACTGGACTGTTCAAATCCCATTGTGGGAGCAGACAGAACCATTATTGGGCTCCTAGCTCTGAGTATGGCATCAAATTGCAGCTTTACTGCACTTTGTTTTGATAGAAAAAACTATTGGAATTGTCCAATGTAGGTGTGCATATCTTATCTCTTGTTTACTAAGCATGTGAGGTGTGATTTCTGCACAGCAAACATCTGTGTGTGACAGTTTAAATGTTGATAGTCAGTCGAAAACTATACAATAAGAATGACCTGCGATGATCACAGGAAATAAAGGATTATTGATAGGGAAGGCACAAGGCTCAATCACACCTTGATATTCTAAATAGGACATAATCTCCCTGACTGCACGTTTAGATTCATGTTTAATAGGATATTGTGCCTGAACCTGTGGGCTGGACTTTACAGGTATAACATGATAAGATGAGTCTGTATCCCACCCCCCCTGAATCTCATATAAAACTGGAGCCTACACAAGGGCCCATTCTGCAGCATTTGCCTGTTTCACTTCTTGTAGAATAAAAACAGAAAAGGAAGGTATAATTGCATCCTCCCACTGTAAAACATTGTTAAGAAACTCCAACAGTCAATCAATCTCAGCCAAAGACAAAGTCGTAATCAGTAGTCAAATCTGCGAGAAAATTACTTTAATTGTACTTGGTAAAATGCCCTCAATTTGAAAGTCCAAATCAAAAATTCTATCTGGGAGGCTAAATCTCTGTTCTGGAGTTTCTACCTATACATATTAATCAGTAAGTCTCACCACCAGAACCCCTTAAAAGAGTCTGGTGAACTATTGTGACCTCTGCTGCACTGTTGAGAAGAGTTCTCACCCACGTCTTGTTCTAAAGAAGAGTATTGAGCATTTGTGGCATATTTAGCAGAAATTCTGGCCTTTTTCTTATTTTTAAATAGTTTTTCTGTGGTCGAAGTTTATCTTCTTTTTTTATAAAGAAGTCGGAGGAGTTTTGTGACTCCGTCTTTGGTTTCACATACTTCTCCTGTTAGCGATTGCCTCAACCCCCTCCTGCTGACCACTTATCTGGAGAGTCCTGCAAGTAATGAGAGGGACATGTATTAGGATGTTTAATTTTATCACAGTCACAAAAATTATTACGGTTTATGGAACACTCCAATCGTGAAGATCCAGTCTGTGTTTTTGTCCTAGTCTTTTCTTTATTTTTATCTCAGTGTTTTGTTGAAGACTCAGGTGTCTGCTTGGCAATTTCAGCTTCTGAATTGACTTTAATTTGTGGTTAATCATGACTGTTTCCAAACTAACTCAACCCATAGAAGATTAGGTTTCAAAAAATATTTTAGGTAGCTCGTGTTCCTGATTCACAGTTGGAACATATGCGAGCCATTGGTGAATCACCAATTACCAACCACAACTTCAGATATACAGATAAGTAAGCTTGAGTTTTGCCATGATTATCGGAAAACACCAGTAATTTTATTTAATATATACGCTCATCCAAAGGCGCAAAACAAGACCGTCTTATTCAGGAAATTACTTCATGAGATAACTGAGGTAAGATTTAAGACTCCCACCTAGGAAATAATGATAACAGGTGACTTCAACAATCACCTAAAATATACATCAGATGAGGATGAGAATTTGGGAGATCAAAATAAATTCTGCCCACTTCATCCACAGACCACCATCCCCCAAAACTACCTAATCGAATCCGGAAAGAACTGGTCACAGAACTAGATCATCTGGGCCTCAATGGCAGAACGCAAGATGACAAACCTGCAAATTTCACATATCATGAACCAACATCAGGATTAATAATTGATTATACGATTCTTTCCTTGCTGTTATTACAACAGCTGAGAAAGTACAAAGTCATAATCTCGTCGAATACTGATCAATCATACCAACATCTGCAGCTGTGCTTAAATCTGGGTAGGCATCAACTGGCAGCCGTAGCAATCGGAGAAATGAAAACAGCAAACTTGAAGCAATTAATCTGGTCGCATCACTCACTCTGAAATTGGCCACCAAGACATAGCAATAATGGAGGCCAGTATAAAATCATCTATTACTTCAATAAATACCTGGATAGGACTTTGACAAGATTGATAATGCATGCCTCTGCATCAAGACCAAGGGTAGGCCAAACATCCCAACGGGTAGGGGCACTGACGAAAAAAACGCTAGAATTAAGAAAGGACTCGAGATGAGAAATTAGGAAGGCCAGGAAATCCAGTATAACAATGATTACATGGAAGAAATAAAAAGACTGAAAAAGCAATATAAAAAAAAACTCTGGCTAGAGAGAAGATCAAAGACTGAAGATTTCTGGGCAAAGCTCATATTCAATTGTAAACGACCCAAAGCCAGAGCCTTCTTGACAACGATTAATGTCATTGACAGGGAAAGAAAATAATCAGTTTCTTGTGCATCACGGAAAAGAATTGGGCTGTTTATTTAATGAATACATTTGCTATTTATGATTGCCCAAAAGTACAAGAACATTACAAAGTGGTTGAGAAAGATGGTGTAAAAGATCGAGTAACATCATCATTAAGTTATATACCAACTACTCCAGTGCGCTCCTACTGCACACCAGCTAGAGTGGTAAAAGTGATCATGGCTGGAAGAAATGATGGGGCGCCTGCCCTAATGGTATCCCAAAAGCGATATCAAAGCTCGATCTGAACGGCATTGTTCAATGAGGTGGAGTCCATGGGAACAATCCCCAGCAACTGGAGGGGGTTGAAAATAAACCCAATTTTTAAGTGGGAGGAGTCAAGCTTATAGATTAATTGTGCTTATTGACTCGGAAGCCAAATATTTTGCCTCACTAATCGTGGAAGACTTAACCAAATGGTCTAATATCAACAACCTAATTCCATTCCAGCAGACAGGGTTCCAGAAAGGTTATGGTACCACTATCAACATGTTAGCAGTGACAAGATTAGCTGAGAAATTTTAACACTTGAAGGCTTCTATGTTTTATATATCGAAAAGCTGCTTTTGATCAAATTGATAGAGCCTACTTGTGGGGAAAACTAAGTCTGTGGGGCCTCCAAGAAAATGTGCTATGCGATATCGAATAATTATACACTGATACTTGGATCCAAATTAAGGTGGCAAATGGAACAAGACTGTCCAGGCAAATACCTACAGCCATAGGTCTTAAACAAGGGTGTGTTCTTGCCCCACATTTATTTATCCTTTTCATGGCTGATTTATCGCCTCGGCTTGACCAGGTAAATACACACCCTCCGAGAATAGGTCCATTACCTCTGACACCCCTACAGTATGCTGACAACATAGTTCTGCTGAGTCATACTAGAGTGGGTCATTCGAAGAACTTGCACACTTTGCCAAGGTCAATAAATTAGAAATAAATGCAACCAAGACAAAAACAATGTCTATATCAAATAGATTCAGCTTCCCTCTCAAACTTTGGCTAGGAGATGTAAGTTTAGAAGAGGTCAACAACTACAAATACTAGGGGCTGTACTTTGATAAGAAATTGAATTTCCAAACACAGAGGCAGTACATGGTGAGGAAAAACAAAATATTTTGACTTACGCTTGTTGTACTCTTGACAAGAAAATGGATGGTCCTTCCTTTCAGCCACTGCTAGCTGTCATCACTGGAAAATTGCTTTCCAACGCTGGCATATGACGGCATGGTAACAACGCTCTGATTTTAGATAAACTTCAACCAAACACTTACAAGCAAGTTTTTGGGCGATTTCCTAGAACGCTTCACCTACACAAGTTCGTCTGGAATTTAGGCTAACACAACAAATTATAGCAAGAAGATACCACACTAGTGTAGCTTGATATAAAATACAGATCAATCAAACTAGTGCTCTAAAAAAGAGTTTTACAAACTTCCGCATGGGCTTGCATGACTCAAAAGACCTGTATCCAACTTGGAAAAAGCCCTATCAATCCGCAAACTGTCGACTATGTGGTTTTAAATCAGAATCTGTAACCCACTTATTATGTGCTTGTCCAGCAGACCTGGAACAGAGGAGACAGTATTTAAAATTCATCTTCAATGAGTTGAACATTGGTTCATGCAGACAAGCAGTGATAAGCTGGCTCGAAGGCGCTTCCATTATCTTGGTCTGCAGGGGCGTCAAATTCATGACAATGGTCAGAAACCTCTTACGGCAAGCTGACGGAGAGCAAACAAAATAAGCAGGATCAAAGTCACCTTTCAATAGCCGACCAATAATATTAATGAATGGACAGCATGCTTACCAGCGTCTAGCAGCAGGTCGCAAATAGTGGTGCACGAATATTAAAATTTGGAACACTGGGGTTTATACTATACAATTATCTTTTCCAAAAGGTCCCCAAATTTTTCATAAAAAGTAACATAAATTCTTTTATATAATTATGGAACCATGCCAAAATTAGGTGTATTTATAAATGTAATGATATTTTTACTACGTTTTTATGGACATCGGGGGGGTTTGTAATGATTTTAAATAATCAAACAATAAACTCTATGGCAGTGGTCCGTGCTCTATGTCAGTCTTTGAGGAATGATGCAGATTCTAACTACGGCAAACACTTTTGGTTGTCCCTGGAAAATACAAATACAACTGACTTATGGGTCTTAAATCTACTGCATCTGACCTTTTGTCATGCTATGAATAAAGTAAGTAAAGTAAGCAAAATTCACTCTCTCATAGTCGACAAATACACATTTTCTGTTTATTTACATGCCTGGATGGTAATACAAACATATAATACCTTACAACCAGCAGCATATATTGGCACAACGTATTCAGCGTATTTAAAGAAGAACCCACTGGCTATCCAGCTTGGTGTGTTGCCATCCCTGACTCACAAACCTGTATGGAGATATAAAGAATCAAAATCATGCAGACTATGTGGTACCCTAAAGAAAGATATTATACACTGGGTCTGCTTATGTCCTGCTTTAAAAGGAGCCTGCTTTCTACTGCTTAGGCACATCTTCATTGATCGGGGGACCCCCAGAATTGTAAATTATTGAATTTTTTTTCTCTGCACGACAACTTACTTTACAACAGATCACTTTGAGCATTGCACAAACAGTGGACTACCCTGGGTGATGTTAGTGGTGCAAAGGGATCAACCACCAAATGAACTCAAGGACTATGAAATCTTGTTTTTTTAAAAAGATTTTTCAAGAGGCTTCAAATATGTTAATGTATACCTGGATTTGTAGCAATTTGTATAATCAGAATTAATATATCAATTATACTTGTATAAACATAACATCATTTTAAAACCTTTTAGTAGACTGCAAGACGATAAATGTTTCAAAGCACATTTATTAAGAATGTTAGCATTTTAAGAAATTATTAGTTTTAGTGTTGGTAGTTGCTGCATGTCAGGTGGTGTTTTTAGCACAAACCAGAAAGTAATGTTTGAATAAATTACACAAGTATACTAATATTTTCTGTAGAATGTGGAAATATTGTGTTGGTTTTTACTAAACTTAAAACGATAACGTATTCCTCCTCTCACATGGTGAATAACTAAAGAAGTTGCTTCCATTCTGATATTACTAATCATGAATAAGGACACTGTGGCAAAGTTCCCAATTGGTTTCATCCCCAATTCTAGGGCAGGGGCTGCTCCATGTTCAATTTGTTGAAGCACTTCAGGCATAACAGCAATTGAAGGAATACCATGAGTACAGGAGTAAAAGGAATCAACTATAGATCCCCATGCATTACACTCAACTAGGGAACCTTACCAAGTGAAAAACACATAGACAGAATTCTAAATTTATATTGGGGTCCTGTATCAGATAATACTGCCTCAAACTGATCCATTTTTTGTGTAATCTAAAATGCAAACCCATCACTTTTGGATGGAATATTAGCCATAATAGCATTAATGCTAATTGGATTAATTTCAGGCACAGCTAATTGCACTTGTTCAGCTTGAGGAGCCCTTACTGGGGCAGTATTCTATGTGCACATAATGCGCTGGATCAGGCGTTGATACAGTCTAACCAAATGGTTCAAGAGAACAAGCGTCTCTTGCTGTGTTAAGGGATTTGCCTCCAGATAAGGTCTATAGCCTACCAGGTTACCCCATTATTATTGAAAGGGCCCCGTCCTACATGTCAATGAATATTTGGGAGGTTGCCTTGTAACCAATTATGATGTTCCTGATAAGTTCATGGTATTTTCTGAAAGTTCATAAGGTTGATATGCTGCTGAAAGAGCTGCTATATCCTATGTGTGAAAGGCTAGTGAATTTGCATCATCTGCAGGGGAAGTAACACAGGAATAAAAAAACTTGGTGACGTACCACAAGGATCATCCCTCAGCCCCTCCTTGTTCAACATCTATATACCCCCCCTCGCAGATGTACTCAGATCCCACGGACTCAACATAATCTCCTATGCCGATAACACTCTGATAAGGCCCATAGGAATGAATGGGGAGTATTCCTTATTTGCGATTAGCAATTTGCTAATCGCAAATAAGATAGCGATTTAAAGGGTGCCAGGGGTGTCCAAAGGACACCCTGTAGCACCCCTTAAATACAAATTTAAACAGGTGTTGCGCACACACTGTGTGTGCAACATGCAACTTAGAAAAATGCTTTTGAAAGCATTTTTCTAAGTTGTCGCTATTTACCACGAGGTTTGACCTCGCGGTAAATAGCGGGTCTAAATTGCGAATTCGCTATTTAAAAATGGATGATGAATTGCATTTAAGGAATCTCAAATAGAGATTCCTTAAATGTAATTCCTCGCAAAATTATGAAATCGCTATTACCGATTTTTGCATTTGGGATGATGAATCCCAAATGCAAAAATCGCACTCGCAAAGGGCCAGATTCTCAGAATCTGGCCCTTTGCGAGCGCAATTCAGCTTGATGATAGTGACTTATATCACAACATTCAATAGGTTACTTGCAGAAACTCACTGGCCAGCTGATAAAAGAATTTCACTGTTTTACAGGGGTTTGAGAGATGAGATTAAAGACTCACTTGCTCATATTGTTGAATTACCAAATGATTTTAGTGATTTTAAGGAATTTGTAGTTAAGTTAGACCACAGATTAGGAGAGCGTAAAGGTGAAAATCTAAACACGATATTAAGAATCTTCATTTTAAATCAGAAAGAAAGGAGGTTGATAACAAAACCTCTTCCATAGAACCGATGCAAATAGGAGGCATAAAAGGACCACTGTCTAATGATGAAAAGGAAAGACGTAGGAAAGGAAACCTTTGTTTATAATGTGGTAAAGCCGGTCACTTTGCAAAGGACTGTCCTGTAAGACCAGTTAAAAAGAAGGTTTTGGTTGTCAATACTGATTGCAAATCAGAAAACTAATCATCTCAAAGAATGTTGAGACCGATTCTTTGAGGAGATCACTAAATCAGGTCCCACAATATGCACCCTGTGCATTAACTCAAGTTCCTAATCCCTTTACTGTAAGACTACTACTTATTCTGACCACTCAACAAAGACACAGTATTCCTCTGCTATTTGACTCAGGAGCTACAGGGAATTTCTTCGACATAACCTTAGCTAAGTCCTTACAATTAACTCAGATACCCAAAAAAGAACCAGAACCAGTAAGGGCTGTGGATGAAACGGCTTTGTCTTCAGGTCTGATTAGGTTCAACACCACACCATTATTGTTTATTGCAGAAAATGGTCATTCTGAGTATGTAGTGTTTGATTTGATTGACACCCCATCTTTTGGAGTAATTCTTGGCATTCCTTGGTTGGAGTATCATAATCCTTAGATAGACTGGGTAAAACGAACAGTGACTTTAGATTCTGCTCATTGTAGGTTACACCGTTACCAAGATATCAAAGATCCTATTATGCCACTATGTTGTGCTGTTTTAAAATCCTCAAACCCTGAATTACCAGTTGAGTATCAAGATTTTAATGACGTATTTGACCCAGTAAAGGCAACCACTCTTCCGCCTCATAGAACATATGATTGTAGGATTGATCTAGTCCCTGGGACAAAACTACCATGCAGTAGAATATATGCATTAACTGAACCAGAGAATCTGTATTTAAGGACATACTTGGATGAGCTATTGGAATTAACTTCATTAGGCACTATACTTCACCAGTCTTGTCGCCTCTTTTCTTCGTGGCGAAGAAGACTGGTGATTTGCGCGCCTGCACAGACTACTGTGCAATTAATAAGGCAACCATTAAAAACCGATATCCTTTGCCATTGATCCCAGTACTTCTGAACCAAGTAAAAGGTTCAAGTATATACACCAAATTGGACTTACGCAGTGATTATCACCTAGTTTGCATAAAAGAGGGTGACGAGTGGAAAACCGCTTTTCGCACCAAATTTGGACTTTTTGAGTATACAGTCATGCCCTTCGGTTTATGTAACGCTCCTGCAGCGTTTCAATATTTCATTAACAAAGTCTTGCATGAACTTTTAGACATCTGCGTCATAGTCTATATTGACGACATTTTAATTTACTCAAAAAATCAAGAAGAACCTACAGAACATGTGCGGTTAGTGTTGAAAAAACTCAGAGACAATGCTCTGTTTGTTAAACTGGAGAAATGTGCATTCAATTCCTCTAAAGTAGAATTCTTGGGATACCGGTTGTCCCCAGAGGGTATCACAATGGACCCTAAAAAGGTTGAGGCAATGTTTAACTGGCCTTCACCAAAATCAGTAAAAGATGTTCAGCGCATTTTAGGATTTGCTAATTTTTACAGACGCTTTATTGCAAAATTTTCGGAAATTGTGGTGCCAATCACTTCTTTGCTGAAAAAAGGGAAAACTTTCTCTTGGACTCCGGAAGCTGAAAAAGCCTTTGAAATTTTAAAAAAGACATTTACTTCAGCTCCCATACTGGCTCATCCAGATCCAGATAAACCTTTCTTTGTTGAGGCTGAACCTTCTCAAACAGCTATCGGAGGAGTTCTAATGCAGAAAGATAATACGTCAGGCCATTTACATCCAATTGCCTTTTATTCAAGGAAATTATTGCCAGCTGAGCAAAATTATACTATTGCCAAGAGAGAATTGCTAGCTGTTAAAGCAGTCTTGCAGGAATGGAGACATCATCTTTTAGGAGCAAAACACACAGTGACAATTTATTCACACCATAAGAACTCACAATTCTATTCCACAGTGAAAGCGTTTACTCCAAGACAGATGAGATGGTTGCAATTCTTCAGTTAATTTGATTTTATTATCACTTATCATCCTGGAGAGAAACAATTACTCTCAGATACTCTTTCAAGACTAGTATGTGATTAACAAAAAGACTCAGTAAAAAGCTCGCAGAGCATAATACCAATGGAAAAAAATCTGTGCAGAAATCTCACCTGATACCTTTCTAGAATTAGTAAAGGATAAAGTACAATTACTTGATCAGAAAGAATGGTTATCTCAGAATCACAATTCCATAGATAACGATGTATTCTTTCATAAAAAGAAATTGTTTCTTTCCGATAAGGAATTACGTCAAGTGATAATTAAATGGAATCATGATTTAGGATTTGCTGCACATCCAGGAGTTAACAAAACTCCAGAACTTTGCCAGAGACATTTCTGGTGGAAGAATATGTCTAGCGACATAAAACAATATATAGACACATGTCCAGTTTGTTCTCGTCAAAAGTCCCTACACTCTGCCCCTAAAGGATATCTACAACCAATGACCATACCACCTTATCCCTGGCATACCATTAGTTTATATTTTATCACAGACCTGCCGAACTCTAATGGTTTCACCACAAGCTTGGTAGTGGTAGATCTTTTTTCTAAAATGGGACATTTTATTCCATTACGTAAAATCCCATCAGCAGAAGAATTTAGTCAGATATTTTTGCAACAAATTGTGAAACTACATGGTTTACCAGATAAAATTATTTCAGACAGAGGACCCAAATTTGTATCCAAGTTTTGAGGAAAACCCAGCAATTATATAGGAATTGAATTAGGGATTTCGTCAGCTTTCCATCCTCAAATTGACGGACAAACAGAACGAGTCAATCAACATGTGGAACAGAGTCTGCGATGCTTAATTAATACAGTATCATCAAATTGGGATGAGACTTTACCTTTAGCAGAATTCTCTTATAATAACACCATGCACACTGCTTTATGTTGTTCACCTTTTTTCTTTATGACTGGCCAACATCCAAAATCTTTGCCTGAAATAATTCCTAATACAGAACAAGACATGCCAGCAGTAACAGAAAGATTAGCTAATTTACAAAGAATTCAGGAACAAGTTAAGAAAAATCTGGCTAGAAATAAATGTAAAATGAAAGAGAACGCTGACAAGTATAGATTACCTAGTCCGGCTTATAAGCAGGGAGATCAGGTTTGGCTCTCGACAAAAAATATTCAACTAGATGGTCCCTGAAAATTGAAACCACGATTCATTGGCCCGTTCCCGATAGAGGAAGTATTAAATCCTGTTTCAGTAAAATTGCGACTTCCAGATGAATATGCTATTCATTCAGTGTTTCATGTTTCCCTTTTAAAACCCTTTAATCCATCCACCCGAATAGATAAACCTCCTCCACCAATTGTAATTGGGGATCATTTGGAATATGAAGTACACAAGATATTAGATGCTAAAAGAATCAAAGGCAAACTATATTATTTGATTGATTGGAAGGGTTACGATTCAAGTGCAAGATCTTGGGAACCTGAAGCACATATTCATGCTGGACGCTTGATTAGAAGATTCCATGCTTTGCATCCGGAAAAACCCAGACCAGTTAGGCGGCCTTTGGGAGGGAGAACTGTTAAGGGTTAATATTTGGTTAGGATCAAGGTATGCAAAGAGAGTTTGAATTTATGAACACTTTCATTGTACCAAAAATATGAAACAAGCAAACGATAGTGGTTTAATATAAACGCAGATATACACAGGGGTTTCTTGTTATTTCAATGTATGCATTTGCCAATGTTTGTTTATTTGCTGGGGAAAAGAAGCCACTGTAAGATTCCAGAATATGTATTAGAGCTAGCATGTGTAAACTATCTGGGGCTCTTTGCGTGCAGCACGAGCTCATTAGCATGCAAACAACTATAAAAGTCGGCTCGGTGTTTAACCCTTTCGATGCTGATGACGAGCTCAGCTCGTCATCACCCACGGGTGGCGTGTGCTGATGACGAGCTGAGCTCGTCATGTAACGCGGCTTTTAAAAAAAAAGCCGCACAGCGCAAAAATCGCCGCAGCAGCGATGCGGTTAAGCCAACGCTTCGCTTCATCAGAGCTTCATCACACGCATCCCCGGAGGACCGTCAGCTCGCGTCTTTGTTTCCTGAGATCTTGTACCTTTCCAAATTGGCTTTCTGCTCTCTTTCCCTCCCCGGTTGGCTCTTTGTTTTCAGATTCCTCCCTAAAGACTTACCTGGTCATCGCGAAGACTCCGGATGGCGTCTTCTGCTCTTGCCTTTCCCGACGGCTCGCTGGAAACGCATCTTCCTGCATCGGACAATCCATTTCCGCTTTCTGATTTCTTCCTCTCCTCAATCCAGCGCGTCACCTCCGTCCAGAATCCAAGTAAGGTTTCCTTAACCCCTCAGTTCCTGAAGAAAGGAAAAAAACTCAGTTATTTTGAATGGCTCATCGTGAAAGAGGTAATTTCATGGTGAATAAATAACTAGACATTTTTTGACATTTGAAAACCGATTGAGGTGAAAAGAGACTCGGACTTCCTGGTAAACAGAAGTAGATGTATTAAAATATGAACAATAAGCTTTGGAACATTTAAGAAAGAAAGCTATTGTGATTATTATTTAATGTGAATCTTGCTTATATTGAATCAGAAGTTGTGAGTAAAACAACAAGCATTGACCAAGGCAAGGGTCTTAATTACAACCAGACATCTTTAGGGTGCGGTATCTTTCTCTTGTTGTGTTTTTTATTTATCTTTCAGATCAGAACCCAAATTCAGAATATAACAACAGCAATTCAGGTATGCCGAGTTATTGAAAACAGTTAAAAGTTATTACTAATACACAAATTTTTTGATGGTATTCATAATTAATATTGGAACAGAGTGTCATGAATGTTTGTTTCATTTAAGGCTTTTCAAGAAAGAAAGAGCTTGTACTTGTTGTTGAAGTGTAAGCCAGGGCTGAAAACAAAAAGGTATGTTTAATGCGAACAATTCATTATAACTGGTGAAGATAAAGAGACAATCAAGTATATTGATTATTATTGTAAATTGCACCACAGTTATTGAAGGCCCGGCACACTTAGCTGAGAAACAACGTGGAAATCAGAAGAGCTCCTATGTTTTTTCTCTTTGTTTCTCAATCCACTTCCCCTTTTCCCTTGCGGATAAATTCAGGTACTCAAGAGTTAATATCCTTGGTGCTTGGTTTTGTTCGAGGGGGAGTTGGGAGTTTGCAGCAACGAAAGGAAGCAACCTCACCAGGATCGTGGTGAAACCTCAACAGGTTACCGGTTGCTCACAGATGCCTTTTTAAACTAGGTTGTCTTATTTTTAAATCATTAGTTGGTTCAGCTCCCTTCTATGTAGCTTCAAGGCTATCAACCTACAATCCCTCCAGGCATTTACGGTCCTCTTCCAAGAACCTCCTTGTTATTCCTCGTTTTGTTAGAAAGAAACATGGGGGGTCGAGCTTTTCCTTCCAGGCTCCCCGTTTTTGGAACTCCCTCCCTGATCATCTCCGATCTTCTCAATCTTACTTGGAGTTCCGCAAGGGTCTGAAGACCTGGTTGTTTACTAGAGCTTTTGCTGTCTAATTGTCCCCCTGCATTGTTGCCGTCTGCTTAGCGCCATGAAACCTTTTGGTATATACGGGCTCTATAAATTTCCCCAACAACAACAAAAAAACAAAAATGTGGGGCTTTTATATTTTTTATTTGGGTCCGCAGACAGTTTACAAAGCCAGGTTCCAGCCCTGTTCATGGACAAACAGATCAGATGTCTTTAACATGTAAAATGTTATAAGCCTCCTTACATATTTTTCCAATGACAATTGCTCAAAAACTACTAAATGTATGCAGGCCAAAACAAGCAAATATGCTTTCCTGGGCAAACGTTTAGTAGCATGCCAGTTGTGGTGTAATTCAATTCAGCGTTTTTTCTGTAGCAAAGAACAAGGATTCCTTATGGCAGTTAAAATGGGAAATGACCACATTTAGCTCCTCTTTGTCTCTCTCCCAAATTCCCCACCCTACCCTTCTGATGGATTTAAACAAAGTTTAGCAAGCTGAAACTAAAATAAATAAACTTGTTTGGGAAAAGTTTTATTTACATTCGTCAAACAAACGCCACAACGCATCATCAGTCATAAATCCATAGCCAGATACAGATTGCTTAAAAAGAAAAATTATACAATTATTTTTATTTTGCTCGTTGCATAACATCATTTTCCTCGTTAGAGTATTATCATTTATTCTCAAACATCTTTATTTCTTGCTATAATATTTCGCAAATAAATATCTTTAGACACTATAGATCAGCATTAGCACACATCTTGGTTCCTTAAAATATGCATTGAAGGTAGCTTAAAACATAAAATGAAGTATACAATGAAAAAATGACTGGCTTTTCAAAGAGCTGATCATTTGTGCATGGTACACAGAAATGTTCATTGTGCTCTACAAGTTTTAGGAGAATATCATGCAGAAATAATTATTTTCTCTCCTGTTTCTGCATACTTCACCCCATTGTTTCCCACAGGAATTGCAGCTGCTGTCAGAAGCCAACCTCTCCCTGTGAAACAGCACAATTTGTAAACCTGATGTGGTCGGAAACTACTGCTACCATCCCAACTGAAATTAAAGTATCACTCCTAATGAGGACCCCAGATCGATATACATTGTGGGTTATCCAGAGAAGGCGGTTTGATAATCTCTCCTACTCTGCAGAATGGACTTTCATGAACTACGAAGATTTTTTTTTAGCTAAGACGTTTATTACAAGGTCTTTGGAAAGGATTGTGCCACAGCCAAGGGATGATAAAATGAATTATGGCCTGGATGGACCACTGCTATTATTAGCAGTTAAGAATGATAGGAAATAGACTTCATATCAATTATTCCTCAGAGTACAATAGCAATCTTTAGAGTATGTCTATTTGGAGCCCTAAAGTGCGAAGAATTAGTTTGATAGATATTTAATAATTTAGCTCTAATGCTAAGTGGGTAATTCATAGATGTTGAGTAAGATTAATAAGGTCATATTATTTTCGTTAACTGAGAGTGATGGTCGTGACTGCTCACTGCTGGTGTGCTCAAGTTTTTGTAGGAAATACAGCACACATACTTAACATTATTCGAGAAGTCGGCTCCCTTGCTAGGGTACAGGATGGTTTTATTTTTAAATCTACCGATGATAGTGTAAATACACTCTAGTTAACATTAATCTTATAAACAGTATATCCCAATAGTCACTCTGGCATGAACAGTTTTTTTTAAAGTTTCACAGCAGCTCCCTTACTTTAGCCACAACAGGATGCATTGTGGGTCGATTCAGAAAGGTATTTTGCATTATGTAAAGTATTATTCCTGTTGAACTCTTTCATATTGTTTGACGTGCCTTTGTGAATTGTCCCCGAAACGCCTCGAATGGACATAAAATGATCATAAATGCCTTAATGAATTGGCATGTGCTTCAAGTAGTTTGGTGTGAATCATGCACAGTTCATAGATGCACATTTACACTGAGTACAAGTTCAAGTTTAAAATTTGTATAGCGCACTGCTCACCCAGAGGGTCTCAAGGCGCTTGAGGGAGGGGGGGTACATTACTTATCGAATATCCAAGTTTTTAGTTGTTTTCTGAAGGAGAGGTGGTTCTGTGTAAGGCGGAGGTGGGTGGGCAGAGAATTCCAGGTCTTGGCCGCTAAGTAGGAGAAGGATCTTCCCCCCATGGTGGACCTTTGGATGCGTGGAATTGCGGCGAAATTGCAAACTACAATAATCAAATCATCAGTTCGGAGTATTTAGTGAAGTGAATAGTTGCTCTATTGCTTTCATACTGATCTTTAGGGTTAAGGAATAAGAAGGAATATACATCACATATCATCTAACACTCCAGGCAAAGGTTATGCGTAGTGTTCAATTTTGCAAATAGCAAAATCAACTTACGTGTTGTCACTGTCCTTTTTAACAGGCATTCACAGAATTGCACATTCATTGTGACTCAAATATGAAGTATTTCACCTGCGATGTTTAATGTGATGTCTTGTGTAACTGTAAGCTCTTCTTTGCCTTGAGCCGATGTTCTGAGGTGTGAACTATGAATTTGCATATCTGATTATGCGTTTTACTATTTAATGAATATTTTAAATTCAATATCAATCAATAAATAAAATATTTTTTC
This sequence comes from Lissotriton vulgaris, assembly GCF_964263255.1. Lineage (NCBI taxonomy): Eukaryota > Metazoa > Chordata > Amphibia > Caudata > Salamandridae > Lissotriton > Lissotriton vulgaris. The sequence continues at coordinate 994,480,405 of NC_141698.1, forward strand.
AAAAGCGTAAAAATCTCCCATAAATGCAAAGACAGGGGACAGGTAAATTAAAAGAACAAATCATAAAATTAGATAAGAAAATGTGCAGACAGTACATAATGACAATGTGAAAACACGCAGATGGTACAAATCATGTAAATTTATAGCAGCACGGACTTGCGTGCTTACACAGAAAGTTTTGTAAAAGCCCCAGTGTGCAAAATAACATCTATTTCAGATGAAAGTAATCCAAATCTGAGCACGGTTCTACTTTGGCCAATATTGCGGCAGTATTTTTTTTAAAGGGGTATTAAACACATTTTCGTGCAACGTTCATAAAATGTCCAAAAAAAACATAAAATGAAGCATACTTTGTCCTGATGAATTATCACACGGGCAAGTCTTGCCATCAAGATTGTGTGTGCAGTGGTGGCTCTGCGCTGCCTGCATCGCCGATTGCGTTGCAGCAAGTGCAATGTAAATCATTTTATTTCTTTATTTATGTACTTAACTCGGTTCTGCCGTATGCCGGAGTTTACTACCCCCACCTTGCCCATCCCCTGCCCCGCCCACCGCCTCGCAGCACTCCCTCGAGGAGCCGCCACTGTGTGTGTGTAGCCCAGAAGGCTAGTGTGTGTTCGTTTGAAGAAGACTGAAATAAATCAAGATGAAATGCGATGATTAATCGTCTGATTTGAATTGATGGACTATAAAATTGGTCTTGGAGCTCCGGATATACCCCTTGCTTTTCTGAAACAGAGCAAATACTTTATGGTATCAGACCTAAATCGAAATAAGGAAGAGCGCTTCCGGCAACTTTGAACATGTCATACATAATTGCAGGAACTGTCAGATTCACACAGATTTAGGTAATTAGCAACAGTTATCTTTCCACCAAAAGGTTTACTCGCCGAGGTTCCTCAAGATTGTAAAAATCACTGGTCCCACTCTTTCTATCAGTTTTATGACAAGCGAGCCTAAAACAGTTTCATCCCAGTTTTACTATATACAGCTTTAACATATGTGATCCAAGGGATCCCTAATAGACTGTCTAAGGAGAGGCAATCAGCTATTATATATCTCGTTAATAGAGCCTTGTCGTTTTTCCAGATTGAGAGCCATAGTAGTGCGGACTAGACCATATGAGGCCTTCTATAGAAGAGAACCCAAGTTACTTATGACAAATATAATTTGAGGCAGAGAGGAGAAAAGATTAAATTTTCTGAATACATCTATTTTCTTCTCCTTGTATACCTACACAGTTTAAGATACCCCACACCTCAGCACCATTCATGGCTATAATTATGCATTGGAACCTGTAAACTTCCAATAGAATGGTTAAATAACCTTACCTCAGAGGTTGGGGGAGACCGCAAAAAGACCAATTGGCCAGGATTGGACGCCCAAGAACCCTGAGCAGAAAAATAAATACCAAAAATAAGGAAAGGTATTAATGCTGCTTAATGAATGATTACAGATTTCCATAGTAGGGAGGAACCCACACTTCGACCCACATAACATAATTTGTGACTTTGAAAAATGAGTATGTAAATCTAGGGCCTTATTTATGACGGCCTTGCGCCACCGGTGCGTCACTTTTTCCCATTTTAAAAGTGACGCAAAAGTGGCGCAAGACCTTCATAAATAAGGCCCCTAGTGAGGCCATAAAGTTAACAAATGCATGTACAAGGAGACGCAGCGCCCTAGGGGGATGCGACATAAGTACGGCCTCATCAGCATATAATAGCAAGGTTAATTGATTACCTTTAATATTGGGAACATCTGAGGTGACTTGTAATAAAAAGGGGTGTAAATTATTGATGTATAATATAAATAAAAGAGGGGCCAAAACGGAGCACTGTCCCACTCTACAATGGATATCTATATCGCTGGATATCTCTGTTAACTGCCAGGCTTCATGTACCCTGTCCCTACTTGATGTTAGCCAAAAACTACCACTCCCATAAAACACTGCAATGGGAACCAGATTGTATGCTTTCCGCTGCTGCGCTGCTCCAAGGTCAGTTGACCTCTACAGCTTATCAGCAGTCAGCTCCCGATCCGAGGTGCTTGGCTTTCTTCCTAGCAGGGACCACGCCCTTCCTGTTAGTTCGACCCTTCTGGATTTCCAACTTTGGTTCTCAGATCCTAGAGGTGCCACAATTGTTACTGGATTCCCTTACCTTTTGGTAATTTGATTCCCACTACTGAACATTAGGACGCTCTCCCTGCTTTGTGCATTTCTGCTGTGTGCGCGAAGTCACGCTGAAAGTTTTGCTGTGTGTTTACAGGACACGCTGGGATGCGCTGTTCCTTTCTTTCTTTTTCCCCTTTTGTTTGAGTTCCGTTTACTGCTTTCAGGGGGGACAGGTGTTGTGTATGCTTCTGTTCTGTCACGCGCTCTTTCGCGTGCTGTTGCTCTTGCGCGCCGTTCTCTCGCGCATTGTGTTTCTTCAAAATGTATGTTATCTTTCAAATGTGTTTGTATTGCTTCATGGCACGATCTGTGATCGTGCCGTTTCACAGTTATGACATAATTTGGTCAGTTTGGTCAGTTGCTGTTAGCTGACCGGTGTCCTTGGATGTGTCGCTAGGAGATGCTTCTTTACCTACGAATAAACTACCTTTTATTACAACTATTTGTGATCTTTGACTTAACAACAGGCTCTATGGAAACTTGTGTGCTCAAAGCCCGAGGTTGCGCTGTGACATTATTTTAATTTTCCTTTTTCCCAGCTGCCGGCATCCCAAACCTTTTCTTTTCACTGTGATTAACGCGCGCTGACAGATCGTAACTGATACATCGTATCCGTCTGGGTCTGCTTGCGTCTATGGCAGTCCGGACCACTGGAGGACTCAGCCTACACGCCCCTGTGTATTAACTGGTCTCAATGCTTCTGGCTATATACATTCTTTTTATGAATCAACAAAAGGGCAGATGTATGCCTTGAACATTTTTTTTCCTTAAACAAACGGATTAAGCAGTCATCATTACTCACCCTTCCTTTCTTCATTGAAGAGACCAACTTTACATGGAACTCTGGCAGCGTCAAAATGAGTACGCGGAAGCATACAACCTGGGAAGTTTAACCTGTGAATCCCATTCTGTATTCTTGCTGATACTGATACCTTTTGTTAATATTTCTCATCTTGTGTTGTCTGTTTTCTACAGGGTTACACAGCTTCTGGGTTCCTCTCACCTTCCTGCGGGAAATACTGGAAGATAATTCTGCTGGTCCTACGATGTCTCTTCACTCCCTAGGGGTACTAGTTCATCCTTCGGTGTGCCATGTTTGGCCAGAGGTGGCTGTAACCTAGTGGAGTGGAAAGGCATTATCTTCGCTCCTGTGGATATTGGTTCATCTTCCCTAGGACAGAACCCCAACAGAAAAACCAAGCCCACATAGAAACTATCCGTGAGCGAAGATGGACAAAGGGCCTCATATGACACGCTCATGGATGATTCCCTAACCCTTGAAAACCCTGAAACCACAATGAATGAGTTAACATCTGCAGTGGTCAATCTACAGGCTGAGCTTAGATTATTGCGAGACGATAATCAGCGCCTTGTATCAGAGTTAGACATCCTGAAGACGCAAAAACAGATTGAAGCTAGAGTGTCTGAGGTCACTCCCAAACACAAACGTAGTTACATACTGCCCACCCATTTACAAGTCCCTTCCCCCGCTACTACTGCATCTTCTATCCCTACTTCCGCCCTGGTTAATGTGACAGTAGTTACACCTACCCAAACTCCGCGAGCCATGCCTTAAAGATTCAATGGGGATAGTAATAAGTATGGGGTGTTTATGAACTAATGTCACTTACAGTTCTTAAGCAGAGCCGCCTCTTTTCCGGATGATGCGGCTAAGATAGCGTTCATAACCTCTTATTTAAGCGGTAATGCTGCTCTTTGGGCGGTACCCCTCGTGGAGAACGATGACCCCATTATGTACAACCTGCTCCATGTGTGTTCTTTTCAGCTGCTTAATTAGATGGCTGAACTGTTTTCGGATGATAACAGTGATTTCATATTGGAGGCTGTTGCTGCATATTTTGCGTATACAGTCCTACGCTGAGATGCCTCTGAGACTTTTTATTATTTAGGCACGTACCAGTTTGTATTTTTTAAGGGTGCCTTTTTCTTACAATCAATTCTTTTTATATGCCCCAGGCCTATTGACATTATCTTTAGGGGCCTTGTGTTGAAGAGTTTGGAGCATTTATTTTGGCCGCTATAGGCCATCATGTATGCCTTTTCAGATTAGCTTAGCTCATTATTATTGAACTTGGCTTTCATGTTATGCCCCAGTTCTGGTTTTACCTTGTCTTGGTTTTGTTCGTGCTCGGATCATTGGGGGGGGGGGGTTGTTGGGGGGGGGGGGGCGGGGGGTAGTAGTCATATAGCTAATTCTTTTCTATATACTTTGTTAAGTTAGCATGAGCTTATTAAATGTTTAAACGCCATTTACCTTTCTGCCTCATTTTGCACACGACACATAATTGTTGTTTTAGCTTTCAACCCAGAAGAGCTTTGTGATTTACTTGAGAAATAATACGTTATTGCTCTGATATCAGTTTTGCTCGGTACACTGTCTGCACAGTGAGTGCTGAAGGCTGCAAGGATAACTCGACACAATGTTGTTGTGAGGTCTGATCTTCGCACCTCCATAGACATAACACACATGCTGCTGCCAAAATCTGGCTCTAGGCGGGTTTTATATTGTTGTGCTGAACACACGTAACACCTTCTGAAAAGATACCGCGTTTGGATATTGAGACGCTACTTGGGGATTACGGGACCGACCCCCACAGGCAACTGCCTTAAGGTGACTTCGAACTGGGTCTTGAAAGAGAATAAGAGGTGGGACCACTCGACTGCGCTGCGTGAATACTTTATATAGACAACGTGAATACCGTGTTCGACACCTAACAAGTAAGCTAGATTCTTACTTGGATAATTGGAAATATCCAAATGTTTGGGCCCATCTTAGCAGGACTATTCAAATAGAGAAAATGAATACATTTCGAAAAGATGATCTGGCTTTGAAAATAACATACGCCTGGAAACATCGATTGCGCCCTGAAGAAGTTCTGTTTGGCAGAACGAAACGCGTTGGCTGGTTTCTATAAAAGGATTATTAAAAGAACCTTGAACTTTTTCAATCACGATTCAGCGTCTTTATAACAGGACAGTTCACGACCTATCTATCTCCTATGTTCGGTGGAGATTTATCTCTGAAGCAGTGCTTTTTCAGCTTTGACAAAAACATAGACTTTCTTTCCAAGTTTTGGGATATGCTTTCAGGACAGGGAGCATTTGAGAATTGCACGCTATTTTATTGAAAATCATAATATGTTGGTGATATTTGGGTTGGTGCTTTGAGAAAATAAGAGTGGTCCACTGTCCGAACTGTGTTGTATCAAAAACACACACGGAACACACTTGATGGTGCTTCGCATGCAGAGAGCTGGTGGAAGATGATGTGATCCTCTGCCACTGAGATTTTGAGGTATGGGCCCGCCCTGCTAAAACCCAAATGAGACCTTCATAGATATAAAATACTATGCTAAATAGGGAGGGTTTGAATTAGGGGTTGTTAATTCCTATTCATTTCAGCATCTTAGTATGCTGTCACCATTCGCCTTTTATGGACTAGTAACTATGCTGATAACTTTGTTGCTTATAATATGTTTGCTAGTATTGTACAAGATACTGCGTTTGAGAACCATGCATTACTAAATAAATATTTCAAACATGCACGTGTCCTCATTTACTCCATGTTCTGGTTTGCAATGATTATATAACTAAGGAGTGTTCATGTGTTCCCCGATACTTGAGGTAATCTAAGTTCATGTTCTAGTCTGTCTAAGCATTGGGAGTTTGTTATGACCAATGAGACACTGTAGCTAGCTGGGTAAGGGGATTTTGGGTACTGAGGTGAGTTTTGGGCCATCCTAATTCACCGAGGTTCCAGGTCTCTATGCACAGTTCTGTAGGAGAACGGAATTCCCGCTACAAGATCAGAATTCACTTTATTCTGTTTTCATCATTTACAAAACCATATAAGTACAGTTTGATAACATTTTCTTTAAACAGCTCATATACAAGATTTCATTATTTCAAAACACATTTATATAATAAAATGTTGGTTAAAAGAGCTTATTGTGAATGATAAAAGACTCTAAGTTAAAAAGGGCATAATTAGATAATTACAGTACAAATAGTTAAAATCCTGGCCAGGAGGATGGTGCTCTTTTCCAAGTTTGATCTATGGCGAACAATGAATTTTAAAAATTTGATTGCAACCTTAGTTACCCATTCCTCCTCCAAGAACTGTAAGAATAACATTGCAGGTCGACATATCCTAAATCCCATATGTTTTAGTACCGGGATAATCCACGACTTTCTAGGTTCACAATAAAATTTGCAAAAATTGTGTGAATAGTAGTCTGGATAGAGAGACCGTCACATGGACAAAGTTTTAAAACTGTTGATCAGTCATTTCTTTTCGGGAAGGTAACCAGTCGAAAAAAGATATTTAACCTGAACCGGGCCAACAGAAATCTCTCGTAGCTAGTGGTGTTAAAGGTTAGGTAGGGTTGGATTGAAAAAGTGGTCTGTATAGCCAGGCTGTGTACAGTTGATGATTTTGTGGCTTCTTTGGCCAATCACAGGTCATCTAGGTGTACTAAACACTGCTTCTGGAATGCTTTTCTGGATATCTCGTGGATTAAGGTGGGTGAGTTGAAAATTTTCCCCAAGCTTATATCATGCAGAAAGGCTTTGATGTACCACAACCACCCAATGTTGTTAGCGTTATCCAAAGAAATGCAGTCCATAATAAACCCTTGAGAAAAGGTGGTTCTATCTGATGTCCATATGTGATGCCAATTGGTTGTATTTTAATGATACCAGCCAGATAAGAGAGGCCTAATTCCAAGTGGCATGAGTACGTTGCACTACCCCGAGGAAGTGCAAGAAGGTACCTCAGGAATCTGTTTTCGACCATTTGTAGGGCTTCTGTGTTTTTATAACCCCACACGCCTGCCCCGTATATCGCTACAGTTAAACATTTGGCCTTTTATATCGCTATTACTTCAACAGGTGGCTGTCTTCCTATCCTTCAGGCAAAATTTACCAGAGTGGAGGTAGCTCTCATGAAGAGAAGCTTTCTGGACTCTATTCCAGCTGGTTTTATGATTGATTGATTGTGATCCCTAGATATGGGTATTTTTCTGTACACTCAAGCTTTTCATTTTTCAGGAAGATACCCTTTGTTCTTTTCTTGCCAATTCCCGAGGACATGACAAAGGTCTTTTTAATGTTAATATTTAAGTCCAAATTAGCCATGAAAGAAGCGTATCTATCGAGTGCTCGTTGCAGTTCAACAGGAGTACGGGCCAATATCACTGCATCGTCGGCATAAAGTAGGGCCGGAATTGGGCGACCGTTGATGTAAGGAAGGTCCTGGCACCCTTTGACCATGGCCCGCTCTAAGCCATTGGTGTAGAGAGTAAAGAGGAAGGGTGCCAGGACACAGCCCTGTCTCACCCCTCTCTCCACGCCAAACGATGCAGTTAGCTCTCCATTAGCCCTGTGCCGCACTCTGGCTGTAGCGTTTGAGTATAGTTCACGCAAAAAAATTACAAGCCTAAGCTCAACCCCCATCTCTAATAGAACTGACCAAAGTTTTGCGTGACTGACGCAATCAAAGGCGGCCGACAGGTCAACATAAACCATATGGATGGCCCGCCTTTCGCACTGACATATTTGCCTATCGGCAGGGTCAAATTGAGTGCCTGTTCGGTAGTCCCTAACCCCTCTCGCAACCCGAACTGTAGGTCAGATAAAATGCCGCTATCGTCCGCCCACTGCTGAAGGCGTTCAAGGATGACTCGGCCCGCTACTTTGCCTAATGAATCGAGTAGTGATATTGGTCGATAACAGGATGTTAGTTGACAGTCCCCTTTTTTAAAAATGGGTACTAAAATCGACTTTGACCATGATTCCAAGAGTCCTGCAGTGCAAGAAGCCTGCAGGACTCTAGTTAAGATTGGAGACCAAAGGCCAGGATTTGATTTAAAAAAGTCGATTGGAACCCCGTCCAGACCTGGGGCCTTCCAATTTTTACTTGCCTTTAGTGCCAGATCTACTTCATTGTGTGTTATGTCTAGAAATAAGGGGTATACAGTAGAATGTTGCTCAGGGAGGGTTTCCTCATGACCATGCCCTGGTTTGTTTTATCTCGTGAATATCTTGCTAAAATGCTCCACCCAGGCTCTTTCATCTATGGCCACATCTATTTTGGGAGAGTCTCTCTCCTAGGATAGGAAGGGAGATTTAACAATGGCCAAGAAGGCAGCACTATTTTGTTGGGTACTGCTTTTATGTAGTTGATCCCAAAGATCCTGTTTAAGTTCTGCTTTTCTATCCTTGATGGCAAGGTTGTATTCCTTTCTAAGAGTTGTGATTTCTTTAGCATCCCTTTCTATTTTTTGTAAAGCTGTTTTCAGATTGGAATAACTAGTTCTACATCTCTTATTGAACAACCTTTCTTATTGGGTCTACTCTTATTCAATTTAATAAAGAGTGCTTCTTTTATAGTTTTTGTGACTACCATAAAATTATTCAGTACTTCCTCATCAGATGTGGCCAAGTCTAAACACTTTTTGATGGCCAAATAAGCTGTTTTTTTACTACTGTGGTAGTTATAGCTAGTGGGTCCACTTTCTCCCATTTAAGTACATACCCGTTTATTCTATCTAATGTCAATCTGTTTTGGTCTAGAGTGTGCTTTGGGTAAAATGTTTCTAAAGTAGACTCAAAGTGATACTGATTGGGAAATTATCGCTTATTGCAGTTTCATGCGTCTCAAAGTTAGTAATACGTTTTTCCCCCCTACAAGAGATAAAGATGAAATCTATTGTACTTGATCGTCCTCTGCCATTAAAGGTAGGGGCCTGGGCAGTTAGAGGGTTATTCATCTTGTTTGCCAAGCCCAAGTCTAGGTCAAACACAGTGTTGTTTGGGGCATTCCCTATTCCTGAATGGGAAAAGTGACTTATCATACCGTTTTCATCTAGTATACCACAGATATTTTGGTCACTGTGTTTACAAAGGCGCTGATTAAAATCGGCCCCCCATATAGTTATGACCCCTTTTGCTGTGCGGTGTATTAAGATATAGATCTGTCGTATTGCAACCAATAGATCTCCCTCAGGCATATTATTATAAAAATGTACTATGAGGAATAAGTCTATCGTGTTCAAGGAAAGGCTTAATACTTGGTAGTTGGGTTAGAGCCTTACAGTGGTAATGACTGCTGTCTCTATCAAGTTTGATACGTAGATAGATAACCTGCCCTTAGCTCTACCAAAGGGTGAAGGTTGTGCAGGGGAAAAATAAGTTTTATACCCCACTATATGAATTGCTTTAGTAGTCCAGGTCTCCTGAAAGCATAGGACATGAAAATTTTGAGGGAAACTAAGCCAGATGTTGTTATGTTCCTTTGAACGCTGTCCTGCAATATTCCAATAAATTATTGTGATTGTTGGGTTATCTTTGGGTACTTGTCGGGGTTTGCCTGATTAATGGAGTCTACAGAATCATTAAGTTTGAGAATTCCCAGGGCATTATATGTCTCTCCTCAGTTTTTCTCTATTTCAGGTATCAGATTTTCCTGAGTAGGAAGGGGAGGGAGTAGATCGAGTTTGATTCTGTTTAGGATTGACACTTGTTCAAAGGAGATATTAAAAAATTCATCCGAAGTTAGGAGAATTAGTCAATCGAGTTCATCTAGGTCCGAAAAGACCTCATATCTATTCCGTGTCGGAATGCTATACGGGTAATATTGAATTGATGGGTTTCTGTCCTTCCCTGATGCTCCTAAGAACCCCTTTACCAGAGGATAGAAAAAACCTAATGGGAGAATATTTATTTCATCTCTTACAACACTCCTAGCCCCACTCTGTTGCAACAGTCTATTTATCAGCCGACGGGAACCGAAAGTCAGAACAATTGAATCACCCGCAAATGTCTCACCTCGAGAGCCCACACTTCTTACCCTTCTAGCCATTTTGAATTCTCTAAACAAATGGTCCGTTAGGCCCGTTTTCTTAACCAGCCAATCAAGGGATTTATTTCTCAGTATTTCCCAACCTTCCATTGCCGAAGGTTCTTTATTTGGGACATTAGCCAACACTATAATATTCGGAGAAGCGGCTGGAGGAAGGTCGAGATGGGCATTTGGGGCCACAATTACCCTATCCTGATTGCTGTTTCTATCAGAGGTTTTTACAGAATTAGAGGGTAAATTGCAAGAGGTCGGGCCCGTTGGATCAGTTACACTCTTTGTAGGGACGGGATCGCCCCTTCTTGATGTACGTTTTTCCTGAAGGGGGGTAGGCAAGTTAGTAGGATATCTATTTGTCTCCGTGGGTACATGTGTAGGGATCTGGCCAAAATTGGAAGAGCCTACTTCAGGTAGATGAGGTCGTGAACTTGTGGTTAATTGGTTGTTGGTGTTAACTAAGTGTTCTTTAATAGATGTCAATCTTTGGTCCATCTGATCTAACCTAACTCTGAGGTAGAGATCCAACCTCTCTGTTAATAGGGCTAAGTTCTTTGGTTCTGTGCACTGTGCACCAGATGTTTTCCCGGCCCTTGTGCTATCTTTTATTAGAGTTTTTATTAATCCTCTTTTTTCTTGGGATTATGAAGAGTGGTAACTTTCGGGGGGTAGTTTCAAGGCAAATTATAGCATTCGTTGCTTCACATTATTGTGAACAACAGAATTTTGTGGGGATAAAGGGGGCCCTTGCTTCTTTCGGGGAGGCTGTGATGGTTGGTCTGGGTCATTCAACTCTATAATATCCGTGATGTGTTGGATACACCCATTGGCAAGCTTTTTTAACGTTTTGATCTGCCCTTGGGATGAGGCCTCCAAATGAGTCACATCATCATTTGACCAAGATGAGCTTGCCTCAAGAGAATCCACTACTAATTTGTTTGTCTATCGCCCCCATTGCTCCAGTCAAATAGTTCAACAGTGTTTGTTGTGTCTCAACGCGGGGCCTTTTTCGGTTGCTGAGGTTTGGACTAGGTAATTTTCTCTTCCCCATGTTAGGCTCAAATAATACAAAGTATTAAGGAATCAGTGATTATTAATTCCACATGAACTGAGTAAATAACAAGAAATTGAAATTATAATCAAATTATAATCAAATAATACTCTGATTACATGGAATTTAAGTAAATTCTAGCGAGTACGTTTCACTGTGGTTAGCAAGAGGCTTACATGGGGAAGGGTAGATTAAGTGCTTCTTGTGCTTTAACAAACCTAGGCAAACAAAAACAGTTATGTGTAGTGGTACAAAAGTGGGACTTAACAGTATTTATGGATCAGTTCAAGATTTCAAAATCCTATTAACTTTATAGTCTTACTGAAACAACGTAGTTGGAGAACAAGATGAAAAAGAGAAAGTCCAGCCCAGCCTCATCCAGGCACAGGTGGGAGCCCGCCGTAGGGTCTATAGCCCTGCCCCCTCCTCCTCTCGCAGACCGCGCCGCACTGCCTTCTGGATGTCATAGTTTGGCAGGTGGCGGTCCGCGATGCACACGGGGGCAGGGAAGAGCTGAGGGCCAATGATGAACTTCAGGGCACTTCAAAGGAGCTGGGTGCAGCAATATCCGGGGTAAAAACAGCAGCAAAGCTCACAAAACAGTCTTGACACTCCTTGTCCTGCTCACACCCTTTCAGCTCCACTCCCCCAGTCACAAACAGCTCCAAAGGCTCTCTTACCCGGGGCAGCTGTCTCCTGATACTCCCTCTACTCTTGTCCGGCTGAAGATCCTTACAGTTTAGTATTCAGGTTATGCCTTAGTTTAAAACACTTGTACGATGTTGGGCATTCCAGGGCTTAAGCCGAGTATTGATGACTCAAGAGCTTGTGTCAATCCGGGCAGTCGGGCGGAGGCAGATTGCTCCTCTGGCCCCTCCTCGATCAGTTATTGCAAACGCTGCTGTGCTGCCTCAGTTCTTCATTTTAATGCCTTCTCCCACGGCATCTCTAGCTTCCTCGATGCCCCAGTACCTTTCTCGCTGCCTCGCCCTACCACGCCTCTGCGTTTCCGTCTTCAAAACACCGCATCCGTCTATGCACAATTTCTCTCGCTTCGGGACAGTCTCAGTTTGGCGTTCCATGCACTGCCGCCATAGACACTCATGTAGCTATTCAGCAACCCATGCAGTTGCTTACATATGGAGATACTAATACAGATTTTTCACACAGTTTAGTCGCTAACCCATGCATTCAGTAAGACATGTTCAATCACTTATTTATACAGTCAGTCACGCACCGACTAAAAATTTCCTTTAGGCACTTGTAAATGCATTCATTCTTCAATATGTTGTGTATGTGGGTAGCACCAAGCTGCAGGTCCACAAGCGCATACTCCAGCACATGCGGGCGGTCAGTAATGGGGATGAGTCATACCCGGTGGCGAGACACATCAATTCATGCCACAATGTTGATCTGGGCTGCCTTAGCTACTATGCCATAGACATGGTACCGCCGCGCCGTAGAGGGGGCGACAGGGAGGCTCGCTTAAGACTACTGGAAACCAGATACATCCTTGAGCTCAACTCTAAGACGCCGAATGGTCTGAACACCACAGAGGACTTGCATACATGTTTATGAAATTCTGAACTAGATGGAGCACATCCGTGAGACCAACACCATACGGCAACAGCACAATATCATGTGAGGGAGTCATCAGGACATAAGATTGATTTTAAAGTTAGTTATGAATTTAAATTGTTAGATCATTCACAGGGTGGAGGTGAAGTCACAAATTTGAGGTTATTTTTCACTTCCTGGTAAAGTTTAACTCCTAGGAATGTGCAAAAGGGGCTGACCAGATTATGAGGGCAGTGTAGACGCAGTTATCCCAACATCAATTAAGCCCAATTAGGCATTATGCAACTCACCCCCACCGAACCCACTGTCGGTGTGTAACAGGATGTATATGTGCATCACTACATATGATGAGTGAGTATATTTATGAGTGACTATATAGAACTGTTGCTGAATGAGAGGATGTGTATATAGATGGTGGAATTACTGAATTGGTTGTTGTAACTGGTATAGCTATCTCCAATTTTTTGAAAATGTTAGTTTCTATTTTTGAATATGTGTTTCAAGGGTTACTTTACCGTGAAAGGAGGTCAGTCACTCTGTCACACGGATGGTGTCATCAGTGATGTCATGAGTGATGTCACTGACCATGTCATGAGTGATGTAATATGTGATGTCATCAGCAGTGCATTACACGTGCAAGTTATATTGAGTCCAACGAACTATAACGTGGGAATTTCAATGGTTTTATGTCAGTAAAATTTCCAGGTAACTATAACTGGTGTGAAACCTATGGTTTTTTCAGTGACTATATATGTGTCATGTGATCAAGGCTATCTCTAGCCGAAACGCGTCATGGCGGATTGGTGCTGGGCTGAACTTTAAATAAAATCAATTTGCACCACGTTGGGTCTCGCTGGTTCCTGATTGTCGGTGTGGCTGTCTGCGCTGCGCTGCCTGCGCTGGGGACTGGACGTACCTCATATATATATATATATATATATATATATATATATATATATATATATATATATATATATATATATATATATATATATATATATATATATATATATACATATATCTATATATATATATATATATATATATATATATATATATATATATATATATATATATATATATATATATATATATATATATATATATATCCACAGTTCTCCTCACCAAGAAAGAGCAGAAGCATCATGGGTAACATCGGAAACTTCCTTTATTTCAGCTGTTTGGCAAATGCATTTCGGCCTCCTTCGGCCTTCGTCAGTGCCAGGGTCTTTTCAGAAGGCTTTGCAAAGTGCGGTTTAAATGCCATCAAGCCCGACTGCAATTGGTGAATGTCCGCTCCACCCCATTTGGGATGTCATGTGCACCTATGCAGTCCACGCAGTCCCGGTGGACCACAACTCCCGGGATGCCACTTGAGCCCTCCAGGTAAGTGGTGCAGGGAGTGTGCTGCCCGATGTCAGCGATGTTGAGCTGGAGGCAGGATGACTCGCATAGCGTGGAAAGCAATGTCCCCTGCAACTTGAAACTCCGGTTGCTTCCTGGGGTCCCCACAGAACTGACTCAACCCGCACGCTCGATCTTCAATTAAGCAGGGGCAGGAAGACAATGCCTCCCGCCCTACCGAGGCTGAAAGCCTCAATGTACCGCCAATTAGAGTCCCTAAAGTGCAGGCGAGCTTGTGAAGCGTATGCCAGGTTGGTCCAAGCCTGCTTGTGAGTCAGGGGCTTCTGTAACACGTCTCTGGCCGATGCGTATCTAAATCCACAGTTCTCCTCACCAAGAAAAAGCAGAAGCACCATTGGAACATCGGAAACTTCCTTTATTTCAGCTGTTTGGCAAATGCATTTTGGCCTCCGTCAGTGCCAGGGTCTTTTCAGAAGGCTTTGCAAAGTGTGGTTTAAATGCCATCAATCCCCACTGCAATTGGTGAATGTCCGCTCCACCTCATTTGGGATGTCATATGCACCTATGCAGTCCACGCAGTCTCGGTGGACCACAACTCCCAGGTTGCCACTTGAGCCCTCCAGGTAAGTGGTGCACGGAGTGTGCTGCCCGATGTCAGTGATATTGAGCGGGAGTCAGGATGACTCACATAGCGTGGAAAGCAATGTCCCCTGCAACTTGAAACTCCGGTTGCTTCCTGGGGTCCCCACAGAACTGACTCAACCCGCACGCTCGATCTTCAATTAGGCGGGGGCAGAAAGACAATGCCTCCCACCCTACCAAGACTGATAGCCTCAATGTACCGCCAATTAGAGCCCCGAAAGTTCAGGCGAGCTTGTGACCTTCAATTTACATTGAACAAAGTTTTGCCGAAGCGGATGCCAGGTTGGTCCAAGCCTGCTTGTGTGTCAGGGGCTTCTGTAACGCGTCTCTGGCCGACGCGTATGTAAATCCAAAGTTCTCCTCACCAAGAAAGAGCAGAAGCACCATTGGAAACATCGGAAACTTCCTTTATTTCAGCGGTTTGGCAAATGCATTTCGGCCTCCTTCGGCTTTCGTCAGTGCCAGGGTCTTTTCAGAAGGCTTTGCAAAGTGCGATTTAAATGCCATCAAGCCCCCCTGCAATTGGTGAATGTCCGCTCCACCCCATTTGGGATGTCATGTGCACCTATGCTGTCCACGCAGTCCCGGTGGACCACAACTCCCATGATGCCGCTTGAGCCCTCCAGTTAAGTGGTGCACGGAGTGTGCTGCCCGATGTCAGCAATGTTGAGCGGGAGGCAGGATGACTCGCATAGCGTGGAAAGCAATGTCCCCTGCAACTTGAAACTCCGGTTGCTTCCTGGGGTCCCCACAGAAATGATTCAATCCGCACGCTCGATCTTCAATTAGTTGGGGGCAGGAAGTCAATGCCTCCCGCCCTACCGAGGCTGATAGCCTCAATGTACCGCCAATTAGAGTCCCGAAAGTGCAGGCGAGCTTGTGACCTTCAATTTACATTGAACAAAGTTTTGCCGAAGCGGATGCCAGGTTGGTCCAAGCCTGCTTGTGAGTCAGGGGTTTCTGTAACACGTCTCTGGCCGACGCGTATGTAAATCAACAGTTCTCCTCACCAAGAAAGAGCAGAAGCACCATGGGGAACATCGGAAACTTCCTTTATTTCAGCTGTTTGGCAAATGCATTTTGGCCTCCTTCGTCAGTGCCAGGGTCTTTTCAGAAGGCTTTGCAAAGTGCGGTTTAAATGCCATCAAGCCCCACTGCAATTGGTGAATGTCCGCTCCACCCCATTTGGGATGTCATGTGCACCTATGCAGTCAACGCAGTCCCGGTGAACCACAACTCCCAGGATGCCACTTGAGCCCTCCAGGTAAGTGGTGCACTGAGTGTGCTGCCCGATGTCAGCGATGTTGAGCGGGAGGCAGGATGACTTGCATAGCGTGGAAAGCAATGTCCCCTGCAACTTGAAACTCCGGTTGCTTCCTGGGGTCCCCAAAGAACTGACTCAACCCGCACGCTCGATCTTCAATTAGGCGGGGGAAGAAAGACAATGCCTCCCGACCTACCGAGGCTGATAGCCTCAATGTACCGCCAATTAGAGTCCCGAAAGTGCAGGCGAGCTTGTGACCTTCAATTTACATTGAACAAAGTTTTGCCGAAGCGGATGCCAGGTTGGTCCAAGTCTGCTTGTGAGTCAGGGGCTTCTGTAACGCATCACTGGCCGACGCATATGTAAATCCACAGTTCTCCTCACCAAGAAAGAGCAGAAGCACCATGGGGAACATCGGAAACTACCTTTATTTCAGCTGTTTGGAAAATGCATTTCGGCCTCCTTTGGCCTTCGTCAGTGCCAGGGTCTTTTCAGAAGGCTTTGCAAAGTGCGGTTTAAATGCCATCAAGCCCCACTTCAATTGGTGAATGTCCGCTCCACCCCATTTGGGATGTCATGTGCACCTATGCAGTCCACGCAGTCCCGGTGGACCACAACTCCCAGGATGCCACTTGAGCCCTCCAGGTAAGTGGTGCAAGGAGTGTGCTGCCCGATGTCAGCGATGTTGAGCGGGAGGCAGGATGACTCGCATAGCGTGGAAAACAATGTCCCCTGCAACTTGAAACTCCGGTTGCTTCCTGGGGTCCCCACAGAACTGACTCAACCCGCACGCTCTATCTTCAATTAGGCGGGGGCAGAAAGACAATGCCTCCTGACCTACCGAGGTGATAGCCTCAATGTACCGCCAATTAGAGTCCCGAAAGTGCAGGCGAGCTTGTGACCTTCAATTTACATTGAACAAAGTTTTGCCGAAGCGGATGCCAGGTTGGCAAATGCATTTCGGCCTCCTTCGGCCTTCTTCAGTGCCAGGGTCTTTCCAGAAGGCTTTGCAAAGTGCGGTTTAAATGCCATCAAGCCCCAATAAGAGTTGCCTGCAGAGAAAAGGGCCGACACAGGTAGGTTGAATCTGCCATTCATTTATTCGAGAAGCAGCAGAGGTCAAATGCAACGGAACAATTTCACAGTATCAAGTATGAAAGGTTTTCAGCGAGGCAGTTTTTTGAAGCACCTATGTTTAACAGTCAATCCCGCCCTTCGTAGGCGTGGCCACCCCAGTGGCCTTCTGGGACCTGTTGTGGTTCAAGTTTTACCTCAGTGGGTTGCCTGGTTGTAGCCTCAATGATCAGGATGAATCCCCAGTGGGTGGCGAAACCTTCTCGTTGCTTTGCCCTGCTTCGTGATGCTACTCAAACGGCTCCACCTGTCCCGGGTGCCGCAGCGTGGGGTGGCGCAGCAGCGGGACTGCAAAGCAGCGTGGCACCTTCCGCGGCTCAGGCGGGGCCGCAAAACATGTCCAACAAGACATTTCAGTCCCGCTGCGGCGCCAACCAACGTTCATTAAACACATTTCAATCATTTTTGACATCATTCGATTGTGTTCATACAGGTGTATTGGACGTTGACCCAGGAAGTATTTAACAGCTTCCAAACCATCACTATGATGGATACTTGCGTAGAGTGATGTTATGTCCATCACGATTAAATAACAATCAATGTGTCACATAACAGGTTGAATCTTTCTTAAAAAAACACTAGTGTCTTTAATAAAAGAGGGTAATCCTGATACATATTCTTGTCCAAAGAAGTCCACATATTTGGACATTGGTTCAAGCAAACTTCTCTGTGCCAAAATGATAAGTCTACCAGGAAAAGGTATAACATTCTTGTGGACCTTTGGGATAAAATAAAGGACAGGAGTTATAGGGTGTTCATTTTCAAGAAATTGAATTCATTTTCAGTTAACAAGCCCATATGTTTCCATTATGCAAGTTCTTTAAATACCATCTCCTTAACTTGACGCAGAACTTGAAATGTTCCTCTTCTGTAACATATTGTATAATTTAAGTGTTGATTGGCTTCCTCTATATATTGATCTTTGGGCCAGAGCACTATGTTCCTGCCCTTGTCCGCTTTCTTAATGACCACATTTTTGTCATCTTTCAGTTTGCGCATGAGGTTAGAATACTGCACTACCTGGCTCTGTCTTTGGTAAACCCTATGATTTACAGATCTACTTAACTTCTTTAACTCATCGACCCGATCGCTGAATACATCTATTGCATCTTTCGGCATGACCGGTACAAAAGTAGACACAGAGCGGAAAGGACTGCAACTCGGGCTGCTGTAATCAGTGCCCGCCTCCATCAGATCTATGATGTAGAGGAGATCTGTTCATCATTCCCATTGGACAAAGACTGGAGTAGCCTGATAGTACTCACATTGAGCACTTGTAGGTTAGGAGAGACTTCTCTACCAGGTGGTACATTCATTTTACTCTCAATTGAACTTTTTAACTGGAAAAATTTACGAAGTTTTAATTTTCAAATAAATGTATACACATCCACCCTGGACTGATTGTACTTGAAGCTACTCTCTGTGCAGTACGTCAAGCCAAGAAACAGCAACTGCAGTTCTGCCGTAGATAAGACAGTATCAGATGGATTTATAATTGTATTGTCAGTAGGAGTTACTGACGATTCCATTTCTTCGCTCGTCTTCCTCTGCCATTGTGTTTGCCTGCAATGCCACCACCTTGCCCTCCTGCGGTGGTTTCTCCTTCTCCCTGTTTGGGTAGAGGGTTCTGAGGCCGGAGGGTCTGTCACCGATCCTGTTTTAAAAAAAATGTGTTATTCGGCTGGAGTTAAATTGGTAGCCAGAGAGAGCTTCACATTAGATCTTAGTTCTCTACTGTCTTCAGATTTGCTGCTACTTATTGCAGAACTTGCATGTGAGCTTAAGTTCTCCGGAGGTATGCCTGCTTGTGATGGAGTTTGAGCAATGGGCATCTTGGTAGCAAATGCTTGTTGTTTAAAGGTGTCAAATTTCTTTGAAAAGGTGAACACCCTTCCTGTCTCGTAATCATTTCTGTCACAAGCAAATTTAAAGACTGTACGCGCTTTAATTGTTTTCTCGTGTTTCTTAATTCAACCCTCAACTTCCTCGTGACCTTTAGATATCAGGTCTTTCTGATACAAACCCTTCAAAAGGCCATTTACAAGCTCAGTTTCCTTAAAAACTTCGATTCTATTAATTTTGGCATACTTGATTAAAATCAGGACCATATATGTAGATGCTTGCAAATTGTTGGCGGCCCATTCCTTCAGCATTAACGGGTTGGGGTTTTTGAATACGGGTCCTATTATTATTCTGATACCCTGGTACCCTATTGACGTTCTTGCATTTTTCAAGGAATTTCTTCTCCCACCATTTAGTGAGCTCAGTCTTCCTCAATTTTTCTAAAGTCCTTAGAAGAGTCTTGGCATTGTTGTTTATCATTGAAATGCTCTGGTTATTAATATCATCTCGAACCTCAGGTAAGTTTAAAAACATAGCTTCTGCTGCGACTTCGCCGTCACACAGCGTCTCAGCTGAGGACATGGTTAAAGCTCTCTCAATATTCTCTTTAGCACAGTGGTGCTTGTTGCACAATTGTAAGCACCAAAATTGAAACACCTAATCTCTCCACCAGCTATCAGTCACCTGATCAGAGTGCTGGCCCGGCTTACCAGAGGTGAACCGCTCAGTCCTCTGTGTTCATCAGCCACTAGAGCACTGCCGATTCTTCACTCACTTGCCGGTACCACAGCTTCCTCTTTTTTCCGACTGTGGGGGGCAAATCAAACTAATACTCCTTCTGGGTGAAACTGTTTCGCTTCTGTGTGTGTGTGTGTGTGTGTGTGTGTGTAGGGGTGTGCGTCTGTGTGTGTGTATATATATATATATTTGCATATCATTGTTTTCACTAAAAAAACATAGGTTACAGGGACGTTATAGTTAGGCTCAGGCTTCACTTATACAAAACTAGTAAAATTTAGCTAAGCTAACTATAACTCTCTCCACTGCAATGCACTGCTTATGACCTCATAAATTATGTCACTCATTACATGGTCTGTGACTTCACTGATGACATCTCAAATGACATCACTGATGACATCATCTAGTGACTGTGAGGGTTGTTTAAATGTTTATGAGTGTTAAATATATATACCACGGTGTATAGGTGAATAAATGAGTGTATGAGTACTTGTAGGGAATATTCAGGGGTGTAACTGACTATATAAGTGGATGATTAAGTGTCTCAGTAAATGTATGCACAAGTGATTAGATGTGTGAGTGTTTGTACCAGTCTTTCAGTTGGTGTCTAAGTGACTGTATGGGCGTGTGAATGGGTATATGAGTAGCTGTATGGGTGATTTATTGGCTGTCTGAGCACCTGTTTTAGTGTCTGTTTGGGTGGGTGAGTGAGTGTGTGTGTGACTGCCTGTATGGATGAGTTATGTGAGTGAGTCAGTGGCTGTATGGGTTAGTGAGTGTGTGTCGGAGGGGCTGCATGGGTGAGGGAGTATGTGTATGGCTGTGTGGGTGAGTGGGTAGTTTTGTCAGTGAAACGTCAGCCCTCATCCTTCTGGACCTGTCAGCCGCCTTCGACACGGTCTGCCATCACACTCTAAAGACACGCCTCCTAGAAGCCGGAATCCAAGAGAAGGCCCTTGACTGGACCACATCCTTCCTATCCGGCAGAACCCAGAGCGTCCGCCTCCGGCCCTTCTGCTCCGAAGCCACCAACATCATCTGCGGCGTCCCCCGAGGCTCATCCCTCAGCCCGGTACTGTTCAACGTCTACATGGCCCCCCCTCGCACGAGTGGCCCGCCAACAAGACCTCAACATCATCTCCTACGCCACCCAGCTCATCCTCTCCCTCACCAAGGACCCGCACACCGCCAAAACCAACCTCCATGAGGACATGAAGGCCGTCGCAGACTGGATGCAGAACAGCCGCCTGAAACTGAACTCGGACAAGACGAAGGTACTCATCCCCGGACCCACCCCCTCAGCCTGGGATGACTCCTGGTGGCTGACCACACTGGGAACAGCACTAACACCCACCAACCATACACGCAACCTAAGATTCATCCTCGACTCCTCCCTCTCCACGTCTAAACAGGTTAGCGCCGTCTCCTCCTCCTGCTACAACACCCTCCGCATGCTCCACAGGATCTACAAGTGGATCCCGACCGTAACTAGAAGAACGGTGAGACAGGCCCTCATCAGCAGCAGACTGGACTACGGCAACGCACTCTATGCAGGAATGCCAGCCAAACACCTATGACTACTACAACGCATCCAAAACTCCTCCGCCTGACTGATCGTCAACGTCCCCCTCCGCAGCCACACCACCCCCACCTGAGAGACCTACACTGGCTCCCCGTCGACAAGAGGATCACCTTCAAGCTCCTCACCCACGCTCACAAAGCACTCCACAACGCCGGGCCAGCCTACCTGAACAGCAGACTAAACTTCTACACCCTAACCCGCCAGCTCCGCTCCACCAGCCTCCCCCTCGCCGATGTCCCCCGCATCCAACAAACAATCTCCGGCGGCAGATCCTTCTCCTACCTTGCTGCCAAGACCTGGAACACCCTCCCTACCCACCTACGTCAGACCCAAGACCTGCTTGCCTTCAGAATACTCCTCAAGACCTGGCTCTTCAAGCAGTAGCAGCACCCCCCTCCCCTCAGCACCTTGAGACCCTCACGGGTAAGTAGCATGCTCTACAAGTATTCTGATTGATTGATTGATTGATTGATTGATTGATTATATGGGTGAGTAACTGGGTATTTGAAAGAAGGCAGTATAGGGGAGTGATGGAGCAAATGAGTGACGTTATGGGTGAGTGAGTAAATCTAAGTGTGTGCTTGTGTCAGAGTCTGTATAGGTAATCGAGTTAGTATATGTATGAATAAGTAAGTGGTTGAGTTATAACTTTATGGGTAAGTGGCTGTGTGACTGACAGTATGGGTGAGTGATTGGTTGTGTGAGTAGGTCTATGGCTGACTGACTCAGTGTGTGTGAGTGGCTGTGTGGGTATATGAGTAGATATGCCAGTGGCTACATTAGTGAGTGAGTGGGTGTATGGGTAGCTGTATGGGTGAGTGAGTAGATTTGTATGTAGATCTATGAATCAGTGAGTGGGTGTGTGAGTACTGGTATGGGTCTGTGAATGGGTTTGTGAATGGTTGTGAGGGAGTGGGAGTGAGTGTATGAAAGGATCTATGGGGGTGTGAGTGGGTATATTAGTGATTTTGTGGAGGATGTTATCAGTAATGCCATACGTGATGTCCTCTGATATGTTATCAGTGATGTAACTGACCATGTCATGATTGATGTAATATGTGAGGTCATAAGCAGTGTATTGCAGGGTGCGAGTTATATTTAGCACAGTTCACTATAACTGCTAAACTTCACTGGTTTTGTATGAGTGACATCTGAGCCTAACTATAATATCCCTGTTACCGTTGTTTTTACAGTGAATTTCTAAGTTATTCTATTCCATTTTCTAACTGTAACGTCTCTGTAAACTTTGTTTTTCCAGTGAATTTCTATGTTTTTTTAAGTAGCAATCATGTATGCAGAGTTGTGGAGAAAGGGGGTGGACCTCTGACCATCTCTCAGGAATCCCACTGTATAGGACTTACAGAAAGTATCACAAGAACTTTGTGGCCCCCAAGGTCCCTCACCATCCAAGAATACTTCATTTCCCAACCAGTAGTGCCCCAGGAGATGCATTTTCAGAGTGGTGGAGAAAGGGGATGTCGTCTCCGAAGACACCTTAGCAATCCCACTCTGTGTGACTTACTGGAGGTAACAGGAGGAACTGTTAGCCCCCATGGACCCTCAGCAGCCAAGGGGACTTCATCCCCCAACTAGTAGTGCACCAGGTGACATGGTTGCAGAGTGGTAGAGAATGGCGGCGAGCCAAGAAGACCTCTCAGCAATCCTGCAGTGTGGGACTTACTGAAGGTAACAGGGGTGGTAGTTGGGCTATCATTTGAGATGGCATCAGTGATGTCATCAGTGTTGTCACTGGCCATGTCATAATATGTGAGGTCATGAGCAGTCCATTGCAGGGGCACAAGTTATACTGCTGAATTTCTCTGGTTTTGTACCAGTTACATCTAGCTATAACTATAATCTCTCTGTTACCTTTGGTTTTTTCAATTAATTTATAAAGTTGTTTTTATCCCATTCCTTAACTGTAACATCCCTGTAACCTTTGTTTTTTTAGTGATATATACTCATTCTCTGAATAACAAAAGGTTAAAGAGGTGTTATAATAAGGTGAAAATGTCAGTCTTTTGAAACAAAAAGTTATCACGGAAATTCACCAAAGTTCTCTCAAATAACTATAACTAGTTCCCTAAAGTAACTATAACTCCCACTGCCACCATGCACAGGTTTTTGGGATGTTCCTGTAACGAAAGCAATTGTTAGAATAAATAATTAATGTGTGTGCATTTTTCTATGGATGTTAGCATATGTGGCGCCATTTTTAATGTGGGCGTCATTTTGAGTTATAATCGAAACGTATTCTTTGCTATTTTTGAGAAACGTCCTCTGTTGAGTTGTGTTTCTCCAAGGCTAAGTTATGCTTCACTAATGAATACACTGTTCTCATTAGTGCATACCTTTTCCTCTAGATAGAGGCCTTCTTCCACTTGCCTAGTGGCGGGCACGGACAGAACGACCTTGATAGTGTGTGCCTGGCCTCAAAATCTAAACTTATTTTCTGTGCTTCAATGTTTTGCTACATCTGCTTGGAAAATTCCACAGTGGGCGTGCCTTCATTGGTTCTGAAATGTTCATAATGTATCTTTATGCTTGCTGAAGTTAGTCCCTCTGCAGCACTTCTAAGCAACTGGGCATACTGGGCTCCACTCTTGAGTGTACATGAATAAACAGGTATTGAGTTTGCGTTCTCTACTGTCTAACCGACTCTTCATTTGGTATGGAAGGCTAAGAGGTGGTCGTGAGTAACCCGGATGATCCTAATCGGGCCACTTCCTTCACAATTATGGCATAGAACATATTCTATGCACTAATACACTACATTTTAGTGTTTGGAGAGGAGCCAATTGGTGCAGAATGCTATTTTTTAGTAAGTGGCTTTTTTATAGAACTCCAAAATATCTTTCACAAGTTAACCCTAGGTAGGCCGGTCATTGCTCTTGATGTGCCGCGGGGGCATCTGCAAATCGGGCTCTGTCCCACTATACAGGAATTCTGGAAAGAAATATTTCAGTATGGAGAAGGATTGGCGGGTTAGCTAGCTCCCAGCATCTGAACGAAAGTTTTGGGGTACGATCCTGCATCTAGTTTAGCCACTAAATTTGTAAAAACATTATATCTGTCAATGGCTGTGGCCAGATCCTCATTACTGCAAATGTTGCAGAAACATCTGATCCCCACAATAGGGGAGTAGATGCAAAAATGAAGCATGTGAGCAATGCGTAACGGGGGATTAAGAAATTTGATAAACTTTGGAGGCGGTTTATGGAAGAAGCCTTGGGGTAGACCTAAAAACTTGGGTAATATCTTAATGTTTTATTGCACATTAAGGTCATTACGCACCTTCAGTGGATAAAACTAGAAAGGAAGCTGTCTGGATTCGGTTTGTGTATCAATGCAGTTTTTTGTTCCTTAATTCTGTGATGAAATGTGTTTTATATATGAATTTATTGTCGGTGCATGATTATCATGAATTAATGTATTTGTTTGCAATTTCTGGAACGCAAAAAAAGTTATCCAAAAAAATTGATGTCATAGAACATGTCAAAAGAACAAAAGTGAAAAAATAACATGCTGTAGGCTAATACAATTTGACAAATGTGAATTGCAAGCATAAATAGACTAAAGTATCTGACAGGTTCTATCCTGAATTCACACAGAAATTACCTTGCGTATTTATGACGCAGTCAATGTTTTACTAAATTGAACCTGGTAATTCAATCATGATTTAATGTGATACTGAATAGGTAGTCAGCTGTGTAGTATGATTTTCATTGCTACATCAAAAAGAACATAATTGCTTGCATCGTTTCCCATGTTCTGTTGAATGAGGTATTTGCTGTTTGGATAACTGTGAAATGGAGAAGGTTTGTGGAAGAGGTTGAGTTATGTACTGGTATTTAGATAACGTGCTCTGTTAAATGCAAAGTTATCTAAACATTATGACTTTCGTCATGGAACATTTTTGAAAGATGTCATATTTAGAGACACCTTTTGAGTTACTTTCTACATTTGGTGATGCAGCAAAAATTCAAAACAAGATGAAAACTTAGCAGTGTGACTATTTTTACTTTCTATATGCTGCATTCTCTCGGTGCACAGTGAATCACGATTGAAGCGTACTGTAATGCAGGGTAATGAAATTCCTATTACCAAAGCATATGGTGTGTGTCTGAAAATATCTGCCTCAATATCCATTAGTTTTCTTTGAATATGTCACCTTTTACTCAAGCTTCATTAGATATATTATTCAGCAACTTTAAGAACTTGTGCTTGATGTGCTGCTCTTGATGTGGAGTTGCTCGTTTCAACATCCAACGAGATTCAGAACCCTGTTCTAATGTCCTCTGAATCTGGGCAGCTACCTCACCTATGATCTTATCCAATGCTCTGCCTACCCACTAATTAGGCAGCATTCTTTACCTAGTCCTATAATCCACAGCCCTCACCTCTGCCCAGAACTCACTTACGTTTTACTAGTAAATCCACGTGTGCCCGCCCCCTTAAAATTGGCTTAAAACACATTTCCTCCAGCTGTAAAGCTTCACACACCTAACCACCAACCTAACCTATGACGTTTAGTCAAATAGCCAGATTCAGTAACTTATTACATGATGATATGACTATGTTCACATTTCTGCTTACCCCAAAAAACTAAAAGTAATGTCACCAACCCATGGCACACACATGGTGAAAAGGCTGAAAATGGTTAGCCACCCTGAGAATCAAAATAAAGCAGTGCTGTATCCAAGTGTCTAAAAACCTCACAGCACTAGAAAAATCAAGCATTGACCACAACATCACCAAAAAGCCTACTTACAAAGCAAATCAACAGTACTACTGTCAGCCCTCGCCTCAAACATCAAAACCTTCTCAAACTTGTTCAAACACTAATTCTTTTGATACAACTTGTAATAGCTTAAATGTTTTGTTATAAATAATTCAGAAATTCTTAATGCACTTGGGGCTAGATGTAGGTAACAGTGAAATACCGATTCCTAAATAACGAATTTTACCGATTCGGTATTTAGAAATTGGTATTTTAGATGTAGGTAAGAATTCAGTAAAATAATACCGAATTCTTAATATTCGTTATTACCGTATCAATAATTGAGATTCGGTAATAACAAATACCTACCCATTAATTCCTATGGGCTTGGAAGCCAATTGGAATGAATGTCAAGACATTCGGTATTACCCATTCGGTATTACCGAATCGGTAATACCGGGAGGCATTTCAAGGGTGCCAGGGTGTCCAAAGGACACTCAGTTGCAACCCTGAAATGTGCATGTGTGTGCGAAGGAATCGGTATTAAGGAATCGGTATTTACCAATTCCTTATTACTGATTCCTTCCCTACATCCCACATGGCTAAATACCAGTCAGTAACGGTGAAATTTAACGAATCTCACTGTTATCGACCGGTATTAGCCCACCTAAATCTAGCCCTTAGTCCTAACTCTAAATTTGTCTGCTGCTATTGTGTCTCACAACTTCCATCTTCTCAATTAAATGCCTCCACCACATTTCATCATAAAGCACGCCTTTTATGTACAGGTGTGCAAAATTTGCATATTTCGTTTTCCATAATTAAATGAAGTTTCAGGAATAATGCATGCAATTATGTGTAGTTACTCAAAAGGCAAATCTGTCATTTAGCCCTATATTTTAGTGCAAAATGTCCAGTGACCACGGCCAGACTGAGAACACAAACCAGCCTTGACAATCAAGTCTCCATAGGAGGTGGGGGGGTTTGCTGGTGGGAAACACTGCTGCTGCTTTTGTTTCAGAGGGCTGATATTGCAGCACTGCTTCAAAACCGGCCACCAGTAATATAAACGCCCCCCACTGCTCCATAACTGGCCCCCGCCCTTATGGCCCACCGGGAAAACTTCCAGTGCCCACTACGACCAGTCCTAGTTGCAACAATTTTGGATGCAAGGATTCATTTTGCTGTAAAACATAGCATGAAAATTACAAGTGAAGCACACAACAGCTGCTCGTGTTATTTACTAGCACTCTCTGTAAATGTTTTCTGCTAACAGCGCTGTGTGACAAGTCATAATGGTGTAATCCCAGAAATTTCGCGTAATAAGTATGGCACAAACTTTCCGAAATTACAATAATGGAAAGGGGCGACCACTCGGTCCCCCCGAACGTATGATTGGGTGCCCCAATCCTCCCGGGAAACCATTTTGGGCGGGGGGCGTGTCTCGGCTGGTATGCCCGAAGCGGTGTAGCCGGGGCGCGCCTTTTCCCGCCCAAGAGGGGTTGTCCTAGACACCTACACCGATGGCCACGCCCAGTAGGCGTACCGGCGGAGGGTACACGCCCTCCCGAAGAAGAATAAAGAGAGCGGGAATCCGAAGAAGCGTCCTCTTGTTCCTGTGCTTGGACCCACTCGTTGCACGTGAGCCCTCGACGGAACAAGGAGCAATTTTGAGAACTTGTAATTCTTGTGGTTTTTTTTCAGTGACTTTACAGAGAAGAGTCCCGGACCGTCTCGATCGACCTGGAGTGGATAATCGAAACCATGTCTGGCAAGAAGACGGGAAAGGGTTCCGAGACAGACCAGGTGCTTCGCATGCTGGTGAACAGAATGACGAGACTACAACGGAGCGTTGGTCAAGTTCCGGCGCTTGGTCGTGATATGGCGGGCATTAAGAAGCAACTGGCCGCAATGAACAAGCCTGGTAACCCGAAGAAGGTAGTAGGCCCGGCACTGCCGGGAGTCGTCCCGAGGGTAGAGGGAAACGGGTCAAGAGGAGGGCGGCGTCAGGGGAGGTGCCGGTCCCTGAGGTGCCCCCGGTCAGCCCTGCCATACCAGCCGATGTCCCAGACGCGGGTCAACCGATTCCGGTTGTGATTACGCCCGCCAACTACGAGGACGTGCTCCCCGAATTGGCCGCCCAGTTGGCCGCGTGGCTTAACAAAAAGGCTGGGGGTGCTACGGCGCCCGGAGACACGGCTGAAGAGGCCAAGTTACTAATTCAGCAGTTGCGGCAGTCGCGAGATGCCGCAAAGGCGAATCTCCCTCTTGTCTCCCCACAGGTGACCCCGGAAGGACCGGCAACTGGCACCGAGAAAACGGCGGGAACAACGGTGGAACCGGGTAAGCTCACTTTGCCAGTTGCGAGGGAGGGCTCATTGCCCTCAAGGCGGGAGAGAGTGGTTCAACATATCCCGTTGGCCACGAAAGAATTGATATGGGCAGACAAGTATGTTAATATGTTTTCGTTGTTGACTGACCATCGCGAGATGGAGTATGCTAAGACACAGAAAGATTTGTGGCACCCAAGTGTCTGGCGAGTCAAAATGGCGGGATTCAGGATGGATGAGACAATAACAAATTGGGCCAAGGCCTTTGCAATGTTTACTGCGATTATAGGTGAGCGTAAGCCCGAGGTATTGCCCGAATTGTCTTGTTATCAGGCACGTATAATGGATTTTTATGAAACATATGAGGGGAATGAATGGATGGGTTACGACATGAAATTCCGTAAAGCAAAAGAGTATGATTCATCTCTGACATGGGATTGCCTCGACTCGATTTCTTGGCAGAAGCAGCTCCTGCCTGGCGCGGCGAGGACGTCCTCGCCAGGTGGGAATGGGTCAGGGTTTTCCCGCCAGCAGCCCGCGGTGCCCTTTCGAGCAGGCCCCGGTGACGATCACCAGCCGAGAACCGGCGGGAATGGTGGAAAGCGAGGGGTCTGTTGGGGCTTCAATAGAGGCAACTGTACCAGACCGCAAGGGGCATGTAAGTTCAAACATGCGTGTGCGGGTTGTGGGAATTCCTCGCACCCGGAGAGTTCATGCAGGTCAAAGAATAGCGGGTCGGGAGGTAGAGGAGGGTCCAAACAGGACTGAGGGGGATCGTTGTGGACAATTGCCTACCCCCGTTGATATCATGACGATGACTCCCTGGCTAAACAAATACCCTGATTATGTCTCCGCTGGGGTGTTGAGGAAGGGATTTTTATATGGCTTCCACATCCCGGCGGGGGATTTTAGTGGGGAACCCTTCTGTAGAAACCAGCTCTCGGCACAGCATAATCCAGGTGTTGTGGAAAGGAAAATCGCTAAAGAGGTAACCCTAGGCCGAGTCGCTGGCCCATTTCAGCGCCCGCCAGTGGCGAATTTCATCTGTTCCCCATTAGGGGTGGTCCCTAAAAAAGACCCGGGGGAATTTAGGCTGATCCATAATCTGTCGGCTCCAAGGGATTTCTCAGTGAACGATGCGATTGACCCAGGAGTCTGTTCGGTGCGGTACGCATCCTTCGATGATGCCGTCACCATGTTGAATCGCCTGGGCCCCGGAGCGCTGATGGCGAAATCAGATATCGAGTCGGCGTTCCGGCTGCTCCCGGTACACCCACAGGATCAGCATCTGCTAGGTTTTGCGTTCCAAGGACGTTACTACATGGATAAATGCATGCCGATGGGTTGCTCCATCTCTTGTGCTTATTTCGAAAAGTTCAGCTGTTTTTTAGAGTGGGCATTCACCGAGGCCACAGGGCATAGGCATGTTATGCATTACCTAGATGACTTTCTGTTTTTGGGAGCAGCCGGCGACACGAAATGTGCGCAGGCGCTACAGGACTTTTGCATCCTCATGAGGGAGTTTGGTGTGCCATTGGCACCAGGTAAGACGGTTGGACCATCTACTTCACTGGAGTTTCTGGGAATTGAGCTCGATTCTGTGGAGGGATGTTTCCGTTTGCCAGTAGGGAAGGTAGCGAAATTTAGGGCTTCCCTGGAACTGTGCCTTAGTAAGGAGAAAGTGACCCTGCACCAGTTACAGCAAGCAGTGGGTCAGCTTAACTTTGCCTTGAGAGTGATACCAATGGCCCGCCCTTTTTCACGCTCTATTGCACAAGCTATGGCTGGTCTCAAGGAAGGACACCACCGCACGAGACTGTCTACAGAGGTCCGCCAGGATATGCGCATCTGGTTGGCATTTCTGGCGGACTTCAACGGTCGAGTAGTGTGGAACAAGCCACCAGCGTCTTCGGACGAGCTGGGTTTGTGGACTGACTGGGCGGGGAGCGTGGGATTTGGCGCCATCTTAGGTAATCGATGGTCGGCGCAAATATGGCCGACGTGGTGGCACGCCAGCGGTCTCACAGGAAACATAGGGTTCCTCGAACTATTCCCTATTTTTGTTGCTCTGATGGCATGGCCGGACAAGTTCAGAGACCGTTCTGTGATATTTTGGTCTGATAATATGACTGTTGTCGAATGCATTAACAATCAGGCAGCACGCTGCAAATGGATCTTGAGATTGTTGAAGGAAGTTGTGCTGCTTTGCATGAGATTGAATGTACAGTTCAGGGCGAAACATGTGCCGGGGTGTACTGAATCATGCGGCTGATGCACTCTCTCGTTCACATATGCAGGCGTTCACAGGTTATCTACCTACAGCGGACCTAGTGGCGGCACCATTCCCCGAAGCACTCTGGCTAATCTGTGCCCCGGATTACAAGACCTCGTGGCAGCAAGCTTAGCCCCCAGGACGAGGAAGGCATACGAAGGAGCGTTTCGTTCCTATTGTGCATTTTTGGGTCCGACAGGGAATCAGAGCTGGGGTCAGGAGGATTCCTTCCTAGGGTTCCTGGTAGCACTGCACAGGGAAGGCCGATCAGCGGCGACGGCCAATAGACACCGGGCGGCCATCTCATTCATGGTGCAGGTGCATGGCATCAAAGACCCAACAGGTTCCTTTTTGTCGAAAAAAGCCCTTCGTGGCTGGCAGCGCCTTGAGGGTCGTAAGCAAGACGAGAGGCGCCCGATTGGCCTAGAAAGGTTGTCCCTACTCATGGCGAAACTAGTCACGACATGCTCCTCCCAATTTGA
The DNA here is from genome assembly GCF_964263255.1 of Lissotriton vulgaris. Classification (NCBI taxonomy): domain Eukaryota; kingdom Metazoa; phylum Chordata; class Amphibia; order Caudata; family Salamandridae; genus Lissotriton; species Lissotriton vulgaris. Next base: position 994,511,457 of record NC_141698.1, read on the forward strand.
AGCAGTTCTGTTCCGGGCAGCTTTCGCATTAGCGTTCCATGGGGCTATGCGGGTGAGCGAACTGGCCGCAAGGAATAAGAAAGATGTGGAGGGAGGCTTATGCAGGGATCACATCCTGATTAGGGGTGATTCGATGGTGGTCACGATAGCTAGGTCCAAGACTGACCAGGGAGCTATGGGAAACAGTGTTGTTGTCCAGCGCATGCGAGGGTCCCCCACGTGCCCGGTAAGGTGCATAGAGGAATACTTGGCACTGAGGGCGGATACATGGGGGGGGAGTTTGCTGAGGCACAGCGATGCCACCCCACTGACGAGGTTTCAGTTCCAGAGGGTGCTAGCACTGACAATCGCGGCGGCGGGCATGGACCTGTGCGATTTTGGGTCCCACTCCTTCAGGATAGGGGCTGCTACTGAGGCTACAGCCAGGGGTCGGAGTGCGGAAGAGATGAAACAGTTAGGACGATGGTCCTCGAATTGTTTTAAAAGGTATGTGCGATTGCACATGTTGTGAAGCCAAGTTACATGCACTCACGCTTCTTGTCTTCTGTTTGATTTACAGTTTCGCGAGCATATTATGCGGGGCGGAATATACAGTCGACCCAGCACCAGGGGATCAGCGGTCACGGATCACCTGCGGAGGAGAGAGTGGTATGGGTCGTGGGCCACTCATACGTGAGGCGGGCCGGGGACGTATTCAAAGCAGGTGACATGACTCACGCAGCTGGGGAATACGGGTACAGAGTGGCCTTCCACGGAAGGGGCGGGCTCTGTATTGACCAGTTCGAATCTTTTGTGGAGGGTCTCTTAGGGCGGGAGAGGTCACCGCCATCTGTAATCATAGTACACCTGGGGGGCAATGACTTGGTGACACTCGGTAGGCGAGTATTACTCGAGCGAGTTTTGTCTGCCGTTAGCTGGTTGGCAAAGAGAATCCCGGGGTGCACGATTGCCTGGTCCCACATGATTCCCAGAAGGGTTTGGTGGGGGGGCCTTTCAGTGTCAGCTCTGAACCATTCGGTGAAGAAGGTTAACAACAAAATTGGTAGATTGTTTCGCTCTGCGCAGCTGCATAGCATTCCGCAGGGGTGTATTCGGGGTGATCACATGTATCTCAATGATGGGGTTCACCTGTCCCGGGAGGGGAATGTCTTACTCATAGGAGACTTCATTGCATGGCTAAGGGGTTTGAAGAAGTATGACCTTTAGTAGGAGTTGGTGGGGGGCCCGGATAGCCGGTCAACTATCCGGCCTGTGGCGGTAAGGTCATGATCGGTGAGCAGTAATTTCAAGGTCCCTAGAGGGGGGCGCCACCCACTATGGATGGGAGCGCCCGGGGGGAGGTGGCCATTGGCCCCTCCCACTGGGAGGCGGCACCCACTAAGGATGGGTCGCCTAAGGGGAGACGGCCATAGGCCCCTTCCAGGGGAGGAGGCGGCTATATGCCCCTCCTACGAATTTCCCGGGGCCCGGATATCCGCGACGGCGGATGTGAGAGAGAGTGTGCGGTGGGGGGGGGAGTCCACGCTGTCCTTCCTACAGATACCTCACACGGGTGCTCGGACGACCTTTAAGATGGCGTCGAGCTGAAAATGGGGGCCCCCAACAAGACAAGGGAAATTGGAGTTGGCACGGAGGGTACAGTCCTCTGCGCGGCCGCCACTCACACCGTGAGGGCGAGAGTTTTGGTAGTAGGGATCTGACACCGGTTGTGACCTTGCCGTTGGCCCTTAATGCTAGGATGTACAATTTTAATTTAGAATGTATGCATTTGCAGGATGTTAGACTCGGCTAGGAAACCTTGGTATTAGAGATTTGTTAAGGTTAGCCAATAAACATGTCTTCATCGAAATGTAATAAATGAAAATTGTACATGATATGAAACTTTTATTTAATGTTTTAATTTTGTTTCATATTTTAATAAATACGGCCGGGAGGGTGACTCCCTCCCGCCTTCCAAAAGTTCAGAACTGCGTCCGTCTTCCCATCCTTGGGGATTGTGTTGGGAGGGGGTGACGGGCATCCCGGCCATATGGAAAGGGGCGACCACTCGGTCCCCCCGAACGTATGATTGGGTGCCCCGATCCTCCCGGGAAACCATTTTGGGCGGGGGGCGTGTCTCGGCTGGTATGCCCGAAGCGGCGTAGCCGGGGCGCGCCTTTTCCCGCCCAAGAGGGGTTGTCCTAGACACCTACACCGATGGCCACGCCCAGTAGGTGTACCGGCGGAGGGTACACGCCCTCCCGAAGAAGAATAAAGAGAGCGGGAATCCGAAGAAGCGTCCTCTTGTTCCTGTGCTTGGAAGCTGCACCCACTCGTTGCACGTGAGCCCTCGACGGAACAAGGAGCAATTTTGACCCACCCACCAGCCCCTTATGGCAATGTTAGTTTCGCAATAAAGTTTTGGCTCTGATAATATCTTCTTTCCCTCCGTATTGATGAAAATGAATGCTAGTTTAAGGATGTAATTTTTGTTATAGGTACAGTTTTTTCTTAAGAGTAAACTACTGATACAAGTAGACAGGATGGTATTTTCTCCCTTAGTAGGTAAACAAATGTCGTATTTATTTTTTGGTCGGGCGGTAAGGTCATGATCGGTGAGCAGTAATTTCAAGGTCCCTAGAGGGGGGCGCCACCCACTATGGATGGGAGCGCCCGGGGGGAGGCGGCCATTGGCCCCTCCCACTGGGAGGCAGCACCCACTAAGGATGGGTCGCCTAAGGGGAGACGGCCATAGGCCCCTTCCAGGGGAGGAGGCGGCTATATGCCCCTCCTACGAATTTCCCGGGGCCCGGATATCCGCGACGGCGGATGTGAGTGAGAGTGTGGGGTGGGGGGGAGTCCACGCTGTCCTTCCTACAGATACCTCACACGGGTGCTCGGACGACCTTTAAGATGGCGTCGAGCTGAAAATGGGGGCCCCCAACAAGACAAGGGAAATTGGAGTTGGCACGGAGGGTACAGTCCTCTGCGCGGCCGCCACTCACACCGTGAGGGCGAGAGTTTTGGTAGTAGGGATCTGACACCGGTTGTGACCTTGCCGTTGGCCCTTAATGCTAGGATGTACAATTTTAATTTAGAATGTATGCATTTGCAGGATGTTAGACTCGGCTAGGAAACCTTGGTATTAGAGATTTGTTAAGGTTAGCCAATAAACATGTCTTCATCGAAATGTAATAAATGAAAATTGTACATGATATGAAACTTTTATTTAATGTTTTAATTTTGTTTCATATTTTAATAAATACGGCCGGGAGGGTGACTCCCTCCCGCCTTCCAAAAGTTCAGAACTGCGTCCGTCTTCCCATCCTTGGGGATTGTGTTGGGAGGGGGTGACGGGCATCCCGGCCATATGGAAAGGGGCGACCACTCGGTCCCCCCGAACGTATGATTGGGTGCCCCGATCCTCCCGGGAAACCATTTTGGGCGGGGGGCGTGTCTCGGCTGGTATGCCCGAAGCGGCGTAGCCGGGGCTCGCCTTTTCCCGCCCAAGAGGGGTTGTCCTAGACACCTACACCGATGGCCACGCCCAGTAGGCGTACCGGCGGAGGGTACACGCCCTCCCGAAGAAGAATAAAGAGAGCGGGAATCCGAAGAAGCGTCCTCTTGTTCCTGTGCTTGGAAGCTGCACCCACTCGTTGCACGTGAGCCCTCGACGGAACAAGGAGCAATTTTGACCCACCCACCAGCCCCTTATGGCAATGTTAGTTTCGCAATAAAGTTTTGGCTCTGATAATATCTTCTTTCCCTCCGTATTGATGAAAATGAATGCTAGTTTAAGGATGTAATTATTGTTATAGGTACAGTTTTTTCTTAAGAGTAAACTACTGATACAAGTAGACAGGATGGTATTTTCTCCATTAGTAGGTAAACAAATGTCGTATTTATTTTTTGGTCGGGCGGTAAGGTCATGATCGGTGAGCAGTAATTTCAAGGTCCCTAGAGGGGGGCGCCACCCACTATGGATGGGAGCGCCCGGGGGGAGGCGGCCATTGGCCCCTCCCACTGGGAGGCAGCACCCACTAAGGATGGGTCGCCTAAGGGGAGAAGGCCATAGGCCCCTTCCAGGGGAGGAGGCGGCTATATGCCCCTCCTACGAATTTCCCGGGGCCCGGATATCCGCGACGGCGGATGTGAGTGAGAGTGTGGGGTGGGGGGGAGTCCACGCTGTCCTTCCTACAGATACCTCACACGGGTGCTCGGACGACCTTTAAGATGGCGTCGAGCTGAAAATGGGGGCCCCCAACAAGACAAGGGAATTTGGAGTTGGCACGGAGGGTACAGTCCTCTGCGCGGCCGCCACTCACACCGTGAGGGCGAGAGTTTTGGTAGTAGGGATCTGACACCGGTTGTGACCTTGCCGTTGGCCCTTAATGCTAGGATGTACAATTTTAATTTAGAATGTATGCATTTGCAGGATGTTAGACTCGGCTAGGAAACCTTGGTATTAGAGATTTGTTAAGGTTAGCCAATAAACATGTCTTCATCGAAATGTAATAAATGAAAATTGTACAGGATATGAAACTTTTATTTAATGTTTTAATTTTGTTTCATATTTTAATAAATACGGCCGGGAGGGTGACTCCCTCCCGCCTTCCAAAAGTTCAGAACTGCGTCCGTCTTCCCATCCTTGGGGATTGTGTTGGGAGGGTGTGACGGGCATCCCGGCCATATGGAAAGGGGCGACCACTCGGTCCCCCCGAACGTATGATTGGGTGCCCTGATCCTCCCGGGAAACCATTTTGGGCGGGGGGCGTGTCTCGGCTGGTATGCCCGAAGCGGCGTAGCCGGGGCGCGCCTTTTCCCGCCCAAGAGGGGTTGTCCTAGACACCTACACCGATGGCCACACCCAGTAGGCGTACCGGCGGAGGGTACACGCCCTCCCGAAGAAGAATAAAGAGAGCGGGAATCCGAAGAAGCGTCCTCTTGTTCCTGTGCTTGGAAGCTGCACCCACTCATTGCACGTGAGCCCTCGACGGAACAAGGAGCAATTTTGACCCACCCACCAGCCCCTTATGGCAATGTTAGTTTCGCAATAAAGTTTTGGCTCTGATAATATCTTCTTTCCCTCCGTATTGATGAAAATGAATGCTAGTTTAAGGATGTAATTTTTGTTATAGGTACAGTTTTTTCTTAAGAGTAAACTACTGATACAAGTAGACAGGATGGTATTTTCTCCCTTAGTAGGTAAACAAATGTCGTATTTATTTTTTGGTCGGGCGGTAAGGTCATGATCGGTGAGCAGTAATTTCAAGGTCCCTAGAGGGGGGCGCCACCCACTATGGATGGGAGCGCCCGGGGGGAGGCGGCCATTGGCCCCTCCCACTGGGAGGCAGCACCCACTAAGGATGGGTCGCCTAAGGGGAGACGGCCATAGGCCCCTTCCAGGGGAGGAGGTGGCTATATGCCCCTCCTACGAATTTCCCGGGGCCCGGATATCCGCGACGGCGGATGTGAGTGAGAGTGTGGGGTGGGGGGGAGTCCACGCTGTCCTTCCTACAGATACCTCACACGGGTGCTCGGACGACCTTTAAGATGGCGTCGAGCTGAAAATGGGGGCCCCCAACAAGACAAGGGAAATTGGAGTTGGCACGGAGGGTACAGTCCTCTGCGCAGCCGCCACTCACACCGTGAGGGCAAGAGTTTTGGTAGTAGGGATCTGACACCGGTTGTGACCTTGCCGTTGGCCCTTAATGCTAGGATGTAAAATTTTAATATAGAATGTATGCATTTGCAGGATGTTAGACTCGGCTAGGAAACCTTTGTATTAGAGATTTGTTAAGGTTAGCCAATAAACATGTCTTCATCGAAATGTAATAAATGAAAATTGTACATGATATGAAACTTTTATTTAATGTTTTAATTTTGTTTCATATTTTAATAAATACGGCCGGGAGGGTGACTCCCTCCCGCCTTCCAAAAGTTCAGAACTGCGTCCGTCTTCCCATCCTTGGGGATTGTGTTGGGAGGGGGTGACGGGCATCCCGGCCATATCACGCTGCGTAATTAGGAAATCGTAATTTCTTCTAGCCGTATATTTATGATGATGATTCAATCTCAGCTAACATTCTCAAAAGACCCTCACATCTAGTGGTATCCTTCAAGTTATTACAGCCTCTCTTTCCTTTTCCCTCTCAGAACCTTTTCATCTGCTCTCTGTGCATGTCAAACATGACCGCTATCATCAAGCACCAGATTGCCTCTCCTGGCTTCCCTGTTTTTGGTACATACCACAAGTTCCATATCAATGAGAGTAGTCTTATATATTGAAATGGTCACCAGCAAACACAATCTCCTGTGCTTCTACCATTCTAGCTTATAACATAACATAACGTGTATCTTTAAAGCGCAGATTCAATTATGGGTATCTTGGCCCTGAATTACAGATTTTTATTGTTACCCAACTCAACGGTACTCATTTTATCGACCTCGGAAGGATAAATGCTGAGGGGACCTTTCAGGATTTGAACTTGTGACCATGAGGTCGAACACAGGGCCCTACACTGGAGATGTTAATCTACTAAGCCACCAGACCCAGCTGATGCTTATGCTGGGTGATGTACTCTGGCTATCTGACCCAATGCGGACACATGATGATGGGCTTTATTTTGCTCTTCTCTAGCCTCTTATATAGGACATTACTGTGAAGCAGGTGGATTGCACCGGACTAATCCTTCATTATATTTTCAGGATGATCGCAATTGTCCTCATGGAGTCCTCCATGTTGCTAACCATTACAGTAGGCATGAATTTTCTTTGAATTCAGTTATGTTGTCCATGAGATTCTGCGTCTGTATTAAAGTTTGTTTAAACTGCCACAATCATTCTGGATTTGAACTTATGTTGTTCTCAATGATGATATGTGCTGCATGAAGTCCTGACCGCAACTAACAGAAAGTGCCTCTTACATTTGCTTCATAAATCATAACCCAAAGTAAACATAAAATATGCTAATTTCATCATCTGAGTATTCTTCATTACTTTATTATGAGCTTACAAAATAAGCCCCTGTGTATTTCTGACACCACTATATTACTTCGTGCAATAGCTACATTTTAAATTTGCACCTACCTACAAGATCTAGGGCCATATGTACAAAACGTCTTGCAGTTGCAAATGAGCTGATTCACAGAATTGGGCCATTTATAAACTCAAAAAAGCATTTTGGTACGTATGAATCCCAAATTGTGGCTCCGTAACAAATTACCACATTATAGTTTGGAGTTGCAAATATATACCGCTTCAATATTTGGAAGAGGCGTGTACCTTCCAACTAGCAAATCGTAGTGGTATGTGTGTTTTTTTTTAAAGATTGCTTTTTTAAAAAGCAATCACAGACATGATGGTCTGTTGACCCCTCATCCCCGTGGGGGCTATCATTCGTAGTGGGTCGCAAACTGCGATCGATGAACTCATTAATATTCATGAAGTAGATCAATTTGCGACCCACTAGACAATGCTATTTAAAAGATGTAAATTTTGTGATTTCCTATTTGCGATTCACTAAGTATCACAATTTAGAAATCGCAATTCTACATTTTTGTACATATGGACTCTAGTCTTTAATTCAACTCTGTAACTTCTGAATCACTGTCCATTCTCTTTTTCAACAATAGGGTACATAGTATTGCCCTCCCTAACCCTATAGCAGGCTTTCCCAACATTTTTACTACCCTCTACCCAGGAGCACAGACCATTTTTATGAGCTAAAACATTAAAACCCATAACTTCGTATCTCACAATTGTCCCTCCCTAGAGCCTCAGATAAGCTTCAATATAAACTTCTGCAAGTGACAACTATCTAACCTTCAAATAAATCTCGCTATCGCCAGGAGAAAACACTACTAGAAATTCTCTCAGCTCTAAGGGACAACCTCAAAATCAATAAGTCCAGTCAAGGGCTCTAGCCAACCTCGCTAAAGCTAAATGCATAAACAATTTCCACCAAAACCTCACAATTTCTTCAAAAGACTAGATAATGCCTCCTTAATAAGAACCTCTGGTTCGATACTGCTTCTATTCTCGCTTCACCCCACCACAAAACACGCTTTCAAATGTTAACTCAAAATGCTTGCAGGCTATGATCATAACTTAGATTAAGGCTGCTTTCCGGAGAAGTTACACCACTTACCTTTCCCTATAGTGAAATTAATTGGATTCTCCTATTTATTTAGTACTCAGAAGATTCAGAGAATTTTTGATTTCAACTCAGCATTAAATCACGCCCTTTATCTACTGATCCTAAGATGTTGTACTTGTGTTGTACAAATGTTGTCACTTGAATATGGCTAACCTTAATAAGAACAGTGTTCAGCTGATCTGTGAATGCCCCATTTTCCTGTTTCTTCATTCTTTTTTCCCCTGTCAATTTAAGTTTTCATGATTTTATATGTTTTTTAGTTGTTTTTGGGTGAAAATGTTGACTATTTTGACTTTTTAATAATAGTTTTGGGATTAAATATTTCAAATTTGGAAGACATTACCATTGGTAAAGTGAGCAGTAACTGAATCCATAGTGAGATCACTGCTTCCTAAGAGAGAATCCATATTGCAAATAAGACTGTTTTGGAAATTGCTGGAATAGTTTGCCTATGGTGCCCTCAGCACTCCTAGATGTAAGTAAATCAATTAAGCTTACACATTCACACAGGGTTGTTACATTTGACTACTGCTACTGCTTCAGTTTGTTTTTTCACAAGATTTGCTGGCACAAAATATATTTGCACACTATATATGATGTTGCAACTAAGTTCTGCCTATTCAATAAGTCCAGACTTTTTGCTTTTTGGATGACCAGGTTTGGGTCTTTTTACTGAGGGTTAGTCTCACTACAAGTGTCTGACCTATGGTAATCACGTGGCAAAATGACTGCATGTGTTTACTGCCACTGTCCACCTTTTAAGATAAGGCTGCTGCAACACAGTAATGGTAAGGGGCACTTGGCTGGTTACCTGTGAATATGGGTGCAAATGTGTATGCACACTTATGCGGTCTGCACGTCAGAGACCACTGTCGTGAACAGCCCAGTAACTGTGCACAGGTAGCCTGGCTCAACGGGGATAGCAGGATTAGATATTGACCTGGAATATGCCTTATAATGTTAGCATACACTACTAGGGAAGTCAGTGTGATTTACTGTGTTGTTTATAGTGCTACTTCATTATACGCATAGGGAGAGAACTGCCATAGAGTGCAGTTTCACTTCCCTGTGGCCTACAGAGGCCATTGATGACGTTAATTGGGGTGTAACCTGTGCGGGAAAACTTGTTCTGTAATTTCCAAGATGATAATTGTATAATTTGTGGGTCTTCTGGATATGGCATATTTCTGTGGCTCAGCTCCCAATCGCAGACACATTTTTCTGTCACCCCTCTGTGCCCTGTTAATTACATTTATTACCAGCAGCAGGAAAAAAGCCCACCTCACACAAAGGGAGAAATCAACAGTACTTCACGCAGCTTCTGTGGAGGAAAGGGATGGGGCGGAAGGATCTGCATCAATCACTCAGTTGTCACACTGTACTAGTGAGGGGCCTGGTCAAGCCCATTAAACACAGGAGGAAGTTTAGCAACTGAATTCAACCCAGGAGGGGGCCCTCTTTTGGGGGGGATTTTCAAACATTTTGTGCTGGTTTGGCATCACAAAAGTGGGGGTTTACTTCCCAGTGCAAGACTTTTTTGAACTAGAAAGTACCCTAAAAGTAGCGCAAAGAAGTGCATAGCACTGCTTTGCATTACTTAGCGTCAAGGGGGCGTTACATGGGTGGTACATGGGAGTTTCCAAGCAATCACCCATGCCTTTTGTCACGAACTGTCTACTAACAATTGTAGACCGTATTTAGCACCAAACGTTAACGCCACTTGCTTAAAGGTGGCGCTAACAGTGCAACATGTACAAAGTGGTAAAAGTTTTAAAACTTGTCTAGGCATGGTATTTTGTACAGGGAGGGTACTCTTCCTGCACAAAAAATATAGACTCACGCACACACCTAGGGTGTGTGCATGGTACTCGGCAGCTAAAATTAGTGGCGGCACTAGTGAGAGGGGAGGAAAGAGCCATATCTTTGTAGATATGTTGCTTTTCTGCTGCCACCTAGTCACACAATGCAGCACAGCCTCTTTGGCTGCTGCACTACGTTGCATGTATTTTTTGAAAATCTGCCCATTGGTGTGCAAGACTCTAGCAGAGACCTCAGGAGCAGATGTGGCCAGCGACTCCTGGATGTTGCCATCTTGAACTGTTCTGGTAAGCTTTGCACGAGGGTTGAGACAGGGGTGGAGTGGTGACGTGGCACCCTAGGATTGGCCTGAGGTGCTTGACTTCTGAAAACCTTGCTCTCTCCTTTAAAAACTCTTGCACAAGGGAGACTCTCTTTTTCCTGTGGAATTTTCTGCACTTTACGGCTGGATCCTGACATCGGCATGGAGAGCTGAAAGGAGGAACCCCCTGATCCTCCACACACAGGGCTAAGGTATCTCCACAGTTGACTTCAGGACCAGTGGGACTCCCCAAATGCCAGTCTGGCTGGACTCCTTACACCCCTTGAGGACCAGTTGGGGGAAAACCCTTGACTTTTTGCACCCAGAATCCAAGATCTGAAGGGAGAGGGTTCAGGTACCCAGGTGAACCAGCTCCTTGAGGACTGCTCTGCTTTGTAGATCAGGAGAACAGCCTGTGTCTGTGGTGGAAAAGCAGCCATCACAGGAGACCGCACTCTGCCTACAGGAGCAGCCAGGGAGGCCAAAGCTACAGGCAGGGTTAAAATTAAAATCCAACCCTCCTCCAACAGGACAATCCCTACAGGACACCTGGAACAACTACGAACTTTGGCTGAACAGGGCACTAGATAAAATTGCACCATGGACTTCCAAGCCCCCAGTCAGGAGAACAAAATCTGAACCCTGGTTCTCAGAAAAATTAAAAACTGCTAAAGCCCGCTGTAAAACGATCGAAAGAAAATGGAGAAAAAATTATTCTACTGAACTTAGGGAAACCTATAAACTGGAACTAAAATCTTATCAGAGATTAATAAGAGAGGAAAAAAGTCTTTTTTATCAGAGCAGAATCGAAGAAGCCACCAATCCAACAAAAGAACTATTCCGGATCTATAAGGAACTGACAGACACCTCTAGACTTGATACTCAGGACACTTACTCAAATGAGTTATGTGAACAAATAGCGGATTTCTTTGTCAATAAAGTAGAGAAAATTCACGCTACCTTTCCCATCCCCTCTACTTCTGGAAAGGAAGCGCCCCCCTCTCTAAATACCTTCCTCACCGAATTCAATACTCCTGACAAATCACATCTGTCTTGCATAATCAATAGTATACACTCTGGCTCCCCTAACGATGTGTGCCCTCTAGAAAAAAGTAAGGATATTATGGACCATACTCTCATGGATCAAATAAGTCAGATGATAACCCTTTCTTTTAAAGAATGCTATGTTCCGGAAGCTTGGAAAAATGCTCAAGTCATTCCTCTAAAAAAAAAAACCCAATATCCCGCTTACCCAATTTCAAAATCTAAGGCCAATTTCTCTCTTGCCACAATGTGCCAAGATAATCGAAAAAGTAGTAAACAAACAACTAATGGCTTTTTTAGAATCTGAAAACGTACTCCACCCAACTCAATCCGGCTTTAGAACCAACTATTCCACGGAATCTGCTGTTTTGTACTCCACGGAATATATCCGCATGATGGTGGACGAGGGAGAGACAGCAGCGTTGGTCATGCTAGACTTAAGCGCAGCTTTTGATACTGTGCTACATGCCACGCTGCTGTCCCGACTCTCAGACATGGGAGTGAAAGACCATGCTCGGGCATGGATTAAATCTTTCCTTACGAAAAGATCCTTTCAGATACACTGCCCACCCTTTAAATCATCTTCTCGTGACGTGAGCCATGGGGTTCCACAGGGCTCTAGTTTGAGCCCCACCCTGTTCAATATCTATATGGAGCCCCTGGCGCAGGTCGTTGAGAACTTCGGGGTGGGCATTGTCAGCTACGCCGATGACACCCAGCTCATGTTTAAGCTCACTCCTGACACCGAGAAATACGCCTCCAATTTCTCGGACTGCATGGCTGCTGTAGCCAGGTGGATGGATAACAACTGCCTCCGGCTGAATGGAGAGAAAACAGAGGTGTTGGTGATAGGAAATAAAACCTCTCTGTGGTCGCAAGCATGGTGGCCCACAACTTTGGGCGACTGTCCTACCCTGTTGAAAAAGTGAAAAACCTCAGAATTATGATCGACTCTGATTTGTCAGGAAAATCCCAAGTCAATAAAATAATAGGCAAATGTATCGGTACGCTAAAAATTTTAAGAAAAATCATTGATCTCATTCCTACAGAAGCTAGAAAGACCATCGTAAATGCGCTTATCACACCTCATTTGGATTATGGAAATGTTCTCCTACTAGGGCTGAACCAAAAACTCCTTCACCAGCTTCAATGCCAACAAAATGCGGCCGCGCGCATGGTACTGGGCCTACCCAAAAGAACATCCGCCAAGTCAGCCTTGTCCAAATTGCACTGGCTCCCTGTTAGGGAAAGAATCAAATTTAAGAGCCTTTGCTATGCCCATAAGATTGCCCACAACAAAGGTCCCACCTATTTAAGAGATCTGTTGACTATCCACCGCCCAACTAGAGACCTTAGGTCCTCAGGAATGTCACAATTCAAAATCCCACGTGTCTACAAAGCGAAAATAGGCGGCCACTCTTTTCGCTACCTGGGAGCAAAACACTGGAATGCTCTACCTATTCAACTAAGAATGGAACCCTCAGAGACTCTTTTTAGAGCTAGACTGAAAACCCATCTTTTTCCTTAATAGCTGTCTTCTCTGCCCGTCCCCGATCTTTTCTCGGTGAGTTTTGTAGGCAATTAGCGCGGGGATACACAGTTGTGCAGCCAGGAGCTTTACAAATCTCTTATTATTATTATTATTAGGGTGGGCTCCCTGAGTTGTCTCTATTAAAATGGAGGCATGGGGGTGCCTGAATCAGAAGGCCACTCACCTGGAGACTAAACAAAAGTGACGAGCACCAACAAGGAATTTTTAGAGAGTCCAGAGAAGTTTTTTGCACATTCAGGTGTTTTTAACAACTTGTATTAATTAATTAATTAATTAATTAATTGTGGGTTTATATAGCGCTAGGAATCGACTCGAAGCGCGGAGATACTCCCGGAGGAGTATCTCCGCGCTTCGACCGCTGGGGAACCCGTCCTGGCTCACCCTGAGAGATGGTCCCTAATGGGTATCTCTAAGGTGCGACCAAGCATCCCCGGCGGTCTGGGGGGCCGTTGTGAAGATGAGGCAAGCTAATGCCCAGAGTTGTCGAGTGTGGTCCCTGACTGGAGTAGGCACCGAGGCGAGAATTATCAAGCCCGCTGACCATGGTCCATGACCCTGCCGCGTCGGGAATCGAACCCTGGTCCCGGGCCGTCCTCTGCTTACGGGTCTGCCGCCTCTAACCAGTGAGCCACACCACTCCACACCACTCCATTTGCACAACACAATTCTTGACAGCAAACAAACATATACTGCACAATACTCTTTCAGAATTGCTTTTCATCAGTTTTATGAATAATCTTCCAAATATGACAAGACAACATGTCCGAGATGAACAGCCTACGCGTTTCTTCCATATTTTCTTGGGACTTCTTCAGGACTGGTAAACATAAAAACATACACACAAAACAACACATTAGAACAAACAATCACCTACAAAATTATTTTACAATTACAACGAAAGTCCTGAAAGGAGATATTGTACAAATTTGTTTCTTATAGTTCATTGTGCAAGTAACAGATAGAACTTTAAAAAGTAATTACAAAAACATGTACATGCATTAGAAATATTCACAGCAAATGCTCTTTCAAGTTAAAAATCAACTTGTTTTCAATAAAATCCTTATTTTATTTATATTATACATTTGTCATTTTTGATGCAAAGTCATATAAGCATATTGTTGTATTTCCATTCCATGGTTATTGGAATGGTAACTAGAATGTAGATGTAGAGTATATGGGGGGATTCCAGGTTGACGTTCGAGGTCCAGCAGTTATCCGGAGACCTCTGAAGCTGCCTGCTGTGAAAGGCTGTGCTGTGTGCTTTTCCCAATAAAGATTTGTACATGAGAATTATCTCCTTTTTTTCTTTACAAGTGAACTCCCCTACATTTGGCGAAGATTGGGATTCTTGTTTGGCACTTTCCTACAGCACAGGGTTTTCCGATTTTTCCTGCCTGAAGAGAACTGAGAAGTATACTGTCTGGACTCAGCTATCAAATGTATTTCTACAAATGTATTTCTACATATCTCCTTTCATCGTGGTCTGTGTCTTACAACCAACTGTCGAATTGCGAGCGCCTAGCCTACCACACATGCTTCTCGAGCTTCAATCCTCTTCTCAAGATTCTCTTCCTCGTTCTCAGGGTTCACGTAACGTGCCACCATATTGTCAGGCATCAACTTTTTGTTGGTACCTTTTGGTGCATTCACGCATTTCCTATTAATTTCAGCGTGCACCTGTAGTTGACTTCGATGATACACACACCTTGCATTTTACATACATTTCAATCGGCTGCACGTGCAATTTATTGACAAAGCCAGTAACGCGCAATTCAGCTGAGCGCACATATTTTATCTTCAAGTCAGTGGCGTGCACGCTTATTTATGCGCGTATCTTCCTTTAAAGTCAGCTGGGCGTCTACCAACCTGATTTCGGTGACGCTCACACCTTGTTTATTTATTGGATAAAGAAAACTAGTTTTGATCAGCGTGCACTTGAATTCGTCATGTGTGATGTGCACAACTCTACCCAAATTTTTACTGCTTATTGTGCAAATTCATTGTATAATTTCTACTTCAAGCTACAAGTCTTCAGCTATTTTATCTTTATTTTCTTGTTAAAAGTTACATTTGCAAATTTTGGTACATTATAGTGTTACTTCATTGAAACATTATTGCACATGACTGATTTTCAATTTTCTTGTACTAATTGATGTTCTTTAACATGAGTTAATTATAAAAGTCTAGTTTAAATTTGGACATTAATGTTTTTATCTGTTATTTACTTTACATCTCAGTCTGTGAATGTAATTATCTTTTTGCCTGCTTTGCTAGTCACTATGCAAAACAACATAACATGTCCCTCGCACTTTTTGCCAGAGGCTGGTGTACCCAAGACAAAATAGAAAAATGGTTTAAAGGCTTTTGCAGTTACATAATAGCTTTAGATGGGTCAAAGTTTGAACCAGTCAAAAAATTAGCACTTCTTTGCAATAGTTTAGGTTCAAAAGGTCAACATATTTTTGACCATTTGCCTGTAGTCACCAAACCTGACTAAACTGATTGGAATGTTTACAAAGAAGCAATTTCCAGACTTTCTAACTATTTTAAAGACGACACTAGTGTTGTAGTTGAGAGGCACAAATTTTACATTAGACTTCAATATGAATTTGATTCCATCGATACTTTTCTTGCAGAACTGAGAGGTTTAATTGCCACGTGTGAATTTGAGGGCAACATTTATTCCTATTTAAGAAATCAACTAGTTGTCAATTGCTTTAACCTTGTGGGACACCTACCTACTCTGCAATCCAAGCGGAAGGCTTCACTCTAGCGGTCACGTACCTGCCAAACAGCGCATCAGCCTCCCAGCCCACCTCTCGCCGCACCCGCTCCGCGGGTGCCGCTTTGCTGGTGGGTGCTGGTAGAGGCAGCTTCCTGAAGAACTGAGGCGAGGACACCGGCAGCAAGACAGCAAGGCGGTAAGGGGCGCGAGGGACCAGCGGGGCTGCGAGCGTGCGGGGACTTCATTTCCCAGAAGTCCCTGCAAGACCAAGGAAGAGCTTCCGGTCCGCTCTCCCTGCTGGCCCGCCCCCCGCCCATCCAAGTCCGCTAAAAGCGCCCCTCTCCCTCCACCTTGTGGGACACCTACCTACTCTGCAATCCAAGCGGAAGGCTTCACTCTAGCGGTCACGTACCAGCCAAACAGCGCATCAGCCTCCCAGCCCACCTCTCGCCGCACCCGCTCCGTGGGTGCCGCTTCGCTGGTGGGTGCTGGTAGAGGCAGCTTCCTGAAGAACTGAGGCGAGGACACCGGCAGCAAGACAGCAAGGCGGTAAGGGGCGCGAGGGACCAGCGGGGCTGCGAGCGTGCGGGGACTTCATTTCCCAGAAGTCCCTGCAAGACCAAGGAAGAGCTTCCGGTCCGCTCTCCCTGCTGGCCCGCCCCCCGCCCATCCAAGTCCGCTAAAAGCGCCCCTCTCCCTCCACCTTGTGGGACACCTACCTACTCTGCAATCCAAGCGGAAGGCTTCACTCTAGCGGTCACGTACCAGCCAAACAGCGCATCAGCCTCCCAGCCCACCTCTCGCCGCACCCGCTCCGCGGGTGCCGCTTCGCTGGTGGGTGCTGGTAGAGGCAGCTTCCTGAAGAACTGAGGCGAGGACACCGGCAGCAAGACAGCAAGGCGGTAAGGGGCGCGAGGGACCAGCGGGGCTGCGAGCGTGCGGGGACTTCATTTCCCAGAAGTCCCTGCAAGACCAAGGAAGAGCTTCCGGTCCGCTCTCCCTGCTGGCCCGCCCCCCGCCCTTTACGCCTCCTACTTAACAACATCTCTCTCCCGCAGCGCGGGACGCAGCTCGGGCGAAGACAGGGCAAAGACAGGGCCGTTTGAGGCCGTTCGAGGACGGCAGAGGACGGCCACGGCCCTGTCACCCTGAACTCCACGTCGATTCCCCAGCCCCCCACGAAATCTAACGCACATTACTGGGACTCAGGATGCGTCCCAAAACAAGAAGTGCGTCTAAGAAAGCGACTCTGGTGACGCAAGTGACCGGCCCTATAGACCTTTTCATATCCAGGGTCAATGACACCATTGACAAAAGCATCATCCTACTGGAGAAAAGAGTCTCTCTGGACCTTATGCAGGCAAAACGATCTTCGCTCGGTTCACTTGCCACCGCAAATTCCCCCGTTCACCAGGTGGCTAATAACTGCTCCTTGCCATTGCCATTAATCATCGCTCCTACGTTCACTGTTCCAAACTCCGTAGATTTATCCGTAACCCAATCGGACTCTGATCAATCATACGTCGATCTCGACGCAACCCCAGACTTAGAAGCCTGCCAATCACCGGTTGAGAAATTAGACCAGAGTGCCATCAGTAATCCTTTACCACCTGATCCAGAAATGACCCTAGAAACAACAAAAATAAGGGAAAATATTTCCACCCACCCCAAGGCAATGCCAATCATCAAGGAAAAACCAAAGACAAAAATAAAGAACCACAACTTGATCACACCTACCCCAAATTCCTCGGCAGGTATCCCCTGTTGGGTGGAAAACATGGTTATGGATTTAAAATCCGACCTTGAGGCCAAAATCACAGCGCAGATTAAACCACTCATATCAAAGTTGGACAGACTCACGTCATTAATCAACACCAAATGCAGTTGTAAATCAAGCAGGAATGGTCCCGCCCCATTGCAGGGAGCAAAGGAAATACCCCAAAAAAAACCATCCAGCACTAAACAAATAACAGGCATAATAGACAAGTCTAACATCTCACTAACCAAAAAAGCGGCAGTAACACATTCGTTAGCCAAAAAAGGGAGCAGTCTGGATGCCCCCCAATACACCCCGGAGGCGGTAGATCCTTCCTCTGCCATACAAACAGGCCCAGAAGGTCAATCAAAAACAAATAACAGACAAACGAAAGGAAACTCCACCATTCCAGCAGAGACCCCCTCCCAAGAAAAACCATCAGATCTGAAGACTAAGCAACCTCGGCCCAAAATAATTAACTTACCCCCGGAAGCTTCTCCCTTCGTGGTGGTGTTAACAGCAGTTCCCCCACTGAAGGAGGGTGCAAGAGAAACTTTCGCAGAGCTGAGGAACAAATGTGCCCAGTGGCTCCAACTCCATAGACCACTACCTGCCCACATTAGGGGCAACATCTTCTCCGCACGTAGAGGAGATTGGGTTGGTAGAAGCACGAAGGCAATAGCGGGGGACGTCATCAGTATCAAATTTAGGGAGATAGGGGCATCAAACTACATTTGCAATTCGCCCAACAGAGGACCTGCCACACAAATAAATCCCCTTCCCTTGTCTTACTTCCTACCCCTTTCCTCGAGGCAAAATTTTCCCTCGTATGTACACCCACCAAACACCGGCCCTATAAATCCCTCCGAATACAACATGTATCACCCCCAACGTTACCCAGATAGGCCAAGTTCCTTGCAAAATTTACAGCATCCAGCTTTCCAGTGGCAACCACCTGCCTTATTTCCCCAACCCACACACCTTGTCACCCAACCTCCTGTAAACCCACCTCAACATCCACATCATACCACCCAACAATGGTGGCAACCCCAGCAATATACGCACTATAACACCCACTTATGGCAACAGCCGCGGCAAGGATGGTTTCCCCCATTCAATCCACTAGGCCCAAACCATCAAGGCAGAGATAGGAACGAATGGAGTGGACAGGATCATCGGACAAAGCACAACGACCCCATACGTTGGGATAGTTGGAATGGCCTCCAATTAGCAAACAGATATAGTCCCCTGGAGTGCGTTGATTGACTACCACAACCTCAGGAATACTCCCAAAATCACACAGACCGTTTGGAACCCGCTGAACCCCCATCAGTCCCTCCAGACCTAGAGATTCCACCTATTCCCGAGAAACTAAATGAATTAAAAAGAACAAAAAGCTCAAGGGATAGCTTAACAATCCTGAGCTTGATCTCGTGGAGCATCGCTGGATTAAGGACAAAAATAGAGGATGGGACAATCCTGTACCACATGCTTAACCATCAAGTACTGTGTATACAGGAGACATGGTCACTAAAAGAATATCACCTGCAGGGGTACAAGACGTACTCGTCCCTCGCGCAGTCGGGACACACAGGCAGACCAAAGGGAGGTCTGTGCACTTACATAGCGAACACTATCCAAAACGTTAAAATAAAGGTTATCGAACTGGCATCAAATTTGCAGATCCTTGGTCTTTACTTCCAGAAAAGAGAGTCAATGATCATTATCAATTTTTATAACAATCTGGATGAATTGGACTTCGAGAGAGCTTTGGCCCACCTCCACGAAAAACTAACCACCCTCATAATGCAGCAAGGAGAAGGAGGCCCGGCAACAATAGTATGGGCAGGCGACTTCAATCTTCACGCCTGTACCCAACTAAAAAGAAAATGCCCTGGCATGGTGACAGAAGACGGCCTCTTACTTACCCATTTCTCGCACAACAAAATGGGAAGGCAAATGAATGATCTCCTATCCGACCTGGATCTCCAGATAGTAAACACCTTGGACTATGGGGAAAACTCACTTGCACCTACCTATATAGGAAGAGGTTACCAAACTACGGTGGACTTTATAATTATATCAGCTTCCTTACAATCAAGAGTAAAGAACTTTGAAGTATCACCAAATTCCCAAAGTGACCATGCAATACTAACTCTGGAAGTCTCACTAACTTATCAAAAATGTTCTCCAGTAATAATAGCCAATGCATTGACTCAGGAAAATATCAACGTGGATAAAGTAAATGGGTATACTATAAAGTGGGAGAGGATAAATCCAGAGGAACTCACCAAAGAGCTAATAAGTTCAGTCTATCCCCAAATTGAAATCTGTTTGGATATAGCCACTAATGACACGGAGCTTTTAACTAACTTCGCCCAAATTATGGAAAAAATTAAGGTGTTACTTACAAGAAAACAAAAATCTGACTCATCCCGGGCTATTGGCTGGTTCAATCAAGAGTGCACTAAGGCACATACAAAACTAAAGTTAGCCTTAAATAAAAACGAAAGGGATCCCAGAACAATAGCCACTCTCAGAAGTGAATATCAAAAAACAAGGAAAAAGAGGAAAGAGGAACTGAAGCAAGCGCTGTGGCACGAACTCCACACTAGTGCCCAGGAAAAAAACTCTACAGCCTTCTGGAGAATTATAAGATCTCCCTTTTTGGCGGATGACACTTCCCCAAAAATCGAAGCCGCCATAGATGCTGCAACTTGGGTATCACATTTTACCAGTATCTTCCAAAAACCAATCTATGACCAAGAGCTGGAAGAAGAGGAAAAAACATTCCCACCATACCCGATAGATATAAATTTCGAAATTCCTGAAATTCTTGTGGCATTGAACTCTACCAAAAAAGGGAAAGCTCCAGGGCCGGATGGTGTCCCGGCAGACCTTTTTAAATACCAAACAGAACTTTGGGCACCAATTTTAACAAGGGTCTGCAGCGCTACGGCAAAAATAGGAATTCTAGAGTCTTGGACTAGGTCCATCATGGTGCCGATTTTTAAAAAAGGTAATCGTATGGACCCCGCCTGCTATCGCCCAATTTCCCTGCTGGACTCACTGGGGAAAATAGCAGGAAGAGTGATACTAGAAAGACTTCAGGACTGGGCGGAAGAAAGAGGTGTCCTATCCGATCTTCAATTCGGATTCAGAAAAGGATTAGGTACTGTGGAACAAGCCCTAAATTTATCAATAATCTTCGGAAAATATGTGCATGCAAAGAAAGCAAAACTTTATATGACCTATGTAGATCTGTCCGCGGCTTTCGACTGCGTCTCCCACACAAAATTGTGGTCCCTTTTAGCACAGATGGGGGTAGACCAACCACTCCTGAACTTTCTAAGGGAACTCTATTCCAACCCATCCGCAAGAGTTCGCTACGGGACAAAGGGAGAACTGACGGCGTCCTTCACAGTAGAGCGTGGGGTTAGACAGGGTTGTGTCCTGGCACCCTTTCTTTTCTCCCTCTATACCAACAACTTGGAGGTCGAGCTACTAAAGGGTGCCCGTGACCTCCCATTGGCCAAACACCGCCCGATCCCCGCTCTGCTGTATGCGGATGACGCCGTCCTCCTCGCACAAACTCCCCGTGAACTCCAAAGGTCCCTTAACAGATATTCCCAGTTTATGAGAACTCTTGACCTCCATATAAATGTGAAAAAGACTTTCGTAATGAAGGCTGGAGTCGGGAAAAAACAGCAAAAATCCATCTACCTCGACAGTCAAAAAATTGACTCAACAAATGAATACTGTTATTTGGGGGTCATGATAGACAATAAACTCTCCTGGAAACCAGCAGTAGAAGCCAGAAAACATTGTTTTAAAAGAGCACTAGCCGCATTGGTGTCGTTTTCTCAAAAATTAGGAAAACGTCCACCCAGGGAACTGTTAACCATATATAAAGCCAAGTGCCAATCTACAGCATTATATGGAGCAGGACTATGGGGATACACGGACGTCACTTCTCTGCAAATCGCAGAAAATAAGTTTTTTAGATTCATCCTATCTGCCCCCAAAACTTCCTCCGTTTACGCCTGCCACTTAGAATTAGGGGCACCATATATTGAAGATCTTGCCAAAATCCAACCACTTCTACTTTGGCGACGTATTTGGGTGTCAGATAAAAACGACCTCACAAAAACAATATTGGCGGATGCAATGTCTCTGGACTACGCTTTAAAAATCAAATGGCTGGCCTATATCCGGACCTTTCTTAGCGATCTTGGAATGGAAAAATATTATCTTAACCCCGAAAAAATTGGAGAACTCGCAAACGACAACTTAAAAAAGCGAGCGTTGGATCATTTGACAAAATTGAGACTTCAGACAGAAGCCGGAAAACAGTCGGTGCAGCATGCTATGCTGGTCCAATCTACCCTTTCAATGCAGCCCTATCTAAATCTTGACATTGGCACCTTTGAACGATTTCTCCTGATAAGATTCAGACTGAACATATTTCATAAACTAGTGGTCTTCCCAACACCATATGTTTGGGATTCAAATTTACCTCCATGTCCATGTGATGGGATATCAGGTCAATCCACCATTCATACAGTTCTGTTCTGTAAATTTTATCAGGACCACCGCAAACTCTGGCTACTGACCCTTCTAAAAACTTGGGGTCTTAGACAATGCAGAGCAGCCATGTTGAGTTTGCAGCTTTTGGACACCGAAGCTACATGTTACCATGTCCTGAATTTTCTAAAATGTATATATAGACATCGGAAAAACCTTTAAATTATAATAGTACTGTAATTCCTTTTTGCTGTTTTTTAAATTAATTGGTAAATCAGATCTCATTGAAGATTTTTAACTGTAATGCTTTTATGGATTGTAATAATCCGAATAAAGTTTATATTTGATTTGATTTGATTTGATTTGAATTGCTTTAACAAAATAGGTAAAGAAAGATTACTCTGCTGCAGAAATCCTTCTTTGAACGAAACTCTTGAATTAGCCAGAGGCATTGAGAGATCGGTGTTAGCACAGAGAGAATTAAATAAAGGAAAAGCAGATCCTATTTCTAAGCCTGTTAACGCTATTGGTCCTTAACCTAATACCACTTTCAACAAAGTGAAAGAAACAAAAAAACTGAGTGTTTGTTATAGATGTGGCTCATTTACCAATGCTAGAAATTGTCAGGCACTAGGTAAGCTATGCACAAATTGCAAAAAGAACGGTCATTGTTCTTGTATGTGTAAGATTCCTCATAAGGTTGCCACACTCGAAAATGTTGAAGATCTTCCTGACACCAACATTTGCACTGTTAAAAGTCCTAGAAAACTTGTGCTTTCTATTGACTCTGATGTGAAGGATGGCGGTCCTTTATGTAATGTCACTATTGGTGATTTGGAAATCCAGGTGACTGTCATTCAGGTTCTCCTGTTACTTTTGTGACTGATGAGCTATTTTACAAACATTGAAGCTCTATTCAGTTATCACCACCAGACATTCACACTGTTTCATTTGGTGGTCAGAACATTGATATGTTGGCTTTTTTCCTTAGCAATATTAGATTAAATACAGAGTGATTTTTATTAATGTTTATGTGGCAAAAAAGGCGACAACATATTAGGGTGGAAAGAGCATGGAAATTTGCAATGGTGTTAAGACCAAGTACTTCTTATCCCATTTCTTTAGTGAATATACCTGAAAATAATCCTTCTTTACAACAATTACTTCTTAAATATGATGCCTTCTTTGATGACAAATTAGGTTTGATGGTCTGGTCAGCTGTGAGGTTTACTGCTCTGCTGTTATCTTATGTAACTTAATAAACCTATCTTAATATCCTGAAGACGTGTCCCGCTACCTACTTAATTTATTTACAACATTTTGGTACAAGGTTTTGAGCACAAAATCATTTAAAAAATGAATGGCGTACCCATTATTCACAAAGTTAGGAATGTTCCTTTGTGTATGAGAGATCGACTGAAGAAACATCTAGAGAATGTATGTACCGATAAGGTCATTGAGCCTATTGATTCATCCGAATGGAATTCTCTGATTGTCGTCACAAAGAGGAAAGGTACGAAGGACATCAGACTCTGTATTGATTTAAGATCCTAGAACAAAAACATGTTAGTTGATTCCTTTCCCTTACTCAAAATTCAAGCGATATTGGCTCAGTTGGGAAACGTCAAGGTGTTTTCTTGTCTTGACTTAAAATCTGCTTACCATCAAGTACAGCTTACTGAAGATTTGCTATCCCTCACTGCTTTCAACACCCCTTTTGGGGCTTTTAGATATTTAGGAATGCCTTTTGGTCTGGCTCTGGCCGCTTCAGTTTTTCAGAAGTTAATGTACGAATTATTTGGGAATTGCAAAAGTATTCTGGCATATCAGGAAGACATAGTTATTTTTTCTAATAATATTGAAGAGAATCTAGAAATTTTAGATAATGCTTTTCAAATCTGTCCAAGGGTTTTACTGTTAAAAAAGAAAAGTGCAAATTTCTAGTTACCAACATTGATTATTTAGGTCATCACATTCCTGAGCCTAGCATTAAACCTAAATAGGATCTATTCAAGGCAATAGTTGACAGTTCCCCTCCTGAGAATAACGATAAGTTAAGATCTTTTCTTGGATTATGTGAATACTATTCACAATTCATTGATAGTTTTGCCCTCTAAACCAAACCTTTGAGGAAACTACTTAGGAAGGGTGAGCAATTTGTTTGGGATGAGATTCAATCTGCAGCTTTTAATAATTAAGAAAATCTCATTATGAAAGCGCCTACTTTGCACCTTTTCAGAGACAATGTCCAATCCATAGTTACTGTAGATGCCAGTGATGTAGGGTTGGGTGCTGTTCTCACACAGCTAGTAGAAGGCATAGAACATACAGTGGGTTTTGCATCTAGATCTCTTTTATAAACTGAGCGTAATTATAGCACTATTGAAAGGGAGGCTTTGGCATGTGTATGGGCCACTGAATATTTTGAGACTTTTCTTTGGGGTAGAAGATTTGTTCTAGTCACTGATAATACGCCTCTCGTTTTCCTTTTAACATGAATGATCATGATAAGGTCAGCCCCAGGCTGGTGAGGTTACTTTCAAGGATGCTTGAATTACATTTTATAATCAAGTACATTCCTGGAGGAAAAAAAGCTTATGCAAATTTTTTATCTAGATATCCTCTACTTGAAGAGCAACTCAACTCTTATAATGATGACTTTGAAGGTGTTGTCGGTTTGGTTGATGGTTTAGTTGTTTTGGAGGGAGCCATCAGTAATTCTGAGTGGTTAGACTGTTTTAAAGGTGATGAATTACACAACTAATTAAAGATTGCATCATTAAGGTTTGGACTGAAGAAAGGAAACTGAGTGAAGGTTTACGTCATTTTATAAGGTAAAAGATTATCTTACTATTGAAAATTATTTTATTATGAGAGGTAGTTTGCTGATTCCTCCGGTATCTCTCTAATTAAGATTAATCAATTTTGCTCACCAAGGCCATCTTGATATGTCTAGTACCAAAAAATGGGTGTGACTGTAATATTGGTGGCCAGGGATGGATGTTGAGGTGGAGAATTTTGCTGGATGCTGTTCGAGTTGTTCCATGGCTTTTAAAGTTCGCAATACTTCCCTTCATCCTGTTTATTTTCCAAATGGTCCTTGGGAAAAAGTGGGTATAGATTTCATTGGCCCAATGTACAGTCTCATGGCCAATATGAGATTTGCTTTAGTCACAGTTGATTATTTCTCAAAATAGGTGGAATGTAAGTTCTTGTCTGATCCTTCTACCACAGCTGTAATACATTGACAAGAAGGGGCTCCCAAAGTTCTTATCTCAGATAATGCAGTCCAATTTAAATCTCACTCAATGCAAAGTTTTTTAACTAATATGGGAATCAAGCATATGACTGTCGCTTTATCTAGTCCCCAAGGGAATGGCATGGTGGAAAGGATGAACAGGATGTTAAAATAAACCATTTAGTTGGCCTCTGTTCAAGGGGAATCTATTCATGAAGCTGTTCAAGGGAAATTATGGAGTTATCATAATACGCCTCACTCTGTGACCGGGTTCATCCTTTTGTTCTCTTGAAAGGACATTTTGGTTCTTTCTAACTTAGTCTTAATTGGGTTTTAGAACAAACAAAGTGTTCTAGTAAGATTCCTGATCCTAAAGAGATGCGTGATACTGTTGAAAAAGCTTAAGTAAAAATGAAACAATTTTATGACACAAACAAGAAAGTGAAAGATATTCAACTCTCTTTTGGAGATCTTATCAAGGTTAAAAGACCCATCGGAAGCAAAAGCCATTATTCTAATTTTTTCCCACAACACGCATTGTTAAAGTTTCTAAGCATGCAGTTTTAGTAGAGAATGGCAAATGGTGGAGTAAAAAGAGTGGGGTTTTCGTGAAAAACAATTTCCATGATAATTCTCCTCTTTAAATTCTTCAAATGTCTCTGGTTTATCATTATCGAATAATTAATTTCATAGTCAATCAAATGAAATGTCAGCTCATCATACTGGTTGTGGTGATGCCACATTTTCTCAAGTTGTTCAAAATCAGAATTCTTCCTTCTCTGAACACGCACAATCTGATTCTTGTTTGTTGCAAAGAGAAGGGAGGAGTAATGATGTTATTGTCAATCCAAGAGCAGCTCTTGATTCAACACCCTGCGAGGTGGAGGTTGTACAAAGGGAAGCAGGAGATGTATACCTGCTCCTTATTATTTAAAAGATTATATTCTTTAGTAATGCATTGCTTTGTTGTTTAACCATTCTTAATTTCTGTATTTTGTTCTATCTTTTATTGTTTTCATGCTATGTGTATTTCTAGGTCTTTCATCAGTTGTTTTGGTGTTAAAGGGGAAGATGTGTCGTATTTTGTTCTATCTTTTATTGTTTTCATGCTATGTGTATTTCTTGGTCTTTCATCAGTTGTTTTGGTGTTAAAGGGGAAGATGTGTTGTATTTCCATTCCATGGTTAATGGAATGGTCACTCAAATGTAGATGTAGAGTGCACAGGAGATTCCAGGTTGACGTTCGAGGTCCGGCACTTATCCAGAGACCTCTGAAGCTGCCTGCTGTGTCGTGGCTGTGCTGGGTGCTTTTCCCAATTCAGATGACTTGTACATGAGAATGATCTCATTCCTTCTGTATGAGTGAACTCTACTACACATATACATTGTGCACATCCTCTTTCACTTACCTTAACACTTCTCTAAATTGGCAACAACCACCATTATTGCCAATCAGACAACTCCCTTCAGTTTCTCAACCTGTACATCTCCTGATTAAAAAGCCTCAGTCTGACTTAATTTTAAACCTGTTTGCTGTCATATATGTTATTATTCATGTTATATCTTACACATCTTGGGGGCCTTACTTAATCTGTCCTTATTTGTTTTGACTTGGTAGTGCCACAAAACCGAAATCCAATGTATCTTCAATCATATTTAATTCAAAATTTAAATCGAAGCTTACCATCATTCTATATCGTTCAAAACCTTATCTTTAAAAAACCAATCACATGCGAGACTCTTCCAATCCACTAGTTAAGACCTGGTAGGGGAGCCATAGAGAATATGCAAATTAGAAAGTTCAAAATACTTTTTCCATCATAAGACAAGCTCTAGACCACTTAACAGCATCATTGCTCCTTTTCTTACCTCATGCAACTCTCTTATAACTTGAAGAACGGTTAAACACATCGGTGATGCGATCAATTCCATCCATGATGTCACATTCCCTTCAACACTGTTTGGAAGATATAACCATGTCAACAACATGTACCTTATCAATAGTAACTAGTTTAGTACTAGTAAACACTCCACTACTGCTTATCTGTTTCTCCGGAAGCCTACTCGTCCTCTAATTAAAAAACAGAGTATAGTTATGGAAGTCCTCCAATATTCCAGATCCCTCTTCTTTCAGCCTTATAGCACAAATCTGCTACCAGTGAAGCGAGTAATGCTCTTCTAAAACGGAGAAAACACCCCAATTAACTACATGATTGATGCAAATCATTATTTCAAATACAAGCAAAGTTTCTCTAACTTACTAATTTAACAGAGAACAATGCACATCTTCTAGATGCATTAAATCCTTCTTCAATATTCTAAGCATGTAACATCATTATAAATCAGATAACCCAATCTGCGTCGAAATTCAAACACTAAATCGCAATTCTTATAGGCTCTTCAATGCTGTCAAGAATTGTGTTGTGGAAATGATACATGTTGTTAAAAGCATCAGGATGTGCAAAAAACGTCTCTGGACTCACTAAAAAGTCCTTGTTGGTGCTCCTCACATTTGTTTAGCTCTTGTATAGGTTTGGATCTTTACGGTTGACCCAAAAGAGTGAGCACAATTGTAAATATTTGGGACAAACGGTGTGCAGGCGGAGGTATACCATAACTGTTGTGCTGTATTATATACTCATCTGGTGACTTATCTGCAGAGACAATGCTAGACCCTGCTCATGCCCAACACAGCACCAGACCAAGGAATGTTTTACCTCAAAACTGGCACTGTCCTAGGAGGGAAGGAGGTCAGGACAAAATAATAAAGGAGACAATGATTGCACCTCTGGAGTGTTATCTGGTGCACTGCTATGCGCAAGAGTGCCCAAGTATTTTCTCTCTTTTGGGGAGAAGCCAACAAAAAATAGGTCAGATAAATAGAGAAGCAAGGCAAAAAGTTTGGAGTGACCCTGTAGAAAGGGACATTTTCCAACAGACTAACACTGAGTTACCTTATTACACGTAGTAAGAGACAACTTTAGTTTGGTAACAGATAGAGAAATACTTCTACTCTTTTGAAATTTAATTTAAAACCCTCCTTAATGCTAAAGTCTGATTTGAAGTTGCTATTCTTAAAATACCACTTTCAGAAAGTTGACATTTTTCTGCTTAAATCAAATGTGCCTGTATCCAGGGTCACATGACAGTGAATTGTTGTCATCTGGTTTGGTATGCATTCCTTCCTTCCAGACATAGGAAGAAAATGGCCTTGGGTATGGGACAGGGTGTTCCTTTCCTGAGTCAGAAGTTCCGGGTGGTTGCACTCTGCTCTTCCTCAACTTCAAAGGGTATTCTGAGCCCACCCGGCAGCTGCCTAGCTGACCAGCACCACCTGGACCACCCTGAGCCCTGTTGCTGGCCTCTGCTTGAGTCATGAGTCATGATCCCCAAGAGTTGCTCCGCAGATTACACACTTTGGTGCTATTTTTACCTGCAGCTTAAAGATTCATAACTATGTTTCTATTTATTGTGATTTTGGTGCTATTTTATTCATGAAATGTTACTCAATTTGAAATTGCTTTGGGGTATTTCTTTTGTTACATTTTCACTTTCCCACGGTGAAAAAAAATTGTTATAAAGTATTTGTGCCACACTGAAATACAGTAAAGCAGTGACAACACCACACACAAATATACCACACCTCATTATAACAAAGGAGCTTAATTTATTGAACAAAATAACAAAAATTTAATGAATTGAACCAGAGCGATAAATGTGTAAAGAATATCCTGAAATATAGTGCATAAAAGCATAAAGCGCTAAACAGGCTATCTGGTTGCGCCTGTCCGGGTCAAATCTGAACGTTCAGGCTCACTGCAAGAGAACTCAGGCCTGATACAGGAACCAAGTTGGTCTCATGGAAAAGTACCTTGGTTGCTCTGTCAATGGAGGTGAGATGCGTGGAGCAGGATACCCTGCATCAATGCCTAAGTACAGGATTTCTAGGCGATAATTCGTCATGCTGCACAAATCAAGGATGTATCATCGGAAAGTCATATACTGTAGGTAATGCAGCAAGGGCTAGAAGCAAAGAGCCACACAGACAACAATGTCCTCAGTACTTGCGGTAGCAGCAGTGCGTTGGTGTAGAGGGAGATGTAGTGGTTCCAACCGGCACAATGTCATCAATGCATGGATTTTAGTAGTTGCAGCACTTTAAATGCATTTCTATGAGCCCACGGCTGGGTTTCCACCACTTAGCAGGCAAAGTCCAGGTGCTGTTTCAGGTGGAAGATGAGTATTTGATGTCCCTGAGACTCAGAACAGGAGGCAAGCAGACAATCCCTTTGAGTCACTCTGGGTGGAGGTCCAATCCTTCTCACCCAGGCAAGGAGGGCAGCAGGCAGGTCAGCACGGCAATAAAGTAGTTCTTCCAGAGCAGTCCAGCAGAGTGGCAGTCTTTTAGCAGCACAGAAGTCGTTCATCCTGACATATCCACAGATCCAGGAATGTACTGAGCTGGTAGGGTCAAAAGTCCAGTTCTTACACCCATTGGTGCCTTTGAAGTGGGGGAGACTTCAAAGAGGGGGTTTGAAGTGTACAGAGGTCCTCCCATTCCTGCCATGGCCCCAAACTCACTACAGGGAGTCAAACAGTTCTTTGTGTGGTGTCAGGACACAGTCCATTCAGGAATAAATGTGAGGCTGATCCCAGTTCTCTCCCTGCCTGCCCAGAATGGCTCATCAGGATGCTGATAGCTCATCAGTCACAACTAAGCTCCCATTGTGTGTGGCTGTCTAGAGGGAATGCACAAGGCCCAGCTGTCACCCACCCCAGAAGCGTATCGGAGACAGGGAAACAGGAACACAGGGCTTAAATAGAGAAAAATGCCAACTTTCTAAAAGTAACCCAGTCCTAGGATGCTTTTTTCCAGTCCAAGGAGGACCTGGCTTGGCAGTTCGGGCTGGACTCTTCCTACATGGAGGAGGGTCAAGACTGATTTGCATATGGCTAAGTCCGAACTGGTGTGGTGTAGTGAGCAAAAGAACAACTATTTTAGACTGATCTCTTGACTAGGGGTGAACATTTGATTCATTCAACATTCCGTCCATCATTTGTTGCAGCAGCATTTTTCGCCCTAAGTGGGATGGGTATGCCCAGAAGTGGGTCCCTTGCTCATTGTGCCACTGGATTCAAGCTAACCTGGCTGATGAAGGGTGTTACCCCGAAACTAGTCCCGGGATGATTGTTTCTGTCCATTATTTGTTGCTGCAGCATCTTTCAAAAAGTACCATTTTTAAAGTTGAAATCATAAATCTAACTTTACCATTAAAGAGGATTTATTATTACATAAACATTTCAGATCTACTCACTTTCAATTGGGAATTACACTTATTAGATGTTAAACTATGGGGGGGGTAGGCCTTACAGTAGTGAAAAACAAATTGGGGAGCTTCACACTAATAGGACAGGTAAAACTTAAAAGTTCATGTCCTCCCTTTTAGTTACTCAGCACCCTGCCTTATGGACTGCCTTGGGCATAACTTAGGGGTGACTTTTATTTAATACAAGGGGAGTTTAAGGCTTGGCAAGGGGTTTTAAATAGCAAGTCGACATGGCGGTAACACTGAGACTCTTCAGTGGAAGGACTGAGACATGTTTAAAGGGTTACTTAAGTGGGCGGCACAATAAGTGCTTCAGGCCCCCTAGTAGTATTTGAGTTACTTGCCCTGTGCACATATAGTGTACTTTACTAGGAACTTATAACTAAGTTAAATATGATAATTGTGAATAAACCAATGTCACCATGTTTAGGGGAGTGAGCACATGAACTGGTTAGCAGTGGCAAAGTGCCCAGAGTTCCAAAATCAACAAAAAATAGTTCTGCAAAAGTTAGGGACAAACAGACAAAAGGTTTAGGGGAAGACCTCCTAACGCCCGCAGGTCTAACAGAACTGAAGTAAGAAGTCATTGAGTCCAGTCTTGTACTGTGGGTCAGGTGACTTCTGTCTTCCACTTGTACATTCCTCTGACATCACTTCCACCAAGTTCAGACTGTTATCAATGGTCTCTTTACTTTGCTTTTAGCAGGGGGTGGAAAGTTCAAGAAGGTAGGCACCCCTGCTCAATCCAGTTGTGAGACATCATCACAGTAGTCCTGCCTTCCAACACAGCATTTTCAGAATTTCCAAAATGGCACCAGCCAGTGGTTTCTTGGAAGACCTTTTCTGAAACCCTAATTGCTATAGTTGCCTGGTATACTTCCTCCAAAATCTCAAGGGGTAGTCCCTCTTTTGACTGGCTCTGAAGGTGTTGCCACCCTGCTTTGCTTCTGTGAGGGAGATTTGGAGGTGGAATGTGAAAAGTAACTGGCAAATGTAGATAGATTCTTTCCATGCAATCTCATCTCCTAGGAGTAGACCTAATAACTGGATAGTGCCCCTCCTGTGTACGGAGGCATTTGAATCTCCACTTGCCACGTAGAGTAGTTAAGTTGGTCCAGCAGGATGATTCAAAGGCCAGAATCTTATTGGGAGCTTAGTCAAATACAAACTAAAATTCTTGAAGTGTACAGGGAGAGTGGATATGTGGCAATTATTCTTAATGTGATATTCTGATTTACCTTAATATTGGTGCGTCAACTGATTCTCCAGGTCTAACTAAGGCAAAACTGTAGCCTGATTCATATTTCTCATATAATGTTTAATACAGTAAGCACTGTATACTTTAGTCAATCTCACACATTCAATGTCCACTCACATTATACGGTCTGCCAAAGTAAGCACCAAATCATGAAGGGTCCATTCTGAGACAGACTACCTGTATGCAGATACCAGGCTGAGTTAGAAGTTCATTTTGCATGTTCATCCCACACCTGTGCATGTGCAATCAGACCAAAGCCTACCCCTGCTGCGCAGCTACGGACCTTCTGAAAAGATACACACAGGTGGTTAGCTCTAAAAATCCATTACAACAGACCTATATAAAGTGAGTGAGATTCAGTTAGTGAGACTCTCTCACAGTAAAAGTATAAACACTGGGTAGTCCGAGAGCATAAAATCCAGAGATGCAAATAGGCCAGACCCATTTTGCTACATCTGTATTATGAATTTTCCTAACAGGCATTATTAAAATAGGATTCTGTTCAGATTTTTCATTAAAAGCAAATGTTTGATCCAGGCTGCAGAAATATATGTTGTCTAACGTAAATTCTGTCTTTCATGTTTCAAGAGAGAAAGCATTTCTTTCATTTCTGCACCTCATGATTAGACTTTGTACAACTGCACAACACTTTTAAGCGCAATTATACTCAATATACCAATGTATCATTTTATACATCTTAACTGTAGAAATTAGTTCCTTTTTAAGGTGGAGCACATATATTAGGGGCCCAGTTAGTAGTCATCGGCTACTCTAACAGGTTAAAATACTAGATTTTCAAAGCAAAACAAAATGAGAGGAGTACATCTAAATCAATCAATCAAGGATTTTTAAAGCGCTACAAATCACCCGTGAGGGTGTCAAGGCACTAACGAAAGTTGTCTATGATGATACGTGCAGCATCTGTCCGTCAAGTCGTCATGCTCCACCTAAGTAAGAAAGGCCAGTGTATAAAGAATGACTCATCTGTAACTTCAGCAAGGGTTTCTTTCTCTTAGACCTGACTTCCTCATGAGTGGTCACATTCTTCTTTGGAGACTTGATGAATGTTCTGCAAGTTAGCAGGTAATTGATTAGGGATTACACTTGGTGGCCACAGTATGCGCTGAGATCTCACTGTCCACACGCTTGAGGTACGATCTATGTACCGCGCTGCTTAGCTTAAGAGGGGGAGTCATAGTAGGGTAAGTGCTGGATAATGTAGGGGTTACTATTCTAACTCCAGGGGGGTGTAATAGTAGGGTAAGTGCTGGATAGTGTAGGGGTAAAAATTACTATTCTAACTCCAGGGGGTGTAATAGTAGGGTAAGTGCTGGATAGTGTAGGGGTAAAAATTACTATTCTAACTCCAGGGGGGTGTAATAGTAGGGTAAGAGCTGGATAGTGTAGGGGTAAAAATTACTATTGTAACTCCAGGGGGGTGTAATAGTAGGGTAAGTGCTGGATAGTATAGGGGTACAAATTACTATTCTAACTCCAGGGGGGTGTAATAGTAGGGTAAGTGCTGGATAGCGTAGGGGTAAAAATTACTTATTTTTTTATTTTTAGAGTTCTTTTTAAATTAATATTAAAATTACTTAAATTAATTTTTTTAATTTATTTAAAGTACTTTTTTATTAATATTTATTTTTATTGTTTATATTTATTAAATTATTAAAATTTAATTATTAAATAATTGATTTCCTTAAATAAATGGTTTAATAAAATGATATACTTACCTATACTTACGTTGTAATGGCATGCGTTCTAATAGCATCTGCTATGTAATGTCATGTGTTGTAAAGGCATTCGTTGTAAAGGATCCTGCGTTGTAGTAGTTGCGTTGTAAAAGTAGTCCGTTGTAATAGTTGCGTTGTAACGGTTGTTTCCCCTACCGAGCAATTGCGATCTCTCATGGACAAAGTTCAAAGTGTGGCGCTGATTTTGTTAGACCTCAGCGCCGCCTTTGATACGGTGTCCCATGAGATTCTACTTCGGAGGCTCGAGGAAGCAGGGATAGAGGGCTTAGACTTAGACTGGCTTCGCTCATTCCTGACTAATAGATCCTTTCGAGTCTCGATACCCCCCTATTCCTCTCAGATCCACAGCATTGATCAGGGGGTGCCTCAGGGCTCGGCCTTGAGCCCACTGCTCTTCAACTTATACGCCCAGCCTCTAGCTGCGGTCGCCAAGCTGTGGGACCTTACGATAGTCTCTTATGCTGATGACACGCAGCTAGTGGTCACCTTGGCGGACAGTCCTTCCCCCTCAGCCTCCAAATTCAAGGACGGCATGACTGCAGTGGCCGATTGGATGGCAGCCAATTGTCTACAGTTAAATGCCGGGAAAACGGAGGTTCTGTTGGTGGGTAAGAACGTCAACCTGTGGAATGAGCAGTGGTGGCCTTCAGCCCTAGGAGCAATTCCATCTCCTAAAAATGTAGTAAAAAACCTTGGGGTCATGATGGACTCTTCCCTTTCCTTTCAGGCCCACACTAAGCAGTTAGTCGCCTCATGTTTTGGCACCTTGCGAGGCCTGAGACCCATCCTAAAATATTTTGCCCCCTCGGTGCGCCAACTCATCGTGCAAGCCACCATCCTTTCACGCCTTGACTATTCGAGCTCCCTCTTTCTGGGGGCGAATAAGGCAGAAATAATGAGAATGCAGCGCATTCAAAATGCTGCTGCTAGAGCTTTGGTGGGCTTGCCGTGTTTTTGCTCGGCCTCCAGTACCATTCGTAAGCTGTATTGGCTTCCCATTGATAGACGCATCCACTTCAAGACACTTTGTCTTTCCTTTAAAATTCTGAAATGCTCAAGTCCTCCCTTGTTGAGCAACCTGATCTCCCATTATGTTCCATCTCGCCCTCTCCGCTCGTCAGAACTACATCTGGCGACGGTGCCCAGAATTAGGCTTTCCAGGACCAGTGGTCGGGCTTTCCGGTACCTTGCGCCTAAGCTCTGGAACTCCCTCCCCGTACATATCCGCGCCATCGACTGTCTGTCTTCTTTCAGGAAGGCCATCAAAACTTTTATGTTTCCTTCACCTTAGCTTATCTCCGGGCTGCTCCTTTTGTCTCTTTGTTAGGCTGGTCTTCATAGTTGTTGTGTCCTCCTGTGGCAGCGCCGGGACGTCCCTTTGCTGGGGCAGCTGTGCGCTTTACAAAACAGATAACATAACATAACATTGCCAAATGTTAGTTCGGAGAGAGTATGTTGCTTGGAGCCATGAAGAGGAGTTTTTGTCTAAAGAAGTATTTGTGCTATGGTAGCAAAGCCTACTGTTTTTTAAGCTGGAAGAATTCCAGCCAAGGAATGCATTTCTTTATCTCGATCCCAGCATTGATTTTTTTATTCGTCTTTCATACAGTTATTGTTTCTCCTATACTTAGGCTGTTGTTTTTCTGAGATAAGTACTGGATATTCAGTTCCAGTAGTCCCATGAACCACTACCAGCTCCACTTGAGGCTGCACGGCACATGGACAGCTTACCCTATTACAAATCAGTCATCAGCTCTTTTGAGGGGATAGTAACTTTGCAATCGTTTTTGGCAGTAGGCATGGTCACAAATCAATGGTGCATATTCAGAATCACAGTTTGGTAGGGACGCCCCTTTTATGTCCACCCATAATTGGCATTCAGAATGAGTCACAAAACCTCACTCAAAAAAGAGTTTAGTGCCTGGACAAAGAACATTTTGCAGTCACAAACCCACATGAACTGCAGAGTGTGCGACTGCAAAGTGGTTTTGTACTTTAGCCGTCGGTTCTGATCAGTTCATGGAAGGAGATAATTTTGTTAGTGAAGTACAACAAAGTCAGTTGCATTCTTGTTGTACTGATGAGTTGACTTAGGGCCTGATTTCGACTTTTGGTGGTGCGGGAGCGGGTGGCACGCCACCACCGTGCCCCCACACCACCAAGAGTCGCCCACCAAGGGTCGCTACCACCCACCCGCCAGATTGCTAATAATTTTGTGGTCTGGTTAGTGTGCGGCATAGTTGTCCCCCAGTAGTGCTGTTTCAAGGCTCATTGTGAGACTAAAACAGCACTGCTGTGGAACTGCCAGTGCACGTTCCAGCACAGGAAAGAATGCACCATGCATGCCTTAATGTGCAGGAATTTGGATGCAAAACTACAGGGTGTCACAACATGTGCCCCCCTGCAAGCACCCCCGTGCATAGAGGGGCAGAGGGGCTCTGTATGGACTTCTTTCTTTCCTCACTGCCTGTAGTTACATGGAGGAAAAATGTCCATAATACAGCTGGTGGTGAGGAAAGTTGTAATATGCTTGGCAGTGCCTAAGGGCACCATCAAGACTATTACCGCGCTCAGACAGCTGTGAGACCAGCAGGGAATACGGTACACTGACGGTTGTTGTGGTGCAATGATGGTCCAACGACAAAAAAAGTCCCAATAGGGCGGTCGGACCACTGGTGCAGCAGTGGCTGGACTGCCACCGATAGGGCCTCACAAGTCTGGCAGTCCTCGGACCACCAGACTCATAATCAGGCCATTGGTGTGTTTGGTACTCCATTTCAAAGAAACTGGAAAGATGGATTTGCCAATAAAATAAGGATCAAGTCATATATTTTTTAACTATCTCGCATGCATGTAAAAAAGCCTCTCAATTTGCCATGTTTGCTTGTGAGTATGCAATCTGGCACCGTTACGACATTCTTCTTCATATGGGAATTCCCTGCTCACTGAGATTTGAGATATGACCTGCACATTCTAATTCTTTGGAGACATAGGTCCAGATTTACAAAGGTGTCACGCAACACAGCACAGTACCCAAAGTTGGTGCACTGCGTTGCTTGACAGGGAGAGCAGGAGAGTGCCATATGTGCAGAGATAGGGCACTCTCCTCCCCTTTCGCTAGCTCTGGCATAGAATTTAGCTGCAGAGTGCCACACACAGATGTTTGTGCCATAGTGCAAAGGTGTGTGCATGGGTCTAGCATAGATTTTGCACTGGGAGGGTAGCCTTACAGTACAAAACACTATGGGGCAGATTTCCCAACATTTTGCTCTGTGTTTGTGTCAAAAAAGTGACGCAAACGAGCACAAAATGTTTTTTTTTTAATTATTTACTTTCTCACTGGAAATTGCCAAAAAGTAATACAAAGTAGAAAGAAGCACTGCTTTGCATTACTTAGCGTCAAGGGGGAATTAAATGGGCATTCCCATGCAATCACCCATGTTTTTTGACGCAAAACCCTATCTACCAAAAAACTGAGACAGATTTTTGTGTAAGAAATTAACACCTTTTGAAAGCAGGTGTTAAAAGAAGAAATGTATTTTACGACTTTGCTGGCGTGCTGCACTTTACAGCACACATACAAAGTAGGGAACGTTTGTAAACTTGTCTAGGCATAGTATTGTATACTTGAAGGGAACTCTTCCCATACAAAACCTATGCTAGATCCAAGCATACACCCTTGCACTATGGTGCAAAGGTGTGAGTGTGGCGCACAGCAGCAAAATTCTTAAAACTATTCCTACTTTGTATGTATGCTATATAGTGCAGTACACATGCTAAGTCAGAAACACAGGTAGATATGATAAAATGTCTCCTTTAATACCTGCTTTCTAGTAGCATTATCTTTTGGTGAAAAAACCATGCCTACTAATGTTAGAAGCTAGGTCTTGCATCAAAATGCATGGGTGGTTGCATGGGAATGCCCTTGTAATGCCCCCTTGTTACTAAGGGGCTTATTTATGAGAGTCGTGTATCACTTTTACACCATGTATAGTGGTACATGCATGATGAAGGGCTCTCATAAAGATTTATGAAGCCATGCAAAGCCACCCTGTGTGGCTTTTAGTGGCCTCATAGGGCATGAGTAAGGCAAAGCAGCACAAATCGCTGAATCGCCTTTCTCTGTGCCCGGGCATTGCAAGGGGTTTTCCCATGCAACACCCATGGAATATGACGCTGCCCCAAATTTAAAAAGTGATGTAAAACTGGGGAAGCATCAAATCTGTATGCCTCCTGAGGTGAGGTGTAACAAAGAGAAATATGTTTATTTCTCCCTGTTTTTTCCTTTTTTTCTGCAGTATATATGGAAAGAGGAAAATGTCTTGTAGGATTGTTTTTGTGCAGGAAGGTGCCCCTCCCTAGACACAAAAATCCTGCCTGCAACAGTGGCACCCTTGCACCCTGTTACATTGATGCTAGGCTGCCAAAATGGCACCAGCACAGGCAGAAAAAACAGAAATGCACCGTATTGATTAAATATGGTGCATTTCTGCCCTTTCACTTTGGCGTAGGGCAGCACAACAAGGTGCCTTTCTGCGCTGCCCTATGCCAAAATGTAATAAATGAGGCCCTAAAAAACGCAGAGCAGCACTGTGTACTAGTTTGAGTTATTTTTCCTTACAAACCAACGCAAACACCAATTTGCGTTGGTTTGAGACTCCCCAAAAAGCTTGTGCGTTAGTTTTGCATTTAAAAAGTAAGGAAAACCGGACACACAATCTTTGCAAATTGCAAAATATCATCTCATTTATTGTCTTTTTTTTGTATAAATAAGTATCACGATCCAGTGCTCACATAAAAAGTGAAGAAAATGTGCTCTAGTGAGTGAAAAGCATTAAACATACATCCTTTTAAAACAGCAAGACACTAAACTCCTTAAGATAATTCTACATAATAAAATGAGGTGTTAGGTAGTTCTAGTTTCAGCGGCATTCCGCTCTCATACAATTGAGATCATCATCAGGTCAGGTGTATGAGAACCTAATAGCGGAGGACGGTCGATGTTGCTGTAAAGCAGAGTTTCAGTCGAGTGGGGCTCAGTTTAGTTAGCTCACTTTCTTAGTCCCCGCATACGTTTTTGAGTAGGGCAATAGGTTTCTTCATATGCCTCAGACAAAGGATGTAGTGGATCCTAGTCTGTTAATGACTGTGTGATTTCTTCCTGTTACTTCAGCGGATATCATACAATTGACGATTATTTCAGAGGCTGGGCAGTCGCTCTGGTTTTCCTGGTCGAGTCAGCTCAAAGGAGCCTCATTATGACTTCAGAACAGGCATTAGGAATTATTGATCATTAACTAATAGCTGAAGGACTAGGCAATAGGTTCCCAGAGCCAAGTAACTGTGGCCAGACAAAAGTGGACCTGGTGTGCCAAAGTCCCAACTCTGCGGATCCTAAACCATTACCAATCTTGGAGAAGGAAATGACAGCCATATGGGTGGGAAATGTACACCAAAGGAGATGCTTCAGTAAGCAGCTCCAGTTTTGAGGTGTGCAAAAGGAACTTTCAAAAGATTGTTCAGTTCTTAGAAAGACATGCAGCTGTAGACTAATGGATTCCCTGCTAAAATCGCGAGTTAGTTCTGTTCTTATTTGGGGCACACAAAAGTAATATATATATATATATATATATATATATATATATATATATATATATATATATATATATATATATATATATATATATATATATATATATATATATATATACATATATATTTATATATATATGTATATATATGTGTGTGTGTGTTTATATATATATATATTAAGTACGTTGTCGTCTAAGCAGCCAGTAACACTGTAATAAGACGAGGCAAATCCAATATATGGTGCGTGTTTTTTATTCTTCAACCCAACACCACTCTGCCATGACGCGTTTCGGCCTGACGAGGCCTTGATCACATGACAACGTCACGGAGGCGGACTAACCAATTTAAAGTGCACGGTGCCATTGTTATACATAGACATAGATAAAATACTATATACATGCATTCCTTACGTTAAATTAACGCCAATGCGAATTTCTACAGTACCATAGTTTTAACATTGGATTTGCACACAAAAATTGTACACATGGTTTTGCTCATTGGCCTTTGCAATTGATAATAGTAATAAAACACAATAAATAATTATCTAAGATGTTTTAAAATATAAATATTCCAATTCATTGCAAAGGTAAAAGACGTGGCTTCCCTCAAGCCTTGGTAAAATATGTGTATAAAACCTGGTCAGGATGTTAAAATATCAGCATCTCTGTCCAATTATAACCTATACACATATTTACAAGGAAGCTAAAAACCAATTCCGTCAACATGCTAAAAAGTGACCGAGAGGTACATTAAGCCCAAGTGGGCTAACCATAAAATTTGTGCAAAGCAACGCATGTCACATAAAATGCATATATATGTCTACTAGCAATGGTCAAACAAATTTAATAAAAAATATATATGTGTGATAAATAATAGTGCTACCTGTGAAGTAACAAAAAAGTGATCTAAAATATCAATTGTGCTATATGAATGGCTCTGGGAGGCATACATTTCATTACTTAATATAATGTACCTATAAATTACAATAATTATATACAAAATTTACTGATATGGTTCCAATTTCATAAATAAGTGTAACAGTCTTCACTGGCATTGAGACCATTGGGTATTTTCGTATCAAGCAGGATAATGTGTCTTGTCTCAAGTTTGCGCAATTAGGCTTCACGGTCCCCACCCCTTCTCTGTGGTGGTACTGTGTCAATGACAAAGTATCTAAGCCCACTTGCATTCTTAGCATGACACTCCTCAAAATGCCGTGCCACAGGGTACGCTGTGTCGGCATTGGTTATGGCCCTGAGGTGTTGCAGAATCCGTTTGTACACCTGTGGCCTGGTGCTCCCCACATACCTTAGGCCACAGGGACATTCCAGGATATATACGGCGTATTCGGTTCTGCAATTCAATTTGTGCCTGATTTTAATGGAGTCGGTACTGAAAGGGGTCATATATTCTTTCCTGCTTACACCATTTTTGCAGGCTTTGCAGGCAAAACATTTCAGAAAGCCCCTACTGCTGTCTAGCCAAGATGTATTAGTTCTTATTTCCGGGCTACTGGAGACAAGACTATCCTGCATGGATCTGGCTTTTCTGTATGTAATACTCGGAGTGCCTTTCACTAAATGGCCATCAACCGGATCACTAGTTACGAGTGACCAGTTATTTTTCACAATCCTGTGAATGGCCTTGTGTTGGGTACTGAAGCCAAAAATGATACGTGTCTCATTGTCAGATACTGAAATTGGAACATTTTCCACTGTAGGAAATAACAGTTGCTGTCTATCCTTGGAGTTAGCTCTACTGATTGCTTTAGTCAGAGTATCAATATTATAACCTCTACTAAGGAACCTAGTCTGGCATTCCATTTGTGCCTTGTGGCATTCTGTGCCACTGCTACATATTCTCCTGATATGGAGCATCTCCCCCGTAAGGTATGCTCCGTATCAGGTGTGCTGGATGTTGACTTGTAGCATGCAACAAAGAATTGCCAGCCGTCGGTTTCCTAAAGAGCTTCGTCTCCAATCTACCATCAGCCACAAAGATCTCAACATCTAGGAAACTTACGGATACCTCGCTAATGCTGCTAGTAAACTTTAAGTTCAGATTGTTTACATTCAGTTCTTCGATGAATTCAGCAACCTCACTAGCGGACCCGTCCCAAATAAAGAGGAGGTCGTCGATATATCTCAACCACCTCTTTACTTTGGAATTGATGGTGGAACTGAAGTCAATAGCCAGGACCTGCTCCTCCCAGTAGCCCATGTGTAGGCAGGCATAACTGGGGGAGAAGCAGGCCCCCATGGCTACTCCCCTGGTTTGTTGAAACAATTGGTTAGAAAACAGAAAAACATTGTTGTCCAAACATAAATTGATCATGTCAATAATCATTTTTGAGTGTTCATTGCACGACATTGGTCTCTTATTCAGATAGTATTGAATTGCTCTTGTGCCATCCCTGTGAAAGATACTAGTATACAAGGATGTTACATCCATAGAGACTAACAAATAACCTGGTTCCCATTTGAACGTTGTTAGTTTCTTGAGCAAGTCCCCAGTGTCTAATATAAAAGAGGATAGATTTTTTACATGCTCTTGTAGAAAGTAATCAACATACTTGCTGACATTCTCCAAGATGCTGTTTCTTGCGGAGATGATAAGCCTGCCAGGTGGTTGCATGCTATTTTTGTGTACCTTAGGAATAAAGTAAATGACAGGCATGGTCGGTTTATCGTTTTTCAAAAACTTGTATTCATCCATGCTTAGTAATCCTTTACTCCTCCAGGCCATCAACTTGGAATAAATATCATTATGTGCCAATTGAACCTCATTAATGTTTGTCCTCTTGTAACAATCACGGTCGTTTAGTTGTCCAAGGGCCACTTCCATATACATTTTACGTGGCCAGAGGACCACGTTTCCGCCCTTGTCAGATTGTCTGACTACAATGTTCACATTAGTTTTTATTTTCTTTATCAATTTATGGTACTCCATGTCCCTGTAGTTTCGACGTCTAGTAGCATTAGAAACTTTCAAGTGCAATGTTTTTAATTCCAAGGCAACCTTGTCATGGAACAAATCAAGGTTGCCCTTTATCACAAGGGGACAAAACTTGGATTTAGGCTTAAATAAATTGGAAGTAGAGACTGTTGCCATTTCCCGGCCGGGAACCGGCTGTGATGGGGATTCCTCCCGCTGTAGATCAAATAATTCTTGCATGAGGGCCACCCCTATTACAACTTCCGGATTAGCCAAATAGGGAGTCTCTGTTGGATCCGAGGTTTTGTGCAAACAGTGATATTTCTTAAGTTTGATTTTGCGGACATATTTAAATAAATCGATTTTGGTGCTGGCATAATCAAAGTACCCTCGAGTGCTATACGACAATCCCAAGGAAAGGGTTGCCGTTTCACTAGGGGTAAGCACTATGTCCGTCAAGTTAACCACTGTGTTCGCATCCATTACTTGTCTGCCTGGTTGTGTTGCCATACGCCGCGTTTCTTCCTTTGTTTCCTTCCAGCGTTTGGCTTTGTAACATTTTCTCCTTTCTGCGCGCTTACAGTTGTTGCTTTGTTTGCGCAGGCATTTGCTCCCCGGGTACTGGAGCGAAGTGTTTGCTTTCTGTCCTGTTGTACCACTTCTAGCTCCTGTGCTGGAGTAAGCTTTCGAAACCCCAACCTTTGACCTCTTATCAACTCGCTGTCTGGTTCGCTGTCTATTGCAGAGCTCTCACCCGAAATAGACGACATATCAGTTGAAACTGCACCAGAGGGTCTCGCGATAACACATTTATTGACTGTAGGTTTTTGCTTCGCTTTAAGATTGTCGTACTTTTTGGCGCTAAATATATATGTTTATGTCGCCAGTAGGTAGTTATAGTTAGGACCTAGTTTTCATATGAAATCCACAACATTCTATTTGGAATAACTTTAGCACCGGTGGACGAATCTTTCTGAATTTCTCCAAGAAAATGGCCTTCTTGGTTCCGCTCCTTCCCTGAAAGTTTGGGGGTGATTCGTCATGTGGGGGCCGAGAAAAAAAGGGGTCCCAAAACATGTTTTTCCCATGCAATTTCCATAGGGACCTTTAGCCAGGGCTACAGCCCGAACGGCTGAACGGAATTACACCAAATTTGGCAGAGAGGTAGAGTTCTGTTCGCAGATTGTGCTTTTTATTAAATAGTGTAAATCCGTTCACTAGTTTTTGAGAAAATTGCAAGTAAAATCATAGCGATATCTAGAGACGGAGTGCAGCTCGCGTGTGGAAATCTGTTCAATTATGAGCGCGAGCTGCATGCTGATTGGCTGTGAACTGTCTGTCAACACTCGAAACCAGGAAGTGTTGGCAGCCATCTTGTGGCTCGCTAGAACCGAGTCACAAGAAAACAGTAAAACAAAGTTGAGAAATAAGGAACGGGGTAGGCTAGAGACATTCTGACCCCCTAGGCTTGCTCAGGGGGTCATATATCTATTTTTTTATTTTTTAAAGAAATATCGTTGCGTACGCATATGGAAATACATAGAATTACAAGCAGGAGCTGGATGCTGATTGGCTGTCAATACTCCAAATCAGGAAATGTTGGCGGCCATCTTGTTTGTCGGGAGAGCAGAGTCACAAGAAAACAGTAAAAGAAAGTTGAGAAATAAGGAAAGGGGGCAGGGCAGAAACATTTTGACCCTATAGTCTTGCTCAGGGGTTGGTACATGGATCTTTAGGCTCAATTTGTATTTTTTTTAAATAAAAAATAGCGGGGTACTCGTGTAGTACTTGTACGCTGTGGAAAAGGTGAAAAAAAAGTAGAAGTTAGTTTTATTCATTAGGTCACGGGGGCAATTTTTCTACATAATGGGGTCTTGCAAGGTGCCCCGAGCACTGGGGAACGGTACTCCTCTGGTTTTATTTTGAAGTATGCGGGGGGGCTACGGTCCTACTCCCCGCAGTCTTGGTGAGAGGCACCCCCGTTGTGGGAAGTAATCGATGACACCAGAATAGATGAAAGATGTATTTATTATGAATGTAACAAGGGCCCACAGGGAGCCAAAAGACAAGGGTGCATTCTCAACAACCCCTTGGGTCTTTTTTTTTTTTTATGTTTTGAGCTCTCTCTCTCTCTCTCCCTGTACACGTCGCAGGGAAAGCTACATTTTTGGGGCAGTGATATGTAAAATGACCTTCCAGCTCCGGGTACCTGCATTGTCTGGAGTTTTTTATTACTGTTGGGAGGGTGGGCTTGATAATACGTACTTGTAAATTCCTATAGAAGGCTATGTTCTGGTGTTAATATGGGCTTCTATGGGAAATAAGAAGGCCATATTATCAAGCTCATTATCGCCGTTTTATCAGCAGTTTCCTGTCAATAAAACAGTGATAATTTTAACACCAGTGGTTGATGATATGCAGGTAAGTTTACTGGTCAAAAAAAGAGCAATGGGCCATATTATCAAGAAAAGGCGATACATTATCGCTGTTTTTATCGGCAGGAAACTGTCGATAAAGCGGCGATAATGGGTTTGATAATATATCCTTGTGAATTGCCATAGAAGTTAATGTTGACACTAGAACTTGGGCTGCTATGGGAATTTACAAGGGCCTATTATCAAGTCCATTATCGGCACTTTAGCAGCAGTTTTCTGCCGATAAAAGTGGCGATAATGTATCGCCCTTTACTGATGATATGGCACTGATGGGCATATTATCAAGGACCTGTGTTAAAATTATCGTTGTTTTATGGGCAGGAAAGTGCTGATAAAGTGGTGAAAATGGTCTTGATAATACGCCCTTGTTAATTCCCATGGAAGCCCATGTTCT
The DNA here is from genome assembly GCF_964263255.1 of Lissotriton vulgaris. Taxonomy (NCBI): domain Eukaryota; kingdom Metazoa; phylum Chordata; class Amphibia; order Caudata; family Salamandridae; genus Lissotriton; species Lissotriton vulgaris. Next base: position 994,556,249 of record NC_141698.1, read on the forward strand.
GGTGTTAACATGGGCTTCTATGGGAATTAACAAGGGCGTATTATCAAGCCCAGACGCGGCCCCTGGAGGGAGTTGCGGTGGGACAGGCGGGGCAGGGGAGGGGCAGGGTGGGGGTGATAAATAACGGAATCTGGAGGATTGTAGGCAAGTAAACAATTAAATTAATAAAACAATTTTCTGGCTATATTATCAACAACATAAGGCAATAAATTATTGTTGCTCTTATCGGCAGGAGACTGCCGATAAAGCGGTAATAATGGTCTTTATAATATGACGTTGTGAATTGCCATAGCAGCCCATGTTAATAGTAGAACCTGGGCTGCTATGGGAATTTACAAGGGCTTATTATGAAGCCCATTATCGCCGCTTTATCGGCAGTTACTGGCCATAAAAGTGGCAGTAATGTATCACCTTTTGTTGATAATATGCCACTTCATTTCTATGATAGTGTGTAAAACTTTCCTTTTTTTTGTGTAGCAGTTGTACTCTCTACGCATGTGCAGCATCGTTTTGAAGCTGACGTTTTTTTCTTTTTCTTCAAGTTCAACAAACAAAGCTTTCTTTATTTCAGGTATTAAATTTGGCACTTTGTTGTCCCGGGTCATGTGTGTCATCCGCTGTTGTACTTTTGTAATATATTAATAAACGTATTTTATCTACATTTATTTGGAACGTAGTGTTGAGGCGCCAAAAGTTGATGAAGTACTCCGTCCACTGCCATTTTAGTAGTTTTTCACTGTTGTTTTTATTATATCTGTTACTTTCATTTTATCGTCCTCCTATTTTCTTTGTGATCGACGAGATTACGAGGCAGAGACACCACGGTGTTTGTCCTTAAACTCTGATGTTATCAGACTTGGTCACACGTATACATAAAAACTAATTTGAAGGACGTAAGTCACAGCCATTACAATGTGTGTTCCTCAACACAAAGACATTATTAAGATTATCGCCGCTTTTATCAGGAGGAAAACTGCTGATAAAGTGGCAATAAAGGGCTTGATAATAGGCCCTTGTGAATTCCAATAACAGCCCAAGTTAACAACAGAACCTGGGCTGCTATGGGAATTTCTAAGGCCCTATTATCAAGCCCATTATCGCAGTTTTATCTGAATTTTTCCTGCCGATAAAAGCGGCGATAATGTATCGCCTTTTGTTGATAGTATGCCACTTTCTTTCGTGCCCTGCATCACATTTTGCGATGCAGGGCACAGGATACGAAATTCATTTTAATACTTTAATTGTTTACTTACCTGCAATCATCCACATTCCGCTGTTTATAACCCCCCATCCTGCCCGACCCACTTGCCTACCTCACCACAACTCCCTCGACAGGCCGCAGCTGAGTCAGTTACTTGTACTTACCTTAAGGATAATACATTTAAAAAAAAGTATATATTATAAAATTGTCCCCTGTGGAAGATACAAAAAAACATAGTTACTAGATATATTTTACAACAGAAAATAATTTGTAAAACATTTCATTTGCCTTTTTTGCTGTTCTCAGAATATATTGAATTTCACTACAAACAGTGAGTTCAATAGTACTCATCACATAACAGCAAGCAAAAAAAAGACAATCCATAAGGATATCTTAAAAAAAACAGTCAACATTCTGAATACCAATATAGAAAATAGAAATAATACATATCTTAAATGTTTTTTTATAAGAGGAATTTCTTACGTAAATATAACATATCTCAAACAATAATAAAATAACAATACATTCTGATAAATTTTCTTACACTGTAAATAATGTTACTAACAAATAGATGCTGACAAAATACACAGCAAAAAGTCCTTAATGGTTTTGCACACTTTTCCTTACGGCCAAATAGTATGCATCAAGTCCTTTGTTTGGAAGTTGTTCCATAGTAGTCCTGAACGTCCGCCTCCCAGCCTTCTGCTCCAAAACCTCTGACATCATCTACGGGTCCCCCAGGAGTCATTCATCAGTCCGACACTGTTCAACATCTACACGGCCACCCTAACACAAGTAGCCACCTTCACAACTTCAACATCATCTCCTACACAAAGAACACCCAGCTCATCCTCTTCCTAACCAAGAAGCCACATACCACCAAAAGCAACCTCCACGACACAATGAAGGACGTCGCTAACTACATAAAGAGCAGCACTGTAAACACAAACTGGCAGAAGATGAAGGTACTCATCCTCCGAGCCACTCCATCAGCCTCAGACAACTCCTGCTACCTGACTACAGTGTGAAGAGTACCAACACCTACCAACCATGTACACAACATAGGATTCAACCTCAACTGCTCCCTATCCATGTGTAAGCAAGTCTACACCATGTCCTTGTACTGCTATAACACCCTCCACATGCTCAACCACATTTACAAGTGGATCCTAACCAAAAGAAGAAGAACAGTGACACAGGCCCTCATCAGCAGCAGTGGTAAAACACTCTACAAATGAATTCTAGCCAAACACCTACAACAACTACAACAAATCCAAAAGACCACTATGTGACTGATCATCAATGTCCCTGGCTGCAACCACATCACCCACCACCTGATACACCTACACTGCCTCAATATCAACAAAACGATCACCTTCAAGCTTCTCACCCTCACTTACAAAATACTCTATAACACCAGACTAATGTACCTTAAGAGCAGTAATCCTACAGGGCAAATTTTGATCTTAAAATGTTGTCTTTAAAAATATTAGGTAAGAATTAGGTAACTCTTTGGGCAAACGTTGCTTAAAAACTAATTGAGTATCATTACACTGTATCCAACCTTTCAGACATTTTAAATAAACAATGTAATGTCCAGATGTGGTAGAAGGTCCATCATGAAAAAGAATAGCAACAGCTTTAAAAGTTCTTCCTGATATTGAACATAGACCAGCTCCCAAAAAAATATTATTAAAGTTTTCAATTTAAAATAACATACTGTCCATATTTTTGTATAAAAAATGTTGATGACATTTCTGATTTACATTGGCTACACTACATGTTTTGACTTGCTCCTCTAATTAGATTGTTAAAAGACACTGATTCACAGTCAGGTAAAGTCAAATATATGAATCTCTCAGTGTCCATGTCAGTGCTACATGTAAACAAACAATTTCAACAGTTATGATGCCATTTATAAGAAAGGCCAAAAAGGTTTTCAACATCTATACCTTCATCTTCCAGTACACCAAGCATAAACATTAGAAATTCCTGACAATCTTGCTGAATATTCTGCGTAAATTGACTATTTTTCAATTTTCAATTCAAAATCTTTATTCGATTGTAAATTTTACAATCATAAAAGTACATCTCATAAGTAAACAGTTAAAAACAATCCAAGTAATTCATTTCATGTAACATATAGGAGACACAACATACAGTACAAGGTAGAAAAAGGAGAGCAACGGGCACTATGAGCATGAACAATATTAGTGTGTAATAAAAACATAAATTACTATATTGATTAAAAAGTACCTAAAACATTCACAGCATAATTAACCATCCATACTTTTCCTGAAGGAGATGGCTTTTTTTTTAAAGTTACAGACAAATAAAGTGCAATCACAGTTCAGTAATTGGAGGTAGTAAAGTGCAGGTTTGATTTGTGCAAAATTCAATTTTTTGAGACACGGTTTAAGATATAGTTTCCGTGGTATAGTGTAATAAGGGCAAATAAAAAGAAAGTGTGCCAAGTCTTGAGGAGACTTCCCGTCGCAGCCACAAGCTGGCAACACTTCACCCCGTTGAGCCCCACTTGGGACCGCCAGTAGGAGATGAAATAGGTCAAACCGGAACCTTATTAAAAGAAAACGTTCTTAGCCAGTCATAGGCCATGACAGATAAGGTTCCATTCGTGGGCAGGTTTTAAGTAGTAGGTGTTTCCTGACACTGACCTTCTGTATCTCAACCTCTTCTCGGTCTGTACATCTTAGTAATAATATGGCATTTTTTACCAAGATAACGTCGGGTTTTGTGATCAAGTTGGGAGCAAAAAACAAATCAGGTCGGCCAATTGCCGTCAAACAGTCCTTTATATACTTCAACCACGGGACTTTAAACCTCCCATCTTGTGTTAAGGCTTCTTTCAATATAGCGTGAGTGAGCGGAATATCGGTATTGAGCCAACAATTCAGCCAGCACAGAACCGGGTTTACTGCTATTCTATCACTTAAGTGGGGAACCCCCAACTCTTCGTGTACAGAGAAGTTCCCGATACCCCTTGGCAGCCTCAGTATCTTTTTCAAAACGTTATTTTCTGTAACCTCTAGGTCCTCTGTCTTACAGTAGCCCCAGAGCTCGCTTCCATAGCAGGCGACAGCGACACTTTTTGCCTGATATAATTTGAGCAAAGCGGCCATTGGGCAGTTCCCGATTTTTTTTGCAAAGCCAAGTATTGCCGCGTTTACCCGTGTTGCTTCGCCCTTCTTTTTGGAAACTGCAGGGCCCCAGGATAGTTTATGATCTAAGAGGACCCCAAGGTATGAAAAGGTATTAGTAGTAGGGATTTTCTCCCCATTTATACTGAAGGAATTAATTTTCCGTGTACCCTTACCTATTTTCATGACATAGGACTTGGAATTGTTAATGCTTAGGCCACGGGACTCCATGAATTTAAAAAAGGAATTTAATAATTTCTTAAGACCAATTGCTGTTCTGGATATAAGAACAGCATCGTCTGCGTAAAGCAGCACAGGAACCCCTTTGCGCTCAACAAAGGGGTAGTCTGCTTCAGTATTTAAAAGAAATTCCTCCAATTCATTGATATACAAATTAAAGAGGAATGGGGCCAAAATGCATCCTTGTCGTACTCCCCGATTTATTCTGAATTCATCTGTTACTTTAAGATCTTGGGTGTATCGGACATTAGCTCTTGTATCCGAATGCAGATCGGCTAAAAAGTTGACAAGAATCCTCTCTACGCCCATTTTCAACAAGGTAGCCCATAATGTGCCTCTGTCCACACAATCAAAAGCGGACGACAAGTCCATAAATGCCATGTAAACAGTTCCTTGTCTAGCCAGGGTGTATTTACTTAAGATCAGGTATAAGTTCAGACACTGTGTAATTGTCGAGTGGCCAGGTCTGAATCCATACTGTATAGATGATAGAATATTGTTATCTTTGGCCCATGTAGATAGCCTGTTTAGATTTACCCCCCCCTACCACTTTAGCTACTGAATTTATTAGAGATATCGGCCTGTAACATAATGGGCTGCTGCGGTCGCCCTTTTTAAAAACAGGGACTATGGTCGATAGCCCCCACGCATTTGGGCACCCTGTAATCACTGCTGCATTCACTACCGCCGTGAGAATGGGAGCCCAAAAGGGAATATTGGACTTAAAAAGGTCCGGAGGTAAACCATCCGGGCCCGGGGCCTTATTGCTAGTCAGACCCTGGATACCCCTTACAACCTCATTAACTGAAAAGCATAATGGGTTTGCAGATGGGGTTAAAAAAGCATTTTCTGCCCGGTGCTCGTTACTCTTGAAAATTGTACTGAAGTGAGTCACCCACTCCCCCTCTGAAATATTTGTACCAAGGGCTATATCATTGGGGTTATCAAACAAAGGTTTGTTGATAATTTGCCAGAACCTGCCGCTGTTCCCCAGCGCTGAAGGATCAAGGAGGGATTCTATGGTGTTAGCCTTGATTTCCTTTTTCCGTTCGGCTAATGCCTTCTTATAGATCAGACGAAGATTTTTTATCAGATCAGAGTCTCTAGGTTTAATTTTTAGGGCATTCTTCAGATCTCTACTTGCCTTTGAGCAGTTGTGGTCAAACCATTTAGAAATGTTTCCGTTTTGACCTTTTGTTGGAGCTGTTAACATGAGGCCAATTTTTTAAACTAACCCCGCAAACCCGGTCAAAGTGTTCACAGGGGATGAGTCAAAAGATGAACATGCCGACAGCTCCTCCTCACATGCACTGTTTATTTTGGTATATAAATTGTCTTGATTTATCAGTGTCCACTTAATGCGGCGTCTGCCATTTATACAGCTCAACGTGCCCCGGTCGTTACGAGACGTTGGTTTTGTGAATAGAGACCCACCCATACTAATAGCAAGGGGATTATGATCACTATAGACACTCAGAAGGATAGTGAAGTTCGAGACCCAATTTACAAGGTCAGTAGATACTAATATGTGATCTATAAAGGATCCCTGCCCATGTCCTTTAAAGGTTGGAACATCAAAAATGTTTGTGTCAGGAACCATAGACATAGCTGCAATTAGGTTATTTTCATTCACTAAATCATTTAGGTTCTTACCTCCCCTAGTATGGGCAAAATGAAAACCTTCAACATTGTTACATCCCAGAGAGCCCATTGGAGTAGAGACTGGGTTGCCTCAAGGGTGAACATTAAATTCACCTACTATCATCAATTTCCGTGACACGGTACATGCAATTTTTCTCATTAATTCTATTAGGGACGCAATATTACAGTCACCATTACCACCATTAGCATTATAAAAATTAACCAGGGTCAAAACATTCTTGCCGTGTTTTAAGTCAATCAACTGGATGTTCCGGTTATCGTTGTGACAAACACTTATTTTACAAAGCATGCCCAGATTAATAAAAATGGCCAGGCCTCCCTTTGCTCTGCCCCTAGTTGATGCAACCGCTGGTATAATGAAGCTTTGGAAACCCTCAATGTGGACATTTTTATCCTCCATCCAAGTCTCCTGAAGACATATAATAGTGTATTTTTTGATAAATAATAACCATGCTGGATCACATATCTTATCGGCCAGGCCAGCTATGTTCCAGGAGATTAGGTTCACACAATCATCAGAAACTGTACGTGTAAGGCTTTCTCTGGTAATTGGAGCAGACATTGGGATAGGTATCTCTGTGTATGTGTCCCCCAGGTCCACGGGGCTTACTACGTCTGGTTCTAAGTGAGCCAGGGTGGAATTATGAACCTCAGACAAAACAAGAAGATTGTCATTTTTGGACGGGGGGTCCAAAGTTAGCAGTAAATTACTGGAGTGGTCTTCATGATAACCTACAGTACATGCGCCCTCTTCAATACCTCTTACAGAAACACTACTTTCTGACCACATATCAGATAAGGGCAATGAAGAACTCTTGTTTTTCCCAAGAGACACTGTGGGTAAAACAACAGGCAAACTACTATTTGTGTCAGCATATGTTGCAGCAGTACGTAGTCCTGTCTTTAGGCGGCAGGAACCCTTCTCTTCATATATTCTTGTCATGCATAAAACATTTTCAGTCCCCCCAACACCCTCTATGCACCTTGAGCATCAATCGCATTCCTCCAAACCACTAAATGCCTCGTACCTATTAGATAGCTCTAGGGGAGTAAATGGCATCAAATGGGCCATATTACCGTTTTCACCTATATTGCGGCTTAACGGTATAGTGCTCCACCCTTGCATCGCAGGGGTTGGGGCTAGTTGATGCAAATATGCAGGATTCAAGGCAGACTCCTTATTGAAAAAGTGGGTGGTAAAATAGGTATTATTAGACAAATGTTGTGGGGGGAAAACTGTAGATCTAGGATAAAAATACGTCAGGGGACGTGGTACAGTGCAATTGTTTTCATTACCAAAAGGCCAATTCAAAATGTATTGAACTGCTTTTCTGTCCCTGAAGTTTATAACGACAATATCACCCCCTATATCCTTCGCTCTTCCCCCCAACCAGGACAGGCGACGAACATGGACTATTTCTCCCTTTACCAGGTTGGGTTTGGGTCTATACAGAGAGAGCCAGTGCATTATCTTATTTTTTAATTGAAAATATCCCTCTCGTTTACCGTTTGACAATGCAGGAACTCCGGTAAGTACTACCACATACGGAAGTGCTTCCGGTGGGAGTTCCACAGGCGGTCTCCTAGTCTCCCCCCCTATCCCCCGGATGGTCTCATTCCCTTCAGGTCTTGGGGGTCTATTTGGGGGGATACTTGGTTCCCTAGTCAGGGTGTTAGCTGGAATGACAACGTTACTATTTGATGTTGTGGTTGGTCTACCCAAGGCTGCTGTTGGCTCTATTGGCTTAGGTTTATCAGTAATTTTGCCATCAGATGTTAACACACCCACATGCAAGTGGTTGGAGGCAGCAGAAGTTGCTGCTGCCTGATTGTTACCAGTAGAGGATGTAGAGGGAGTAGAAGCCACGGCATCTTTTGAGAGGGTGTGCGTTGTTATTGCAACTTTTTGTGGGTGTAGCACTTTATGGGGCCCTTGTGACCTGACAAAATCCCCCAGTGTTGTCAGATCCCCCTCTATTTTGCCCAACCTTAATTCCATTCCCTTGAATCTTTCTGCTAATGCAAGCATGTAACTACGTACAATCAATTCTATATTGTCCAGTAGAGTCTTGGGGGAAGCTGGTGGTAGGTCTTCTTCCATTGGGATATGGATAGTATCCGGCTCTATGACTACTTGGGTTGACAATGTCACAGATGTTGGGGTAGTAGAGACAGGTGCTATTGCTTGCTTAGTAACAGGAACTCCCGTAGTCATTGTGGTAGCAGTGTTCGCCTTTTTTCCAAACTCGGTATGACTTAATTTTGACTTATTCGTAATTATTGTTTTCCGTCTCCTTTTGGGTGGTGGAGGCCCATGTATTTTATGTGGCAATGGCCTCGAGCTTTTACCTCTTACAACCTTACCAGGTCTGATTGTAGGTGAAATCAGAGTGTTAGAAGTTTTGGCTATGCTATCGGAGTCATTAGTCACAAATGGTAGCTCTTGTTGAGTTAGCGTGGGTGACACGGCGGGAGCTAGACATTCTTTAAGGAGTAAGGGTACACTAGCAGTTAGTGATAAATTGTCTGCTAATGTAGAGATCAGGTCATCATCCAAAGTGACAGACATTATAGGTTCGGAAAAGGTTCTATTTTTAATACGTTCGATTGAACAACGGCGTTCTGCCCTCCTCTCTGCTAACAACAGCTCCTTATTACCCTCAGGAACAGATTTAAGGAAATAATCGTCCAGGGTTCGATTTAACGTGCCCCCATTTTTTTCTAATCCAGCGATAGCAGGGCTGGTAGCAGCTGTGGCCATCATGCAATGAAAATTATTGGCGGACTTAGTAAAATTAAAGATCACAACTCACGGAAGACAAGAACCAAGACCTCTGGCCCAGCCCAGCCTCCTCTGGCCGATGAGGGCTGTAGAGGGCCCGCCCTTTGCCCGGGCTTCGCCCCGGGCGTCCCGCTCGCGTCCCGCGACGCGGGGATCCTTCAGCTTTTAGGGTGCCTGTGAGCGGTCTCTTGGGCGTGTCACGTCACCTCCACGCGCCGCCGCGAGGCCTGCCGGGAGTTGTAGTTCCCCGGAGCGGCGGCGCGGAGTCTAATGCCCTCTTGACTCTCGGCGGTGACGGCTACAGCGTCAGCACAGGTAAGTGCGAAGAAATGCCCTGGAATGACTCTCGGCGGTGGCGGCTGGAGTATCAGCTCAGGTAAGTACAAAGAAATGCCCAGGATTGACTCTCGGCGGTGGCGGCGGTACGTTAGTCTCCCCCGCTCTGCCGGGATCCTTCAGCTTTTATGGTGCCTGTGAGCGTTCTCTTGGGCGTGTCACGTCACCTCCACGCGCCGCCGCGAGGCCTGCCGGGAGTTGTAGTTCCCCGGAGCGACGGCGCGGAGTATAATGCCCTCTTGACTCTCGGCGGTGGCGGCTACAGCGTCAGTACAGGTAAGTGCAAAGAAATGCCCTGGAATGACTCTCAGCGGTGGCGGCTGGAGTATCAGCTCAGGTAAGTACAAAGAAATGCCCAGGATTGACTATCGGCGGTGGCGGCGGTACGTTAGTCTCCCTCTCTACGTAAATTGACTAGAACCAGAGCATATGTCCTAAACATTTTGAATATCGGAAACATTTTGTATTTTACTTTTATCACTAGCACATTTCTCATAAACAGAATTCAAAAATGAACAGAATCTTTTGTCCCAATTTTCTACAATTTGCTGTTGAAAACTTTGAAGAAAAAAAACAACATTAACAACTACATTAGCATAGCAGTTGACACCAGAACTATTTTTAAACCGATAACCAACATTCTCTTCAACACTGTCCTTTGTCATTTTGCTTGGAGGCGCAACTTCATCTTGTTTTTTTCTTTCTCTACAGTTTCAGAAGAGATATTCTCAAATCTTCTTTTTCTACCTACTACACGCTTTTCAATCACTGAATATTGACCTAAATTGGGTGCATATTCTCTTCTTAACTTATTATACTCTTTCACACAGTTTGTATCTGCAGAAACTTTTGTCTCATCAAAATCAATCAAGTACAATCCAGATAAAGTTCTGACTCGACACAAAGCAACATATGCCATACCTTCTTTAAACACGGTACTTTCAATATTTACTAAAGCACAATCTACACTTAAACCTTGAGATTTATGAATGGTCACTGCATATGCCAAACAAACAGGAAACTGTTTTTTGCAGACATACAAATCTTTTACAAGCAAAAAACGAGCTGCACAATGACTAACTTGTTGTACTTCAGTAATTTCATCAAATTTGATTTTCAAAAATTCAGTGCCAGCTGTTTACATAATTAACAAAATCAACAATTTTACCCATTGCTCCGTTTACTAAACCTTTTTGCACATTCAAATTACGTCGTAAAATTACCCTACAATTTACACATGCATACAAATTCTTTTCTAAACCAGCAGTTTTACTTATCGATTTCTCTAAAGAATCCAATTTCCTCCTCAAGTTTTCACTCAAAATAACACTGATTCCTTCATGTTCTATTTTATCAATTGCTTCCAATTTTATAATTTCTTAAATTTCCAACTTTAAAATTTCTTCATTGAATATAGAACATTCAGGCAGTGTTGGCATTAAGCAGATTACAGATTTGTTTGCTGCAATTCTCATGTATATTTTCTCTGGGACAATATTTGCATTTGGAAACAAATTGGAAAGTAATCCTGTCTGTAAAGCTTGTTTGCCATGTTCGGTCAATTTTCCAATTCTTATATTGTGAAGAATAGTTCCATAATCAACATCATTTGCTTGTCGCATATTTGCAGTAAGTTCCTTATACTGAAAATATGACCAAATGTTTACATTGCCAATACTCCCCAAAGACTTTCTAGTATCTTCATGCACCAGTGTTTTAAACACTGGCTGTCCTTTTACAGGAGTAAGTTGTAGAAGATCTCCAAAAACTATGACTTGTTTTCCTCCGAATAACACGTCATAATCTATTTTAGGAATTTGCTGCACTCTTAAATGCACAAAGGTAAGCATTAAGTTTGAGACCATGCTTACCTCATCAATAATGAGAAGCTTAATTTTCTTAAACACTCTTGAAACTTCAAAAGAAGCTTCTCCACCTTGTGGTATTGTAATTTGTTGTCATGCTCTACTGGTAGCATTAATAAACGATGTAAAGTAATTCCTTTAATATTGTGTGCCGCCTACTCAGTTGGAAAAAACTTTCTGACAGCACTACTGGCGGAAACCCGGAGAGGAATATTAGCGCTTCTGTAAACAGACATAAGTAAGTCCCCGCATTGTTTGTCAGTCACGTTTAGAATTGAAGCTATAAGAGACTCCAAACTGATTGGCGGAATTTAAATCCCACAGATAAACATTCTGGATAAAACGACAGGTTCAATCTTGGAACAGGCAGCTTGCCTCCGGACTGAGAAAGTCTAAGGTAACACCGTCCCCTGTGCTCACACTAGCATAGATGTTTTCTCTTTTCAAACGTGCCGTTTTGACCAATTTCCCGCTCTGTTACAGCGCGGACCCACAGCATATGACACCGTCTTCAATGATTTTTGAGCAATATTGGATAACTCGTGCATAAGGTATGCCGCCTCCCGCCATGTTAATCAACATAATAAATGGCTTGAGGACTATTCTTTCTTTTTTGATTAAAACGCACTTTTCCCCTTTCTGTTTTAGAAATAGTGCCCTTGGACTTGAATTACACTGCCCTGATGAGATTCCTGTGATTCAGCTAACAGGATTCGAAACGCGTCTAGCTTCATCGATTAGGTCAGCGCGATTGGCCAGGGGTCTTTTATGAATAATGTTCACCCTTGAGCCGTAGTATTGCCAAAAGAATTTTTTGGGTTAATTCATTGTCCATGTGTGTGTATAACGTTGAGCACTCTGTAAATGTAAATGTTTTGTTCACATTATTTTCACATAATTTGTGTTCTAATTGTTGTAAATATTCGCACAATGTAATGTAATCCACATATGGCTATATGTGAGGTTGATGGCAATTTCCCTTTCTGTTCATAAAAAGACAAGACAAAATCTAAAAAACCAATGACAAAACTAATTGTCTGGGTAAACAAATAAAGTTGTGTTTATCCTAATAACATTCAGTGTTTAAATCATTTCAGAGGCCTAGGTAAAAATTCCCCTGTTTTTTCATTATATTGGCCCTACCTACCCTCTTTCCCACAGGGCCTAACCACCCTTGTTCTTTGCCTACTCAGTTGGAGCAGTGACAACACAAAACAAATGCGAGTCAGTTCTTTTCTGTGGAAAACTTGTGATTACTTTAATTAAAAAACTTTTCCTGTTCCAGCTTGTCCACTCACATACATACAGATAGGTTCAAATGATGAGCAAGAGCACTCTTTCTTCTCATGAAGGAATCCATGGTCAATCTGTTCTCTCACTTGCTCATGTATTTCTTTCTGCTCAAGATTTAGTTGTTGTTCCAAGTTTCCTAAATTTGTTAGATGTTCTTGACCTTGATACATTACTGCTTCCACCTCTTCCATAGCAGTTGCTGCTTCATTTAGAACAATTGGTTCTCCCAGTGGGTCCTGACTCAACGGAGCAGAAGTTTGACTGTCCTGAGAACTGTCTCTAGCAATCTCAGCTGCAATTGTAGCTTCTTGCTCAATTTCCTCATTCAACATTTTGACATAATTAGCAAAAACAGGACATTCTATAGTATCTTTAGTTGCATTGAAGGAATCATCATAGCTGTCAAAATCTCCAAGTAATTCCAATTCTGAAAGCCATGGCTTGAAAAGTTGCAAAGAGCTAAATAGTAAAATTCCCTTTTGTCAGGTGTTTCGCAACTCAGTTTAAGGTGATTAATCAAATGTCCTTTTCTTTGTTTCACCACACATCCTTCAGAACCAATAACGGCCTAAGTACCATTATTAATGTTTTCGGTAATATTCTGTTTAAAAATATAGTTTTGCAGCACTTCATAGAGACAAATGTTCTCAAGATGATGACTTCTATTTGGATAATATGTATCCAACATATTTGTTTTCACAATATCAGTACATTCTGGCTCTTTTTCAGCTAAATATTCAATTTTTTGTACAGATTTAAGAACTCGGTTTCGTGTTGCAGCAAGTCCTAGACTCCCCCAAAGGATTCTCCTAGATACGCTCCAATTTCTCGATGAGATAACATCTTCAAACTGTAACCGTATAATTTCTTACTTAGACTCTTCTCATGGGAAATCTCTTCCCACATTTCCTTCAATTCTGTCTTTTCTGACTTTGTTATGTACGATGTCACATATCGAGCAACAGCAATGGAATTGTCTGCAACATATTGAATATCCATATTAACATTCCACATGGACAAAATGACTGGGTTGTAGTCATTTATGTATTTTGACTCTTCATTTCTTCTTAAGTTGTAGGTATTTTTTGGAGACTTTCTTGTGATAATATGTCGCAAAGATGACATAAAACTGTTCACTCTTCCTGTCGATATTACAGGTCGAGGAAATGCAAAACGGCATTTGCTGTAGAATTTGTCCTTAGATTTGTACTTTCAACGACAGTATTTGCCACAACGATGGCTTTGGAATCATAAGACTTGTTGTCTCTAAGTCCTCATCTTGTGTACTTTTGGGTACTTCACATGTAGCATATTCTTCAATAAAAGACTACACAGTATGATCTGAATCTGTTCCAAATTTGGGAGCATCTTTGAACCATAATAGCATATGTATGTGAGGAGCACCTCTCGCTTGATACTCCTTTCTCCAAAAGAAACCCAGAACCTCTCCAAGAGGAGGATTTTTTTTATTGATGATAAAAGACATCATAGCTTCGAATCTATGATTGAAATACCTGCATACATTAACAGGATCCAAAGAGCACAATTCTCCAGGTGTCTTGTATTTGATATTTGGTATATTTGGATTTGCCTCTCGAAGAAATTGAAGTAAATCATCCCAAGCATATTCAGCACAGCTTAGAGTAAGGAACCATGTAGGAGTTACTAAGTTCCTTAGCATACATTTAAGTTCTCCATGACCACGGTACCAGTACTCATTAGTACCACGCTGACATGCCATCAGATTAATCAGCTGAGTTTCCAAAACATTATCTTTCTGCTGTACTTTATCCATAAATTCCTTTGCCGAAACATTTTGCAGATGATTACCTGTTTTCAATATGTGGTATGGACCGGGATGCCCGCCACCCCTTCCACCACCAATCCCAATGGTAGGAGACAGACACAGTTTGAACTTTTGGAAGGCAGGGGGGCCTCACGACCCCCCCGGCCATATTTATTAAAATATGAAACAAAATTTAAAACTTTAAATTAAAACGTTTCATGTATCATGTACAAATTCAACTTTGATTACATTTGATGAAGACAGGTATTCAGGCTAACCTTAACAAATCTCTAATACAAAGATTTCCTAACCGAGTCCAATATCATGACATAATGCATTGCATACGAATTTGTACATCCTAACGTTAGGGGCCAACGGCAAAGTCTTAACCGGTGTCAGATCCCTATCACCAAATTTCCACCCTCACGTCTGAGTGGCGCATGCGCAGAGGACTTTACCCTCATAGCCAACTGTAACTTCCCTTGTTGTGGGGGCCCCCTTTCACTCGGCGCCATCTTAAGGTCGTCCGAGTTCCCGTGCGGGGTATCCGTAAGAAGGACAGCGTGGACTCCCCCCCTTTCCCCACACTCTCTTCCGCCAGAGCGTATATATCCGGCCCCCGGGAAATTCTTGGGAGGGGAATATAGCCGTCTCCCCCTGGGAGGAGCCTATGGCCGTCTCCCCCTGGGCGATCCCATCCATAATGGGTGCCGCCCCCCCCCCGTGGGAGAGGCCAATTGCCGCCTCCCCCCAGGCGCTCCCATCCATAATGGGTGGCGCCCCCCCTAGGGACCTTGAAATCTGCTCACCGATCATGACCTTACCGCCCGACCGAAGACTAAATAAATACGACAGTTAGTTACCTACTAGGGGGAAAAAACCTATGCTTAATCTTACATTACAGCTAGATATATCCACTGAACTATAAACATTGCTACAAAGGAGAAAAGATCCTATAGCAGAGAACGTTCTTTATTGCATACATTCCATTACATTCTACAAAGGAAAAAAGGCCTATAAGCAAGTATTCAGTTGCATGCATACTCTTGGCATCGACTTAAGATGAAAGCAACGATTCCAACAATACGTTTATTTATTACAATCAAATTGTGACTTAGAACTTTCTTTACTCCCAAACTTCCGCAACAGGGGCTGGTGGGTGGGTCAAAAACTGCAGCTTGTTCCCTTGAGGGCTCACGAGCGACGAGTGGTGCAGCCTTCAGAGCGCAGGAACAAGAGGACGCTTCCCTGGATTCCCGCGCCTTTTATCCAGCAGTGGGAAGGCGGGGCTGCGACCCCATCCCGCCCAGAGGTGCACGGACTTCCGGGCGAGTGTTTAGGACAAACCTTTTAGGCGGCGGGGGCGTGCTCCAACCACGACACTATGGGCATACAGGCCAGGACACGCCCCCCGCCCGCAAAGGTTTCCCGGGGGATCGTGGCACCCAGCCATACGTTTGGGGTGACCGAGTGGTCTCCCCTTTCCATATGGACCGGGATGCCCGCCACCCCTTCCACCACCAATCCCAATGGTAGGAGACAGACACAGTTTGAACTTTTGGAAGGCAGGGGGGCCTCACGACCCCCCCGGCCGTATTTATTAAAATAGGAAACTAAATTTAAAACTTTAAATTAAAACGTTTCATGTTTCATGTACAAATTCAACTTTCATTACATTTGATGAAGACAGGTATTCAGGCTAACCTTAACAAATCTCTAATACAAAGATTTCCTAACTGAGTCTAACATCATGACATAATGCATTGTATACGAATTTGTACATCCTAATGTTAGGGGCCAACGGCAAGGTCTTAACCGGTGTCAGGTCCCTATCACCAAATTTCCGCCCTCACGTGTGAGTGGCGCATGCGCAGAGGACTTTACCCTCGTAGCCAACTGTAACTTCCCTTGTCGTGGGGGCCCCTTTTCACTATGCGCCATCTTAAGGTCGTTCGAGTTCCCGTGCGGGGTATCCGTAAGAAGGACAGCGTGGACTCCCCCCCTTTCCCCGCACTCTCTTCCGCCGGAGCGGATATCCGTCCCCCGGGAAATTCTTGGGAGGGGCATATATCCGTCTCCCCTGGGAGAGGCCTATGGACATCTCCCCCGAACAAAAGACAACAAGCGTGAGTGCTCTTCTTCAGTAACTTACAACATGTGCAGCCGCCCGTAACGTTTGAAACAATTCGAAGATCAGCGGCCTAATGGTTTAACATTGTCTGCCTGCAGACCCCTCGCCGTCGCTTCGGTAGCGGCCCCTATCCTGAATGAATGAGTCCCAAAATCACTCGGGTTCAAGCCCGCAGCTGCAATCGTGATTGCCTGCACCCTCTGGAACTGAAAATTTGTTAACGGGGTGCCGTCAGCATGTCGCAGTAAGGCCCCCCCCCCCCACGTTGCCAACCTTTGTTTTAGGTAGGCCTCAAGATGCCTCACTGGACAACAGGGACTACCTGGAGTGCGCTGCAGCACAATGCTACTCCCCTGGGCCTCCTTGTCTGTCTTTGACCTGGCTATCGCGATCAGCAGGGAATCCCCCTTACTTGGGCATGGTCCCTGTGCAGACCCCCTTCAGTATCCCTTTTGTTGGCAGCCACTAGTTCGCTTACCCGCAGGGCCCCATAGAACGCCAACGCAAATGCTGCCCGGAATAGGACGACCTCACCAGGTGAGGAGCATGTTTCCTCCAGTTTAGCCAACAAGGAGGTCAATCTGTCAAATCCTATTGCGTGCCTAGTATCCTTTTTGCGACCCTCTAGGCGCCACCAGCCGCGCAGCGCCTTTCTGACTATAAAGGAATCCGTTGGGTCCCTGATCCCTTGGAGCTGAGCCATAAACGATATGGCGGCCTTATACCGACTGGCGGTTGCCACCGACAGGCCCTCCTCATGAAGTGCCACCAAGAATTGGGTAAAGGACCCCTCCTGACCCCATCTATGCTCCCATGCAGGGCCCAAAAAGGCGCAGTACGAGCGGAACGCCCCTTCATAAGCTTTCCTTGTCTTGGGCACTAAACTGGCTGCCACGAGGTTTTGTAGTCCGGGGCGCCGATTTGCCAAAGTGCTTTGGGAAATGGCACTGCCACTAGTTCCACTGAGGGTAAACAATCCCTGAAAGCCTGCATTTTGAAACGAGAGAGCGCATCAGCTGCATTATTCAGTACTCCCGGCACATGTTTTGCCCTGAATTGTACATTTAGTCTCAAGCATTTCAACACAATTTCTTTCAACATTCGCAGTATCCACTTGCAGCGTGCTGCCTGCTGGTTAATGCACTCAACCACAGTCATGTTATCAGACCAAAATATCACCGAGCGGTTTTGGAACTCTTCTGGCCATGCCGACAGCGCTACCCAGATGGGGAATAGCTCTAGAAAACCAATGTTGCTCGTCAAACCGCTTGTTTCCCACCATGCAGGCCATTTCTGGGCTGACCAACGGTTACCAAGGATCGCGCCAAACCCAACACTGCCCGCAGAGTCGGTCCATAAACCTAATTCTGCTGATGAGGCCGGGGTTTTGCTCCAGACTACTCGGCTGGTGAAATCCGCCAAGAATGCCAGCCAAATGAGCATGTCCTGGTGAACCTCTGCTGACAGTCTCGTGCAATGGTGCCCTTCCTTGAGGCCAACCATGGCCTGGGCAATGAATCGTGAGAAAGGGCGAGCCATCGGCATAACCCTCAATGCAAAGTTAAGCTGACCCACTGTTTGCTGTACTTGGTGCAGTGTGACTTTGTCATTCCAGAGACATTGCAACAAGGAGGCCCTGAATTTGGCGATCTTCTCCGCCGGCAAGCGGAAGCAACCCTCCACGGAGTCTAGTTCGATACCCAGAAACTCCAGAGAGGTAGTTGGACCCACCGTTTTACCTGGCGCCAACGGTACCCCGAAACCCAGCATGAGCACGAAGAAATCTTGCAATGCCCGCGCACAGTCACGAGAGCACGCTGGGCCGAGAAACAGGAAATCATCGAGATAATGCATCACATGTTGGTACCCTGAGGCCTTCGAGAATACCCACTCCAAAAATGAGCTAAACATTTCAAAATAGGCACATGAAATTGAAAAACCCATCGGCATGCACATATCCATGTAGTACTTCCCCTGAAATGAAAAACCCATCAAGTGCTGATCCTGTGGATGTACCGGAATCAACCTAAATGCGGATTCAATATCCGATTTTGCTAACAATGCACCGGGGCCTAGACGATTCAACATTACCACTGCGTCATCGAATGATGCGTACCTCACACTGCAAATGTCTGCATCGATCGCCTCATTAACAGAAGCCCCCCTTGGTGCAGATGAATTATGAATGAGCCTGAATTCTCCCGGCTCCTCCTTGGGAACTACACCTAATGAGGAGCACACAAAATTGGCCTTTGGTGGCTCACCGAACGGTCCTGCAACCCGCCCCAGGCGAACCTCCTTCGCGATTTTTGTGGCGGCCACTGCCGGGTTGTGCTTAACAGACAGTTGGTTTTTGCATGAGGGGGCCCCCCGAAAATTACCCGCCGGGATCCTGAAGCCATATGAGAAGCCATCTCGCAGGATCCCAGCGGACACATGATCAGGGTATTTGTTCAGCCAGGGAGTCAAAGCCAGAATATCCACGGGCGATTGCCTGGACCTCCGAGGCACCGTGTCAATCCTGCTTGGTAACCCCTTTCCCTCCAGAAATATTATCTCTGGATCGGCAGCTTGTTTCGGGGTGGGAGGTGTTGCCACAAGCTGCGCAGGCATGCCTGAACCTGCATGTTCCCTGCGGCCTGCTACACGTTCCTTTGTTAAAACCCCAACATACTCCTCGCTTATTCCCATTCCCGCTCGATCTAGATGGAATATCTCCCCCATAGGTTGGTCGAAAGGGCTGTGGATGTTTCTGTTGAAAGGCCCTGGAGCCGTTTGTATTCAACCCTGATCCACCCGCCGTGCCCGGCGATGAGTGGTGCAGCCTTCAGAGCGCAGGGACAAGAGGACGCTTCCCTGGATTCCCGCGCCTTTTATCCAGCAGCGGGAAGGCGGGGCTGCGACCCCATCCGGCCCAGAGGTGCACAGACTTCCGGGTGGGTGTTTAGGACAACCCTTTTAGGCAGCGGGGGCGTGCTCCAACCACGCCGCTATGGGCATACCGGCCAGGACACGCCCCCGCCCACAAAGGTTTCCCTGGGGATCGGGCACCCAGCCATACGTTTGGGGTGACCGAGTGGTCTCCCCTTTCCATTTACTGCATAAAAAAGTCCAGACAAATCACTCTCAAACAAAAGATGAAACAAATATGGAATACATTGTCGAAATTTTGCATCTTCTGCATATAATCTTGATGTCCGGTATTCAGATGCAGGAATCTGCACAGGACATATAGTCCTCCTTTTCCTGTAGGAAACAACTGAGGGAAACAACAAGCTTCCAAGCCTTTTTCCCTTACACTAATGAGACTTCTTTTTGCTTCTTTCATTTGAAATAACTCTATAGCATTCCCCATCATTTCTTTGGACTGCAATGGATGAACACTGTAATGTTCATAGATTTCTTTAGTTCTGGACACATCTACTTTTTCAATTTGTCGAGATGGCAAGTCAGTATCTTCTTGTACAGTTATTTCTTCGTCTCCCACATACACATTTTTGTAATATTGATTATTTTTTACCAGATACAACATTGCCTTTTTCACTTTCTTAACATCCACTAATTCTTGCCAGATTTTCTTACTCTTAGTAGGAACACCATTAACAAGAATAACTAAAAGTTCATCCTCTACATTTTCTACACCAATAGTTTCAATATTTTTCATTAAATCTAGAGGCAAATATACAACTCTTCCCTTTAATCCTCTTTGTAAATCAGAATGAGGCAATTGTCCTGTCTTAGGCTCCATATGAACGATAGCCTGAAATGGATGCACACATTGAATAAGAATAGACTCATAGGTATTTAAATCCATCAGTTCAGAAGGAATATTTACCAACTTAAGATTATTATGCAGAGCTCTAGCAGGCATTTTGTTCTCTTCTAATTTGTTATAACAATATTTACAAATAAGCTGATCAGAACCCAAATCAAAACAATTCTCTACCAACAAATAAGTTGCAAAATCCTTCAACTCATATTATTTTCCTTTTCACTTTTTATATACAGATCAACAGTCCTGGTCTGATTTTTATAATGAATTCATCGACAACAGATACAAGAATAATTTGGCCTATCACCTGAGATCACCTTAAACTGTACAATTTCTTGCTCAAAATTTTCTACACTGCACTGTCCTACAATCTCTTCCACATTTTCTTCTATTATTTTCTCACTTTCTGTACTGTCTTCCTGAGGATCAAAGTAACCAATCTCAATTTCATCACACACATTTGTTACATCTGATACAGATCCAAGCAAAAGAGCACTGTTCAACTTTTTAACATTAGTGCTGGACTTTTCGCGTAATACAATGTTCTGACTAATTTCCTCATCTGAGTATTATGAACTGCTAACATCCTGAAATGGTGGAAAACACTTGGACATACCTTTTTAGAAACACAAGGCAAAGAATGACCTTCCAAACCAGTATTTTCTCTCACTCTGCAAGGGTCTAGTCCTTGTAACATCTTAATCTTTTGTTTAACACTTTTTTTGGTATAATTACGTAAGAAATTGCGTAAAAAATAAATAGATTCTTGCCGCACACTGCAAATACTACTACAATTCCAAGTGTACCCTGGAGATTTAGTACGTCTCTCCAAAACTTCATCATCTAACACCTCTTATGCATTTCTAGGAACAATTTTCTCTATCTCAATAGGACAACCATTTCTAACCTCATAAGCACAACCACTTGTTTCAACTGCATGCAACAAATAATTACTCTGAAGATAACTTTCTTCATTAAAAAATAAGCTCAGAACTTGAACTATGTTTCCATTCACCCAAAACAAACTCACAAAAATTACTTCTGTTAATTAACCTTCTCCACTTACTTTTGGACTTCATTAAATGGATTTGCTTATCTAGTGATCTAACTCTACTGACTACTAAAATAAAGAGTTTTCTTTTTAATTCCAAAGCTTTTTCAACTACATTTTTCATAGCTTTCTTCTTCTTATAAATTAATGTTTTTTTCTTATATACCTTAATTTCTTTCATCAAATTTGATACCAATCTATTATAAAACATTTTTTTCCTAATTTCCATGAATTGTTTTTTCTCATTTGTACTATACACAGTTTTGTCTGCACTTGATTTTCCATTATTCTTTTCTTTATTAGTAGTATTATGTTGCTGATACACTAAATACATTTTTCTGTTTCTGAACACTACTCTTAGTCTTTAGTATCCTCAAAAAAGTGCTCCTGCTGTTACCAGGACTTTCTTTCTGTTTGTTAAAACATCTCTCTTCATGTAAATCTTCTTGGTGACTTCTGTTCAAATACACACTTTTCTTTTGTTGCTTTCTCTTTTGGTCCTTTGTTGGCATGATGCAGTATTTTTAGTATCGACAAACACAACCTATAATAAAAATATATATATAACTTTTCAAAAAAAATATATCAAATATTCTATTATATTACTTACAAGAACAGAGGGAGGAGTATGAGGACAAACCTCGGAGTTTAAAAATAAGAGGACTTACAGCAAAAGAACAAGGAGTATGAAGCAAGGAAAATTTAATAAAAAATGAGAGTATAAATAGACAGTACAATATAAAGGAATATAGAAACAGCCGCTGCCCGTGGAGGGAGTTGCGATGGGGCAGGCAGGTGGGGAGGAGGAGGGGCAGGGTGAGGAGTGATAAACAATGGAATCTGGGGTCATATTACCAACAAGTAGCGATATTTATCGCTAAATAGGGTTAGCAAAGATTTTTTTATTGCTGCCTATCGCTGGATATGTTAGCGGAGAAATCATGCTATTAGCAACGTTTGTCTCCATTGTGCTAAAATATCCAGCGATAGCGGCGAAATGCGTGAATATCGTTGAGAATACAGAGATATTCACGCATTAGAGACAAAATGGTCTTAGCCATGTTATCCACCTCCCATTGGATAACATGGCTAAGAACTGGTCTGGGCAGGTGTTAGTATTTGAAGATATTCGCGCTTAGTGCGAATATTTCCGACGCTACGCCTGCCTTGCTAATAGGCGATAGCAACGTTAGCGACTGCTTTCAGTCGCTAACTGGTTGGGTACGCCCACTTTGCACGTCATTAGCGTTAAACATCGCTGACATGCAAAGCGGGTCCCAAACTGCTCGCTATCGTCTAAAAGCTGTCGCTAACATCAGTTAGCGACAGGTTTCTAATAGGGTGATAGAAATATCGCCGCTTAGGGGCCAAAAAATGACGCTAAATCGTGATAGTTGGCTATTGCCCCCCTTGGTAATATGCCCCCTGGATCATTGCAGGCAAGTAAACAATTTAATTAATAAAATGAATTTCGGGACATATTATCAACAAAAGTCAATAGATTATTGTCATTTTTATAGGCAGGAAAATGCAGATACAGCGACAATAATGAGCTTGATAATATGCTCTTGAGAATTCCCATACCAGCCCAGGTTAACACTAGAACTTGGGCTTCTATAGCAATTTACAAGAAGCTATTATTAACCCCATCGCCGTTTTATCAGCAGTTTCCGATCCATAAAACGTCAATAATTTTAACACTGGTCCTTAATAATATGCCCGTCAGTGCCATATTATCAGTAAAGGGCGATACATTATCGCCGCTTTTACCGGCAGGAAACTGCCACTAAAGCAGCGATAATGGTCTCGATAATTGTGAATTTCCATAGAAGCCCGAGTTAACACCATAACCTGGGTTTCTATGGGAATTCACAAGGATATATTATCGAGAGCATTTTCACTGCTTTACCGGCAGTTTCCTGTCGATAAAAGCAGCGATAATGTATCGTCCTTTATTGATAATATGGCCCATAATCCCTTCATGTACAGAGGCACAAAATGATATTAAAGAAAAAAACATAACAGCATGAATTATAGCAAAACACATTTACTACTCTAAAACGTTTAACAACGGATGAATATAGGAGCATATTATCAATACAGGTGATAACATTATCAACACTTTATTCGCCGTTTCCTGCCGATAAAGTGGCGATAATTGTATCGCCGAGTCTTGATAATATACCCCACAATTCGTTAATGTACAAAGATACACCGCACAGACGCACTCCCATACAACTTTTCAACTCACCTTTCAAATTGAATTCTAGATTAACAAGAATACCACTCACACAGTGGATATTCTTCTACAAATTCTCTAGAGTACAGTGCTTGCAGCACAACCGTCAAATTGAACATTTTCCCTCTCATTTTACGCATACATACATATAAATATCCAATTAAAATCCTTTTCACATTAATTCAAAAGAAAACACACATTTCTATTGGTTTAACATTCCAAAGCTTTCCAACTAATACAACTTTCAACCCTTCCCCCGTTCCGTAATCTGCTTACCATAGAAACACCTCAGGTAACACCTAACTCAGCACACAGGTGAAATGTTCATCATACATTGTTGCAAATTAAAACAGCAAGCGTGCTTGACTGGAGAATGTACCAGCTTATCTTATGTAGCGTTCTTTTTTATCACTTTTTCTTAACCAATTAAAATAAGGCTTTTAAAAACGGAAACATGGAACCTAGTTTTTGGTAAAATGCTTTCAAACGACCAATGATTTCTTTTCTTTTTTTGAAAACTGCATGTTGTCCACCATTTTAGAAAAATCTTACTTTTGAAACTAGCATTTAATTTACAGACGCCTTCAGAGTGCATCCAGACTTCTCTTCAAAATGTTTACAGTGTGGATTGTTGGACACAGCTATATTTTCTGGAGTCAAAGTTACGCACAACAGAAAAGAATTCACAAGGACCTAGGTTTACCAAATGTAGACATTAAATGGATTGGACAGAGAGGATTAAAGTTGTACGAATTGATGCCATTGGTGAAATCCTTTATGCATTCCCAACACCCTGACCTCATAATTGTGCACTGTGGGGGCAATGACCTAGGCACTTTGACTGGGGTAGCTCTGGAAATGCTAATGTAGGACACCTTTGCCCAATTGATGACACTGTTCCCGAAAACTGTCTTTGTATATTATAATATATGCCAAAGACAGAGATGGAAGTGGCCCAACCACTATTGTCCACAGTTTGAAAAAGCTAGGAAACATGTGAAAAAATCTGTTTCTGCCTTTCTCCGAGACTACCGAATTGGGTCCATTTACAACAATAATCTGCGTTTTAATATGCATGGCATCTATGGGAGAGATGGTGTACATTTTACAGACTTACATTTTTAAGACTCTGCATTGGTACTTACTTGTAGGTACTAAATTCTTGCAATAAACCCAATGGCTCTTTTTTGAGCCACACAACACATAAACAAATACACTTCATAAATATCTAAAATTATTTTTTGTTTTCTTGCTTACGTACGCTTACGTGACGACTTTCAACATTACAGCTGTACTTCGTCCATACGTGGTTGGTACGCGTACAATAAATCTACCACCCCCTAAGCAACACTATAGGTTCAATATGTTTCTATCATGCCCCCTTTCCTTATTTGTCAACTTTGTTTTACTGTTTCCTTGTGACTCGGCTGCCATGACAAATAAGATGGCTTGCAACACTTCCTGGTTTGGAGCATTGACAGCCAATCAGCATGCAGCTCCTGCTCGTAATTGTACATATTTCTGTACACGTACGCTGCGATTTTTCTTTAAAAAAAAAAAAAAATAGAGCCTAAACATGCATGTACGACCCCCTAACCATGTGTGATCGTCGCCACGAAGCCATTAGCATGCATTTCGGGTCATATTATCAACAAAACGAGATGGATTATCGCCACTTTATCAACACTTTCCTGCTGATAAAAGTGGGGATAATGTGTCGCCTTTTGTTGATATCGCGTTTTGTTGATGATATGGCCCGAAATTCATTTTATTAATGTAATTGTTTAGTTACCTGCAATGATGCAGATTCCGTTGTTTATCACCCCTCACTCTGCGCCTACCAAGTCCTGCCTGCCCCATAGGAAGCCCCTGCCGTGGCTGAAAGACGCGGTTGCGATCTAGTCATTTACCACAGAGTTGTGGGGAATCGTTGGTGAGGCGCGCGCTCACTAATGAGGGCGCACTTCACCGAAGACGTTTCGGAGTTCAGACCCATTTTCAGTTGCTCTCTAGACATTCGTGAAGAGAAAGTTGAAATATTTCTGTGAGATTTAAAGAACGTTGTTTGACAAGTTAGTGAGTAAGTAAACTTACCTGACATTATAGACAATATTGAATGTACTCAGTCGATGTATTTTCTCTAACTTAAAAGAAGAAACAATAAAATTCTTGTTAAGCAAGGTCTTAGAGGAAAAGAACACTTTGATTTAGGAATAGTAGAAAGACTTTTGAATTAAGAAGGAACATTAATGAAAAACACAAGATATTGAAGGATTGACAAAATAGATAACTAGCAACTGCATAAAGAAAAGTTAGTAGAAGAACACAAGGAAATTATTAATATGAAAATTAGACAATAAACTGAGAGGCTTAGGTTAATGAATGCTAAGTAATTATAGGTTAAAAGCAGTGAGAAAAATAAAGAACCGTAAGCTACAAGGTTGCAGATAAATACTAGAGGAGAGGCTAGTTCGAAATTGGAAGTGGTAGGTAGTTAGTAGGGTTAGACTAAGTTATAGATGAGGCATAGAGATAGAGTAAACACATGAAGTATTTAAAAAGTGGTGTGACAATGATCTCTAAATTTACACAGATACAAAGTGTTATTCAGGACAATGAATAGTATCTTTTCCATTATAGTAAAACACATTTACTGTTTTGGAAAGGGTAAGGTTAATAGACATATTCTACATTTTTTAGTAGTGTATTTTACTATAACAGCCTGAGTCTTTTCCTATAGTCATAAGGAGTGACTGCTTTCAACATTTAAGAAAAGCTAAGAACAGGATATCCTTAAAAGTAATTATAGTTGTAGAATTTTGGAAAGGACTAAGGGCCCGATGTAGGTCACCAAATACCGGTCGGTAACGGATGAGTTCGGCCGTTACCGACCGGTATTTGGTGATTCAGATGTAGGGGGCTATATTTTACAGAATCGGTAAATTTACCAATTAGGTAAATTTACCGATTCTGTAAAATACTGAATTGGTAATTTTACCGATTCGGAAAATTCCTGATGTAGGTAGCACTGTTTCCAGTGCTACAGGCCTTTCAGATTCGGTATTTTACCACCCAATCCAATTGGGTGGTAAAATACCGAATCCAGGTGTGCATGCACATGTGTGCATGCACAACTATGCCATGTGACAGACAGACATGCCCTTAGGGCATGTCTGTGTGCCACATGGCAAACATGCCTGTATTTGGGGTGCTAGAGGGTGTCAAAGTGACACCCCCTGCACCCTTGCTGGAATCGGTATTTACCGATTCGGTAAATACCGATTCGGTAATGCCCATTGATTCCTATGGGCTTCAATGCCCATTGGAATCAATGGGCATTACCGAATCGGTATTTACAGAATCGGTAAATACCGAATCTTAACGATTCGGTATTTACCAAGTCTGTATTACCTACATCCCCCCCCCCCTCTATTTTACCACTTCTTAAATACCGATTCGGTATCATTTGGTATTTAAGAAGTGGTAAAATAAAATTACCTACATCGGGCCCTAAAACACTACTAATGGAATGTTATTAGATAATGGTATTTATATAGTATTTTTTGTAGGCCAAAATAGGTGAAAACAATAGTTTTGTATTATATATTACGTAAAGTGATAAAATTATCTGTTTATATTTTTTAACACCTTGGCTGCTACTTCAATTTTTCCCCTGTGCTGGACATTCCAGAACAGGGTGGGGTCGTGATGGAACCATTCCGTCATCAGCTCAGCTCAGCCGTGACTGATGACGGAATGGTTCCGTCACAAGCATCAAAGGGGTTATACAAGGATCAAGAACATAAAGGAAAAATTATGGAAAGAGAACAGCCTCATACTCAGGAGATTTTGGATATTACCTTGAGTGTAATTGAAGAACTAATCGTATCTGTCACAGGCAATGAGAGTGAAGAAGGGGAAATTAGTGCTGCAGACATGAATTGTAATTTTGAAGATGAAAGCTGTGATGCAGATTTTGTTGAAGTTTTGAATGATGGTGAAAATAAATCAGAACCTGCTGATGAGGAAATTGATCTGAATGACATATCTGATGAAGTTGCATTGGAATGTCTGTTAACCCCTTCCGTGCTTCGAACGTCCAACGGTCGTCGGGCGCGCTACCTCGCTGGTGCTGCTCACGACCGTTGGACGTCCGAATCCCGTTAGCGCGATCGAACGTCCGCACTGGGGCGGAATGTTCGACGCGCTAAAGGGGTTAAATTATGAGATGTTACAAGAATACATTTATTGTTGAAAAATAATAAAGGTTTGAGCACTATCTACTAATGTATTTATTGTACTAAATGTGAAGTAGTTATGGATTCAGTTATATATTCTTTTAATGTTTATATTGATTTAAAATGTCCAAAGTGGGTTTGAGGGTATCGATTTCTTTAAAATCCGTATGGAGTATACATGCTGTCTTGTATGCAGGTGCAAACTTGTGTTTTATGCCTTCAATTCCCCAGTCTGTATCCTTAGACTTCCACCAAACACCCTGCCACTGCTATTTTAGTATTGTAGTGAGCCACTCAGCAGTATGTTCTTTTTAATTTTACGGTGGTAAAACTGAAGCTGTAATAAATTTAGTGACAAACTTTCTTTGCAGAAGTGTAAAGATCTAGTCAGTATCTAGATAGTCATGGATTAAAGGAGGACTTAGTGCATAGGCTGTTTCAAACCTCTATGGACTGTGGATGCACTGTTCTATGCACCAGCAAACTTATGTTTTATACGTTCATTTCCTCAATGTGTATCCTAATACTAACAGCAAACATTCTCACACTACTGTTTCAATATTGTAGTGAGCCATTCAGCAGTATGTGTTTCGCCGTGCATTGTGGTACAACTGAGGCTGTTATAAATTCAATCACGTTCTTTCCTTGCAGTCTTGTAATCATCCACTCACTATCTAAGTACTCATGCATTAAAATAGGCCTTAGGGCATAGACTGTTTCAAAATCCTTATAGACGATGTACGCAGTCTTCTATGTACTTGCAAATTTGTGTTTTATACATTCAATTTACTCGTTTGTATCGTTACACTTCCAACAAACACTCTGTCACTGTTTTTTAGTTTTGTAGTGATTCATTCATTGGTATGTAGTCCCAATCCTATCACTACATTAAAACACTAATGGGCACATATACAATAACTGGCATATCCCTAGGAATATGTCAGTTATTGTGCTCCGTGACACCATCACCATGGATGCGCCGTATTTACAATGCGGTGTACCATGGGATAAAAATGGCACATATATGTAATGTATCTGTGCTGTAAAGGTGGTGCATTGTTTGAGTTATGTTGGAAGTGCAACGTATCTCCAGCAATGGTCTGGGGGCCCAATGCTCAGACTGCTGTGTCAATCCTTACACCTGCTTCAAGGTAGTGCAGGGTTTTGACAGAGCATGAGCCCAAAAGTGACAAAGTGAAATCTTGTAGATTGTAGTCAGCCACTTTTAGGAGGTGTTTCTGCGCTGGAACGTCCCCCCATGTAGGAATGTGTCCTTCTGGTACAGGGATTTACAATGTGACGCACGTCCCAGATATGTCACATTCTAAATAGCACATATCGTGGTGCATCTTTTGCACCACTGCTTCATCAGAAAAGTGATGCAACGGTGGTGTAAAAGAGGCACAAGGGTTTTGTAAATCTGCTTCTAACAAACACTTACAAATTCAATGAGGCAGTTTCACTAGCACTGCATTCTTTTTGAATTTACTTTTGTTATTATTTTAGATTGAAAATATGAAATGTAACTTTAAAAATAAAATAAATGTAAGTATTTATAATAAAATGTGGGAATTTACTATAAAAAGAAAGAAATATAATAATTATTATATTTCAAAATTATCATTTACAAAACCTTTGAAATTCACTGAAAAAACCATAGGTTTCACACACGTTATAGTTAGGAATTAGCATTTAAAAAACCTTAGAAATTCACTGAAAAAAACATAGGTTTCACCCATGTTATAGTTAGCTGGACATTTCTCTCATACAAAGCCATTGAATTTCCACCGTTATAGTTAGTTCAGCTAACTATAACTCGCGCGCCCGCAATACACTGCTGATGACGTCACATATTACATCACTCATCACATGGTGAGTGACATCACTGATCACATCACTGATGACATCTCAAATGAAATCACTGATTACATCACTGATGATATCTCAAATGACATCATTGCACATTACACATGCTGTCTTCAACACATATACAAACACTACGTCAGTCATTCATGCATCTGTGCCCTAAGTAATACCCACCACCAACCCCTACACTCATTCTGATACTCAAAAAATCAACTAGTAACCCATATAGACATTCGTATAGCTACTCACCAACCCATGCAGCCAGTTATACAGAAAGTGAGACACTGATACAGATATTTACATATTTAAACAATACTCGCTAATACATGTATTCACTAAGATACACTTAATAAGTCAGTTATACAATGAAATTTATAAAACATCCATTTAGATACTTATTTAACCATTTATTCTTCCATCGACCTTTAGATATACATATAGAAAAATATTTATTTTTCAGAAAGACACACATTCACTGGATGATGTCATCATTGATGTCATTTGAGATGTCATCAGTGATGGCATTTGAGATGTCATCAGTGATGTCACTGACCATGTGATGTGTGATGTAATATGTGACGTCATCAGCAGTGATTTGCGGGCGCGCAAGTTATAGTAAGCTTTGTAGATTGTAGTCATTATAGATTGTAGTGATTTCTTTACTATCAACAGATAGGATACTCAATTAATCAATCAATCAATCAATCAAACACTTATAAAGTGCACTACATACCAGTGATGGTCTCAAGGCGCTGGTAAGGGGGGGAGGGGGGGGCAGGGGAGGTACTGCTACTGATTGAAGAGCCAGGTCTTGAGGAGTCTTCTGAAGGCCAGTAGGTCTCGGGTCTGTCGTAGGTGGTGGGGAGGGGGATCCAGGTCTTGGTGGCAAGGTGGGAGAAGGATCTGCCGCTGGCGGTCATTATTCGGATGCAAGGGACTGTGGCGAGGGCAAGGCCGGTGGAGCGGAGATGGCGGGTGGCAGTGTAGAAGCTGAGTTGTCTGTTGAGGTATGCTGGGCCGGTGTTGTAGAGAGCTTTGTGCGCGTAGGGAAGGAGCTTGAAGGTTACCCTCTTGTTGACCAGGAGCCAGTGCAGGTCTCTCAGGTGGGGTGTGATGTGGCTGCAGTGGGGATGTCGAGGATCAGCCATACCGAGGCGTTCTGGATGCGTTGCAGCCGTCTCAGGAGCTTTGCCGTCGTTCCTGCTTAGAGGGCATTTCTGTAGTCCAGCCTGCTGGTGACGAGGGCCTGGGTGACTGTTTTTCTCGTGTCAGTGGGGATCCACTTGAAGATCCTGCGGAGCATTCGGAGGGCGTTGCAGCACGATGAGGAAACGGTGTTGACCTGCCTAGTCATGGAGAGGATGGAGTCTAGGATGACCCCTAGGTTGGGTGCGTGGTCGGTGGGTGTCAGTGCTGTTCTAAGTGTTGTCGGCCACCAGGAGTCATTCCAGGCTGAGGGGGTGGGGCCGAGGATGATGACCTTTGTCTTGTCTGAGTTCAGCTTCAGTCGGCTGTTCTTCATCCATTCTGCGATGTCCTTCATTCCTTCATGGAGGTTGGTTTTGGTGGTGTGAGGGTCTTTAGTGAGGGAGAGGATCAGCTGGGTGTCATCGGTATAGGAGATGATGTTGAGGATGTGCTGTCAGGCGACGTGGGCAAGGGGCGCCATGTAGATGTTGAACAGTGTCAGGATGAGGGAACAGCCCTGGGGTATGCCGCAGATGATCTCGGTGGCCTTGGAGCGGAAGGGGGGAGGCGGACGCTCTGAGTTCTGCCAGAGAGGAAGGATGTGGTCTAGTCCACGGCCTTCTCTTGGATTCTGGCGTCGTGTAGGCGTGTTCGTAGTGTGCGGTGGCAGACCGTGTCGAAGGCAGCTGACAGGTCCAGGAGGATGAGAACTGCTAATTCTCCAATGTCAAGCAGGGTCCTGATGTCATTGGTGGCGGCGATGAGGGCGGTTTTGGTGCTTTGGTTTCTGCGGAAACCGGACTGGGATGGGTCCAGGATTATGTTATCCTCGAGGTAGTGGGTCAGTTGTTTGTTGATGATTTTCTCAGTGACCTTCACCAAGATTGGAAGCAGGGAGATGGGTCGGAGGTTCTTGAGGTCCTTGGGGTCCGCCTTGGGTTTCTTGAGTATGGTGTTGATCTCAGCGTGCTTCCAGCTTTCCGGGAAGGTTGCTTTCTCAAAGGAGATGTTGATTACTCTCCAGAGATGGGGTGCGATGGCTGTGCTGGCTTTGTTGAAGATGTGGTGAGGGCATGGGTCTAACGGTGATCCAGAGTTGATGGCGTTCATGATCTTGCTGGTGTCCTCATCATTGACGATGGTCCAGGAGAGAGGATGGTGCTGGTGGTGGTCCTGGGGGTGGTGGTTGTTGGGGTGGTCGTGGTGCTGAAGCTCTCGTGGATGTTGGCCATCTTGGAGTGGAAGAAGGTGGCCAGTGAGTCACACAGGTCTTGCGAAGGCGGGATGTCTTTGGCGTTGGAGCTGGGGTTGGAGAGTTCCTTCACAATGTTGGAGAGCTCTTTGCTGTTGTGTGCAGTGTTCTCTAGGTAGTCCTTGAAGGAGGCCCTCTTGGCGGCTCTGATGAGTTGATGGTGTCAGAGGGTGGTGTTCTTGAGGGCTGTGTAGCTGTCCAGTGATCGTTCGCAGAGCCAGTTCTTCTCCAATTTTCGGCACATTCGTTTGGAGGCCTAGAGGTCTTTGGTGAATCAGGCGGCTTTCATACTGGTGTGGCTGTTGGAGGGTGACATGAGCGGGGCAAGGGTGTTGGGGCAGTCATCTGTCCATTGTCTGAGGTTGCCCACAGCGGTGTCGGGATTGGTGGAGTCGGAGGGTGGGTTCTGGGTGAGGGTGGCGGTTAGCTGGTCTTCGTGACTTTGCTCCAGCAACGTTGAGGCATCTGTTGAGTGAGGTGGTGCATGGTGGGCTTCCTGAAGGTGAAGTGGATGCAGTGGTGGTCGGGGTTTGCGGTAAAGATGGGGTCGAGCTTGTGGCTGGTAGCATGGGTGGGTGTTGTTACGAGCTGTCTGAATCCGAGGTTGGCAAGGTTGTAAATCAGGGTGGTGGAGTTGGCGTCGTTGTTGTTCTTATTGAGGTGGAAGTTCTGGTCTCCTAGAAAGATGTAGTCTGTGGAGGCGAGGGCGTGCATGCTGATGAAGTCGGTGATGGAGTCGCTGAACTGTGGTCGGGGTCCAGAGAGTCTGTAGACAAGGGTTCCTCCGAGGGTGGTGTTGGGGTCACTGTGGATCTGCAAGTGCATGTGTTCGGCAGTGCTGAGGGTGTTGTCGGTGTTGGTCGAGACTCTGAGGGTGTTCCTGTGGACTATGGCGATTCCTCCTCCTACTCCGTTGGTCTCTGAGGGTGATCTTGTAGCCTTCCGGGATGGTTATGGCCATGACATGTTCGGAGTCGGGTTCTACCAGGTCTCTTTTAGGAAGGCGATGTCCATGGTGGTGGAGTTGAGAAGGTCCCAGATTTCGACGGTGTGTTTGCGGGAGGAGGATGCATTTGAGGTAGTTGGGTCCCTTGGTTGCCGGTTTGGATGGCCAGATGCTGGTGAAGCTGCAGCTCTGGCAGGTGAAGGGTCCTTGGGTGAGCTTCAGGGTGGCTCGGTAGCAGGTGTGATCTCGGCCTGTGTTGAGTGCGTGGAGGGTGCTGGCATCGTAGCTCAGTCGGTTGCGCCAACAGTGACCAGGGGTTCCGGCACTGGGCACAGACATGGACGGGCGCAGACGGGCTTGCCTTAGGTGCGCCTCGGGCGTGCCAGCGGTGCGGCAGCTCAGCGGCCACCATAAAAAGGGGAGGTGGGAAGGAGGAGCAGCTGGGAGGGGGGAACGGACTAATGGGAGCCGGGGACGGGCCGCAGGGGACGCAGCGGCAGGATGCGGAACCGGCGATGGAGCGGGAGGCAAAAAACCCAAACGCAAAGGCAAAACAAGCAAAATAATACAATGCAGTAGTTACAAGGCACAATAATCAGAGTGCACAAAACGTTGGCAGAAAGGAAACAAGCCTAAGGCCTACCACTGGCCACTAGGGATGAGGCGCAGGTGGTAGCCTGCGGGTAGAGGTGGGCCTCGAACTCCGCAGCAGCTGGGTCCTAGACACGGCGCAGTCAGGTGGACCTATGCAGCGTGGGGAGAGACCTCCTTCAACAGGGTCAAGGGTCACTCTCACTGCTGAGCAACGGCCGCCATAAGAAGGGAAGGTGGGAGGGAGGAGCAGCTGGGAAGGGGGAATGGACCAATGGGAGCGGGGGGCGGGCCGCAGGGGTTGCAGCGGCGGGAAGAGGGACTGGCGAGGGAGCTGGAGGCAAAACAAGCTAAGGCAAAATAAGCAAAGAATACAAAAAACAAGCACAGGCAAAGCTAAAGAAGCAAGAGAATACAAAAAACAAGCACAGGCAAAGGTTAAACAAGCAAAATAATACAATGCAGGAGTTACAAGGATCGATAATCAGAGTGCACAAAATGTGGGCAGAAAGAACAAACCTAAGCCCTATCACTGGCCACCAGGGATGAGGCACAGGTGGTAGCCTGCGGGTGAAGGTTTGCCTCGAACTCAGCAGCAGCTGGGTCCTGGACACGGTGCAGTCAGGTGGAGCTATGCGGTGTGGGGAGCGGCCTCCCTTCAACAGGGCCAAGGGTCGCTCTCACTGCCACGCAACGTCTGCCACAAGAAGGGGAGGTGGGAGGGAGGAGCAGCTGGGAAGGGGGAACGGACGAATGGGAGCGGGGGCGGACCGCAGGGGATGCAGTGGCGGGAAGCAGACCCGGCGAGGGAGCGGGAGGCAAAACAAGCACAGGCAAAGGCAAAACAAGCAAAGACTACAAAAACCAAGGACAGGCAAAGGCTAAACAAGCAAGAGAATACAAAACCAAGCACAGGCAAAGGCTAAACAAGCAAAAGAATACAATGCAGTAGTTACAAGGCACGATAATCAGAGCGCACAAAATGCAACAGAAAGAACAAACCAAAAGCCTACCACTGGCCACCAGGGATGAGTCGCAGGTTGTAGCCTGCGGGTGGAGGTGGGCCTCGAACTCAGCAGCAGCTGGGTCCTGGACAGGGCGCAGTCAGGTGGAACTACGCGGCGTGGGGAGCGACCTTCCTTCAACAGGGTCAAGGGTTGCTGATGATAATAATCCAGCCCTAGCAAATAGAAGACATTTAAACATGGTGGACTTTTACCTCATTTTACTACATTAAGTGCCTGATTTTGATGACGGGAGGAATTCCTTCCGCCCAACACCGACTCGGTCCTGGTACCAACGGATACCTGGTCGGCGATATAGATTGCCTCATTAGGATGCAACCGAACACTGTTCTGTCACATTCATATATTTCAATATGGGAGCATGCATTATGGCCATAAACCGACCATAATGCATACTCTGTAAGTGAAATGGGAAATGAGGTTCATCCCTGCACCCTGTGGCAGAGATAAACAGGGGGGCACCACAGGAGCCCCCTCAGCATCTATCTGGAGGCCGTGCACCAAAGGGGGCCCTGCTATGGGCCCCAAAACATGCTTTCCAACATGGTTTCCCTGTGGAACAGACCGACATGGAAAGCATGTTGGAAACAGTGCATTGCAATCTCAAGGTCGGAAAGGCCTGCCCTTGAGATTACTAGCCAGCTTCTGAGTGGTGGAACGGCTCACCGAGCCCATCGGAAGCCAGCCGGAACGACCGTCCTGTTTCCTTTCCAACCACCT
The DNA here is from genome assembly GCF_964263255.1 of Lissotriton vulgaris. Classification (NCBI taxonomy): domain Eukaryota; kingdom Metazoa; phylum Chordata; class Amphibia; order Caudata; family Salamandridae; genus Lissotriton; species Lissotriton vulgaris. The sequence continues at coordinate 994,591,591 of NC_141698.1, forward strand.
CCATCATAACGAGGCAGTCAGAAAGGAAACCGAGCGGCCTATTATGATGTGGCCCTGAAGGCTCCGACCACAGGTGAGAGCCTTTACAGGCCACATTGTAATCAGCACCTTCCTGTTTAAGTGAATTATAAATTAACACAAAGGAGGGAAGAGGGCCAAATATCTATTCCTAACTCTACTACCCCAGACCCCCATGTAGATTCAAATGCACACACAAAAAGGGGTGTAGAGTACACAACAAAAACCACAAGACAAACTTAGGCAAATCCATCAATTGGAAAAAACTGCCCTCACCCACATACCGAAGTATGTGACATGCTTCATCATAGGGCCTGCTTACAATAGGCCCTGGTGTAGCCACACTCAGGGCGGAGCATAAGGGAGGGGAAAAAAAAATCCACACAACACAACGTATGGCCACAAAATACAAACAACACGTAACATACAATGTGATGAAGACTGTGCAAATCACCCAGTGGCTGAAACAAATAGTGCGACAAAGTGAATCATAAAACATTGTACTTCTATTTAGCCCATCTCTTTTAGACATGTCATTTTCAGGTATACAACACAGTAACTAAGGTGCATAAAGGCACATGGCATTAAAGGCGATATCATGAAAGCTAGCTGATATTTCAAGCCCTCAACTCTTTTTCAACCAACCACTTTTAACTCTAATGCATAGACATGCATGGGTATTATATAGGAACTGAACAGGTCCCCTTGCACTGATGCAATAAATAGAGAAAATGTTACTTACAACATTTTAATGAGAAAAATAAACTCCCTTGCAGAACAAGTGATCCACTTGCATGATTGGCAATAATAACATTCTTGTTAATTAGAAGGAAAAGTGGAAAGCAATAAAGGCTCTTTTTATTTTACCCACAGGAGGCCGTTACCCTTTTGGAAAGGCTGCTGCATTTACTAATCAGCACTGCCAGGTGCGTATAAAGAAGGCTGCAAAATGCCAACAACTTGCCTCTTTTTGATATATTTCCTTCAGAAAAGTATTTCTTTCCCGGATTTCAAAGTTATTGAAGTTTCACGGTTGAATCAAAATGATTGCCTACTGTGGCCCTCATTTCTAGTGGCCTGTTAATTCCACTTGGGCTTGCAAGCAAAGTTCCAGAGCCATGTCAGAACTGTAACAGCCAAAATCTGTGAGCGAAATGCCAAGTGATAATGAGGAATTACACTTACATTATTGGTGCGTCTGGGCTGGAGGTCTTCTGTACTCTTTGGTAAACCAATGCCACCTGTCTTTGTACATTTTCTGGCTAATCCTGTGCTTTTACCCACAGTGAGCTTGACAAGCCTTTGAGCTCTCTAGAGATACTCATGGTTTACTGACTGTGCAGTGTTCAGCTGGACTCTGATTTTAAAGGGACACCTAAAATGCACCCATCTTTTGGGAGAATAGGTTAAGCCCTCTGCACCCATGCTATTAAAGACTAAGGGGTTTATTTATGAGCCCTTGCGTCACTTTTACGCCGCTGGTGCGTCACTTTTTGCCAGGTATAATGTAAGCATGTTGAGCGTTCCCCTGCAAAACGTCTTGTATAAGTGGTGCATTAAAATCTATGAGGTTTCAGTGCGTCATTTCTAGGACATCATTGCGATAATATATTACACCTGCATCACAGCAGGCATAAGACTGATGCAGGCCCTTTCACATGCGGCTTGCCCCATGTCAAAGGGCACATTACTGGAGTTGTGTCCTTTTTCAGACACACCCCAGCAATGCATCACTTTTGTGCCTACAGATACGTCAGAAATACTGACATATTTGTAACTCCTTGCGACATGAAGTGTCATACAGTAAATATGTTGCATCCATCATGTCGCAAATAGGGCGCATTGCAAACCGTTGCATCGCTGTTTTCACCCAGCGATGCATCAGTTTTCATAAATAGGCCCCTGAGGGCCTTATTTATGAGGCCTTGAGACAGTTTTGCACTTCTGTTGCGTCACTATTTGTGATACATCTGCGGCATAAAAGATGCCCCCTGTTTCACCCTATTTACAAAGTGCCGCATCTAAGCAGATGCATCACTTTGTAAACCCCTGCGCTACATTATACCTGCGTCAGGTATACTGTATGCAGGGGGGGGCAATCCAACGCAAGTAAGTCTCGTAGAAGTGATGCAGTGAAATCTAGATTTCACTTCTAGGATGCAAATGGGACAAAACCTTACGCCTGCCTCATGGCAAGCGTAAGGTTGACGCAGTGCTACATCCCTAGCCCTCCCCCTGCATTGCTAGAGTTGCGTCACGCTTCCAACACAACTTCAGCAATGTTTCATTTTTGCGCCAACAGATGTGTCAGTAAAACTGTCATATCATTCATTCCTTGTGACATGATGCATCATACAGTAAAAATGACGCATTCATCATGTTGCAAGAAGGGCGCAATGAACAGTCACGCATCACTTTTTTCACGCAGCGATGCGTCCCTTTTCATAAATGAGGCCCGGACTGGATGACAGGTTAGATTGTTGTGAACGGCAGAGGCCTTTAAACCTGTACCAATCAGAGGATGGCCTACCGGCTCTGCATCAAAAGTTGTGTTCAATCCCTAGGGATCTTGAAGTCTTGGGGAGTCATGGATGACCACTGCATGTGTGTGTTTGGGTATGCATGTGTGTGTGTCTGTACAATCTTGAATCTGTGTGCCAATGTGTCTAGTTTCACAAGTGCATATGACAGGTGAGAGCTAAGATCTATTGTACTGCCCTATGTTGTGTTACCATGGCAATGGGTTGCCAAAATCATCTCAGACATAAGAAGCCGAAGATGTCATCTCATAGAAATAAACGTAGCATCTTCTGTCCCCCTCACCAAATTAGAAAACATTTGGAAATGTTACTATAGAATGAGTGTTTCTTAGGCGTGGCATAAATTGTTTAAATTCTCCTGTCTGAATTAACAACATTGTGCTGACGCAATAAGTTAAGTCAATGCTTCTAATTTGATATAGGTCATAGAACAGAAATCAGTTCGCCCAGGTCCCTAAAGAAGGACCAGATAAAAATGAACTCCTAGCACACTGGCCTGACAGGAGTCTAAATGGAAACGTGCAGTTGGGTTACACGACGTTGTAACCTAATGCCAAAAAAAGAATAACACAAGCAGCCATAACATTATGGTCATGTTGCAAGTGCTTTCAATTTCCTGATTTGTCTGGAACTTCTGTACTGAATGAATCAAGAACTCTGAATGTTGTGGTAACATCACAGGCAGTCATTTTGCAGGTGGAATTATCTAGTGTATTTCTGGGACCAATTCACCAGATCAAGCCTGGCAAATTTTATCCACCACAAGCAGTCTATATTTGGGAAATTTTATAAATGGTCAGTGCATTAACTAATATTTCAGCTGTAATTGCCTTAAACTTAAAGAGGAAAAAACTGAGGTGCTGGAGATAGGATACAACCCCTCGAGATGGATGGAATTGAACTTGCCTGTTCCTCTTGGTAGCCATTTGAGTCCAAAATCAGAATTTAAAAGTCTTGGTTTCTGGATCAATGATAAAATGTCAATGGAGACCCACGCGAAGAAACTGGCCTCAACTTGCTTTGGCATATTAAGTAGGCCTGGGTGGTAAATTCCGTTCCGCTCGCGGAATTTGCCGCATTTGGGCAATTTCGCGTTCCACAGAGAACGCGAAATTGCCCAAAATTATGCATTCCGCGACTTCGCGAAATTTTTTGCTTGTTCGCATTCTCAGATGCGTGTTCGAGAGATATTTCCCCCCGAACACGCAAACAGCGATTGCGAACAGTAAAAAAGCATCGCGAACAACTACTTCCGCGTGTTCGCGGAATTTCTGCGTGTTTGCGGAGATTTTTTACGGTTTCGAGGAGTTTTACGTAATGCAATTATACAAATTCCACCCACCCCTAATATTAAGAACTCAAAGAAAAATAGTTAGATGGCTACCAGAGACATCATGTAGATTAGTAATACAATGTTTAGTCATCTCCAGACTTGACTATGGGAATTCCTTGTACCCGGGAAGTCAGAAGCCCATTATAAAAAGACTTCAAGTTGTTCAAAATGCTGATACATGGATACTTTTGAAAATTCCCAAATGCCTCTCTGCCACGGCAAGCCATCATTGGCTGCCTGTACTTAAGAGGATACATTTTAAGGTATTGTGTATGGCTCACAAAGCAATAAATAAAAGAGGTCCCAAAGTGCTTCAAAATCAAGTTACCACATATATTCCTGCAAGAATTTAGCATTCTAACACTCAACATCTCTTAGCAGTTCCTAGGATAATGAGGACCAGGAGTGGCTGCAGAAGCTTTGCATTCCTGGCACCTAAACTCTGGAACACAGTCCCTCGGAACTTAAGGCAAACCAAATCTGAAGTAGATTTTAGAAAACTGTTAAATATCTTATATTCTAATAGTATACTCAGTTGTAGGATATCAGATAGTCACAGCAATGGCAAAACCTTCTGGATAAAAAAAGCATTCATGAAATCCTCATGAATAACTGTTCTGAGGGACAGGGCACATAACCTGATTTTCCAAAAGAATTAGTGGAAATAGAACATCTAAAATGGCAAATCCTCCGTCAAGAGGATCACCTCACCAGGCCCATTGATTCCTAAACAGCTGGAGGCCCTCTGTACGAATATCATGACTTGGTACAAGTCAAGGCTAGAAAATAGAGGCTGGCAATACCACAGTGACTGTATGAGGTGGGGGATAAGGCTGGGAAACCTCTTGCCTGGATTAGCAAAAAAGAAATGGAAGCGTGGTGGGTATGTAGTATTGGAGACAGCAATGGGACAGTTCATATCACGGACATGTAGGCCTTCCAGGCATTTGCTAATTACTATAAGTAGTTTTAAGAGAGCCAGCCCCTGAGTGACCCTACTGCAATCACTCAATATGTGGTCGGCATTCCGACCCCAGTACTGGGTGCAGATTCTGTGGAAACTTTAAAAGGCAACCTCACTCTTGCTGAGATACAGGCTTGGGTTTCCAAACTGAAGACAGGGAAGACTCTGGGGCCCAATGGCAATCCACTGAGTTCTATAAACACTATCTCAACATTCTGGGACCCCATTAGCTAAACCTCTTTCAAGAAGTAAGTGAAACCAGCACCATAGCCTGTGACCACAGGACAGCCACCATAATGGGTATCTATAAAGAGGGCAAACAAGGAGACAGGTGCAGATCATACAACCCAATCTCACTATTAAATACTGAAGTTAAAATCTTGGCCACAATACTGGCGACAAGCCTGCTGCAGCTCATCATGCCCCTCAATCATAGAGACCAGTCCGGGTTCATGCCGGGTCGCTCAACACAGCTGAATCTACGTCAAACCCAGAACTGGATGTCAGAGATCAACAATCTAACTGTCCCTCACATTTTCCTGTTACTTGATGCAGCAAAAGATTTCAAAGCAGTACACTGGCCATTCCTAGACTGCACACTGATCAAATTTGGATTTGGGTTTAAATTCAGGAGCTGGATATCAATACTCTACTGAGCACCAAAAGCAGCAGTCACCGTCAATGGGTTGTTGTCTTCTGATTTCCCTATTGCCGAGGGACCCGATAGGAATGCCCCTTCTTCTATTTGCCCTGACAGTGGAATCCCAGGCTTCTCAAATCCAAATATACCTTGACATCCGAGACTTCCAGACCACAGATACTGATGCAGTAGAGAGGAAGATTTCCCCTATGCAGATAACATCCTGCTAAATATTTCTGGACCCTATACCACCATTCCCACTCTGTTCCATAGAATACAGGGGTGGCACTCTGCATTCAAAATTAACTGGGACAAGTCCTCTATCTATGTACAGGATTAGCTCTCCAGCCTGGAAATCTGAAGGTGACCCCGAGGGTACTAGATACCTTGGAATATTCATGACCCCCCATCAAGAAATCTGCTATTGCTGCAACCTTGGGAGGGTAGTATCCAATTTCCAGAGGGACACAGAACAATTAAAAGGACTGTCCCTAGCGCGTTACTAGGGCGGGCAACCATATTTAAAATGATCACACTACCACATTTATAACAGGCCCTTCAGAACACATATTTCTCACTCCCAGGGTCTATTTTCAATTAGATCAATGGAGATGTGCCATCTGTACTGTGGCAAGGTGGATATTGGATAGCACTTATTGGGTGGAGCATTTGATCTCCATTAACCCTTTCGATGCGGGTGACGGAACCATTCCGTCATCAGTCACGGTTGAGCTGTGCTGATGACTGAATGGTTCCGTCACGACCACACCCAGTTAAGGAATGTTCAGCACTGTGCTGAAATTCCTGCCGCACGGATGTGGTTAATGACTGGGTGCATATGCCACAAGACCACCCTACATACAGACTGGAGAGGGGTACTTTAGCACTCTGGACTCACTTACACTATCTTTACGGCAGTAAAGGAGTCAAAAGCATACTCTGGTAACCCAGGTGATCCTTTGGGGGGACAACATGAGGTATTGGAAGGGACTTGTAAGATCACTAAGGAGACACCACTGTGGTAGGGGACATGGTTGCACAAGATTGACAATTTACAAAAATTTGGTGCATAGGATTTGATTGGAATCTCCACTATTGGTGACATTCTGTAAAGAGGGGAGATTAAACCCCTGGCATCTTTTTTGTAAAGAATACAACTCACAAATCCGAGGGTACTGGACTGACATTTTAGAGAAACTTGGTAAGGTTCTGGAGTTTGCACTTCCAACAGAGCCCTCATATGTCATATTAGGTATCCCAAATGATGTCTATATTCCAAGGCCCCAATTCTCATCAGCGCCCAGGGATTAGTGATTGCCAAGTGAGATGTGGTGAGGATGTGGGGGTGTCTAAGGTCCTGACTATTCAGGAATTGAAGAGGGGGTTGAAACTTTATAAAGCTGCACAAAATGTCACATAATCCTGTAGGGGCTGTGTTGGAAATTTCCACAAGATATGGGGCCGGTGGATCAATTACTATTGGCTTGTTATTATTGATGTTGTTACTGGCCCCTCGATTGACCCTTTAACAAATACAAATCACAACACCCCCTGGAGTTGAGTGGCCTACACATAAAAATAGAATTCATCAAAGATATGGTGATGGAAATATGCTTGTACGTAATCCAATGTTTTACCTCCCTCATGCCACCTTGCCTATATTGATTTATTTCTGTCTAAATCTCTGCATGCCATGTACTTACCCTCCATACCACTGTTGATGTTGGTTGTATTTCAAAGTTGTTACCATGACAAAATGCTAAAGAAATAGATATTAAAAAAAAGAAATACTCATGAATAGAATAGAATTGTATTATTCTAAAGGCGCAAGTTCACAATCCTTGGGTATCTTTATATCCCGAAAGTAACATTACCAGCAGTATCAGTAATTTATTCTAAGAGCCATTTCTAAGAGGTGAAGGAGGAAAGTTACCTCTTGCAATGACAGCAAGTGTATGTAACATAGAATGTTTAATGCATTATGATTAAGCATGGGCGGAAAATCCGTTTCGCTCGCGGATTTTGCGGATTTTCGGTAAATTCGCAATCTGCGAGATTCGCGAATCTCCCGCAAAATCCGCAAATCCGCGAGCAGCGGATTTTGCTCGCACTGCTCACACTGTTCGCGTGAGTTCGCGGCTTCCCAGTACAACTTCGTGCCACGCGAATAAGTGCAAAATTGCAGAAATACGATCTTAGCAAAACTGAAACTACTTACCAGGTTCAAAAGTTCAGGCTCATCATTAGTAGCCATTTCCTGTAGTGCTTCCTGAGGGGCCCCTCCAGAGTTCAGTTGCCAGTTGCAACTATTATGTGACCCTGCTCTGAACCTCAGAATAGTTACACATATGCCACAAAGGTCCTGAATTACAGCTAAGGGAGACAAGCAGGAGCCAGGCTGGAGGTTCAAATCCATTAATCAGCCCCTAATTCATTATTGTCAGTTGGGGCAGGGCAGGTGTTGTAACTAATTTTGCAACAATGAAAGCACTTAGCAAGTGCAAAAGATCACTAATCAGGAAGCACTAAGGAAGCAGGTGCCAGCTAAAAAAATATTCTGTGACACATTAATCAGCCCCAAATTAATTCAGGTCACTTGAGGCAGGGAAGGTGTGCTTGCGTTGCCACAATAATGTACACTGACTGGACAACCAGAGGGTGCTGTGATGAAACAGAGGGTGGCATGGGTGGGCCAGAGGGTGGCATGAGTAGTCAGAGAGTGGCAGTGGTGACAGAGAGTGGCAGTGATGAAGAAGAGTGTCCCAAACAGGCTGGACACGTAGAAACAACAAGTTCGCGAAACTTGCGACCCGACATGTAAGTTCGCAATTTGCGACATTGTACAAAACCCTCGCGAACTGGCAGAAACCCGCGCAAACACAAAAAAAAATCCGCAAATTCGCGAGAATTCGCGGATTTTGCGGATTGCGAGTTCGCAAATCCGCAAAATTCGCGAACGCTAGATTCGCAAAATTCGCCCATGCTTAATTATGATTACATAGTCAAAATATGCTATTTTTCCCATTAGATCTTGCATCCTTGGTGGGGTTTCCCCTGACTTTTTGCCTTCAGATCTCCTGTTCTTGCTGACTTTGTTTTTGCTGGCTTTAGCACTCTGGGCTTTTTACCACTGCTAACCAGTGCTAAAGTGCATGTGCTCAATGCATTAAACATGGTGGCATTGGCCTATCCACAATTGGTGTATTTAATTTACCTATATGTCCCTAGTAAAGTGAACTGCATGTGCCCAGGGCGTGTAAATAAATGCTACTTGTGGGCCTGCAGCACTGATTTTGCCTTCCACTTCAGTAGCCCTTTTAACATGTCTGAGGCCTGCTGTTGCAGAACCTGTGTGTGTATGCCCAAACCTTCCTTTTTAATATACATACGTTGTCTGGCCCTGGACAGCTCAAGGGCAGGGTGCAGTGTACTTAAAAAGTAGGACATGCACTTATTATTTTTAGATGTCCTGAAAGTGAAAAACACATTTGTTTTTCATTATTGCAAGGCCCTCTCTCGCATTGTCTAACATTGGGATTATCTTATTACATTTTCTTAGTGTCATTTCAAACTGGAAAGAGATGGAACCCCTGAGTTTGGTGTATCTGGAAACACAATTTAAAATCTCAACTTATCATGAAGTTAGATATTAAAATGTAATTCTGAAAATGCCACTTTAAGAAAGTTGGCAATTTCTCACGTTGGTGTTTTCTGCCTTTCCCTTAATACGTGTCTGGGATAGGTGACAGCTGGGTATGTGCATTCCCTCTAAACAGTCACACACAAAGGAAGCTTAGGTGTGACTGATGGGCCATCCACATCCTGATGGAACATCCAGGGAAGGATGGGAGTGAGGAGCTGACAATTAAACTTGAATAGGCTGTTTCCCATCCGCAAACAAAGGTCTGCATACCTCCCCTGTAGTGATTCTGTAGCCAGGGCAGGAAGGTCATGGACTTAGTGCATTTTAAAGGTCTCCTTTCAAGTCTCCCCGACTTCAAAGACACAAATGAGAATAAGTACTGGACCTCTCACACAACTACACTTCGGGACCTGTGAATATTCTGCCAGGAAGGACTGCTGTGCTGCTGAAAGGACTGTCACTCTGCTGGACTCCTGATCTGTTGTGCTGATGTGATGCCCTCCTTGCCTGGGAGTGAGAAGGACTGGACCTGCATCTCTCCAACGCAGAACCAAAGTGACTCCAAGGGCATGATGGCTTGTGTACTGTTTTAAGTCTCGGGCACATCAAAGACTTCCACCATCCACTTACAGCACCGACACTCTGCTATCTGAGTGTCTTGCCCTGCCAAGAGGTTCCACCAATAGTTTCTCGTGGAGGGAGTGCTGCAAGATGGTGGACGGGGCGGGGGAGGAGCAGGGGAGGGGCAGTGTGGGAGCAGGGCGGGGGGTAGTAAACTCCGTCTCACGGCCGACCGCAGTAATGTAAAGAAATAAACAAATAGAAATAATTTCATTGCACGCGCTGAAACGCATTTGGCGCTACTGGGTGCCACTCCAGTCCTGGGCCCTTGGAAGTGGGTATAAAGTATTGCAACTGCCAAAATCCATGCATCTCTGTTGTTGCTCCACTCGGGACCAGCATATCTCCTTCACAGGGGCGGCGAGGATCATGTACAGGGCTTTGCCTTTGGTGCAGCACATCACCTACAGCTTCGTCGCATCTCCAACTTTGCACAGCCATGAACCAATGCATTGCATACATCCAATGGAGCGTCAACGACTCATCAACTCCTCTGCTACATGTATCGGGTCTTCATCAACGAAACAAACAAGGTACTTTGCAGAGGTACAGAGTTGGTCCCTGTGTGCAACCCGCACTCCATCGTGGTTGGCCTGAACTTTTGAATATGACCCAGTCTAGTGTGACCAGATAGCCCCAGTTGTCACTTTATGCTTTTAAGAACATTTCGGTTTAATCTTTCAAAGTTCATAACTCTGATTCTACTAATTCGAGTTTTGTCATTTTGGTCGTAATGTATTCAATATATTAAGCTTTCATATATCTAACTAGGTGCAGTATCTTTTTGTGTGGTGTTTTCACAGTTTTACTGTTTGAAGTGTTGCACAAATACTTTACACATTGCCTCTTAAGTTAAGCCTGACTGCTCTGTGCCAAGCTACCAGAGGGTGAGCACAGGTAAATTTGGGGTGTGTATCTGACTTACCCTGACTAGGATTGTGGCTCCTGCTTTGACAGGGTGCATACCTCTGCCAACCAGAAAGTCAATTTCTAACATTTCCTATATTCTGGTTGTTTTGAAGACACTTACGGCAGCTTGCGGATAGGCATCAACAGCCTCCAATGGCCTGTACTAAGTGGTGATAATGATTTGCCTCATGGAAATCTAGAGATAAACAGATAGAACTGATACTGTAAAGAATGGAACGCCCTGGGGACAGACTGTGTATTCCGAGATCACCCAAGCATGTTTAGTCCATAGCCCTATCAAATCTCACAGTCAGACTTCGGAAAACATCTGTATTCCGTATAAAATGCTATTGGTGGTTCTTCTCTGCATATAGCTCCCCCAGAAATCCAAGAATTTTCCATTAGCACTGGATTTGAAATTAAGCCCTATCACATGATTGTGAATCACAGAATACAGTGATAAGAACTATAGCACCCGATGTACTCAATGACTGGTGTACAAATTGGTTGAAAATTGCTCACTGATTTATTTAGTCTAGTATTACATTTTGGTATGCAACCTATGTATGAATAGGATAGCTTCATTTAGTTTAGGATTTCTAACACTCTTTTTATCTTCCTGTGGCCTCTGTGACGGAAACAGTGGTTGTGCTCAGCAATACAAGACTCCGGCTGCTGTGCCTTCTGATGGATATGGGGTCTAGAAGCCAAGACTTGCTGACACAAGGACCACAAGCAAACAGCTATTTTTGTGCTCCCATTCTCGGTAGCGGTTCAAGGAAATTAGACAATGGTCTGGTTTTGGCAGTGATGTTGACCATTTCCGTAGCTGTGATTTGACTGAAGGATAAACAGGTTACTGTAGATTTCTACACGGCATCAGGCTGTCAAAGACTATCAGGAAAGGTGTTAGGAAGAGCTGCATATTTTTCACCTTATCTTCAATTTGAATTTCTCATATTGTTCTCAGGAGTAGTCAGTGTTCCTCTATATTGGAATTTCTCACAATCTTAAAAGGATTTTATGATAATATTTCAATTTGTCAACTTCCATTTGATACATGTAGATTTATTTGATTTTGATAGTATGTTTTTTATGTCGTATCATGTTCCTTATTTTTGTGACGGTCTCATTGGAAAGATTTTGGACTAATACACTCTGTGTCTCTAAGAGTCTTCGTTACCTTGTTCGGGTCTTTTGAGTACTGTTGTGCTGATTTTTAGTTTTTCTTTTTTTCTGAGGCTGCTGAGGCCTATGATTTGTACGAGTGTTTTAGCCTAGACTTCATAGCCTCATGAAATCTAAGGATAGGCTATTATGGGTGTTCGTGGTGGTAACATCAGACCTATTTTTGTCTGTGACCGAATGTTCTTTAGTTATTTTGTGGTGACTCATTTGGAGGTAAAATGGAAGAAAGAGACCAAGAAGTAATCAGACCAATTTACAGTGACTGGTGTCTCAAATGTGAGTAATTTTTTGCTGCAATAAAAGTGTCCAGCTTGGCACATTTTGTGTGGGTGGATATATTATATGTCATGTTGCAATGTATCAGTGACAGGGATATGTGATATCATACCATGTGATATATTGATGTGATGAGATGGCAGGGAACAATGAGGTGGTACTGTCATCAATAATTAGGTGGCAGGCTTCTGGTAAAGGATGGGAAACTTGGGAGAGGAATGAAAGGTCAGGCATAGCACATATAGATTATTTTGGGCGAATGGGGGAAGATGCGCTTTAAGTGTTTTTTTCTGAAAGTAGGTTGAACTCATGAATAAGGTTTGCCTTAGAGTTCCAAGACATATTTAGCCTGTGCAGAAAAGGAACCCCTTTTCAAGCTCAGTATCATAAAAAGTGGCACATCCGGTGTGAGGCAGTTGTGCGAGGTTTGTTTTTGGACACAACAAAGAACAGCTTTGCAGGTACCATGACATGCAAGGTCCAATGAGCTCAGCAGAGGGCTTTGAAACTGATTTGCAGAGGCCGCCGCATCCCCCCCGAAGGGGGGGGGGGAGGCTCAAGGGCCGGCGCCTTAATCCACGCCGAGCCCCAGTGGAAGAACCGGTTCTGGGCGCCCAGAAGCGGCGGGAAGACTTAACACCTCGCAGGGGAACATCCTGTTGACACCAAGGAACCCTCAGCCAATCGGGGGGACAGCATGGTACAAACCCCCCCAATGGGGTGGCCAGCTACAAGGAACGGACGTACAGAAGTGGGGGGATATAAGCCACCGCTCCCACCAGTTAGCTCCTAATTTTTGCGGAGCGGGGGAAGCGGCGCACCTGAACTTTTGGAAGAAGGATAGGCAGTCTTTACTACGCCTGGAAGGGAAACCCGAATTTAAACTGAGGAAGCAAAGCCCAGCATGGCTTGGGGGAATTCGAGAATACGACGGAAGAAGGTGGTGAGGTGCGCCCGCTCACAACCCCCCCGCTCGATAATTCTCCGGCTGAAACCCTCGAGAGGCTTGCGGCAGTTTCAGGAGGAAAGCCTGCCTTTTCTCAGCACCGGGGCAGCAAGTATCCAGTAGCCGCCTCTCGCCTCCCCCCCACCCCCCTCAGAAGAACATGCGGAGTTAGGAGGGGGGGTGGGGGCACCACTGGGCGAGAGAAGAGTGCTTGAAGTGCTGCGGCAGACCGGGGGAGAAGGAGGAAGAAACAACGCAGGCCCAGGGAAGAGCCCGCATATATCGATATCGGCGCAGGTCCCTCGAGGCGCAGCCTTTGTGGAGGCCCGACGGTCTGTCCGGGTCTTTGAACCTCGCGCAAGCCAGAAGCCCGGCTACCATAATGCGCGACCGGAACTTAAAGGGCCACGACGAGACGGGTCCAGAGGCCCAACATACGTCACCCAGCTTCCACGGACATCAGTGGAGGAGGCGCTCAGCCCCAGAGACGAGCTGTGGTGGCAAGGTGGGTTTTGCTGCGCTATCTGCAGCTAAGCGGGAGGTACGCAGATAAAGGTCTTTTTTGGAATCCCAGTGAGTAAGGCGAGCGTTTTGCTCTGGTAAATTGGTTCACTTGTGTTTTTCTCCTCATGTATCCTTAACCTTCCTATGGTGAAGCGCTTTGACACCTTCGGGTAAAGTCCGCGCTATAATAATAATAGTAATAATTAAATAAATAAATAAAGTAAGGGAGCGAGGGCCGTAGTCAGCACTGAGGCTCTAAAGTCATGTGGTCCACCATACTTGCGAGGGGTGACGGGGGGGTGAAGCCTCCATGAACGCCAGTAACCCACACACGCAATCTTTGGACTACAGTTAAAAGCAAAGGTACGATGCCTCCAAGTAACGGGCGGCACGCTGTGGGCCTTAACCCAGTAGTTCTGCCTTAGCGATGCCCACTCGCTTTACCAGGGCCCGCATTAGGCATGGGCGGCCTCTTAATTCTAATAGGGCACCGGGCCAGTGGCGCAATGAATAACGCGCCGGCCCACGAAGCAGAAGATTCCAGGTTTGAGGCTCCTGGCTGGCACCACGCTGCAGCGTGCTCGCCTCTTTCCTGTGATAAGAAGTGCAGTGTAGATTTTAAGTAAAAGCAATTACGGCAGGTAGAAACTGCGATGCCCTACTGCCATCACTAAAATAGTGTTCATGCGTTCCACAGTGGCACGATGACACTGGTGGGACAAGAATTACAGCCACTTATTATACCTCCTGACCAGAAACCTAGCTGATAGGGGAGCATGTGCAGCGCAAATGTACGTTTTTTCTAAATCCAACCTGTACACGGTGCGGGCACTGCCGCTTTACAAACGGCATGGGGCGGACGTGGCGTAAGAGGCAGAGCCACCGACTTTGAGTCCGAGTTCGTGCCTCGGCAAAGATCCCGGGCCTCGAGGCTATGCTCGGCGCCCACCAATGAGTTGAGTTTAGCCGGTGGGACTAAGGGAAGTTCTTTTGAAACAGTCAGCGCGTAAACTAATATAGAAAATGCTGCCACACGAAACTGCGTGCAAAAGGGGGAGGCCCAGGGGCAACACTTCTGTGAGGTTAGCGCGAAGTGCTGCTGAGGGGGAGGAACAGCGGATCAAAGGAATCCGCAGGAGCTTGTGAAATACTCGCCACTGGGCCAGTAAAAGGGCGGCGTCAGCATCCTCTCAGGGGAGGGAGCGTTTTTGAGGAGGCGCCTACAGCACCCACACGCGCACGCAGAATGCAGTGCAACAAAACAACTATCCCATTGCAAAATGAGGAAACAGTCCCTCGTCATCACCATTACAGGCACCCAGAGGATGCACAACGACACATCAACCTTAGGGATATGTGACGGTGAGCGAGTATTTCTCCCAGAACTGAGCAAAAAATGCAAATGTCAATTCCTTAAGCCAGCAATTGACTGGGGGACAATAAAACAAGGTTTGCTAGGGTTAAAACCATCACGACACCTAGGAAGGCAAGTAACTTATGTACCAGGTTACAATAATGCTGCGTGTTGAAAGCCACTTGGCAGGGTAGCAGCAGTTCCCGTGCCATAATACGAGCGTTTGCACGTGTAATGTAACAGGTTTTCATAGAAGGCGCTCTAGTACCTTCGGGTCGAGCCTGCGCTGTATAAAAGCACCGGGCTATAAGTAGAAGATACAAAACGCTTGGCAAGGAGGCGGGGGGCATCTCCCAATATGCAAATCGCGTGCGTCCGAACAGTGCATCATCTAACAGGACATAGGAGTAGAATTAAGCATGCGCGCGCCATCTACCATCGCCGCGCGTCCCAGCCTTCTGGCGCCCGTCCGAAGGGGCCGGTCCAGTTGGTATGGTTTTAGGCACCCGCAGCCGAAATTACATAGCGCTGCCAAGGGAGCCCCAAGCCTGTATCACCAGGTGTCACTGGGGGCGGTAGTCAGCACAGGGGAAACACCAGGTTAAAGTGTTTGTTCACTGTGAAAGATGTCTGAGAAGTTGTAGTTCTAGCATTCCAAAGGGCCTTTGAGTCCAGCGGAGGTAAAACACATGCGGGAGTCCACGCAGTGAGCGCAATATCGGAACACTTTCCTTGCCCTCTGTTCCCAAGCGTCACATTTGTAGAGGCCCCATCTGGTGTATCAGTGGATTTCTGTACCCATCGCCGGAGCCGGTGTTAGGCCTCATGGGCACACGTTCAAATCCCGGCGGGCCCACCCAGCCTCTCATTCATCTGGGGTCGATAAAAAATGAATACGTAGTGGGGGTAACATGAAACAGCTGTTCTTCAGCAGCGAGGTGAACGCGCGTTCAAAAATACACATGTTCGGTTATGTCATGCTAATGAATCTGAACAACCGATCCAACCAGTCACTGCTAATGACCTCCGCCGACCCAGAGCCATGGCTGAGAGCTTTAGAATGGTAGCAAACTGTCGCACACCACCGCAAGTGCTCCAGTGGTACTGTGTTTGTAACGCCTGACATTTTTAAAGGGTTTAAAGTAGGCAAGGCTTCCTTTGGGCCTAACTACGTTAATTTAGCAAGCAGGAGAGCGATGCCTCAGAAAACAAGCACGGGCGGTCTTTAGACAGCCGAGTGAGACTATATCGCGTGAGGAACTTGACATATTGGCTGCGGCCTGACCGCCCCATATGTGAATTTGGTGCCCTCAGACCGAAAACGGTGGAAGGGGAGCACTGGTGATGAATACATATGCCACAGAGCTGGCCTTTGTGGTGCAAACAGTGCGCAGCCAATTGGCTTGGTTTTAAGTGAGGGCGGCCGCCTGAAGCCCGATGCGAATATCACGACACCTAAGGCCGGCAGATTTCATTGTTAAGCGCTGGAACGCGCAAAAATCACGGAAGGCCACAGTTCCTGGAAAACCCCGTTGAATATTCAGTTCACTAGGAGTGGCTAACCTCCGGGCCGGGCTGGGAACAGGCGGACAGCTAATGCAGCATAGTGGTTAATCGATTTGTGGAGGAAGGTGAGGATAAACGCGCCGCACACAGGCGGCTCCCACGTGGCAGACAGAGCCAAGCAGCGTTTAAAAAAAAGAAAAAAAAAAAAAAAACGTAGAGTGGAAGGCAGACGGCTGCCGGGCACGTGTTGCCATTGAATACCGCAAGGAAAACAAGAGTTAATTGTCGCGCCGGGTGCGAGGGGCCCCGGCGCAGATCCTGCTCCCACCTCGGCGTGGAAAAGGAGGGCCGGCCTCACAAATAAAGGGAAAAGCACAGCTGCGCAAAAGTACGCAAGGCCGGCTCAGGATATGTGTGGCGGTTTTCCACATTGGGTGTTGTGCAAGGTCGCCCAGACCCTCTCGGCCACGACCAAGTATAGCTGGCGGAAGAAGGGGTGAGAGTCAGCGAGGGGCCGTCCGGTGACGCAAGTGCGCACTTAAGCCACAAGAATCACGGGAGCTGGGGGGAGCCGCAGGAAGACGTGCGCCTCCCTGCGGCGTGGCGGGAATGGTTACAATCGGATGGCTAAGGAGACACACCAACAGGGCGGTGTGTAGAAGTAGGCCACTCATTTTGGGATGCCGCACGGCAGGGTGAGGTGGCCTGGCCAAGGAGGGGAGTAGCGAACGGAGACGGCGCTCACGGCCCAGACCCGGCCGGACGGCAGGGCACATAAAGGTAGCGAGTTGGGGCCTAACTCCTTGGAGAAGCTACCCCTCCATACACGCAAAGGGCGTGGGTGACCAGCCAAAATGGCGGTCCCTGAGGTAACACGACAATGAGGAATACCAAGGGACCAACAAAAGAACTGGTTTGGTAGGCGTGCCATCTACGAACTGAATGTACCACGAAATGATCTGCACAATATGTTGATTGACATGTTTATGACCCAGATATGATTTATGAAAATGATGATGACATGTATGATTTATGACCCAGAGATGATTTATGATGATGATGGCATGTATGATTTATGACCCCGTTATGATTTATGACCACGGCGATGGCATGTATGATTTATGACCCAGACATGTTGTATGACACATTTATGACCCAGATATAATTTACGGGATATTGTGTTGACATGTATATGACCCAGATATGATTTATGATCCCAATAAAAAAAAAAAAACTGCGGCCAACAACCACCACAACAATTACGAGCTTGTTGGCTAAGTGTGTTGGGGATAACATTGGTTTGGGTCTTTGGGTAGATACTTCCACGGTATGGGGGAGTGCGGGGGTTATTGCAGAGGCCGCCGCATCCCCCCCGAAGGGGGGGGGGGAGGCTCAAGGGCCGGCGCCTTAATCCACGCCGAGCCCCAGTGGAAGAACCGGTTCTGGGCGCCCAGAAGCGGCGGGAAGACTTAACACCTCGCAGGGGAACATCCTGTTGACACCAAGGAACCCTCAGCCAATCGGGGGGACAGCATGGTACAAACCCCCCCAATGGGGTGGCCAGCTACAAGGAACGGACGTACAGAAGTGGGGGGATATAAGCCACCGCTCCCACCAGTTAGCTCCTAATTTTTGCGGAGCGGGGGAAGCGGCGCACCTGAACTTTTGGACCCACCCACCCACACCTAGGAACCAGCAGTTGTCGCAGTGCTGGACAGGAACACAAGCATTGACGGGAATGGTTACAATCGGATGGCTAAGGAGACACACCAACAGGGCGGTGTGTAGAAGTAGGCCACTCATTTTTGGATGCCGCACGGCAGGGTGAGGTGGCCTGGCCAAGGAGGGGAGTAGCGAACGGAGACGGCGCTCGCGGCCCAGACCCGGCCGGACGGCAGGGCACATAAAGGTAGCGAGTTGGGGCCTAACTCCTTGGAGAAGCTACCCCTCCATACACCCAAAGGGCGTGGGTGGCCAGCCAAAATGGCGGTCCCTGAGGTAACACGACAATGAGGAATACCAAGGGACCAACAAAAGAACTGGTTTGGTAGGCGTGCCATCTACGAACTGAATGTACCACGAAATGATCTGCACAATATGTTGATTGACATGTTTATGACCCAGATATGATTTATGAAAATGATGATGACATGTATGATTTATGACCCAGAGATGATTTATGATGATGATGGCATGTATGATTTATGACCCCGTTATGATTTATGACCACGGCGATGGCATGTATGATTTATGACCCAGACATGTTGTATGACACATTTATGACCCAGATATAATTTACGGGATATTGTGTTGACATGTATATGACCCAGATATGATTTATGATCCCAATAAAAAAAAAAAAACTGCGGCCAACAACCACCACAACAAGAAACTGTGATCTAAAGACGTATTTATAGATGTAGGTGAATGGTGGCCGTGGCGACCCGTTTGCAGTGGGAATCTAGAAGCAGTTCTATGAAAATGAACATCCTATGTTTTTATGTCGATTTTGAAATACTATATTCATTTCACTGATGCTTGTATTTAACATATTGTTTTAGACTGTAGTTATGGTTTACCCCATTGCACCCCAATTACATTTTATTGTTGTCACTGCCTTTCTTTTAACCTGTAATGTTCAAACTTGTAACCATATTAAAATACCCTAATCGCATAACATGTTCTCTTAAAACCATCTTATATTAAGATAAATAAGCTAGGGTGCCTATGTAATATTCACTAACACAACCACTGAGGTAGACAACAAACGTGCTGTAATTTATTGTACATTCCTCAGAATACAACATCCAATCACCAATCTCTAACACAGAGAAAGCTACTATTAAGTTCTGCCATATATAGTCTCCTGTTTAACAGAAGGATTCAACATCTATAATGCACATACATGGCAACCACATCACAGCCTGTATGATGGAATATGAATGTACATTTTAGATGGGACTGGGGCGTCTTTCATGGGTAGAAATAAGGAACAATAAACAGAACCTCAAAGGAACATTTTTTTAAAAAATCGGATCTTATAGTCTGTTGGGACCCAGGAAGTAACAAGCAGCCCCTCATCACGACTTCCTGTGGTGAGCAACAACATTATGAGCAGATAGAAAGTGCGGGGGCTGACAAGCTGGAAGAAGGGTTTGCCTATGCTCGCTTTTCAAAAACATTTTAACAAACCCTCTATTTCGCAAACTAATAGAAGTTCTGCCGGCTTAAATTATATTTTTGAATATACGGTGGATAAGGCACGGCAGGCAATTCTATAGAAAGCGAGCAGTATTCGTGTGGAGTAGCTCGGATGCCATTAACTACAATACCAGAAATGTCAAGTGGTTCCTGAGTCAAGGCAACTCGGAGAGCGAAAGATGCTGGTCCTTTGTGGTGCTCTGAACAGGCTGCACCATCCGCTTACATTCAGAGGCCGCTGACTGGTTTCCATTCAGATTTCAAAAAAACTGGAATGCCCTTTGGGAAAAACAGGAAATGGCATTTTTTAACTATGTATATCACACGAAACGGAGTGCAAAGATTGAAAACCCTATTGATGTTATGAGGC
Source organism: Lissotriton vulgaris (assembly GCF_964263255.1). Classification (NCBI taxonomy): domain Eukaryota; kingdom Metazoa; phylum Chordata; class Amphibia; order Caudata; family Salamandridae; genus Lissotriton; species Lissotriton vulgaris. Next base: position 994,611,604 of record NC_141698.1, read on the forward strand.
AGTGATAGCTTATACCTGTTCGGTTTACAGCAACACTATGTGGGGCTTGATTTATGAAACTCTATTTGTGTTAATTTTCCTTAATTGAGTAACTCCTATTTTATATAAATGAAAACACTTTTGCAATTGCAGCTGTAAAAACATTTACTCACAAACAGATTTTCACATGACAGCAAATGAACTGGGGGATTGGAGTCCCCAACAAGCATTCACAGAACGACACCAACTCTGTAGTCACGTAGTGGTTTAAAAACATAACCACGCCCGGGGCCCCGGGTTTTTATTACTTTTGCTATTGGCCTACCTCAGCCTCTACCAATCTGCTACGTACGCGGGGGTAGGCGGAGTCCCGGGCTTTTATTACGTTCGCTATTGGCCTATGTCAGCCTCTACCAATCTACTAGTACGTGGGGGTAGGTGGTTGCTTTCCGCTGCGTAATCTGAGACAATGGGACAGTCCGTGACTCGGGAACATTACATTCCTCCTTTACCAGGAGATGTTAAACAGGGTTAACATATAGACTTTTTTTTATGTTTACAAATTACTTTTATTTTGTTTGCAAAGAAAAGCTCTTTACCTCTCATTTGAGTCCAGCAAAAAGCAGTTCAGAAGATAAAAGACAATAATCTGTTATTTGCAAGCCCACACCAGTGTTCCCTTGAATGGCTTTGGTCATGGTTCAATTGCATTTATACATCAGCAAGGCTTTGATCATCTTGAATTGTCCAGTGCGGTTATTGGGCATCGACCTCTCCAGACACCCTGGCACACAAAGGCCTCGTGTGCATATATCAGCAGTCCACTTTAAGCACATTCAGGCAGTGCACCAGACAAGTTCCTCAGATGCTTGGCGAGATCTCGGGGTATCCGGCCGTCATGAATTTATCACCCGCCCTCTATCCTTCCATCTCAGAAGGCCAAGGCCAGCCAGCCCAGGATCAGTGCGGTCCCACCAATGGGTGCTGCCTCCCTAAAAATGGGGTCTGATGTGATGGCCTGGTAGTAGAACGAGCCGCAAATCAGGATCATGCCAGACGTGAGCAATGAGCCGGCCAGCAAGGGCCTGCGACAGTGCAGCACATCCAACAGCGCCAGACTGTGGAGGAAGTGGTAGTGATTGGATGTGGCATAGAGCTCTTTAAGGTACTCATCCCGGTCGCTGCGTCGAAATCCGTGAGCCCCGTAGGCTCCTGCAGTGACCCTCTAGTGCCCCTGACAGGGCCCGACTCGCCTCCACACCTGTCCTCCAGCCGCAGGCATGACACCTCCCGCCCTGAGCACCAGCCCGACAGACCCATGGCTTGCTGGAGAGCGTCCTGATATAGACTTACCAAATACTAAACAAAACACCATCTCAACGGTAGTCTACATCGTGGCTACAACAGTCACAACATACTCGTACTTGTCATCAGGTTTGCCAGCATCTGGTTACCGCTGTAGGCTCATCGATCACCATCTCGTCAGTCTGACACAAAGTCTTTATACTTTTGAGATGGTTTAGAGTGTGATCACAGCAAATAGTGTCCCTGTTTCGGTGAGGGTTCCCCTTGCTGCACAACATCTGTCGCTCCTGGACTCTTGTGGCTGGTGGCTGAGGGGGCTTCTGCTCAAAGTCTCGGGGAGTACAGAGTTTGGGTGCTGCAAAAAGGTCCTCCGAGAAGTTCCTGAATCAAACTCATTGGTCGCCCTCACTGTCTGTATCTTGAGAATTCGTTACAACTGGATCCTCTGGCGGGCCGGCGACTGACAGCTTGTCAGTGATTTCCTTTGGGAATCTTTTGAATTGGGATACGTTCCTAGTCACCGGCTCTTGCCTCTCCTTGCTGTCACCTTCGTGCCTTTGACTTCAATAACTACCCAAGGGTCCAGTTCGAATGGCAACCTGAATTTCCCTCCAGGATGGCGGTCTTGCACTAGTACTGTGTAGCCCACCATGATAGGGCTATCTCAGCGGCACCGCCTCTGGTAGGCATCTTCATTGGTGAGGGTGCTCAGGGTGTCTGACTGATTCAGAGGATTAGATGTTTCTTCCCACTTGGGGAGATGTGGAATGGTATCAGTCACTGACCGTCCGAAGCACAGTTTGCTTGGGGATATGCCTGTAGTGCAGTGGGGCGTAAGTGGGTACTCACTTAAGAACTGGTACAATGCTCGATCTATGTTGCGACTTTCAGCCTTTGCAATTTGGATCGCTTTGTTGAGGGTTCTCATCAGGCGCTCCACTTCTCCATTGACTTGAGTCTATCAAGGGGTGATCCAGTGGTGTTTGATGTTGTGGGATGCTAGGTAGTCTGTCAGCGTGGCGCTGTTGAACGGAGCCTGTTGTCAGAGCGAATTTCTCAGAACAGCCCATGGGTTGCCATGAACTTTTCTAGCTTCGTAATCACTTCTGCTGCAGACGTTGTTGTTACTATTTCCACCTCCGGGTAACGCGAGTAATCATCCACAACAACCAGCATGTGTCTTCCTCCAGGGAGACTTCCAAAATCGGTGGTCACTTTCTGCCATGGGACATTGGGGCCTGCCTCGGTGATGACTGGCTCCGGCCGGTCTGGTGGGCCTGTGGTAAGGCAGGCAGGGCAACTCTGCACAACGCCTTCTACCTTCTGATCCAGACCCGGGAACCAGACCTTGCTCCTGAGACAGTTCTTGGATTTGACAATTCCTTGGTGTACTCCATGCTCTAAGACTGCAGCCTTCTGTGCAAGGTCTTCGGGCAGTACCAGCTGTGGGCCACGGAGGAGACATCCATTGTTTGTCACGGACAGCTCCTGGTGCACTTGAGACAGGGCTTTCAGGATCGACTGGGCGTTTCGGTGCTGAGAGATGTTGGGTTTTGCAGTGCTTACCAATCTTCTCTGGTGACCGCTTTGATGGCGATCTGTAGGCAGTCATGAAGTCATGACGTCTTCCAGAGATATCGGAAGGGGTCTAGACCTGTCCATGACCATTCTCAAGTAGTCCTCAGTTGCTGCTGCTTCCGCAGCTTCAGAAGGCATGACCTTGATAGGAAGTCGGCAAGGTTTCGGGTACCGGGTTGGTATTCCATGGTAAATTGAAACTCTTGTGGTTGCAGGATTCATTTCTCGATCCTTGGGGGGGTCCTTATGAAGATCCATGAAACAGGGGGATCAGCGGCTTGTGATCCGTAATGACAGCGAATGGGTGGCCATATAGGACAATATAGAAGTGACAAAAGTCCCAGAGGAGAGCAATCACCGACCGCTCTATTTGTGCGTATCGCTGCTCTGGCGATATGAGTATGTGGCTGGCATAGGTTACTGGATCCCATTCTCCGCAGTCCTGTCTTTGGGCCAGAACAGCGCATAGGCCGATGGGGCTGGCATTCACTACTAGTTGTGACTCCTTCCGGGGGTCAAAAGGCATCAGAGTGGTGTCGGCAGCAAGAGCAGCCTTGGTTTACCGGAACGAATCTTCCTGCTAGTGCTCCCACACCCACAGGCTGGTTGCTTTGGTCAGGTCTCTGAGTGGACCGGTGAGGTCTGACAGGTTCTGTATAAAAGGTCCGCAATTGGTTACCAGGCCCAGGAAGCTGCGGACTCCTGACACCAATGACCGAGAGGGGCGTCTTGGATATCCTTACCTTTGTTGGGGTCAGGGCCGATTTCTTTATCTTAAAAGCGATATCCAAATAAGCTGATGTCTGTTCTTAGGAAGTCAAACTTCTCCCAGTGCAGGGTGAGCCCACTTTCTTTGAGACGTGAGAAGACGGCGTGGAGGGGAGTTAGATGCTCCTCTAAAGTGGGGGCATGGACCAGGATGTCGTTTAGTCTGTGAAAGACACCTTTGACAATGTTCTGGAAGACTTCGGCGACGCTGGAGATGTCAAAGTTGAGCCTTGTGTACCTCCAGAGTCCTGCGTGGGTTGAAAATGTGGTGATAGAGCGGGAGTTTGGCTGTAGTGGTATCTGATGGTAGCGGACTAGAGGTCCATTTTAGAGAACCATTCTGAGCCTGCCAGCTCGCCGAGGATATAGTCCATGGTCGGTGAGAGGAGACGTTCCCATTTGATCGCTTAATTCGTAACCCTCGTATCAACACAAATGTGCACAACATCCAGTTGTTTGGGCTTCTTTGCCACCATGATGGGGGATACTCATGTTGTGGGTCTGTGCACACGTTCAATGATGCCGGCTTTTTCTAGGGTCAGAGATGGAAATCAATTCTCTGATGCCTGAGGGCTATCGGGGCAACCGTCTTGTCAATGTGCAGATGGATAGCTGGACCTTGTGAACACCTGATCCCCTCAGACAGCTGTGTAAAGTCCTGCAGCAGGCGGTCTAGATCATGTGTGTGCATGATAAATGCAAATTTTTCTTGAGATGGTCGGCAGCTGAGTAGGAACCTGGATCCTTCTTGTGAGACATAGACTTTTGCTCTCTGATGGGTGGAGTCGTGAGATAGGTTTGCTTGAAATACGCCACATAGTCTCAGTGGTGAGCGGTTACCGAAGGCGTAGACTTGCACGCTGGTGTTTCGCAGTGCTGGTGGGTTGGGTAGGCTGTAGTAAATGTTCGCAGCCATGAGGTTGATTGTGGCTCCCATATCTACAAGAGCTGCGATGGGGTGATCTTGCACACCAATTTTGCACATTGGGGCAGTATGGCGGGCAGCTTTGAGGGTATCTATCGTTCTCTCCATGTGGACGACTGCCACATCATCTTCGTCCATGTCGATGTCCGACATGTGTTCTGGGTTTGGCTCTACTGTGCGCACCATTTTCTGCGGGCCTTTGAACCTTCATCCTTGCGATGAGCGGCAGACTTGGAAAAAATGGGTCTGCTTGCCGCACGCACTGCACATTTTGCCATTAGCTGGGCAAGGTCTGTTGTGAGGGTATGGACCTCTGCACCATCCGCAAGTGCGTCTCTGAGGCCCTTGCTTGGTAGGGTTCAAAGGTGGTGCATTAAGCAGCACACTTAGAAGTAAGAAAGCGACCTTCCTGCACATAAACAATCTTCCCCTCTGCACAGACACACTTGCACTACTGTGCAAGGGTGCCTGTGTTGTCGCTAGGCAGCTAAAGTTAGCTCCAGCACTGGGGGAACGCACGGCTGCACCATATTCTAGTAAATATGGTGGAGCCCTGCGTTTCTAAAGTGACGAAGCGTGTTGTTAGCCTTCTTGGCTTAATGACACGCTTCACCACTTTATTGTAAATACAACCCAAAGTAGCAGGGGTTTGTTTCTGTGAAACAAAAAAAAAGCATCCAGTGGCCAGAGAATTTCCTTCTTGCACATTGGGGCATTATTTTATTTTTCATGCCTGTGCCAGTCCTGTCTCTCAAGGAGGTACTGGACAGAAAAAAAAACATTGGAGTCCACACCATATGTAGGGTGGACCTTCCAATCTAGATACAACAGACTGGTGTGGTTAGGCAGTGGATAAATTCCCCACTTCTAAGTTTGGTATGTGTTGGAAAATTGCCTTTTCTACAGGGTCACCCCAGACTTAAAAAATATATATATATTTTAATGAACCCTTGTTGGTCGGCCACAGTACTCTCTACACTGAATTCAACCAGTTTGGCGAAGTGCATAATCTGGTGCACAAACTTTGATAACTATTTATTTCCTTGTAGAGTCCGTGAGGCCATATTGGGAGGTGCCAGGCTCCATTAGTGTTTGCGCACCACTAGTACGCTTATATTCACTCTTTTACGTGGTTTATGATTTTTAATATTTCACATTGTTGTTTTAATTTCTAATGTGTTATCAGCAGGCTGGAAGTGTAGGGGAGCCTGCATTTCCAGATCGGGCTTGCTGGACCGCAGTTAGTTTTTAATTTGTCCACTTCTTATTGGTGGATGGTCCTTCAATTGGACACGCCCGGGACAACGCGACCTACATCGCCGGCTGGGTAGCGCGTCGTCGCAGTATGCAACCAGCTTGACATGGTGCATATTCTGGTGCAAAAACCATGGTGGCTGTTTATTTCCTTAAAGGCTCCGTGGGGCCACATGTGGAGGGGCATGGCTTCCATAGTGTTTACGCGCTGCTAGTATGATGATATTGCCTCTTTTACTTGGTTTATGATTTTCAAAATTTCACATTGTTGTTTTAATTACTAATATGTTACCAGTAGTCTGGAAGTATAGGGGAGCCTGCATTTCCAGATCGGGGTTGCTGGAACCCAGTTAGTTTTCAATTTTCCCATTTCTGATTGGTGGAGGTGATATCTATATAGCTCTGATCCATTAATTCGGCAAATTCAGCTATGTGTTTAAAGAGGGAGCTTGTGTTAATTGGGAGGCAGTTGACTCCATGGTTGTTTTGGTCTAAGGTTTGCTTTGTTAACGGGATTAAACAATGTATTCTATACATTACTTTTTTTGGACTGAGAGTCTGAAAACAGTAGGTGACATTTTTTACATGCTGGCTATGTTTCTATTATATTAGGATCTAAGCATGGGCATGTGGGATGCTTACCTTGTCTGTTCAGTGTCAATAAAGCCTCTTTGGTGTACTTTAGGTGGGAACAACGGCCACAGTCCTTCAAACGGACACGCCCCCCCAACACCACAGCCTACTTCAGAGGCAGAGAAGTACATCCGTGCCACTGGCTTGCCAAGAGCAAGCTAGTCTATGCCAGTATGCAGCCAGACAGTACCGAGCGCCAGACCCCATGGCCGTTGTTCCCGCCTAAAGTACACCAAAGAGGCTTTATGAAAATTCAAACGAAGCCAAAACCTGAAGGATTTATTAGTCCATATTACACTCAGGGTCAATCGAGGGGGTGGAAGTACGACACCAACTCTTCTACCTCCGGTAATTGGACACACACATTGTGGATCTTGCAGTGTATGTCATTTGACAAATAACACCAAATGCATTGACATAGGCTTAACGTATCCTTGGGAACAGAGGACCCATACGAATTGTAATTCAGATGGGGTCATCTACTAGATTACATGTCCCTGCATGAAGCAATATGTTGGGATGACCAGCCGAAAAGTAAAAACTCAAATAATGGAGCACCGGAGCACTGTTAGATGTGGTGAATCTAATACGAGACTGTCTGCCCATTTCCTTGAAATGGGACATATGATGGAAGACTTAAGATGGACCATTATTGAAAAACTACAGTGCAACTCGGTTGGTAGGGATAGAAATTGAGCACTATTACTGCGTGAACAGGAGTGGGTTTACCGACATAAAAGCCACATAGTGGGACTAAATGATGACAACCCTTGGCATGCACGTACTAGGTGATTTTCATCCCGGGCACCAAATCTGTCGATGCTTGAGTAGTAACACCTCTCTCTCAACCTTCTCCAGATTCGGTTTTAAGCCTCGGGGCCAACTGTAATAAGAAAACACACTTTCCCGCTGCTACTGTTATGATGAATTATGAATGGCAGAGTGTTCCTATCTGACAGCCCCTGTGCCAATACACATGAACCGATTGAAGGGGACCCCATTCTGTGGTCCCCTTTCGGCCGAGCGTATTTATCCCTTCGCACTGTGTTTTGTTTTATCCTTTTTTAATGACCAGGTTTATGGGGTCTGGCTTCCCAGGGTTTTGGCATTTATTTGAGAGGTCTTGATTATGTTTGGCACATGTCCGCTCGATCATTGGCATGTACACCACAAGCTTGACTACACTGTAGCTCGTGCAGTAGCTTTCCTCTGACAAAGACATACATATATGGCTCAGGAGATGCTTGTATGTCCCTGTGGCATGGGTTGTTGGTTGTAATGAGATCTGATGTGCCTAACTAGAATCCTTCTAACATCCCAGGATATATGTGTTTTATTTTACAGTACTTGTATCCCATGTCAGGGGAATTGCCTCCACACGTCAGGTTTGCTGTATTTGTGTACCCTGGTAAATAACCAGAATAAGGTCACAGGGGTGCTTGACACGGACTGATAGGAATCCTGAGGAAGACCGGCGTGACCCGTTATTGTGGGCACACTAATCACGGTCTAAACATGTTGACTTTGGCAGTCTAAGGAGGGTTGTTGTCAGTTCCTAATATTCTCTCGAACAAGCCCATCCTTCTTGATTTTAATCCTGTCCGTGGGACCCTGGAATAAAGTGTATCAATACGTTACCCACGAGCCAGTTTTAGGTTTATTTTTCACTGCACATATTTCTATCACTGTTCCCAGTCTGGGTTGGTAGCACTTTGTACTCACCCACTTATGATTATAGTTTATGTTGTTTGTCTACCCCCTCCATATGCTCCATCCTGTGGGTGGCTATGCCAGGGTGTTTTGTAAGCAGACCCGATGAAGCATGTCACACACAAATTTGTGTGTGAGTGAGGGCAGTTTTACTAACACTCTTTGTGCCCCTGCATGTGTTTTCAGTCTCGGTTTCCTCTCTACCCCTCTTGGTGCGAATAGGTTGTAGAAGGGGTTTCGGGGTAGATGAGTAGTTGACCCTCTCTCCTTTTCTTTTGTGTGGAACTGGTGCTGCAATGCCCAATGAGCCCTGCAAGGGGGCTCCTTGTCGGAGGTCTTTTGAGCTGCTGTCTGTGAAGTGTAAGTGTGGTGGTGAGGGTGTAGTGTGCAAGTAGAGTGCTAATAAGTATTAAATATAACTCTTAGTGATTCATAGATATGATTTATTCAGTGTGTTAAAACCTAGGTTATATTAAAAACAGGTGTGGGCTTCATTGGGTATAATGAACCACGTTAGCTCAAGGTAGAGGTGATGGTCAACATGTTTCTTGCTGCTAAAGTCTAAAAAGATCAAAGGCAAATCGTCAGCACGAGAAAAAACCATTAAAACTACTCCTAAACGGACACTTGCATGCACATGTCTTACTCAGTGCCCTGCTATCCCATGCGCAAAAAGTATATATAGTATACCTTAAAGTGAGCAATTTTACCGACCTAAAAGGGAGAAAATTGAGCAGAGGGGTAGGGAATACAGGGACGGTTAACCACAAGTTGAACATACATAATGTGAAATCTGTAACTGTGCTTAACAGGGTGTACATGCCAGGTGATGGCATGCTCATGTACAGTGCCTAGGTTTATCTAGTTGTGTATCTTGATCGTTGGTCAATGATAGCTGGTCACGGTGAGTGTTCGCAGCAGTTGTGTGGTCGAAAGAGAGGAGTGGGGAGTAGGGGGGGGGGGGGACAATTAGATCTCAAGCCAGGAAAATGTGTGGCCCTATCTCCTATGGGCATCTTGCTAACAGCATAGAAGCCGATCATTTGTATGCATGATGGTGGCCACTAGGTTGTTGGGCTCTGATAGTGGTTGCCACGTTAGCACACACATAGATACAAACCACATCAATGAAGTGGTTTGTGAGCCATATCTCCTAAGTGTTAGTGCTAATGCTATACACGTGTGCTGACAAACACCAGAACAAAGGTAAGAGCCACTGTAGTATAGGTGGCTATGGCGAGTGGTGAACACACTCTATGTATATGCTTCCATTAACATTAATGTGGGGGAATGCTCAAACATAGTCAACACAGTATTCCACACTCTCATGAGCTCCATGGGGTGAGATACAAGGAATTACCAGAGATAGCTTACCACTAGGATTGGGGCAAAGGACTCCAATGAGCCTAAGTGGAGTTGGGCAAAAATGCGTCTTCCCAAAATCTCTGTACACCGCCCATAATACTGGCGGGCTGAGGGTGGAAGAATGGAGGAGAGAGAGAGAAAGAAAGAACCTCATGGAGGTACTTAAGATTTTATATTATCATGCATTATGCATACGACCTACCCGTTCCTCTGCTCGAGTGCTCGTAGTCTTGTGGGCCGAGATACTAGTAGCGCCGAGTAGGAGGGGTCACTAGACCATGAGTAGCTCAAAAGTGTGGGACGTAACATGCGCCATATTGGGTCTGGAGGAGGTGTAGGCAAAAAGGGGGTGGGCCATCTTGGAATTGACACAGTGGTTCTGGAGACCCATCATGCTAATTAAAATAAATGGGCCCCATAGAGCACAAGAGGGGTACAGTGACATCAAAGACAGTCACAACATGCGTGTAGGGTACAGAAAAGGTGGTTTTTGGGAATGTGGTTTTTCAATCAAGTGCGTGCTCAGCTTGGTTGCCAGTTTTTTGCAGCGTATGTTGCTGCAGTGTTCCATTATTCTGGTTTTCACCATACACGTAGTCATACCCACATATCACTTGTTACATGGGCAGGTGATCATGTAGATGCAGTGCATGGAATTACAATTGGAGTGAGATCGATGTGTCCATATCAGGTGTTCCTTGAGTTGTATGGTTTTGGATATTTTTGTCAGTGCACAGACCGAGCAGGAACCGCACAGAAAATGTCCAGTGACAGGTGGAAGGCCCCACAGAGATAGTTGTGTTTATGTGCAGTTTTAGGTCTCATATGGACTATAGTGTCTCTCAAGTTCCAAGTGCATTTAAAGGAGAATCTAGTGGGGAGGTATTGTCGCCCCCCATCTGTAGAATACCCAAGAATACCCAAGGGTTTTTTAATTGCTTTTGTTATCTGAATGGATTGTGTGGTGAATGAAGTCACACATGTGAGAATGTCTTCCTGTCTTTTGGGGTTTGTTTCCAGAAGGGAGGTTCTGTTGTTATTACGTGCACTCTTACATGCCGTCTTGATTGGTTGCTAAATATTCAGCCTGTTGGTCATAGTCGGTCAGGGCACTGCAGTTACGACGTAAGCTTAAAAACTGACCGTAGGGTAGATTATCCCGTAGGTGTTTTGAGTGGTGGCTGTCATAACATAGGAGACTGTTACAGTCCATTGGCTTTTTGTACAAGGTGGACTGGAGGTGACCGTCCTTAAGGGTGATCCGTAGGTCAAGGAAGGGTAGGTTGTTGTCAGACACAGTTTTAGTAAATCGAAAGAAAGGGCCAAGAGTGTTGATCCAATCATAGAATGTGTCGCAAGTGGTCATATCTCCCTTCTAGAGAATCAGAATGTTGTCTATATACTGACTGACGCAACATGATGATGTTAGACCGGTATAGGTTCTGATCACCTTGGATGAAAGCCTTCGCAAAATTAGCCATATAAATACAGCCCAGACTTGGGGCAATGGTACTCTCCATGGAAGAACCTTGTGTCTGATGGTAGATACTGTCTCTGAAATGGAAGAAATTCTGTTTTAGCTGCTCTATGCTCACACATTCCAAAATGAAACTGACCGGTGTGAGACAAGTCCATGTTTCAGATAATAATATCTGCTCTACTACCTCTAGGTGGCATTCTGAGGGATGATAGTGTAGAGTGCTTCTACAAAGAGAGTCACTATAAGATCTATCTGGACCTCTGATTCATTGACTTCCATATTCAGGTTTAGAACATCCCTAGTGTACTTGAGAAAAAAGGAAGTTTTTTGCACAAGGGGTTTTAGGAAGTGGTCACAGAAGATAGAGAGTGGCTCAAGTATGGGACCCAATACTCGAGGAAATCGATCTCCCTGTTGGTGGCATTACACCCGTATGTAGTTTAGGGAGAGTATAGAAATAGGGTGCCTTAGGGTTGGTGTTGACCAGAAAGTCTGCCTCATTCTTGGTCAGCCAGCCCAGTGCTGTAGCTGAATCAACCATCAAAATGATGGTGGTTGTGAGTCTATGGGCTGGGTCTCGTGTCAATGGAGTATAGAAGCGCTGGTCAGACAGTTGTCTCTCGCACTCAGCGATATACTCAGTGGTATCCATGACAATCGCCCCACCCTTGTCGGCCGGTTTTATAGTTATGGTGTGGTCATTTGCCAAAGCAGACATTGCTTGTTCCTCCAATTGTGACTTATTGTGATAATGAGAATCTGTAGGAAGTTTGTTGACTTCTCTAAGAACTGCTTGTTCGAAGACCAGGATTACTGGAGAGATCATCCCTGAGGAGGGAGTAAAGGTGGAAGGTTTCCGCAGGCCTGTATAATAGGTGTCTTGAGTGGATTTTTCACGAAAAAAATATTTCAAGCGAATATTTTGGAAGAACTGCTGGAGCTCACAGTTGGTCCTAAAGCGGTCTATTTCAGGTGTCGGTACAAAGCCCAGGCTCCTTTGAAGGACCTTTTTTTCAGTGTCGGACAAGGCTCGATTCGATTCACAAGGTTGTCTTCCTTTGGTTGCCGGTTTGGCTCTTTGTTTGTCATTGAGTGTCCACCTGTGGGGTTTGCCAATGCACTCTTTTTTGTTGTTGTTGATTTGCGCCTCTCCTTCTGCTTCGTTCTCTGCCCCAACCTCTGCCTAAAAAAGGAGGGGGTTGGAAGTGGCCATGGAAGGAGGGATGAAGGCCTTGCAGGTACATTGGGTATGGTTGTGGCCACATGGAAGGTGGGCCTTGGTATGTGTTCATCTCATACCCAAAGATCGGTGGGGTTTGGGGGGTGTACTGGGTGTGATGAGTATCTTCATTTCCCCAAATCCCAGTACTATAATTGCTGCTGGTTGAGGCATTTCTGTAGCGTGGTACTCTCACCTGAGGAGGTATCTCCACTGACAGGTTAGTCCTCTCTCCGGTAGGGAAAGATCTTTTCTTTGTCAAAACTTTTTAAGTCCTTCCGGAGTTTTTCTATTCTGTGTTGTATTAGGTATTCTTTATTTTCATTGATCTCATTGTTGATCTCTGTGAGCCTGGATTTGTAACTCGAGATCTGGATGCTGGCTTTTAAAGCGTTCTCTGCTATGGTAATCCTGATCATGAGCGCATCAGCCAGGGGTTTCCCTGTGTTGATGATCAGGACTAAGAGGTCCCTGATGCATTCCCATGCTACCTGTGACCACTCACGTTTGAAGACCGGGTCTTCAAGAAAGATATGTGGGGTGTTTGCTACAATAAGTTCTTTTGGGGCTATATTGGCCCTGAGGTATTCTGTCATCTATGTTCCATGAAGTGTGATTTTCACTAGCTGGCGTTTAAGGGTAGTGAGTGTTGTCCAGTCCTTGCTATTGCTAGCTGAGAGAATGTTGCCATCTGGGCCTAGAAGGGAAGGTGTTTTCAAGATCTCTGACACCATTTCATCATTAAATCTGAGGCCATGGTCCTCCATGGTGGAGGTAGGAGACCACCAGCCAGTAGATAAAGGCACTGAGGGGGGTGGGTTCGACAGGTGAAGGGGAAAAGAAGGGGGCCACTACAGAGGATTCTTCTTACTGGTGACACAGGTGTCAATAGACTGCTGTGGTCAAGGGAACAAGTCCCACAGCTGAGCTGCCGTACAAGATACCAAAAACACAAGGGGGGCAAAGGTCTAATTGGAGGTCCAGCTCACATTCCCCTGGGTAAGACTGAGACACAAAAAGGTGTGCCGTTCCTGTAGGTAGTGGGTCGATGGGGTCCTGAATGGATCAAGACCAAGGGATCTGATCCTTCAGGAGCAAGGACCCTCACACACCCTGAGGGGTGTCATGCCTCATCATCGGGCAGCTCCTCATTGGGCGGCGCTGCATTGCCCAATGGGTCCCGCAAGGTTGCTCTTTGCTGGAGGTCTTTTGAGCTGCCGTCTGCGAAGTGTAAGTGTGGTTCAATCTGACAGTGCTTTTTACATCCTTGTAAAGTTGGGCAAGTGAGTGGTCAATCTTTGGATCAGCTCCTTTTTCCAACATCATACTCACAGCCTGCCCCTAATGACATTATCAAAGGCAGCACTGAGGTCCATCACCGCCAGATAAAGGCAATCCGCCTTAGTGAGCACATATTTGCTAAGTAACAGATTTGGGGGCTCATTTTCTTAGTAGTTTAAAATCCAACTTAATGGTAAAGTTGGATTTCATATTACTATTTTAAAAATTACACTTTTAGAAACTTTTCAATTTGCTGTCTAATTCAAATCAGAATTACTGCCATTGTCCAGTGTCACTTGAATGTTGAATGAATACCCTGTGGTGAGATGTGGATTGTTCACATCTAGGCCTGCCTCTTTTTGTCTTACTAGTCAGCTTGGCTCCAACCCCAGTGAAAGGGGACAGCTGCCCAGAACTGGTTTGGAGTGACCACAAGGATGGGTCTGTACATTTTCATAGCTACACCTCTGAGCGGGCACAGGGAGCACTGACCAGGCGAATAAAGGTTCTGCCATATTATATTTAGGCAGATACGGTCACTGTGGGATAGTGTACAATACAACACACAGGAAGTGCTGCAAAAGTGGGAACGTTTACCCAATTGGATAGGAAGTAGTTAAGAGTTTGCCTTACCAACTGTCTGGCACTGGGCATACAAGTGGTGACCCCAGTACCCCTCTCACAGCACTCCTGAACTTCTGAAAATTAGAAGGACAGCTCTGCTGTCTGAAACCAGAAGGCTGAAACTGCTTGCCTTGAATTCAGGATCCCACAAGTGACTCTATTGGTCAATGGGCTGACCTCTTACAGGGATAGTACAAGCCTCCAGGTGCCTTTCTCTGCAACTATCCAACTGACTAATTTCAACTAGACCTGCACTGGATGATGCTACTGTTGGATTAAGTCATAATACTCAAGTGCTGCCCCCACAGTCCTGGACCTATGATTGGTATTAAAGTGTGTTCTTTCTGAACAAACTGCAAAAGCTGAGGCTTAGGAACATTTTGCCAACTTTACTTCCAGAGAACTGGTGAGATTCCGGACCTGCCACTGAGCCAAAGCTATTGACATTGATTCGCCAGATTCAACTAGCTGTTTTTTTTCTTTCAGATGTATATAGTGCAAGCTCAACCCAAAGGTATTGGAGAGCTTTATATGAACATCATTCACATTACACATGGACATATTCTTTTTTTGGTAGGCACAGGGAGATTAAATGATTTGCCCAGAATCACAGGTTGCTGATACGACACCGAGGCTCAAACCTGGTGCTCCAGCTCCAAAGTAGTACAAAAGAGGGTGGTAATGGACGCAGCATCTGAATCAATCAAACACTCACACCCAGTCAAAAGATCTATGTTTAATCCATCAGCGTTCTTTAGCCCACTCTGCCACCCCAGTTCAGACATGGCTATATGCAAATCAGTCTGACCCTGTGCCTCATGGCAACAGTCCAGCCCGAACTGCCAAGCCATGTCTTCCCTGGACCGGAAACAAGCTTCCGAGGACCGGTTTTTGGCATTCCAGTCTTCTTCAGCCCGGCTTGCTTGAATCCAGTGGCAAAGTGGAGAAGTGTGGCTAAATGGTTAGAGCGGCAGACCCTGATGCAGAGGTCTAGCCCGGGACCAGGGTTCAATTCCCCGCCTCTGTGGGTCTTGGGCTCAAAATTCCACGGACCTGATAATTCTCGCCTTGGTGCCTATTGTAATCATGGAGTCCCACTCCGCAACTTTGGGCAATAGTTTGCTTAATCTCCACAACGGCCCCCACAACGCTAAGGATGCCTGGCCTCCACCCTGGGGGTGCCGAGGAGTGGACGCCTCACAGGGAAAGCCAGGACGGGTTCCACAGCGGTATTCTACAAGCGCCTTGAGACCCTTGCGGGTGAGTAGTGCGCTATACAAGTATCAATTTACAAGTATAAATTTAAAGTGAGCAAGGGACTCACGTCTGAGCATACCCTGCCACACTTATGGCGGCCAAAAGCGGTACAAAAGAGGGTGGTGATGGACGAAGCATCTGAATCAATCAAACACTCACACCCAGTCAAAAGATCTGGGTTTAATCCATCACCGTTCTTTAGCCCACTTTGCCACCCCAGTTCAGACATGGCTGTATGCAAATCAGTATGACCCTGTGCCACATGGGAACAGTCCAGCCCAAACTGCCAAGCCATATCTTCCCTGGACCGGAAACAAGCTTCCGAGAACCGGTTTCTGGCATTCCAGTCGTCTTCAGCCCGGCTTGCTTGAATCCAGTGGCAAAGTGAGCAAGAGACTCACGTCTGAGCATACCCTGCCACACTTATGGCGGCCAAAAGCGGTACAAAAGAGGGTGGTGATGGACGGAGCATCTGAATCAATCAAACACTCACACCCAGTCAAAAGATCTGAGTTTAATCCATCACCGTTCTTTAGCCCACTCTGCCACCCCAGTTCAGACATGGCTATATGCAAATCATTCTGACCCTGTGCCTCATGGGAACAGTACAGCCCGAACTGCCAAGCCATATCTTCCCTGGACCGGAAACAAGCTTCAGAGGACCGGTTTCTGGCATTCCAGACGTCTTCAGCCCGGTTGCTTGAATCCAGTGGCAAAGTGAGCAAGGGACTCACGTCTGAGCATACCCTGCCACACTTATGGCGGCCAAAAGTGGTACAAAAGAGGGTGTTGATGGACAGAGCATCTGAATCAATCAAACACTCACACCCAGTCAAAAGATCTGGGTTTAATCCATCACCGTTCTTTAGCCCACTCTGCCACCCCAGTTCAGACATGGCTATATGCAAATCAGTCTGAGCCTGTGTCTCATGGGAACAGTCCACCCCGAACTGCTAAGCCATGTCTTCCCTGGACCGGAAACAAGCTGCCGAGGACCGGTTTTTGGCATTCCAGCCGTCTTCAGCCCGGCTTGCTTGAATCCAGTGGCAAAGTGAGCAAGGGACTCACGTCTGAGCATACCCTGCCACACTTATGGCGGCCAAAAGCGGTACAAAAGAGGGTGGTGATGGACGGAGCATCTGAATCAATCAAACACTCACACCCAGTCAAAAGATCTGGGTTTAATCCATCACCGTTTTTTAGCCCACTCTGCCACCCCAGTTCAGACATGGCTATATGCAAATCAGTCTGACCCTGTGCCACATGGGAACAGTCCAGCCCGAACTGCCAAGACATATCTTCCCTGGACCGGAAACAAGCTTCCGAGAACCGGTTTCTGGCATTCCAGTCGTCTTCAGCCCGGCTTGCTTGAATCCAGTGGCAAAGTGAGCAAGGGACTCACGTCTGAGCATACCCTGCCACACTTATGGCGGCCAAAAGCGGTACAAAAGAGGGTGGTGATGGACGGAGCATCTGAATCAATCAAACACTCACACCCAGTCAAAAGATCTGGGTTTAATCCATCACCGTTCTTTAGCCCACTCTGCCACCCCAGTTCAGACATGGCTATATGCAAATCATTCTGACCCTGTGCCTCATGGGAACAGTACAGCCCGAACTGCCAAGCCATGTCTTCCCTGGACCGGAAACAAGCTTCAGAGGACCGGTTTCTGGCATTCCAGCCATTTTCAGCCCGGTTGCTTGAATCCAGTGGCAAAGTGAGCAAGGGACTCACGTCTGAGCATACCCTGCCACACTTATGGCGGCCAAAATTGGTACAAAAGAGGGTGGTGATGGACGGAGCATCTGAATCAATCAAACACTCACACCCAGTCAAAAGATCTGGGTTTAATCCATCACCGTTCTTTAGCCCACTCTGACACCCCAGTTCAGACATGGCTATATGCAAATCAGTCTGACCCTGTGCCTCATGGGAACAGTCCAGCCCAAACTGCCAAGCCATGTCTTCCCTGGACCGGAAACAAGCTTCCGAGGACCGTTTTTTGGCATTCCAGCCGTCTTCAGCCCGGCTTGCTTGAATCCAGTGGCAAAGTGAGCAAGGGACTCACATCTGAGCATACCCTGCCACACTTATGGCAGCCAAAAGCGGTACAAAAGAGGGTGGTGATGGACAGAGCATCTGAATCAATCAAACACTCACACCCAGTCAAAAGATCTGGGTTTAATCCATCACCATTCTTTAGCCCACTCTGCCACCCCAGTTCAGACATGGCTATATGCAAATCAGTCTGAACCTGTGCCTCATGGGAACAGTCCAGCCCGAACTGCCAAGCCATGTCTTCCCTGGACCGGAAACAAGCTTCCGAGGACCGGTTTCTGGCATTCCAGCCGTCTTCAGCCCGGCTTGCTTGAATCCAGTGGCAAAGTAAAATTAAATGAAATTAAATAGCTCTTTTATAGCGCATGGTTACCCGGAGGCATCCCAGCGCTTGAAGCTGCGACAAAGAGGGTCTGAGGATGAAACGAGGGAGCAGTTATTCGTTGGATTCCAGGGAAGAGCCAAGTTTTTATTTTCTTACGAAATGAAAGATGGTTGGGCTCCAGACGAAGTGGGAGGGGCAAAGAGTTCCATAGCTTTGAAGTGTTGTAGGAGAAGAGGCGGCCACCCATATGAGCCTTGTTGATTCTGTTGACTTGTGCCAGGTTAAGATCGTTGGAGCGGAGGTTTCTGGTCGTTTTATATGGTTTGATCAGATTGGTAAGAATCGCGGGGCCTTTGCCTTGCAGATTTTTATGGGCAATACGGAGGGCTTTAAAGTGTACCCGTTCTTTTATCGGTAGCCAATGAAGTGATCTTAGCACTGGCTTGGCTGAGGAGCGGTGGTTAGTTCTCGTCAGTAAACTAGCTGCTGAATTTTGGACTACCTGGAGTTTCTGGATCTCAGAGACCGGGGCTCCCAAATAGAGCGTATTACCGTAGTCAAGCCGAGATTAAATCATGGCTTGGACAAGGATTTTTTTGGCTCTATCGGGAAGTTGAGGGAGGATTTTACGTATGGATTTTAGCAAGCCGAAACAGGTGGCCGCAGTTTTCCTGGCTTGTACTTTAAATGAGAGATCATCATCTAACCAGAATCCTAGACTCTTAATCACGCTTCTTGGGGAAGGACCAGCGCCCATAGAAGGGGGCCATAGCATGGGGGAGTTGAATGATGCCTACTTGCCCAATAACATCAGTTCAGTCTTCTGGTTATTGAGTTTGAGCTGAGACTGGCCCATCCACTTTGATACCTCCTCAAGACAGTCACTCAAACTCGTGTGGGACAGATCAGCCTGGTTCAGAGAAACCACGAGCTGAGTGTGATCAGCATAGCTGATTAATTCAATTCCGTAGGGGGCAACTATCTCGGCTAAGGGGGACATGTACACATTAAAAAGTTTGGGGCTAAGGGAGGAGCCCTGTTGAACCCCACACTGCAAGGGTAACGGCGATGAGTGGCAGTCCCCTTCAAATACCTTGAAATACCTATCCTGAAGAAAGGATTCAAGCCAGGAAAGGGCTTTTCCCGAGACTCCCATTTTGTTTAGGCGGGCTAAAAGGATACGGTGGTTTACCGTATCAAAGGCGGCACTGAGGTCTAGGAGGATGATGGCCACTTTGCCACCTGTGTCCAGGATCCTCCTAGACTCTTCCACCACCTTAAAAAGTGCTGTCTCCGTCCCTTGTCCCGGGCGGAAGCCTGTTTGAGAAGGATGGAGTAGATTAGAGGCTTCCAAAAATTAAGACAGTTGGTGGTTTACAAATTTTTCTGCCAATTTGCTAATGCCCGGGAGAAGGGAGATGGGGCGGTAGTGGATAGGTCTCCAGGGTCAAGGTTAGTTTTTTTTAATAGTGGTTTGACCATGGCCATTTTCCAGTCCCGTGGGACTGTGCCTGCTTCAATCGAGGTGTTGATCAGATTGATCTCTAATTAAAGAGAGGGACCCCAAACACCAAAGGGGTAGGGTTCCGAAAGACAGTTTGTCACAAAATAACGTCCCCTTTGGACAGATTCTAAGCAGACAGAAAAACTTGCAACTATAACATACACTAGTCAGTTCATACTTTCAATTTCGAGCAGCAATCAAAATGATGTAAAAATAGTCAAAAATCATACAAAAGTACACAATTTATTATATCATTAAAAAATTCACAATAAAAGGGATAAATAATATATCCTAATATAATACATGCAGGTAATAATCACAAAGTGGGAACAAAACAACACATTGGTTAAAAAATATGACGGGGTACTATAGGCCGACTTATGTAAATCATACTCCAATTTGGTATAGATATCTTTGGTTTGGAGACGTTGTATAGTCCAATGATTTTAGTGTATCCCAATACACAAGGGCATCGACGCGTTTCGGTTTTGGCAACTTGGTTTACAAGCCAACACCTTCATCAGTATAAAAATATAAACATTCCCACAATATAAGGAAAATCTCGTTATTATGGTATCAGGCCTATTTAGGTCCTTTCCACATTAGATCTCGAATTAGGTGACAAAATGACACACCTCCACCTGCTGCCGCCCGTTGGGACTTTGGTATAATTTTCGTCTTTCAGGGCATTGCTGGGGATATAAATGTAGATACCTTTTCGGAGGTCTTAATTTATTCTTAATTGCACGTAGTAGCTATTCTTTTCCGATACAGCTTTCACTCAAAATGCAAGACCGCCTGCAGTCTGCTTGCGAGTAGCGTGCCTCCGTCTGTATGGGGTTCTATAACTCGAGGTTGTGTATTGGGATACACTAAAATCATTGGACTATACAACGTCTCCAAACCAAAGATATCTATAGCAAATTGGAGTATGATTTACATAAGTCGGCCTATAGTACCCCGTCATATTTTTTAACCAATGTGTTGTTTTGTTCCCACTTTGTGATTATTACCTGCATGTATTATATTAGGATATATTATTTATCTCTTGTATTGTGAATTTTTTAATGATATAATAAATTGTGTACTTTTGTATGATTTTTGACTATTTTTACATCATTTTGATTGCTGCTCGAAATTGAAAGTATGAACTGACTAGTGTATGTTATAGTTGCAAGTTTTTCTGTCTGCTTAGAATCTGTCCAAAGGGGACGCTATTTTGTGACATGTTGATCAGATTGATGACTGGAGTCCCAATAATAGGCAGGGCTAGTTTCAGGATGTTAATTGGAACAGGGTCAAGGGGGGAGCCAGTTTTAATTGAGTTGAGGAGGGGGGTAACAATTCCTCAGTGAGCGGGGTAAAAGAGGAGAGTTCGGGAGAAGTACCTTGAGAAAGAGGATGTTCCGATGCCGACCCGCCCAACACCGCATGAGTGAAGAACGTCCCAATCCTCTACCCTCGCCGTGACCCCCAACACCCGCAATCAAAACGGATGGTGGAGAACACGACACCGGGAGAAGGTGGGTAACAAAACAAGGGAACCCAAGGTCTTGGGGAACACAGCTCGTCTCCACTGGCTTCTTGGCAGCTGACAGCTTGACACAGACGAGACCCCTATATATGAATAAAGGGGACAAGATTAAACACACCCCTACTAACAATACCAATGTCAAGTACACACACGAACTACCGACCTCCCTGCTTACCCCAGTTAATAAACGGGAGTGGCTTGATACTAGACAGGATTTCTTCCACTGCAATCGTATTGGTTGTTTCTTGCGTAACCCCAGACCAACCACGCCCCCTCGGGAAACACCGAGAATGTCAAAGGGGGTGGACCTTACAATCATACGACAAAAAGGGACAGGGGAAAAAAGGCATCAAGGGAATTCGAAGGACATCCAAAAAAAACCTGGAATCTAAAAAAGAACACGAAGGTAGCACAAAAAACGGCCGTTATTCAGCTCCTTCGTGAAACCACCCAAACACAACGTACAACAAGATGGTTTGGATACAAAAAGGGGTAAATAACGGGACGCCAGAACTCATAGGAAACGCTGCCGCGAATCCCAGAATGTCACCGAAGATCAAAAACAGGTCCCCAATAAGGGTTCAGTAATGCCCAAAGGAATAAGAAACAGGGTATCAGGGAAAAAAGGGGATCTAAACCCAGCACTAGAAAAAACCGCTGGAACAGAGCTCGAAGGAAGGGGAACAAGGTAGAACCACAGGAACAGGAAACACACGGCAAGGGACCAATGAAGAAACCAAGCACCTGTTTCCTTTTGGCAGCCCCCTTTTAAAGCGAGCCCTAGGGAGCATCCATAAATTTGTATATGCACTTGTCACTTTAAGCTAAAACCGTTGAACGGGGAACTAGACAGAAGGCACCAGGCCCCCTTGAACCCCAAAAGAGAATTAGGTAACAGAAGTGATTCAGGGGTGGTGATGGGTGGGAGACCCAGGAGAATTTTTGGGATTTTCGTGTGGAAGAAAAGTGCAAGTTCTTCGCATCGGGACCCTGATGCATTTGGGGCAAGAGGGGGGTCAGGGGGTTTTAACAGAGTTTTAACAATTCTGTAAATCTCTTTCGATGAATTGGGGGATGCAATAATTTTCTCTGCGTAGAAAGCTGTTTTTGTTGCCTTTAATGCAGATTTATAGGCTTTGATGGAGGCCCTGTATTTAGTTTTTATCTCTGGATCAAAGTCTTTTCTCCATTGTCTCTCTTCTTTTTTACAGCTCTGTTTGAGTTTGAGCAAGGGACTCACATCTGAGCATACCCTGCCACACTTATGGCGGCCAAAAGCGGTACAAAAGAGGGTGGTGATGGACGGAGCATCTAAATCAATCAAACACTCATACCCAGTCAAAAGATCTGGGTTTATTCCATCACCGTTCTTTAGCCCACTCTGCCACCCCAGTTCAGACATAGCTATATGCAAATCAGTCTGACCCTGTGCCTCATGGGAACAGTCCAGCCCGAACTGCCAAGCCATGTCTTCCCTGGACCAGAAACCTTCCGAGGACCGGTTTCTGGCATTCCAGGTGTCTTCAGCCCAGCTTGCTTGAACACAGTGGCAAAGTGAGCAAGGGACTCACGTCTGAGTCCGGTCCAGGGAAGGCATGGCTTGGCAGTTCGGGCTGGACTGTTCCCATGAGGCACAGGGTCAGACTGATTTGCATATAGCCATGTCTGAACTGGGGTGGCAGAGTGGGCTAAAGAACGGTGATGGATTAAACCCAGATCTTTTGACTGGGTGTGAGTGTTTGATTGGTTCAGATGCTCAGTCCATTACCACCCACTTTTGGCCGCCATAAGTGTGGCAGGGTATGCTTAGACGTGAGTCCCTTGCTCACTTTGCCACTGGATTCCAGCAAGCCGGGCTGAAGGCGGCTGGAATGCCAGAAACCGGTCCTCGGAAGCTTGTTTCCGGTCCAGGGAAGGCATGGCTTGGCAGTTCGGGCTGGACTGTTCCCATGAGGCACAGGGTCAGACTGATTTGCATATAGCCATGTCTGAACTGGGGTGTCAGAGTGGGCTATAGAACGGTGATGGATTAAACCCAGATCTTTTGACTGGGTGTGAGTGTTTGATTGGTTCAGGTGCTCCGTCCATTACCACCCCCTTTTGTACCAGCTCCAAAGTAAGCAGCTCCAGCCATGTGGCCACATCTTTTCTCCTCCCCAGTTTGCCTGGCTGAAGATCTGATTTCCATTCTTCATCAGAACAAACGTTGAACAACAACCTGTTGATGTCAAGGCTCTGTTGGGTACAGACTTTGGACTTTGACCAGACCTGGAAACTGCAACTCAGCAACCCACCATTCTCAACCCCTACTTCGGGTCCTGCAAGCCGCTCTGCAGGACTCACCTATGAGCACTTTTTCTCCAGAAACATTTCTCAGTCAGTAGGTAAACTTTCCACTCGAATGATCCTGGCCCCTTTATTTGATCCTCGCTCCATCACAGTCAGCCCTAATTTTTTACTTTTATCTGGTCGAGCACGACCAGATAACTATGGTTGGTGTTTTCTGCTTCTTGGCAGTATGTTTAATTCAAATAAAAAAAATTATATCTTTGATATCCCTTATTGGATTTTTGTTGTGTTGGTGTCATTTTGGTCATTAATATATTTTCTATTTTTATAAATTGGAGTGAGGTTTTTATTGTGTTGTGTTTTTTGACTTTTTAACTGTTTTGGTACTTCGAAATGCTTTACATATTTTCTTAAGATTAGCCTGTCTGCTCTGTGCCATTACTACCCGGAGTTGAGCTCAAGTTTAAATTACTGGGCGATACATTATCGCCGCTTTTATTGGCAGGAAATTGCCACTAAAGCAGTGATAATGGGCTTGATAATATCCTCTTGTGATTTCCCATAGCAGCCCAGGTTCTGGTGTTAACCTGGGCTGCTATGGGAATTCACAAGGGCATATTATCAAGCCCATTATCGCCGCTTTAGCAGCAGTTTACTGCCGATAAAAGCGGCGATAATGTATCGCCCTTTCTTGATAATATAGCCCTGAATTCTTTACGGGACCTAACACGAATAGTTAGATTCATACCTTTGGTTGGATACCATCTGTAGCATCGTGCTACAAAGAACCACAGACACAGGTTCTTATATTTCAGGAGCTTTATTATCTGCAACCTGTCTCAACCCTGTCCCTACTCCAACTGCCCCTTCCTCTGTCCATCTCCTCCTCTTCCTGTTCCCCCTAGGCTCCGCCCACAACCACTAGCCTGCTAACTTCATAACATCTCCCCCCTTTGTAACAAAACAAACAAACATACTGACTTCTCAGTCCATCTCTACGATAAGTCTCTTGGGTGGACGTATGTCACGATGAGGTCGTGGCGACCTGGCTCTCGGACTATTGGTATTCAGTGTCTCATTGATCGGAGCAGTGCTCTCACGATCATCAGAATGTGGTTCTTCCGAACTGGGAGTGTCCATTTCACTCGTCATGGTTCTGGAGGTATCTCGTGACAATTTCTTAAAGTGCGAGATGTTTCTCGTGACTCGCCGCTGCTCGGACTCTGCTGTCAGCATAGTTCCTTTCCTCTTCGTGACCAACAAGGGTTCGTCCTTGAACAGACAGTCGGTCTTCTTCTGCTGCTCTTGTTTGACGAGAACATGGTCCCCTTCATGTAATGATAGCGATCTCGCTCTTCTCCGGTGATCTGCATATGACTTCATCTTATCTTTATTGCTCTTGTCAGTTGCTATCATTTCTTGTTGATCTCTTGCAGATGATGATGCTTTCAAGGCACCATCCCACGTTGGAATGCGATTCCTCATGGGGCGTCCCAGCATGAGTGTCGCTGGGCACTGGCCAGTCGTTGCGTGAGGAGTTGTGCGGTACGCTCGGAGGACTTCATTGAGTGCCACTTGCAGATCTCTGCCTTCCGCAGTAGCATGTTGAAAGGTCTTCTTGAATGTGGCCATGAACCTCTCGATTGTCCCGTTTGCCTGTGGCCAGAGGGGTGTAATCCTACGATGATGAAAGTCTAGGTGTTTCGCAAATGCTGCAAAGTCTTGCCCATTGAAAGGGGGGCCATTGTCCGTTTTCACTGTCTTGGGAACTCCCCATGTTGCAAAGACTTCATGCAGTACTTTAAGAGTACTAGAAGCGTTTGTAGACGGTACGAAGCATGCAATGGGATATCTAGAATGCTCGTCGATGATGGCCAGCACGTATTTGCCCGATGACAGGGGTCCATAGAAGTCAATGGCGACCTCTTGCCACACTCCAAGGGGCAGAGTGGTCATGTGTAATGGTGCGGGAGGATCACTTTTGCTGGTGAGTTGACAGAGGTGACAATCCTTCAAGGTGGCTTCCACCAATTGATCGAGGTACTGAAACCATACTCGTTCCCTTAGCGCTCTTTTGGTTGACACAACCCCCCGATGCCCTTCATGTGCAAGAGCAACCACTCCTTGTCTCAGTTGAGTGGGGATCACAATCCTCTGGTCTCGCAACAGTATGCCGTCAGTGGTGGCTGACAGTTCGCCACATACATGCCGAAAGGCCTGCATTTCACGTTTAACAAGGGGATCAGTCTCTTCCTCCTGAGGGTCATGTCTCCATCGATTGTTTCGAACTCTGTGAAGAACTTTCTGCAGGATGACATCCTGTGCCGTACTCTCTCGAATGGTATCCATGGGGATAGCTGGAGGTAGAGCTCGGTCAGTCACGAAATGTATGTACTCTTCTGCGATGGATGAATTGGAGGCTGACGATGGAAGTGGGTGCCGGGACATGTAGTCCGCTGGATTTTCAGACTTCCCCGGTTTGTGGATTATGGTGAAGGTATATTCCTGTAACCGTAGGCCCCACCTTTCAATCCTCGGGGGCATCTTGGATCGTGGGTTTCCATAAATGGTGATAAGAGCTTGATGGTCTGTGATTAAAGTGAAATGTTTGCCATATATGAAAACATGAAAATGTTCACATGCCCATACTACGGCTAGGCTCTCCTTTTCGGGCTGTGAGTAGGCCCGTTCCGGGTCAGTCAGACTACGACTCGCGTAGGCAATGATACGGCGTTGATCTGAGTCATTCTCATATTGTGCCAGGATCGCTCCAAGCCCCACGGGGCTGGCATCCACAGTTATCTCAGTCTTTCGCTTTGGGTTGAAGTATGACAGGTGATCCGCCGATTCCACCGCTTTCTTGATTTCCTTGAATGACTGCTCACATTGGGGAGTCCATTCAAATGGTTGACCTTGTTTGGTTAAGATGCGGAGGGGATGGCTGATCGTTGCGTAGTCCCTAATATAACGAGCGCAATAGCTGGCCATTCCAAGGAACGACCGGAGTTCACTGACGTCCTGGGGACTTTTGGGTTTTGTTTAAAGTCACAATTTTGTCAGGGTCAGGCTTCATGCCAGCTCCAGAAAAGATATGGCCAAAGAACTTCAGTGTGGCCTGGTGAAATTCGCACTTCTCTTTGTTCAGAGTCAGGTTTGCCTCCAATAGGGCATGACAGACACGATAGAGTGCGATATTGTGTTCTCGTACATCAGATCCATAGACAAGGATGTCATCGCTATAGTTGAGCGTGTTAGGAATGTTTTGAATGACTTGCCGAATTGTTTCCTGAAATATTTCGGTCGCTGAGGAAACTCCGAAGCTCAGTCTTTTATATCTGAACAACCCCAGATGGGTTGCAAAGGTGGTGATATATCTTGACCCTATATCCAGTTCCAGCTGATGGTATCCTTTATTTAAATCCAGCTTGGAAAACACGGTGGCCCCATTGAGTGCTGCGATCATATCGCTCAGATGTGGTCCCGGGTGTCGCTCTCTTTCGATTGCAGTGTTGGGCAGGCGCATGTCTACACAGAGTCTGACTTTGTTGGCCGTGCCCTTCTTCGGGACAATAACTACTGGTAATACCCATGGAGTCGGGCCATCAGTGCGCTCGATGATATCTGCAGCTAACGAATCCTGGAGTTCTTCCTCAACAGCAGTCTGTAAATGAAATGGTACCCGTCGAGGGTGTTGAGCGAAGGGTCTGACTTGTTCATTAATATGCAGTCGCACCTGACAGTCTTTCAATTTGCCTAATCCCTGAAACAATCTGGGAAAATGGCGGGTCACATCTTGGTTGTCGCTGACCTTGAAAAGAATTTCTACTAGGTGAATCCGTTCAGCTGTCGGCAAGCTCAGTAGACAGTCTGCCTCTGGGCCCTTGATGACATGGATGACCGCTGATATGGTTGTGTTGTCATGTTTAAGGGTCGTCGAGAACTTCCCCAGGCAGGGAAGTGGCATCTTGGCCATCCACGTGAAGACTCTCACGGGTGCAAATGTCAGAGGAGGCCGTGGACTCATTCTTTCGTATTCGGTGACTGGAATATAGTTTAAGGATGCACCAGAGTCTAATACGAACTTTGTGTTGTGATTGCCAACTTTGATATCCAGCCGAGGGTATTTCTTAAGCTGGTCCGGGTCTGCCGCTAGGTTCAGGTACTCGATGGTGTATGCTGAGTCTCGGGACGACGGTCTGGATTCTCTGGAGGGTGACCTCTGCTCCCACCTGGACCGACGTGACTCTCTGCTAGAGTGCGACGACCCAGAGGACTGCCCCGTCTGGTCTTGGACAGCTCGCGCATGGTGTCTTCGGGTGTCGGACCGAGACATTCTTGGGGCTCTGCTTCGTGTGTCAGGTCGTGGTGTCCTTGTAGTACCACTTCGTTTCTCCTTATTGTAGTCCCCACACATCACTTCAAAATGGTTAGTTCGACCGCACTTCCGACATCTCTGACCCATGGCAGGGCAACTGTCCACATGAGGGTAATCATACACACATCGGTAACATTTCCTCACTCTTTCCGATTTTCTCTCTTTCTTCCACGGTTCTCGTCGCTGATATTTTGATTGTTCTTGACGGGAAGACGTGTGCGACCTCCATTGTCTGTCTCTTGAGCTCCTTCGACTGTCACTTTTGGCGTGCACACATCGCACTTGCTCATGACTTTCTTTGTGTTCTGTTTCAATATTGGCTGCGTACTTCTCCGCCTGATCATAAACTCGTGTCATCTCCTCTATGTCATCTAGTTCATGTACTTTTCTCAGTAGGCGCCTCCTAAGTTGATCAGAATAACATCCGTCTATTATTTGTGATTTGATAGCAGCATCTGTTGAGAAATTATCAAATTCACAGTGCTTGGCTAGTCTCCGCAGACGCATCATGAAGGCACTCATGGGTTCATCCTTCCCTTGCCAAGCAGAGTGGAACGTGTGGCGTTCGTAATCTACATTTCTTTTGTGAAGAAATCTTTTATTCAAAGCGTCACGTACTTTGTCGTAAGTATCTGCGTCAGTAGCAGGAAGGTCCTTGATTATTTTAACTATCTCTCGCCCCGCCAGGTTGCGCAGGGCAATCAACTTCTTTTTGTCCACTGTAATATCCGATCCTTCGACGTAATCTTCAAACTCTTCCAGCCATTCTTCCCATCTGGGACCCATACTTCCCCCAGTTGTCACTTTGAGAGGCGCGGGTGCCCGCAGGAGCGACCCACCTGTGGCCTTGGGACTGGCGTCATTTGGTGGAGGCTGATTGTCTTCTTCATCGGACGTCATTTTGCAGCAATCTCACTTGGTTACACCAATGCTTGTTTCCTTGCCAATGCTTGCTTACTTGCCAGTGCTTGTTCACTTGCCACTGTTTGCTTATTTATCAATGCTTGTTTAGTTGCAGATACCAATGCTTGTTTACTCGCCAGTGCTTGTTTGACTTCTGGTGCCACTGCTTGTTTATTTGGCAATGCTTGTTTGATTTCAGGTGCCAATGCTTGTTTGTTTGCCAGTGCTTGTTTTATTTCTGTTGACAATGCTTGTTTCCTTGCCAATGCTTGTTTATTTCTGCTGCCAATGCTTGTTCATTTGCTCAATGCCTGACTCCAAAATGGCCGCCTGCAGTCTGCACAGGGAAGGTGTCTTGAAAGTTGCCTGATTCAAAGATGGCTGCGGTGGTTATTTGCAGGCACTACTTTCTCTCTCTCTGCATTCAACCCTTTTCTTCACCCAGGACTCACCGGCCGTCGTTTTCAGGAGCAGCACCCTCCAGATTTAGCTCCCTCTGGTCGCCACTGCAGTCAGGTGAGGTTGGGGTTGGCTCCCGCCTTACTTTGTAGGGTCCTCGACTGCGGCGTGCCAATTCTCACGCATCCAGCGTGAGATTCTCCGACACCGGAGCTCGCTCAGGCTCCAATTATTTCGCGCTCAGCAGCGCTCGGTAGCAGGCCTCCGTGGGGCAATCCACCTCAGGATTCACTCGTCTCTGGCCACTGCAGTCGTCAGATTGGGTTGGGGTGAGCTCCCAACTCGCTTTCTGAGTTCCCGCTCTTCGTTGCCGATGGCGTGCCAAAGCTCACGCATCAGGCGGGGCTCGCGCTTTCGGCGCAAAAACTTCTCCTTTTCTCGAGCGTTTCAGCGCTCGTGGTAGCGGCTCCCTCTGGGCTCCCACAATCACAGGAGGGGCAGGGTCACCTACTGTTGGTCTCTCCTTTGGCTGGCAGCATTACACAGCAGCGGGCTTTTCTTTTCCAGCGCTGCAGGGGACAGGGTGTTCTCAAACGCTTCTGTGGGCTGCAGTCTTGCTCATCCCACCCTCGTCGCCAGTTGTAGCATCGTGCTACAAAGAACCACAGACACAGGTTCTTATATTTCAGGAGATTTATTATCTGCAACCTGTCTCAACAATGTCCCTACTCCAACTGCCCCTTCCTCTGTCCATCTTCTCCTCTTCCTGTTCCCCCTAGGCTCCGCCCACAACCACTAGCCTGCTAACTTCATAACACCATCCACCCCAACTAATAAACTACTTTCCAAAACTTACAGAAAAGTCTCTGGCACATACAATAACCTGTGATGAGATGCCTGAAACATAAGGTATTATGTGGCGAAATGTTTTCTTACTCCTGGCCCTGACACCGACAGTCCAGTTTTGGTGCTGAGAGGCCTGCAATATGTGGCAGTGTAAGTGTAGAGATTATTACTCACAGTGCTGGCTCTTACACAGACTGTGAGGTCCTGTGGGTGAGAGGTCTGCCCACCACTGCATAACGTTTTCCATGACATATGGCTAAAAATTAATTGCATTCATGCCACACAAAATAATTCTGGATATGGTCTAATTATGGCAATTATTGATATATTGGGCAGACTGATGACATGATGGTGCACACCCCTAGTATAAAGCTGGCCCTAGCATAACGAAGAATTTGTTGCCATATTGCCGACATCCACGGAATGATTGTGCCCACCCCTGACATCAAACGTGGTAGAAATACTCTGGGTTATTCAGAAAGGTAAACTTACACTTTTGTGTATGTTTACTCCTGTTCTGGTATTTACAAATTCCAAGTTAATAGTAAGTTTACTAATGATGAGACTCCGCACATAAAAGATAGACCTTGCACCCTCCAAACTTAGGGGCCGATTAGGATGGCGGACGGATTGCCCCCGCCAGGCTGGTGGTAGCCACCGTCGACCCAGCGGGGGCAATCCGTCTGCCATCCTACTCGGAAATGACCCCCCGCCACATTAGGATGGCTGGGGGGTCCGCGGCAGACGGCAAGACCGTCCACCGCTTACATATGGTGGCGGTGTCTGTGAGACACCGCAAACCATATTAAGATGCCTGCGGTCTTATGCCTTTCCACTGCGGCAAGGCATACAGTCTTTGCTTTGGGGGCCTGTTGTGGGCCCCCAGGGTGAAGGGGGCTTGGGGGTGCACATGGGGGTACCTATGGTACCCCCCTGCGTTTCAAAGTACAACATGGCAGGCACCGCCCAACGCAATGTTAAAAATGCGGGACGCACCCACCACTGTGGCGGGTGCATCCTAATTCAGAGCACGGGACCTCCGCCCTTATGGCGGACGGTCCCTTCCTACATGACCTCCAAGATAGAGCTACTGCAGTTCTCTCAATTCACTCACTTACTCTGTGCAATTTGTATTGAGTATTTACACCACACTGCCGTCAGTCTTCACCTGAAACCACCACCAATGGCTCTCCTTCATATCCCTAACTTGTGTTCAAATCCTGACAACCGTGTCTCACTCCCTAGGCACAAAAACTGTTTCTGCCACTGTCGATAATAGTCTGCCTACACACCACTTGCAGAGACTACGTGAATTGACCAACCAAGTTCACCCAAGCAAGACCCCTTCATTTTTATCTTTTATTCTTCATAAATGTATTCACTTTAATAAGTTAGGATAGGAACCCGAAAGTACAGCTGCACATCAGTATATAAAAATATTGGGGGGTTTCCTGTTTTGTGCATGTAAAAACAAAATTGAAAACATATACTTTGTGCAGCTTCTGTCCTACACATTTGAGGGATCACTAATTTGCAATGTGTCTAAGAGGTCTTGAAAGTCATTCGCTTTTAAATGCAAAATCTTTGTCAAGAAAAGTTCTGATGGAATGCCAATTGTGCAACGATATGTACCAAACATGTCCTTATCGCGGGCCTTTATTCTCTATAAGTACAAAGTTGACGTGCTTACACCATTCCCGTTGATCAAACACGATATTTCATTTCCAGGGTTTTGAACTATATTTCAAAGGCACTGCATTTTTTATATGGCGATTTCAGTCATTAGATGGACACTGAACAATCAAACAGAAGTGCCTAGATGACCAACTTATTTAACTGGAAGGCATCCCCGAGCGAGTGAGTTAAAGATAGAACAGGAAAGAATCAATATTTGGTCAAGTGAAATGGAAGTCAAATTAGATTTCATGTCTTCCAGGCAACCTTCCTAAACCTTCCAACTGCTCGCCTCTCTGTGCAGCTGGATTTAAAAGAGCTCATCCTCAGCATGAAATAAATGTTGACATTCACTGCAACGAGACTTAGCTTTTGTTTAATTGTTTTTTTTTGTTTAACTGCAGTCCTTGTTTAATTGATTTTTCTTGGCATTCACCTTGATCAAATACTTTGGGACAGCTCGAGTTAGATGCAGTGTACACTTCTTCAATTACAAGCGCTCCTTGAGTTTAAAAACATGGAAAAGTTCATTTAAATCTCACCTCGAACTTGGTCTTCCTGATACAGCTGGCACAGGATGATGTTTGTGCCAGGTCGGAGTCAATGGCACATTTTTCAAAACAATTGGGTGAATGCTAATAGAGGAAAATACACAGAATTTGGGAGACTGAAAAAATGTGTCAGGGCGAGAGGAGTCGTGTGAAGGATAAGCTTGCCAGGTTGGACCCAGAACACGCCTTAGACTCTCACCTAGGAAGACGTGTATCATTGACAACATGCATCCTCACTAGCTACATGGCATGACTAGAGACCATGATCACCAGCCCAAGCTAAAACTGACTCATGAGTCCATTTTGTAACATATGTCATCCCCTGTAAATGTCACAATGTAAACAAACATCAAGGTATCCATTCACATGCACAGGGCTAGATGCCTCACAACCAACACAACAAAGAAGCTCAAACTAAAGTAGCTGCACCCTGTTTTGGGAAGCGGCATCTGCATTCTGAACACAGAAGCACCACTTAACCTCCATCATCTTCATTCCCTGTTCCCGCCCCATTGAGTGCACTAATTGTAGGCAGGACCAACACCAGCAAATGTCCTTTGCGTGGCAAAATGAAAAGCAGAACTGAGCCCATCTTTACCACACATCCAGGTAGGGGTACAGGTAACATTAGCAACTTTAGTCTCACCCTCAAACTGCTGTGAGGATTGGGATTTCCCAACACCCATGCCTGACTGTATACATTATAAGCCTGCCTTATAAAGGTTAAAGAGTACAGAATTCAGGCCCTGATGGAATCACATATTTTCTATTGATCTTATCTTTCCACGGCCTGTGTTGCCAGCCTCTCCGCAACCCTGGCACCACCTCCACAGGTGTTATTCTTCCAGCTGTGCCATCTAGACTGGATGGAGGGCAGCATCTAGCAAGTGTCTGCTACAGTACATTGTCATCTCCGTGGCCTTCTGCATAGTCCTCACAAAGACACCAGCATGTGCAATGCATGCCTCGTGGAGGCATGTAGTAGGTGCCCACACAAAACAATGCTACATTGCTAGCACTTAGTTCAAACACTTGTGTGACCATGCCTGACATAACTAACCCCATGGCACACACATTTAGCAACAATGCGTCTTTGTCAACCATGCTACCCTATGGGAGGCCAATGAAACAGGCATTAATGTGAACCATGTGGAAGTGTGCATTGTCCAATGATATGACTCTGAATCAGGGTATCCAGTCAGTAGACGTGCTCAACGCCTCCTTACCTGTCTTGGTGTCAGGAGCGGCCCATGCAGGTTAGAGAGGTGGGTAGCTGGGAGGGGGGGGGAGGGGTCTCAACTGATGATGACGAGGTTAAATTAAATAAATAATTCATGTTCCCTCCTCGTTGTCTGTCGAGTCCCCCCACACCCTGCTCCACTGCTGTTACCTGCAAAGGCCATTCATGCTTGGTTTACGATTACACTATAATTGTCTTAGCAACATGTATTGACTTTTGAAGAAATGCAACACCATGACATGCCCTATACACAAAAACAACTTAAGGAAATGGCAAGATTGTTATGGAGGACAGATTATGGTAAAACCGCATGCTTGTTCCCTGAATGCACTGCATCTTCACCTTGATTGGGTACCATTTTCTAATCATATTTCCTAACAAGAGTCTTTTCCAAGCATCATTGACTAAATGTCTCCTGGTGACATCACTGTGACTCACCCATCAGGTCTCGTCACAGGACCCATTGCAAGCAAGACATTACACCTTGCACTATATAAGTAAACTTAACATAACATAACTATTGTTATCCGTTATTTAGGTTGGCCCCTATTGCAGGGGACCAATTACACTACGTAACCTCAGGCAACACAATATGTATTTCAATCAACTTACATGTATGTCACATTTAGTCATTGGGCTGAGTATGGGTAATACCATAATTGATGCTTCAGGCACAATGTTTTTACAATAGTGTATGAAATGTGGCAGTCTCATACCAATGTACAATTTCACTTACCATTCACCAACAGTTGAATGTTTTATGCCTCTGTACTCACCACCCTTAGCTGCATCAACCTATAAAGACCACCAATATCTTTGGAGCTTGACCATGAGGTTCTTCAGCTCCTGGAAGCTGTCATCTTGACTGCACACAGCATGCACGAGGACAAGGAGACTATTGACTGACACAGAAGGGCCCACCACGACCAGGTCAGCAGCCACCAGCAACACCCTCCATGACAAACTGCTGTTCAAAATTCTCACCCCACTAGGATTCTTCTGGGCTGAAAGTCCCCGAAATGCCTGGGCCAAGGCACCCGTGTTTGCACGTGGCTTGCAGAACTCACATACTCCAAATTCTCACACTGCAGGTAAATCAGATATTCTCCCTGTCTCACACTCCTACTAAGTTTTAACTCTCTGTTGGAGTCCTAGACAACCTTTACATTACTCCCCTGGAGATGTATCTTATGCATTATGACTTCATTTGCTACGTTCTATTAGGCCCCTACTCTAATTACTGTCTAACCAGCAGAAAGGGAGCGATGCCCACTTGTGCATGGAGGACTAGCTTGTTCATGACAGGACTCTGAGAGGAGGATTTGTTAATCACCAAATGTACATCACGTGCCAAGTGGCCTCACTACATGGAGTAGTCCCTGAGGGCTATGTTCAAACTAGCATGTGACACTGAACAATAACCCGCAGGGTTAGTAAAGTCTCATGAAGGAGCAAAACAGCTCTTTAAGGATGCATTGGAATTGCAGAAGAAACATCTTAAAATGGTACTGTGAAGAGAACAAGTAGAGTAATAAAACCCTTCAGCGTTTTCAGGCGCTTTTTGAAAGACTTTGATTGATACCTGCAAGACAAAGTCATGTCTCTAACACATCTATAAAATAACAACCACATCCTGCAGGACATGTGAACACCACACACCCAACTCTCCCAGTAATGAGCCTGAACTCAATCCAAACCCAAGACTGTAACAATATAGCATGGGACATGGAAGAGCCCCAAGTGGATATGTGTACAGCCCACACCCCTTGATCACGTCACATATCACAATTATAGAAAAAAACACAAAATTGTGGTGGTAATTTCATGGAACTGCATCACAATCCTTTTTTTGTCCACTATGTCACTCTAGATGGAAACCAGCCATATGCAAATCAGTCATAGGGCCAGATTTAGATGTTGGCAGACGGGTTACTCCTTTACAATGGTTATGAATATCCTGTCCACCGAAATATAAATCCCACAGGATATAATGGGATTTATATTTTGGCGAACCGTATATCCGTCACCATTGTAATGGAGAAACCTATCCGCCAAGATTTCAATCAGTCCAATAGTCTTGCTCTGGCAGAAATTATCCGACCTGTACTGCCAGGCAAGGTCCTCTCCAGACGGAAACACAAGCAATCACAGACGGGTTTAACCCTTTTGCACATTTTTTCAGTGAAGAAGTTTTGTGTATTATTCAAAATGTACATTGCTAACAATGTAAAGGGTATTAATTTACAGTTAAAATCGCACATGTACACTTTGGAACTTTTTGATATGACCAATTAATTGCATTTTCCTGGCTATGTTAACTAAGCCTCAATTAGATCTTGACACCATCATGTGTTAATTATTTCTGCTTCACATAGTCAAGCACGTCATATTTGTTTATTTCAGAATGACACTGTTCCTGAAGAAGACTCAGTAGCATGGATCACTAATGTAGCATTCTTCCAAGAATCTTCCGCTTGCACAAAGTATTGCATTTATTCACAATGATTCAATGTTGTTTATGTAACTAGTTTGTTCTGAAACCTCCGGATGACATTAGGTCAAATATCTGAATCAATATTTATTTAGCGGGTTAGTGCTTAGATGGTAATGCTGTATGATGATTTTAAATTCTGTTTCTTGATTTGTTCAAAATCTATTTATTTGCTCACACTTCAATGATTCTACACATTTCATATTGTTCTATGTGAACATTTCCTATATAAACCCTCAAATTTGGGGTTGAGTCAGAACTCTTTGAAGAAGCTTTTCTGATCCTCTATGGTTGCTGCCCGACTTACTATTGATTTTATTGCACACATAAAACTTAGCATTTCTCTGACTCTTGTCACTATTGCATATAATTCTGTGTATACAGCCTTTATTTCTAATGACTTAATGTAACCCAACAGTCTCTGCAGTCCAATTTTCTATATTGAATTTTCTGAATTTTGGTAAGAAATCTTCATGAATTTTCACATTATGCCCTAGAACTCACTTTTTGAATATGTCCTTTATTTATCTGTGTATTTTGTATGTGCTTATTTATACCTTATCTTGAGACACATTGCCTCATGAAATTGGGGTTTACACCATCCCCAATCCACACAACCAGTGGGTGTGTTTTTGAGGTGGAGGATTTTTTAGGGGTGCAGTGGGCCCACATCACTGCGGTGCTGTTTGAATCCAATGGCGCAGTGAGAACGTGGCCCACATCAGGGTATATCTGTTACACTCAGGGCATCTTACTTAGGGAAAAAAAGATTGTTGTTAATTAATTTGGCTGTACTCCAATCCATCAATCACTATGTGACTTGGTTGCAGTGGTGCCACTCATACATACCCTTATGGCACTGCATTATAAATAATGTGGAATTCAAAAACAGAGTCAGGGTTTCCGCTGCTCTCAAATTCTAAGGCAGACTATTCGGAGATCAAAAGACTGTCACCATCACAGAAAGAGACAGCAGTCTTCGTTACTTAGCAGCCACCAACTGTACCCGCCACTCAGATGAGGGACTAACAAATATTAACATAATTTAAATACAGACAGTGCTCCAAAGGAATACCTAACATAACTAACTAGTGGATATGAGAAAATGTAATATTGGGGTGCTATAGCAAAATCCTGATGGTGTAACCAACATAGGAGGATAGGAACTCCCCTCTGAGGCGGCTAGGACACAGAGGACCTCAAATGTAGGTTTCTCTTTGAGTTCAACCTATACTCAAATTACGCTTTAACTATTCTTTTGATAGAAAAGGCCTGCTCAAGGGACTGCATATCGTACACACTAATCCAAATTGATCCCTTTATTTGTTAATATTGCATTATATCATTCCTCCTTTACTACCACTAACAGTTATCAAGTGAACAAGAGATTTGTTTTTAAGCAGCAGGTAGAGCTATCTGGCATTACCCACTCAAAAAGAAATGTTATCTTTAGTGAAAACCTGCACCTACAAATGATACCCACCTCCTACATGTTATGCTGGAAGGCCACCATACACCGTACATAAACAGGAAGGGAGTCCCTGTGGTCTTTAACAGCATCCTACCAGTTAGATCCCTAACTTCTGCACCTATGTATGGGACTACAAATGTGTGGAGTAAATCTTTGGCCTTTCCCATTTTTAAGACCCCTGGGCTGGGCCAGGGCGGGGGTCAATGCATTACGTTTTGGGGGGGAGTGGGGAAGGCTGCCACTCCTCCTCCATCCTTATCCACGGCCCGGGGACCCCATACCCCTTGGGCAACTCATTGATTATGGGGAGGGTGGGCATGGGGATCCCCTCCCTGGCCCTCTGTAAGGTGCTGGGACCCCTAGCCCAGGCAGATTAAGTAGCATGGCAAAGGACTTCTTACTTTATGTTAAAAAAATAGCATAGAACGTCACTCAAAAAATCAAAAAACAAAGGTTTACAGACAGTATATTTAGGAATAGCAATAATGTCTTTCTTTACATTAGAATAAGCCTAATAAATTCACAGAAAAAGCCAAAGGTTAGAGAGAGGTTATATGTAGGTGAAAATGTCAGTTAAAGCATGCACTGACAAAACCATTGAAATTGAGTTATAGTTTTCTCAAGTAAATATAACTTGCACTGCAGCTCTTTTGTCAGAGATTCCAATGTAGTCGCACACTATTATGGTGAAATATTGGATAGCAGAACCATCCAAAATGAGAAAAAGGGAGGGAACCTTTGTTCTATAATAGCTGATTATTTGTACTTGGAGATATGTCTAAAATATGTACTATACAACTATACAGTGACATTTGAGGTGCAGAGCATCCAGAAGTACAGAAGACACAATGTTGTAGCAGCGTTATGTTTGGTGAACTTGTATGTCTCAGCGTTTCGAAATGCATTTCCTCCAGTGTTCCATATTACACAAGCAAAAGCAACTTATACTAAGCCAGACAGGTTGCTATAACCTTCACCAACTCCCAAAGAACCATGGTCCCAGATTTCATTGGAGTAATCAATGGAGCTTCCAAGGTGCCAGAAAAATATCCTTGTATTCATGAACTATCTAATGAAAGCAGACAATGTTATTTCCATTGCAAATCAACCAACATCTCCTGAATTAGCACACATGTTTCTTAAATAGGTTTTCCGATCACATGGGTTACCGAAAGTAACCATGTAAGAGGTGTGCAATTTATAGCGCACATCAGGAAAAACCAGTAAATCAACTAGGGGCACATTAGTAAACTTCTACCATTTATCATCCTCAAACAAACGGACAGACAGAGAAACTCAACTAAGCCCTTGAAAAAAATCTATGATGTTCACTTGTGGGAAATCAAGAGGACTGACTCCTCTAAGTACCTATCAACATTTGCATAAATCAACTGTGTACACAGTGCACTGTCTTGTTCTCTTTTTTGCTGTCCCTATGATTATAATCCCCGATTAGGGCCCAAAGCCACTTGCTGCTACTTCTTTTCCTATGATCAAGTGCTTCTTGCAGACCCTAAAAAAGTCATACTTTTTTGCTAGTCAGACCCTAAGGAAAGTTAAGGCAGCTTCAAAAAAATATTCAGACCATCATAGGCAGCCTAATGTTCAGTATAGGGTCAATGATTTAGCATGAGCACATCCTTTCCATACCCTGTTCACATGCTACTTTTGCACACCTCTGAGCACTCTTTGAAAGTTGCATCGTTTGTGATGGTCCCTTACGTAAAGCATATATTTCACAAATGTTTTCCAGTGGAACCAGTGATTTATTCTCAGAGCAATAGTGGCTTCTTTGGAGGTGGGGATACTGTCAGAAGTAAACATGTAATTATGTCTAAGCATCATCATCACTTCCCAATATGCTGCAGCATTAGAGATATAAAAATGGGTTTGAAAAAATGATGACAAAAATATAACCATTAATGGAAACTTTGATGTACCTGGATGTTAGGAATTAGGTTTCTGGTTGGCTAGTGTATGCATCTAAGCCAGGCAGAAACCACCACTCTAGTCAGGGTAAGGGAGTTAGACACTTAAGAGAAGAATGGTGGGAAGTCCTTGGTGGCTGTACCCTAGCCGAGTTCACCCACTTCTAAGCTATGGGCTTCAGTGAGTATGGCCAGGAACAGTCCTTCAGAGGAGGGGAGTGAAGAACACAGCTAAGAAAAGGCGGGATGAAAGTTCTAGGTAACAGCAGTTGTTAGGCTGTCTGGCTTCACCTCAGTTTTCACCAGAATTGCATCCTTGCACCTTGGTTTCTTTAAGAAGGATGTCCTATTCAGGCAATTGTACTGGACCTTTTTCTGCTTGCAGTTGTCTTTCTCTGCAAATTCATTGGAGCCTGCATCTCCAATATTCTGGTTTCTGCTTCTAGCACTGCTCCATAGTTGTATCCTGGGAACCTTTTCTACGTACAACTGGCAAGTTAAGATCTTTTTGTATGCACCCCTGTTCTTTGATGTTTTTGAAAATCTTGTACAATCTAATGTGGCATAATTGTGCTCCCTCTATAGGCAGGTGTTCCCTCAAAATGTCCTGTGCTGTCTGACCTGAACAGTGAGGAGTATAAGGGAGTGAAGCCTTTCCTTCAATTGGACATCAGTGTTTCTCTCTTGCTCTCCCTCATTCCCTTTATCCACTTTTCACAGAAATGATATACCATACGTTTTATTCCACTCAGAAACAACAGATTAGCATCCCATCCTGCTTTGAAATAACTGTACACCAGATTAGGAGTCAAATAGCCAGGGGTAGATCTGCAGGAGCCCCAGACTCCAACGGAATCCCTCCAATACTCTACAAGCATGACGCAGAGTACTGGAGTAGTGCATTAGTACCAGTTCTAAAGGATATATCAGGCATGCTCACAATTCTGGAGTCCTAGAAAGGATCGATAATCAGTCCTATATTCAAACAGGGCGAAAGGAAAGCCCCAAACAACTATCGATTAAGTGCCTTAATCGACATCGAGGCAAAATACTACGGGGGATTAATCCGGAAAGAATTAACATCTTGGGCTTCACAAAACTCCATTATCTAAATCTATCAATCAAACTGGGTTTTGCTGCAGATAAGGAACAACTACCAACATCATGGCACTTGCACTGTTAACGGATACGGCAAAAGTGGCAAAGCATCCCTTGTTTTTACGCATCATTGACCACACCTCAGCCTTCGACCATGTAGACCGCGCCAAATTATGGCAATAACTGGACAGCTGGTGGGTACAGAAACCCAGTTTGGACCAACTGATACTGTTGCACACTGATACCTGCATCAGGATCAAACTTGGAGTGGGGATGCACCTCTCAAGGCAAATCTTCACCTCTAAAGGGCTAAAGCAAGGGTGCGTCTTAGCGCCCCTACTCTTTAATCTCTTCCTAGCCGACCTCTTAGGGGACTTGGACAAGTGCACTGCACATCCTCCGAAATTGGATAACACCTCATTGTCTAACCTGCTTTATGCGGTAGACCTAGTCCTGATAAGTCAGACCCCCACCGGCCTACAACATCTTCTGGACACTACTAATTATGTCATCCAATGTAACGCCCTAAAAATAAACCTTAACAAAAAAAGTCATGGTAATAAACCATCACAAAAGGAGAAAAAAAATCCATTGGTATCTACACGGGCAAAATCTGGAATAGACAACCGCTATAAATATCTAGCAATCTTGCTGGACCACTAAGGCTCACTTAAACTACAGCTGGAATCCCTACTTAGGAAGGGCACAGTGGCCTACTTAGCAATGAAGCCCCTGGAAAAAATGCTGCCTGACCTAACCTTTAATCCCTTACTGCAGGTGATACGTGCAAAAATGCAACCAACACTAACCTACAGGAGTGAATCGTTAAAAGGGAGAGACGGAGCGGTATTGGACAAAATAATAGCCAAAACATACAGAGCTATTTTTCCGCTCCCAAAATAAGTCTCACCTGCCCAAATATGCCTAGAGTTTGGGCTTCAAAAACAATCAGTGGAAAGGAGAGGCGCATACATAAAAAGCTGGCACAAAATACGTAGTGCAGAGGCAGGCCCGTCAAACTCGCACCTTTCGAGCGAGCTGACTCGCCACGAAAAATCACCTGCTAGGACATACCTGGTTGAATCCCTAAAGTTACTGGGACTGACCATCCTCTTGGATACACCCACAGATCACCAGAGTTTTAAAAAAGACTGTGATGAAGCTAACAAACAAGGTATCCATTCTAGAAGAAAAGGCAATACTATCCAGAAGGGCTGATGGTTGAGTCGTGCTCAGCGACTAACTACGAAGTTCTCAAACCACAACCTTATTTGAAAGTGGGAGTCAAAACAAGGACAACAACGAAAACAAGGACAAAAAAATCCTAAAGTTGCAACTGGGCTTTTTTACAGATTTTCCCATCCTGCCGCCATGGGTAAGGAGTTCAGGACCGCAATCCTGCAGCACAAGATGAGATGAAGATCTGGTGTATGTCATCAGAACTTGCCCCAACGCAAAGGACGTAAGAAGAATCCTACTTCAACCAATATTCAAGCAGAAGGGAATCAGGACATGTAGGCAGGCAGTAAAACAGTGCTTTAATATGGCTGAGACGCAGCTAAAATGCTGGCTCACAAAATTCTTTGATATATTAACTGTGAGACTCAATCATGCATCCCAAGTGGACAAAGGCTAAATAAAAAGGCAGTTGGGCCGGTCCGCCTGCACCACTTGTCCTTGCCAGCCTCCACCACTGGACCTTAAGGACATGCAACCATACCCGACTAGACGAAGACTGCGAGCACAAAAACGCAAATTTTAACAGGACATAAAATGATGCCCACTAAAATTGGCGCAATACCTGTTCGTCCAGTTCCCCTTAAAGCCCAATGCACTTTAGAACTATCGAAGAGTGCAACGTCCAAATGCGAGTTTTAAACATAATGGCCCACATGCATCAAGCATTTTTGGAGTCGCAAACGGTGCGATTCCTTAAAATCGGCCGTTTGCGATTCCAAAAATGCTTTTTTGGATGCATCAAGCAATTTTAGAAATTGCAACATTTTTGCGATTTCTAAAATTCGATTGCTTTTAAGAAATCGCAAATTTGCAATTTTTCTTACAAGCAATGCATGATTACTTTTTAAATTGCGAATTCGCAATTAGAGGGATAAATTTACCGAGTAGTTGAACTACTCGGTAAATTCGCAAAAAGTGTAAATAACGCAGAAAATGCATTTTAAAAACATTCATGTTACGGACACACATGTCCTTAGGACATGTGTGTGTGCAACATGATGTGAAAACAACATTTCATGGGTGCAGGGGGGGTTCATTTGAACCCCCCTCACCAGCCTTGAAATGCAATCAGGATTTGCGATTTTCAAATTGCGAATTCGCAATTCCCATTCATTCCTATGGGCCTTTTGGCCCATAGGAATGAATGAGAATTGCGAATTCGCAATTTGAAAATCGCATTTTTTATGCGATTCGGTAAAAATAGCGATTTCTACCGAATTGCATAAAAAATGAAAAAAATAATCATGCATAGGCTTTTGCGATTTCTAAATTGCGAATCGCTATTTATCGCATTTTAGAAATCGCAAAAGCCGATATTGATGCATGTGGGCCAATGCCCTTTGATGATCTTTTAAACACTGTTTTATTTATTGTATTATTATGGAATCTTACTATCATATGTATGCAACGGTTTTAATAATCATGCCTAATAAAATGTACGTACTTACTTACTTACCCATCTGAGTTACACTCCGAAGCTTTCAGGACACTTGTGACAG
Organism: Lissotriton vulgaris; assembly: GCF_964263255.1. Taxonomy (NCBI): domain Eukaryota; kingdom Metazoa; phylum Chordata; class Amphibia; order Caudata; family Salamandridae; genus Lissotriton; species Lissotriton vulgaris. Next base: position 994,654,407 of record NC_141698.1, read on the forward strand.
GGAGAAAGAGAGGTGAGTCTAAACAGTAGGGCCATTCGGCAGAATCCGCAGTAAACCGACACGAGTGATAATGTCATCATTGAGAGTTAGCATAGCGAAGCAGTCAGAATTCAAAAGCATCAGTTGTTCCTTAAGAAAGGGCCTCTGAGGTCAACTTACCAGCCATGGAGCCAAAGTGCTGGAGCCGCAGGTCAAGGCAAAGTCCTGGCACTGAAGATTCTATCTAATGGCCCAGGTTGCAGTTCCAGGCTAAAGCTGCTGGTTATCACAGAAGCCCATCCTATCATGATGAAGTCACTGAGGGAGGGGGGGAGGGGAGGGGGGAGGGTGCTGCAGTAACTGGAAGCCTGTGCACTGCTGGAATCAGATTTTGAGAGAAAGAAATGAGTTGATCCTCAGGTGGGTTTAGCAGCGACGGCTGGCGCAGGTGATTGCGCTGAGATAGGGCAGGGTGGGCGAGGCAGGGGGAGTCAACATGACAATGGAATAAGTGAAATTAAATAAATAAAAACTATTCCCTCATCTGTTGACTCCTCCACCCGCCCTGCCCTGCCCCACTCCACCGTCCTACTGCGCTTACCTGGACTAGCCGCGACTGGGGTTCAGGTGCTGATTGAGACAATACAACCTGCTGGACTAGGGATAGGCATGTCTTATGGAAATGTAAAGTAAGAATGTATCCTAGGGGCGGACACAGGGGTTTCTTTTTGATCCTAAGCTCCTCTGTAATGAGGCAGGTCCCAGCTAACGATGCTGCAACAATGGTGAGGCACCTTAATCCACCCAGAGGACCTGCTTGGACAGTGGGTAGAGAGTTTCACATCTGTGGGCACTGTGTCACTAACGAGGTAAGATTGGGTAAGAATGAGTCTACCTTGATAAGATAAATCAATGACAGCTGTGTTTCATCTTCGAAGAGGGACAGAGAGCTTCACACCTGAAGAAACGGAGTCAATGGCTGCTGTGCTCAAAGCAGGCAGACAGATGCACACCTGAAATAGCTTGAATGTCTGCTGAGTGACAATGTAGCACCTTTCCCAGGTGAGAGGTGAGATGCACATCTCACAACTCAGTGCAACTGCAGGCTGGATCCACGTGGATAAATAAAATGCACAGCTTGCATTTCATTGTCAAATGTTCTGTTCTATATATGGTGCACCTTGGCCTCCATTCCAATTCCAATGACCTAGCTTTGCGGAGAAGTGAAATACTTGCCTTTCATCCTAGTGCCAATGCTCGGGCTCTTCCAAGAGGTGTTCCCTTACGTGGTTGCAGAGGTCAGGTTGGGTGAATACTGGCCCTTGGGGTGAGACAGGCCAGGAGAAAATATTCATACAACTAAGTCTCAATTCAGAGCTCTCAGTGAGATCCCCCCGTTCCATGATGTTCGCTGGAGAGTAATCCCGATTTAAGCCTTTGCACTTTTTGTGCCACTGCACTGTTCACAAAGACTTGAAAAATATGGCCAAGTGACCTTCACCTAGTATATCGTTTTGGTTAAAATTCTGACTGTGGATTGTAAGACGCGGTGTTCAAAATTGCTTATTATTTAATTACATTTCATGAAATGTCTGGAGAATTATGAGAAATTGTGCATAAAATACACTTTGTGCTGTCTCGAATGAAACCTGAATGCAAGTGTGTACCCTACATTCAAGAGGAAATGTCTCTCATAAACTTTCTGCTGAAACTTGTCTCTTGTAAAATAATTTTTGCTCGAATCAGGATCTGCAGTCTGCAGAATTCATGCTGGCATAATTTCAGACATTTTGCTTAATTCGAAATTTTTAGAATCATGCAAAATATACAAATATAACAGAACATTTTGCACAGGCCCAACATACTAACTACTATTGAAGCATGGCTCTAGGAATCCTGTGGCCCTGATATTGCCTTAGCCTCTGCTGTGGAACGCATAGCCTTGACCTGGGGTGGTGTAGCCTTAACCACAAAGGAACACTTTATGGGCCCTAGACTGTAACACCCCTCATTTATGATGGCGTAAAGTTTGAGGATTACTTTGCAAACATCTCATTGCTATTCCATTCTATGGACCCTTCTCTATAATTCTCTTAGCAATGTCTTTGCTGTGAGTTAAGCCAAATAGGTATTGCTTCTAGCAGCATTCACCTCCAATATAATTGTCTCTGATAGAAGCTTCAACAACCTGTCGTTGGTCCATCTCTTACTGAAGCTCCTACTCTGAGCCTTGCTTCTACTACTTCTGTTGGGGGGCGTGGCCTAGCCACCGACTGTGATGGCTGCACTGCTGTGAAGCTCTTCCTGCTGGTGCTGAGGAGCAAGGAGCCTAGGGTGGCAAATTGCCAGAACCCTTCATCTGACATGGACGACGACCAGAACCCCGCAGCTCGCTTAGACCTCCTGCAGTGGGTGGCCTCCATTCTCGTTGAGCTGCGCTGCCGATTCCATGCCATTGATGCACATTTTGACAACCTCACTTCTGGCCTGGACCGCATGGGCAAACGACTTGACCGGAAGGGCACCATCATGATGCTGCTAAGGAGCGTATATCTACGGTTGAAGACTCCTTTGTCTCCTTAACCAGGCGGCTAGAGAAGACTGGGAGGCTCCTAAAGGCAGTTGCCAATAATAATGAGGACGTGGAGGTGTGCTCTCGGCGGAACAATATTTGCATTGTCAGCCTAGCCGAGACCAGCAACATGGGCCAGCTGGAGCAGTTTGTGGAAACTCTATTGGTAGAACTATTTGGTGCCCAGCACTTCTCCTCCCAGTTCATTATGGAGAGGGCACACAGGTCCCTGGGACCCAATCCACTGTCCAGAGCGCCACTGCGACTTGTGATCCTGCGCCTCCTCAATTACAGGCACCGAGATGCTGTGCTTCGGCTGGCCCAGGTGCATTCCCTGCTACTCTACCAGGGTACTAGCCTCTTCATTTACCCGGATTTCACCTTGGCCGTACAAGAGGCACATCAAGAATTTGCTGATGCTAAGATGCAGCTCCAAAAGCACGCAATCAAATATGGCATGCCCACCCTGCCCAACTTTGCGTGTCATGTGACAGCAAACATCGGTTCTTTGAAAATCCAGCTTATTTCCGCGCATTCTGTAAAAAGCTGGGGCCTGGTAGCTCTCCCTCGGGTTGCCCCGCACCAGACCCCCCCTCTCAAGGCGACGATATTCCAGTGAGTGCTGACCTCATCAATCCTGGTTGAGAACCTGAGCCCAGACTGACCAGCGATAATGATGCTACTTGCTCCGGCTCACAATAAACCCTCCTAGTGCTGATCAACTACCGCCCGACCCTTATGGAACTCTCATAAACTCTTCCATTCAATATGGGCAACTGGCTCCACTGCATTGTCCGCTTCCATAGGATGACTCAGAATAGTTGGTTTTCTTGGGATTTGCTAGGGCTCCTATTCCTACTGTGGGTGGGATTGTTCTTAACCCTTTCGCTGCTGATGACGAGCTCAGCTCGTCATCACCCACGGGTGTCGTGTGCTGATGACGAGCTGAGCTCGTCATGAATAGTGGCATCAATGATTTTCCAGCACAGGGCAAAAATCCCCGCAGCAGCCATGTGGTTAAGGAGTTGGTTCTCTATGACCCTCTTGGCTTTTTTCTTCTACTATTTTTCCTTCCCTTTCCCATGACGAGACAGAGCTACATGCTCCCATCCTGACAGTAACGGCTCAGCGGACAAACTCTATTCCACTCCTCTCTCAATGGGTGGCAGTGTGTGAACTGTGGATGTGACTTTCATTACCTGAAATGTCCACGGAGTGAATAATCCTTGCAAAAGCAGAGTAGACCTATCGTATCTCAACCGACATGGCACCAAGATAACGTTTCTACAGGAAAAACATCTTCCCCCAGACGTGCCGATCTTTGTAGCATCATGGGGCCAACAACAATTGTTTGTCAATGATAGCTCTTTTTCCTGGGGTGTCTGCATACTTATCCATAAATCTCTTCCCTTTATACACCAATCCACCATTGCAGATGCACAGGGCCATTACATCTTAGTGACAGGGGCCATGTTGGGGAGATGCATTGCTTTCTTACATCTTTATGCCCTGGACACTGACGGCCCCCCTTCTACCAATCAGTGGCTACCCTACTCAACAGCTCTGATGCAGACATCGCCCTGCTAGGTGGGGACTTCAGCCTCCTTCTGGACCACTCCATAAACTCTTCCAGCTCCATCTCGTGCAAAAAACCGGGTTCCCTGCACGCATGTCAGGACATGGTCCCCACACACTCTCTACAAAACGTATCACGCACACATCATCCTGCTACTCCAGGATACACTTTTTATTCAACTCCACACTCTGTTTGGACTCGATGGGATTATTGGCTCATTGGCCCCGGGATATTTATGTGCAACCACATTCTGACCACGCCCGGCTGGGAGTGATGCTGGTCTTCCCATTGACTGCATTGGTGGACCCAGTTTTCCACTCGGACGTTGGGAGTGGAAATTGGTTGTGGAATATTTTGAACTAAATGTGGGATTCGTACCAAAATATGCCATCCTTTGGGATGCATTTAAGGCCTACATTGGAGGAGTCTGCATCTCTAAACAGGCGGTGGTGCTCTGCGACATCAGTAATAACTTGTCCCAAGAAGAAACTCTACTTAAGCACATTGATGAGAGAATGCCCCTTTGCCTACCTCCACTGCCCTCAATGAGCACTGAGTTCTGCAAGAAGAGTTCAGCGACTTCGCAGCTCGAGATCTTATATTACTGGGTAGGTATGCTATGTCACGGAGATATCGTGACGGCGAGCACCCTGGTGAGATGTCTGCCTGCTTCCTTTGCCCTCCATTGGGCCCTTCATGATTTGCGACATTGATACTCGATGATGACGCTCTTCTAACAACCCCAGCAGTCATCCTCACCGAAGTGACCTCTTACTATGCATCACCTTACACATCTCGTCTCACCTCTGAGTCCACAATCTGTCGAATTACTTGGAGGAGATAGCCATGGTTTGGCTCTCTGACACCCAATCCTTTTTCCTTAATGAGTCGTTCTCAGCTGAAGAGATAGCACAGACGAATGACTCGCTGACATCTCAAAAGGCTCCTGGGCTAGACGGCCTGACAGGAGCCTTTTACAAGGCATTTAAAACCACCCTGATTCCCCATTGTTAGAACCGGCTGTCTCTAGTTGGCAGAGGTATACACTTCTGACAAATAGGGACACACCTTTTCTAGTCAGGGCAAGGGGATCACACCCTTCGATAACCCCTGCTCACCCCCTTGGTAGCTTGGCAGAGCAGACAGGCTTATCTCAGAGGCTGTGTGTTAGGCATTTATGACCACATACAGTAATAAAGTGAATACACTACAAATGGACACGACACAGTAGTATTATAAAAATAAGTATTTTTATATAAGGCTTAGCACAAGACCAAATAACGACAAAAATGTACACAATCTTAATAAATACTCTGGGAAGGGAAAAAGGATAGTTCAAAGGTAGTTTCTTCTTTAGCACAAAAGTCTTTAGTATCAAAGCAAATCTTCTCCTTGGCAACACAGTTCTTAGCAACAGGGTAACCCACACGGGGGCTACACGACGTCGAGGCAAAGTTAATCCAAAGGTTCGGCGTCGACCGCGAGGAGCGCTACGTCGAGCCCGGAGTCACACGGACCCCCAACAACACAGTACCTTTTGGAAAATGAAGCACACGATGATCAGCGGCGTCGAGCAATCCGGCGTCGCGTCTTCGGTGTCGATCAGGCCTCAGCAGGCGTCGTTGTCGATGATGCGGTTGCACAGAGTGAGCAGCGCTCACGGCGTCGAGAGGGCACGAGGGCGATGCGATCAGCAGCGGTGCAGACACGAGGTCCCTTGGAGCTGGAGCCGTACTCCCACTCACTGGCGATGCTGCTGGCGTCGGTCGGGCCCGGCGGCCGGTCGTCGAGGAAGCGGGACACTGGGGCCGTTACCCACTATGTCGAGCTGGATTCGGCGACGTCCGTCGCGTCGAGGTTGCCGGCTCTTTCAGAGGTGCTGGATTCACAGGTTCCAGCAAACAGCACTTTAAGCAGATGAAGTCCTTTAGCCCTGTGACTTCAGCAGGAGACTGGCACTCTTCCAGTCCTTGGAGATTTTCTTAGCAAGCGTGAGAGTACACACACAGTTCCTCTCTCCTGGTTCCTTGGCAAAAATAAAGAAGCACTGCAGGATTCCCCCCCAGCAAACAGCACACTGGCAGAAGGGGTAGGCAAGTCCACAGATCAGCAGGACTCTTGTCCTTGGTTACAGGGTTCCTTGTCAGAAGTGATCTAAATTCTTGGTTCAGGGGTCCTTCTCTTATACCCCTTTTCGGCTTTGATCCCTTTGTCCATGCAGGGGAATTTCCCAACATCCTGGGTCTGTTGTGGGTGGAGCCAGGCAGAGGCACCTGGCCTATTCACTGAGCAGGGCTGGGTCCTCAGACGCCCAGCAGGAGGTGGAGCCAGCATTGACACTGGCAGGAGCAGAGCTATCGTCCTCCTGGCAGGAGGTGGGGCTAGGATCGTCCATGGCAGGCACAGAGCCGTCAGCCACTTGGCAGGAGGTGGAGCCAGCATTGTACCAGGCAGGGCAGGCTATCAATAACTACTCTCCCCCTACTCTCAACGCAAATGTCCCACTCATCCCACACTGACTCATCCAGACCTGTGGAGCCACCCAGCTCCTGTCACACACACGCAAGACCAGCAGAAACCAGATATGGTTAGACAAGAAAATAGACACTTTCTAAAAGTGCTATTTTCAAACCCAGAGTCCAAAAACCATCCACACCAACGGATGCGTAATTAAACCCCGAGTTCAGGGATACCAAACTCGACATTGCACCATGCTCCCCGAGCCAGCAAGGACCATAGCATTAATAATCCCGGTGGCCCATTCTAACTAATGGAGAGCAAGCTACCTCGCAATAGTGAAGAACGAAGATGGCTGTAATTCACTATTAGGACATGCCAACTTGGTCAGGCGTGTCCTACCTTATACTTACAATGCACCCTGCCCGTGGGCCTACTGAACGGGTGACTAACATGAAGTCAAGGGAAGGTTTAAGGGGCTGGCAAGTAGGTATACTTGCGTAGCCTGCGTGACAGCACTAGGCTGCACGTGGGTCTTGCAATGACCGACCCGTAGACATTCTTTTACGAGGCCGCTCCTGTGGGTGGCACAACACGTGTTGCAAGCCCACGAGCGGCATTTGTATTTACAAGCCCCGGCACTCCTGGTGCGCTAGACTAGGGACTGACAGTAAACCAAATAAGCCAAACATGGATACAATAGATACATCAATTTAACATCGGGAGCACTTGCGCTGTGGCACTGATCAGCAGTGGCACAGCGCCCAAAGCATATACCAGCAAAACATCGTAAAACAGTGGAGGCAAACAGAAAAAATGGAGGAGAGACTCAAGCCAATGATGTCAGGTCTAACACATGTCCCCTCCAGCTGAAATGTGGGGAGAACTACCCTTGACCTAGGGAGTCCTCTTCACTAAGGCGGAAAAATCTGGACAGACCATCAGCATTGGCGTGATCTGTACCAGGGCGGTGTTCCACCGTAAAGTCCATCCCCTGTAGGGAAATGGACCACCTCAACAGTTTCGGATTCTCACCCCTCATCTGCATCAACCATCTGAGGGGCCTGTGGTCTGTCTGAACCCGGAAGTGAGTCCCAAACAGGTAGGGTCTTAGCTTCTTCAGCGCCCAGACCACAGCAAATGCTTCTCTCTCTATCGCACTCCACCTCGTTTCCCTGGGAAGTAACCTCCTACTGATGAAGGCTACAGGCAAGTCTCGGCCCTCTTCATTCACCTGAGCTAGAACAGCCCCCACGCCATGCTCTGAAGCGTCCGTCTGGACAATAAATTATTTCGAGAAGTCGGGTGCCTGGAGTATAGGTGCTGTGCACATTGCAGTTTTCAGGGTGTCAAAGGCCGTTTGACAGGCATCAGTCCAGATCACGTTTCGTGGCTGCTTCCTGGAAGTCAGCGAAGTCAAGGGGTGCACAATGTTACCGTAATCCTTGACAAACCTCCTGTAATAACCCGTGAGTCCTAAGAAGGCTCTCACCTGAGTTTGGGTTTTGGGCGGTGCCCAAGCCAGGATGGTATCAATCTTGGGTTGCAGGGGGGCAACCTTGCCGCTCCCTACTTGGTGCCCCAAGTACACCACCGAACCCTGCCCAATCTGGCACTTACTGGCTTTGATTGTGAGGCCTGCTCCGCGCAGAGCCAACAACACTTCCTGGAGGTGGCGCAAGTGTTCCTCCCAGCTGGCGCTGAACACTGCGATGTCGTCCAGGTAGGCGGCACTGAAATCCTCCAGTCCAGCCAAGACCTGGTTGACCAACCTCTGGAAAGTGGCAGGGGCATTCTTCTTCCCAAAGGGCATCACCCGGAACTGGTATAGCCCATCTGGTGTGGAGAATGCGGACCTCTCCTTTGCCCCATCAGTCAAGGCGATCTGCCAGTACCCAGACGTTAGATCAAACGTACTAAGGTACCGGGCAGCCCCCAACCGATCGATGAGCTCATCAGCTCTGGGGATGGGGTGCGCGTCAGTCTTCGTGACCGAATTGAGTCCTCGGTAATCCACGCAGAACTGGAGTTCTGGTGAAGCACCAGGCGCTGCAGCCTTCGGGACCAAGACCACTGGGCTGGCCCAAGGACTGCTAGAGGACTCAACCACCCCTAACGCAAACATTTTGGAGACCTCCTCCTTAATGTATGCTCTAACCTTGTCAGTCACCCTGTAAGCCTTGTGCTTCACAGGAGGGCTGTCTCCGGTGTCAACGTCATGGACACACCAATGAGTGACACTCGGAACCAAGGAAAACAGATCCGGGAATTGTCCCAACAGGTGGCGACAATCCTGTTTCTGCTCAAGGGTCAGTGTGTCAGAGAGGACCACACCATCCACTGACCCGTCTTGCTCTTTAGCACACAGGAGGTCAGGAAGAGGCTCACTCTCCTCCTCTGTTCCAGCATCTGTAGCTAGGAGCATGCCCACTTCGGACCTCTCTAAGTGGGGCTTCAAACGGTTGACATGCAGGACCCGCAAGGGGTTCCTGGGAGATTTCAAGTCCACCAAGTAGGTGACATCGCTCTTCTTCTCCACAACCTTAAACGGTCCAGTCCACCTGTCCTTGAGCGCACAAGGTTCCACAGGGGACATGACCCACACTTCTTGACCAGGCTGAAGCTCTACCAGAGTGGCATTACGGTCGTACCATCGCTTCATCTCCTCCTGGCTGGCCTCCAGATTTGCCTGAGCAAGTTCTCTGAAGCGCCGAGTCTGGTTCCGAAAGGCCAGCATGTAGCTGTATACATCCTGGGGAGGTTTCCTGGGAGATTGCTCCCAGCCTTCCTTGACCAGACTCAAAGACCCTCTTACCGGGTGACCGTACAAAAGCTCAAAGGGGCTGAACCCTAGAGACTTTAGCGGCACCTCTCGGTAAGCAAACAACAGGCATGGCAAGAGGACGTCCCATTTCCGCCTCATTGGTTCTTCAAGACCCATGATCATGCCTTTAAGGGTCCGGTTGAATCTCTCAACCAGCCCATTTCCTTGAGGGTGGTAAGGAGTGGTGAACTTGTAGGTTACCCCACACTCCTTCCACAGAGACTTCATATAGTTCGAAATGAAGTTGGTGCCCCGGTCTGACACCACCTCTCGGGGGAACCCCATCCGGGAGAAAACACCCATCAGTGCCCGTCCCACCACGGGGGCCGTCACTGTTCGGAGAGGGAAGGCTTCCGGGTACCGTGTGGCATGGTCCACCAAGACCAGGATGAACCTGTTGCCCAGGGCTGTCTTGGGGTCCAGGGGCCCAACAATGTCAATACCCACCCGGTCAAAGGGGGCACGGACCACTGGAAAAGGTTGGAGGGGAGCCTTCTGCTTCCTTCCGCTTTTCCCACTTGCCTGGCAAGTGTGACAAGTCTTTCAATGGATGTCTACATCCCTACGCATCTGAGGCCAATAAAAATGGGTGACAAGCCTGTCATAGGTCTTGTCCTGCCCCAGATGTCCAGCTAACGGAACGTCATGAGCCAAACCCAGTAGGAAGGCTCTAAAGCGCTGGGGTACCACCAGCACACGGGCTGACCCAGGCTCAGCAGCCTTAGGCTCGCTATACAGGAGGTCGTTCTCCCAGTACACAAAATGTGACCCTGACTGATCACCTGAGGATTGGGCTGAGGCCTGCTGCCTCATGCCCACAAGAGAAGGGCACACGTTCTGTTCCGCACAGAATTCCTCCCTGGAGGTACCACCATCCTGCTGCCAATGGGTCAGCTCGGGCAAGTCTCCCAGTTCGGCAATTTGTTCCCCTGTGGGCTCCAGGGCATCCCCCTCAGGGTCTACCTCCTCCTGGACCAAGGGAACTATGGGGGACGGTTTCCCGCGCCCCCTGCCTCTTCTCTTCACAGCTGGGTAATAGGCCGTACTTTCAGGCTCCGGGACCCCATCAACACCCTCACTCGCTTTCATCGATCGAGTGGTTGCACACACCCACTCTGGCACACCCAACATTTTCAAGTGCGCCTCTCTCTCCACCTTAGCCCAAGGGGAGTCTTCTAAATTATTGCCCAGGAGACAATCGACAGGCATTGCGGGCCTCACAGCAACCTGAAGAGTACCTGAAACTCCCCCCCATTCAAAGGAAACCTGAGCTACCTCACACTCTTTCTGGGAGTTGTCAGCAGCTATCACAGGGTAGAATGCGTGGGGAACCACCTGCTCTCTGGACACCAAGTGACACTTGACAGCTGTCACACTCGCTCCGGTGTCTCTGAGAGCTTCCACTCTATGGCCATTAATGGTCACCCACTGCCTATATTTACTATTGTTACTAGGCAGAGGGGGTGGAGGGACCATTTGCATGTCTCCTAGCGAGACCAGGGACATCTCTGCGGGACCCCTCCCACCATGGACAACCATCTCCTCCCCTCCCAAGGCTACACTCGCCAACTGACGGGGGGTGCACGCGGCGGTGCATTCGAATCCTTTTTGGGACACTAGGGGTCATAAAACCGGTGTCCCACCTGCCCACAACCGTAGCAGGTTGGGGGCCCCTATGAACAGGTTTACCCTTCGGGCCCCTGGCTTCTTCTCAGGGGGAGGCTGGGAACCTTTCCCTTGGTTCCCTTGGGGATTACTTTGGGGCCCTTTCTGGGACTCCTTCTGTTTACCCTTGTCCCCCCCACTCTTCTGCTGGGGACCCTGCCCACCTTTGGCTGAGTCTCCCACTGGACCCTTGTGGACCCTGGTACTGACCCAGCGGTCCGCCTCCTCAGCAAGTTTTCTAGGGTTAGATATCTTGCTATCAATCAGGTGCTGGCGCAGCTCTGGAAAACAGTTATTAGACAAATGCTCCCAAGCAAACAAATCATAAAGAGCTTCATAACTTTCCACTTTGCTGCCCTTTACCCAACCATCCATGGCTCTGCAAAAATAAGACACATATTCAACCCACGTCGTACCAGGCAACTTCTTACATTCTCTAAAAGCTTGTCTGTACTTCTCGGGGGTAAGGCCATACCGCAACAGTAAAGCATCTTTCATATGAGTATACGACATCCTATCCTCAACAGGCAAGTCTAACAGGGTATCTCTTCCCTCATTCACAAAGCGACCCCACAACCCCGATCGCCAATTCTTCTCAGGGACCTGGTGGGCCAACAATGCTAACTCATATGCTTTAAACCACTGACCAATATCTTCGTTCCTATGATAATCTTTTATCACATCTTTGGGAAAGTAAAACTTACTTTCTGCAGGCCCAGATGGAATGCTGCCACCAGAGGGATTCAATTCTAACTTCTTAGCTTGGATGTCCAACTCCCTCAACTTGGTATCACGCTCCAAAGCTAACTTCTCTCTTTCAAAATCTAACCTTTTGGTCTCCAAATCAGCTTCTCTTCTACCTCTTGCATTTTCTAACTCCAGCTGCCCATTTATCTTTAGCCTTGCCATTTCCATGTTGTATGCATGCTCCTTCGCCCTTTCTTCTCGTTCTTCAGGGGAAAGACCTTTGGAGGAAACACTGCTTCCGGGAGAGGACTCAGGCCCATTCGCTGGCGCCTCCTCATCCCCTTCCACTGGCGGTACCACCACCGGATCAGTGGGATCTCTGGCCTCCAACCAGGCCTGCAATGCTTTGAGATAGGTTTCCTTAGCCTTGAGACCTTTGGTAGGAACTTTAAACTTCTTGCAAAAGGATTTCAACTCCTCCAATCTGTAGTCGTTTAATTTCGCTCTGTCGAATTCCTCCTCAACAACAACAGGGGTAGTGACTCCGTTGTCACTCATGGTCAAAACTGGCAGTGTTCAAAAAATCAAGTTTCAGAAAAGCAGAGAACCAAAAATAGGATCCTTCCCAATTAGATTGTGACTGCGCTATGGTCTGCTTTCACTATGTAGCGCACACTAATCACTGCACATGGGTCATAAATGCAAGGTCCAAATCCTCACCGCTGCATCCAATGTTAGAACCAGCTGTCTCTAGTTGGCAGAGGTATACACTTCTGACAAATAGGGACACACCTTTTCTAGTCAGGGCAAGGGGATCACACCCTTCGATAACCCCTGCTCACCCCCTTGGTAGCTTGGCAGAGCAGACAGGCTTATCTCAGAGGCTGTGTGTTAAGCATTTATGACCACATACAGTAATAAAGTGAATACACTACAAATGGACACGACACAGTAGTATTATAAAAATAAGTATTTTTATATAAGGCTTAGCACAAGACCAAATAACGACAAAAATGTACACAATCTTAATAAATACTCTGGGAAGGGAAAAAGGATAGTTCAAAGGTAGTTTCTTCTTTAGCACAAAAGTCTTTAGTATCAAAGCAAATCTTCTTGGCAACACAGTTCTTAGCAACAGGGTAACCCACACGGGGGCTACACGAGGTCGAGGCAAAGTTAATCCAAAGGTTCGGCGTCGACCGCGAGGAGCGCTACGTCGAGCCCGGAGTCACATGGACCCCCAACAAAACAGTGCCTTTTGGAAAATGAAGCACACGATGATCAGCGGCGTCGAGCAATCCGGCGTCGCGTCTTCGGTGTCGATCAGGCCTCAGCAGGCGTCGTTGTCGATGATGCGGTTGTACAGAGTGAGCAGTGCTCACGGCGCCGAGAGGGCACGAGGGCGATGCGATCAGCAGCGGTGCAGACACGAGGTCCCTTGGAGCTGGAGCCGTACTCCCACTCACTGGCGTTGCTGCTGGCGTCGGTCGGGCCCGGCAGCCGGTCGTCGAGGAAGCGGGACACTGGGGCCGTTACCCACTATGTCGAGCTGGATTCGGCGACGTCCGTCGGCTTCGAGGTTGCCGGCTCTTTCAGAGGTGCTGGATTCACAGGTTCCAGCAAACAGCACTTTAAGCAGATGAAGTCCTTTAGCCCTGTGACTTCAGCAGGAGACTGGCACTCTTCCAGTCCTTGGAGATTTTCTTAGCAAGCTTGAGAGTACACACACAGTTCCTCTCTCCTGGTTCCTTGGGAAAAATAAAGAAGCACTGCAGGATTCCCCCCAGCAAACAGCACACTGGCAGAAGGGGTAGGCAAGTGGATTGGTGTCGTTACAACGCAGGCTATTACAACGCCTGCTGTTACAACGCGGTTTTTACATCGCATACCATTACAACGCATAGTGCTTTTAAGCGCTGGATAGTGAATTATTTAATTTACTATTCCAACTCCAGTCCCCGTGGATAGTAGGGAAGGTGTTGGATAGTAAATTAAATATATTCCCTATCCTAGAGCGCCCCCCCAGCGCAATGCGTTGTAATGGTTTGCGTTGTAATGGTTGCGTTGTAATGGTAGTGCGTTGTAATAAATGCGTTGTAAGTGATGTTTCCCAGGCAAGTCCTCAGATCAGCAGGCCTCTTGTCCTTGGTTACAGGGTTCCTTGTCAGAAGTGATCTAAATTCTTGGTTCAGGGGTCCTTCTCTTATACCCCTTTTCGGCTTTGATCCCTTTGTCCATGCAGGGGAATTTCCCAACATCCTGGGTCTGTTGTGGGTGGAGCCAGGCAGAGGCACCTGGCCTATTCACTGAGCAGGGCTAGGTCCTCAGATGCCCAGCAGGAGGTGGAGCCAGCATTGACACTGGCAGGAGCAGAGCTATCGTCCTCCTGGCAGGAGGTGGGGCTAGGATCATCCATGGCAGGCACAGAGCCGTCAGCCGCTTGGCAGGAGGTGGAGCCAGCATTGTACCAGGCAGGGCAGGCTATCAACAACTACTCTCCCCCTACTCTCAACGCAAATGTCTCACTCATCCCACACTGACTCATCCAGACCTGTGGAGCCACCCAGCTCCTGTCACACACACGCAAGACCAGCAGAAACCAGATATGGTTAGACAAGAAAATAGACACTTTCTAAAAGTGCTATTTTCAAACCCAGAGTCCAAAAACCATCCACACCAACGGATGCGTAATTAAACCCCGAGTTCAGGGATACCAAACTCGACATTGCACCATGCTCCCCGAGCCAGCTAGGACCATAGCATTAATAATCCCGGCGGCCCATTCTAACTAATGGAGAGCAGGCTACCTCGCAATAGTGAAGAACGAAGATGGCTGTAATTCACTATTAGGACATGCCAACTTGGTCAGGCGTGTCCTACCTTATACTTACAATGCACCCTGCCCGTGGGTCTACTGTAGGGGTGACTAACATGAAGTCAAGGGAAGGTTTGACGGGCTGGCAAGTAGGTATACTTGCGCAGCCTGCGTGACAGCACTAGGCTGCACGTGGGTCTCGCAATGACCGACCCGTAGACATTCTTTTACGAGGCCGCTCCTGTGGGTGGCACAACACGTGCTGCAAGCCCACGAGTGGCATTTGTATTTACAAGCCCCGGCACTCCTGGTGCACTAGACTAGGGACTGACAGTAAACCAAATAAGCCAAACATGGATACAATAGATACATCAATTTAACATCGGGAGCACTTGCGCTGTGGCACTGATCAGCAGTGGCACAGCGCCCAAAGCATATACCAGCAAAACATCGTAAAACAGTGGAGGCAAACAGAAAAAATGGAGGAGAGACTCAAGCCAATGATGTCAGGTCTAACACCCATGTGCTAGAAGTATATGCTGAGGCCCTCTCTATCGGCGTCTCACCCCCTTCCATGAGAGAGGCAGTAATCTCCCTCTCACTAAACCTGGGAAAGACCATAAGAGCTTTGCTTCAAACAGACATCTGTGCTTCGTACAGTCCTCTCTCTTAACAATTTTGACAGTAAAATCTTGGCCAAGACTCCGGCTAACCGTTTGTCCTTATTACTGGAAACAATACTGTCACCGGTACAGACAGGATTTGTGCCACGCATCTCCACCTCCCTAAATTTACGCACTGTCTTCTCAGTTTTGAATTGCATATCCCTCTATACCCCAGCGGTAATCGCCCTACTCAACACGTAGAAGTCCTTTGACTCCCTGGAGTGGCCTTTCCTCCTGGATACTCTGGGGAACCTTGGAATTCCTGAATTATTCAAGTCCATATGTACGATCTCCACACTCTAGGGGATGTTTCCAGATGGCCATGTTCTGCCTCAATCCTGATACTACACATTCCTCCACTCCATTTATGGACAGATTAATTTTTACCAGACTCCAGGGAGCCCTGCGCTTCCGGGTACCGTCCTACCTGCTCTCCCCTGAAGCCTTCACACCACTCACCCTTCGGATATCCGACCCTGACAGTTCTCACCTCATCGCTAAGCTTTATTGTGCATGCACGATCCTAAAACGAACTTACATGAGGGGGAACGATGGGAGAAGGAAGGACCTGGGACACCCACTCTCTGACAAAGACGGGGCATTTTGCTGCACCCAGACTAGTCTGATTTTCCCCAACCACAGACATAAACTTCTGTACTTTCGCTTCCTCCAGAGAGCCTATGTTACCCCCCTGGGACTGGCCCGCATTGACCATTCCAGACCCGCTCTCTGCTTCAAGTGCCGTGGCCCAGATGTGGATTTTCCCCATTTAACTGGACCTGCCCACCGGTAGCTTCATACTGGGCGGTAGTGTTTCAGGTTCTCTCCGGGATTATCTCGGTGTCAGACAACCCTTGCCCGCTCATTGCCCTCCTGCCTAATGTCTTCATTATCCCCACAGCCACCCGCAGATTTGCTGTTATTGCTTTGCTTTCCGCTAAGTGCAAGATTGTCCTTCGCTGGGGAAGCTGCCTGCATCCCACCTTAATATACTGGCTTTGCAGCATGACCTTTTGTGCTCTGACAAGTGTATCCCTCCCTACTGCCCCTTACTGACCATCCTAATGATATTTGGAAACCTCTTAGACTGTATCTCCTCACGCAATCTCCTGATTCTCCTTTCCTTATCCCCGGACGCCTCACAACGCTCCTCTCCTGAACAGCTCTAGAAAGGACACAGAAGCATAGAGTCTCATGTACACTTCCTTCATCCAGCCCCATTGGTCTCCCCATTCACGCCATGTCACCTGACCCCCTTCACAATAGTCTGCTGGCCTATTGTACCTCGTTATTTTATCCAGTAATGTCTTGTATATCTGCGATGAACCTTGCACAATCTTGTAATGTCATAAGTTGCCTACTGCTCGTCACCACCATCTTCTGTTTGGTGCCATTTAACTGACCCAATTAAACAAAAAAGTTTAGAATGTGCCCCCTCTTGCCTGGAGAGACAATTTTGCTATGCAATTTTTTATTAGCTCTACACTACCCTGCAAACCAGGCAGACTAATACCTCAATGGCAACTCCCTATATACCTTATTTGAACAAAGTTCTTTGCTACAGCTCTTTCCTTTAAATTGACCAATGCTTTCATCCATTCAGCCGGTGACTAGATCATTGGCTTTCATATCAAAGTTCTTCTTTTTGCATGCTTTTTTTCATGGACACTTGCTGACTTAGTTTGCCTCAGGGCTGCTAATCATCACCCAGTGCATGCAATCATATCTTAAAATATTGCAAGTAATTGTCTAACTCCAACTGACTTTTAGGTAAGACCACAGTAAAATTGTGCAAGAACTCGAACAGTGACATAAAATAAATTTCATTTGCTTCACTGTGGGGCTTTGTACTACTCACAAGAAAGACGGTAAAACATGTCATCTGTGGCTCCCAAGTGGCCCTGGACAGCTGTAGGCCAAGCAGTATCAAGTATATTTCAAAATAAGCACTTTTGACATACTTAAAAGCCTTCTACCAACATTAATTAAATCATCAATAAAATGGGCCTTGGACCTCACAAGACCTAGGTGCATTACTTTTGGAAGGAAGCCATGCAAAATATAAAGCTGATGCGCCTCTACAGTAAAATAATTCAACTGTGCTACTGACTACCTCTGCAGTTGTCGTTTTAAACATCAATCGTATTATGTGAGCTGAAGCAAACTTTCTTTTTGCAAACGTCTGCTTTATGTGTAAAATCCATATTTCGATAACTTGGTTTTGGAGTATTCTAAGAAATACATTTTTGTTACATTTTGGTACTTGTAAAACATCTAATTATTTGCGAAATCAGATTTTGAGCATAAATATCACAAATATGATATATAGAAAATGTGCTAATCTCTGCCTCACAAATGAATACTCCATATACCGGTTCTGCCAGGGTCTACACTTCTATTCTGATGTCAACCAGATTTAACCAGTACAGGGCTGAACCAGAGTAGGCATGAATAAACTTCTTCTGGGTCTACATGGAGACTAAAGGGCC
Organism: Lissotriton vulgaris; assembly: GCF_964263255.1. NCBI lineage: Eukaryota > Metazoa > Chordata > Amphibia > Caudata > Salamandridae > Lissotriton > Lissotriton vulgaris. Next base: position 994,672,136 of record NC_141698.1, read on the forward strand.
CCTGCTGGCATTTGGCGTGTGTATGGATTCCTGGCAGCAAGACAGAAGAGACTGATCAAAGGAACATCGAACTACATTTATCTAAGCGGGGATGTTGGGGTAAGAAAACAAGTTCATATCAAATGGCTACAAAACATAGAGCCATAATTCTTGCGGTTTTATTGTTTATGTGACAGCTTAATTCAATTCAATTCAATTCAATTCAGTTTATTTATATAGCGCGCTACATACCCAGAGGGTCTCAAGGCGCTTGGAGAAGGGTGGGGAATTACTTGTCGAATATCCAGGTTTTAAGTTGCTTTCTGAATGCTAGGTGGTTCTGAGTGAGGCGAAGGTGAATGGGAAGTGAGTTACAGGTTTTTGCCGGCAGGATCTTCCTCCCATGGTGGTTTTGTTGATGCGAGGTACAGCAGCAAGGGCTTGGTGGGAGGAGCGTAGCTGGCGGGAGGGGGTGTAGAAGGAAAGTCGTGTGTTGAGGCATTCGGGTCCAAGTTCGTAAAGTGCTTTGTGTGCGTGGGTTAGAAGGCGGAATGTTATCCTCTTATTGACTGGGAGCCAGTGGAGGTTTTTCAGGTGACCAGAAATGTGGTCTTTACGCGGGATGTCTAGTATGAGTCTGGCTGATGCGTTCTGGATGCGTTGGAGTTTTTTCTGAAGTTTTGCGGTGGTACCGGCATATAAGGTGTTTCCGTAGTCCAGGTGGCTTGTAACCAGTGCGTGGGTGACCGTTTTTTTAGTTTCTGTGGGGATCCAGCGAAATGTTTTTTTGAGCATGCGAAGAATGTTGAAGCAGGATGATGTAACGGTGTTGACTTGTCTGGTCATCGAGAATGAGGAGTCCAGAATGACGCCCAGGTTCCGTGCGTGGTCTGTCGGGATGGGTGCTTTTCCAAGGGACTCTGGCCACCACGAGTCGTCCCAGGCGGAGGGGGAGGTGCCTAAGATAAGGACTTCTGTTTTGTCAGAATTCAGTTTCAGACGGCTCTGCTTCATCCACTCGGCTACTTCTCTCATTCCTTTATGTAGGTTGGTTTTGGCGGTGTTAGGGTCTTTGGTGAGTGAGAGGATCAGTTGAGTGTCATCAGCGTAGGAGATGATGTTGAGGTTATGTTGGCGTGCGATGGCCGCGAGGGGGCTCATATATATGTTGAAGAGGGTGGGACTGAGTGAGGATCCTTGTGGCACGCCGCAAATGACTTCAGTGGCCTCAGATTTGAATGGTGGGAGGCAGACTCTCTGGGTTCTTCCGGAAAGGAATGAGGTGATCCATTCCAGTGCTTTTCCTTGGATTCCGATGTTTCTGAGGCGTTGTAGCAGGGTGCTATGACAGACTGTGTTGAAGGCTGCGGAGAGGTCGAGGAGGATGAGGGCGACTGTGTCTCCATTGTCCAGTAGAGTTCGAATGTCGTCTGTTGCTGCGATGAGTGCGGTCTCAGTGCTGTGTTTGGCTCGGTAGCCGGACTGAGAGGAGTCGAGGGATTTGTTGGTTTCGAGGAAGGCGGCGAGCTGGTTGTTGACAGCTTTCTCGATGACTTTGGCCGGGAATGGAAGGAGCGAGATGGGGCGGTAGTTTTTGAGTTCGGTGGGGTCAGCTGTGGTTTTTTTTAGAAGGGCGCTGAGTTCGGCGTGTTTCCAGCTTTCTGGGAAGGTGGCGGAGTTGAGGGAGCAGTTGATGATGTCTCGGAGGTGTGGTGCTATGATGGAGTCTGCTTTGTTGAAGATGTGGTGAGGGCATGGGTCTGTGGGGGATCCTGAGTGGATGGAGTTCATCAGGCGGATGGTATCCTCAGTGGAGATTGGGTTCCAGTCATTAATGATGCTCAAGGGGGGTGACGGTACGGCAGAAGGTTGGGTGGGTTGGCCTCCGGGTTGGTTGTCAAAGCTGTTGTGGATGTCTGCGATTTTGTCATGGAAGAACGAAGCTAGGGAGTCGCAAAGGGCTTGAGAGGGAGTGATGTCATTGGAGTTGGCAGTGGGGTTGGTAAACTCTTTGACGATGTTGAATAATTCCTTGCTGTTGTGGGCGTTGTTGTCAAGTCGGTCTTTGAAAGCGGCTTTTTTGGCAGTCCGGATCAGTTGATGGTGTATGCGGGTGGCGTTTTTGAAGGCGTCCCTGGTGCTGGTGTTTGGGTCTTTTTTCCATGCCTTCTCAAGGGAGCGACAGAGTTTCTTGGATTTCTTAAGATCATCGTTGAACCAGGGGGCGTTTCTGCTGCCTATTTTGATTTGACGTTTTTTCAGGGGAGCTAGGTTGTTGGCGCTGTTGGTTAGCCATTGAGTAAGGTTAATGGCTGCTTGGTTGGGGTTCGAAGAATGGGCAGGGGGGTTTTGAAGAAGCGATGAGGAGATCTGGTCGAAGGTGATTTTGTTTCAGTTTCTTTGCAGAGTAGGTTGAGGATGGTTGTGGACTGTGGTCTTTTTGTAGATAAAGTGAACGCAGCTGTGGTCCGTCCAATGGAGAGCTGTGGTGTGACTGAAGGAGATATGTTTGCTGGAGGTGAAGATAGGGTCGAGTGTGTGGCCTGCGTAGTGAGTGGGGGAGTTGACAAGTTGTTTGAGTCCGAGGTTGGCGAGATTGTCCAGAAGGGCGGTGGTGTTGCTGTCGTTGCTTTTTTCCAGGTGAAAATTGAGGTCTCCCAATAGAATGTAGTCCTCGGAGGGGAGGGCGTGTGGGGTGATAAAGTCAGTGATGTCTTCACTGAATTGTGCACGGGGTCCTGGTGGCCTGTAGAGGAGGGTGCCTCTGAGTGTGGTCTTGGGGTCGGTGTGGATCTGGAAGTGAAGGTGCTCGGCGCTAGCGAGGTTGACGTCTGAGCTGGTTGAGATGCGGATGGAGTTCTTATGGACGATGGCGATGCCTCCTCCTGTTTGCTTGGCGCGGTCTTTCTGGATGATCTTGTAGCCTTCCGGGATGGCAATGGTGATGTCGGGCTGAGGAGGCGTTCATCCATGTTTCTGTTAGGAAGGCGACGTCCGGAGAGATGGTGTCTAGTAGATTCCAAAGGTCGATGGCGTGTCTGTGGACTGAGCGGGTGTTGAGCAGGATGCATTTAAGGTGGTTGGTGTCAGGTCTCTGTTTGGTGTAAGTGGATGAGGAGTTGGTCTTGGTGCCGTCATACTTGCAGGAGTTGCATGTGAAGGGTCCATGGGTGTGTCCAAGGGGGGCTTGGGCACAGTTGGGGAGTCGACCGGGGTTAAGGGCTAAGAGGGTGGAGGCGGCGTATGTAATGCGGGTGGGGTGGGTAGTACGGGGGGCAGGGGGTCTGGCGCTGGGCGCGGGCTTGGCACGGACGGGCGTAGACTGGCTTACCTTTGGCGCACCTTCGGCGCGGATGGGGCGCGATCGCTGCGCGTGATCGCTGCGCGTAGGTCCTACTGACATAAGTGGAGAAGTGGAGGGGGCGGAGCGTGGGAGGGGGAGCTGGGAGGCGGTAGCGAAGGGGGAGGGACGGGCTGCAGGCACAACAAAATGGTGGGCTCAACAACAACAACAGGACGCTATGCGAGGGCAATGCGAAGTGACAATCAGTAGCGCTGTGCACACAGGTCGGATGCAAATATAATAAAACAAATGCGAGGTCTCAAACAGCAGCGCCATGAACACAGGTCAATAAATAATATTATTAAACCCTGAAAGCAATGGGAATCGACAATAAGCGGCGCAATGCACACAGGTCCAATAAACAACAATAAACTACGCAATGCGGAGCGCTACGCAGGATACTGGGTGCTGAATCAAAATGATTAATGACAGTGGATAGGCAGCGCTACGATACCACAATAGCGCTTGTAGGTCGGGAGGTAGGCAGGAGCGACCGCTTCACACGGAGTTCGGCTGGTCACAGAGGCTCCCCAGCCGGGCTGTTCCTGGTGATTCGTGGGTGGGAGGGGGAGCTGGGAGGCGGTAGCGAACGGGGAGGGACGGGCTGCAGGCACAACAAAATGGTGGGCTCAACAACAACAACAGGACGCTATGCGAGGGCAATGCAAAGTGACAATCAGTAGCGCTGTGCACACAGGTCGGATGCAAATATAATAAAACAAATGCGAGGTCTCAAACAGCAGCGCTATGAACACAGGTCAATAAATAATATTATTAAACCCTGAAAGCAATGGGAATCGACAATAAGCGGCGCAATGCACACAGGTCCAATAAACAACAATAAACTACGCAATGCGGAGCGCTACGCAGGATACTGGGCGCTGAATCAAAATGATTAATGGCAGTGGATAGGCAGCGCTACGATACCACAATAGCGCTTGTAGGTCGGGAGGTAGGCAGGAGTGACCGCTTCACACGGAGTTCGGCTGGTTACAGAGGCTCCCCAGCTGGGCTGTTCCTGGTGAGTCGTGGGTGGGAGGGGGAGCTGGGAGGCGGTGGCTCCTCGCACACAGAATGGAAGCAGTGTAATAAGCCCAGTTTGTGTAGATGTTTTAATGTAGGTAAGAGGAAGATACCTTGTTTTAATAGTGAGATCCATGTACTAGCTAGGTCAGTCCCGGAAGCTGAGCTGGACTCCTGCCATTTTGTAAAATTCTTAGAATAATGCTTTCTGAGAATCTTTTAGTTATAGGTCAGAGGAACTGCTAAAAAGTAATGGAAGGCTATCTCAGACCTTAGTTGGGATAGGTTCAGGCCATCAAAAAGAAGAAGAAGAGGAATTTGATGAGGATGAAGATAAGGATGAGAATAAGGAGGAGGGAGGATGAGGAGGCTCAAGAAAGAGAGAGAGGGAGGAGGGATGAAGAAGGATGGAGAAGGAGGAGGAGGTAGAGGGATTGCTTGCTGTTGAACTGATCACTTGAAAGGTCTTCCTTCTTGTGCCCATGCTTAGCTGACCCACTGTAGCCCACATGGAAGTCATGGTTAAGACAGCATCTTGGAAGAAGGAACATCAAATCCATTCAGACTGTCTGTTTTGATTAACAAAATCAGGAAGCAGGGCTGGAGGTCTCTGACTTGCCATTTAATTTGTGGTTTAAATCCACCCAATGAATACCTGCAAGCTTGGGAGTACTTGGAACATCAGAATGAACTTATTCAACTGCTGGAGAAGTAAGGACTTAAAGATTTGTTGATCTCACAAGGAATGTGACCTGAAAAAGGGGAGCCTTTGGTGGGCAATATATCCTGGTTTGTCCCACTCATACCTTTTTGTTGTGAAGTTTGAGGCTGTTGCAGGACTTGGGCCACTAGTTATCTGATCTCATTGAGCACTCTCCAGGATCAGCACTGAGCCTTGCCGCCCTGGAAAAATTTGACCACCAAAAATGTGACTACATTCAAACAGAAAATGTGAACAGTAAAAGGAAGCAAAGTAATCCCAGTGACAAGAGCACTTGTGATGGTCACTGGTTGACCCTGCAGCCAGAGACAGATATAAGAAGAGGCATGTGGGGAATGACACTTTATACACTCATACAATATAATGCCAGAAATTTGACTGGCATCTTTGGGGAGTCTCTGGATTACACTAGGTGGCCAAAAGCCACTGAAAGGTCTAAGTGAATCAATGTGATGATACTGCATGAATTCATGCTGTGCAGAAGCCACCCAAAGAGGCCACTAATACTGTCTTAGTACAATGAAGAATGCATATGCTGACTTGCACAGGGTGAAGAACTGATGAGGTTTGAAGAATATGGAATGCTGGTTAATTATTCATTTCTCAACTATTTTGGCCTGCAGTGAAAGAAGGAAAATGAAGGACATGTTATGGCTGCGTCTGATAATAGCCAAACTGCGAAATGTTCAGGATAAGATCATTCTCATGGCCTGAAAGACAGGGCACTTCAAAATAGACAACCTCCAGATCCTTGTCTTCACAGACTATGCACTGGGTGTCCAACTTCAGCAAATTTCTTTTATGAGTGTCAGGTGGAAACTTTGAGGGATAGGTGTGGAGTACTCCTTCCTCTTCCATGCTAGACTTAACGTTCTGTCAGTACTGAATGCTCTTATCATCACTGGGCCAGAGGAGGTTTAAGACTAGATTAGATTAACAGGGGACATTATTGCAGACAAACCTCACAGATTGGAGACTCAATGATCCAGATGTCGACGGCCCAGGGTCAGAACACGCTGCTCTATGGCTCTGGTGGTGACCCACTCACTAGCAAAACAAAAGAAAGTAGCCTGGTCCAAATTGCTGTTAGTGTGCCATATTGAGTCTAGAACCATGAGTCCATTAATAACACTGAAGTGATAGCACAGGGCTAGAAAAAATTCCCATCAGCCCACCCATCTGGTGGAGTATCGTCACGTGGGAGATGTATCATAAATCCAAATCTCGATCAAGGCACCTGATAATGATGCGGAGATGGATTTTGTAGGTATAATCTTAGACCACAGTGCTTCATTGGTGATGCTAATGGAGTGCAGTGCAAGTGAGAGGTGAAAGTGAGAATAAAATTGACTCAAAGGACCAAATATAAGTTTATTAGGTATGGTGCTAGGGTCAAACTTTAAAAACAACGCCCAATAGTTTTAAATAATAACTATATCAAGGCATGGTGTGTTGAGGTCGACATGTTTCAGCTAGATGGACAATTGGTCCTAGCTTTCGTCAGGACCAGGTGAATACTGCGACTGCAAACTAAAGTAAACAAATTACAAAAATAGTGACCTTGTACACTTATAATGGATAAATCCTACCAGCTACTCTGAGCCCAGATGTGTACTGGTGGTAATCCAATCATGCGGTCTCTCCTAAAAAGAGAGAAAAGTGTACAACTGAATTAACGTGTATAATGGTATCAAGGATACAACAGACAGACAACAGGCACACAAACAGTACGGAAGAGAAAGTCTCCCCGTCACTCAGTAGTCATGAGATTCTACCGGATTCATGTGTATAAATCACAAACAGTAAAAAATATATATATAAACTCACCCAGCGTTCTGTGAGAGTATGCCTCACCTCACCCGCCACCCACTCTGGAAGAAGGAGGCCCCGCTCTGTTAGAGTGGAAATGAAATAAGGACCTCAGAAAAATATCAGAGGTACTAAGATACATATAATCACACATTTCCAGTGATCTACTAACAAAAACTAGTTGTAAAAAATAGATTCAACCTCCTATGAACATATGACACACTCACTACCTGAGAGCAGGCCCAAAACTGGACATGATCTGTGCTGGTAGCTGCTACTTCTTTTCTCAATCCGTCCCATGGTCTGGACTCCACCTCGATCATTTCATTAGAAAGCTTTGACACCTTCCTTCATGACACCACTACAGGACCTATGGTCCCTCACAGGGTTAAAACAACAGGCTGTTGATGACAACATCTAACAAATGATAATTCCAAATAGTTCTGGAGAAGGGTCCAAATAACTCTGTTCCAGGAAACCCACATTACAACTCTGGAGAGCATTACGCTTTGGAAATAGTGACATGCCGAGTTTTCACTGTCAATTACTCTGCATATGCCAGGGAGACTTATTCTGGGTACAGGCAGAAGTACTATTTGCCCGGTTAGAAACAAGTTAGAGCAAGAGGTCTGATTGGTCCTAGTAGAGGGTACATTGAGCAAAACTCCTGTGGTGTTGGCAAGCATTTATGTTCCATACACAGGCCACCACACATTGTTTGACCAACTCATAGAAACAGCTAGCAAAGTGGATCCATGTTGGAGGGTGTAATAGGGGCCTATTTCAGGATCAGACTGTAGAGGAAAAAGATGAAGAAGAAGAAGAAGAAGAAGAAGAAGAAGAAGAAGAAGAAGAAGAAGAAGAAGAAGAAGAAGAAGAAGAGGATGAGGATGAGAAGGATAAGGCCAGGAACCAAAATAAAAGAGGCCCCATTTGTGAATTAGATAGCTAAAAAATTAGCTCGTGTTTGAAAACTGGGACAGTTTGAAAGTTGCAAAGACATGCTATTTGCTAGTTTTGCAAGGTATAGAAGTCTGCATGAATGTAAGCTTGCTGCAGGCAAAGTTTGTTTTGAAATCAGGAAAATTTACAGAAAATATCGATCCAGAAGACCATAAAACCGTCCCACAAGCCGCCCAAAAACTTCCACACATGTCAAATTAGCCTACCAGGCCCTGCCTGGTTGTACTATAGGCCAGTCTGACCCTCGGTGACTTTAGTTGCATTCTGGCCATCACCCTAAAGGGGCCAAATCAAGCCTTCCAAAGACTGGGAGAGTACATAATGCAAAGTCAATGTCACAATAGCGTATACCCAATGGTCCATGATAAATGTTTGGAGACTACAGATTTACTCCAGGCTTCAGGCCTTCCACCTTCTATTTCTCTCCTTACGGTTTGTAGGTGCAACTAGAAAGGATCATATGCTGTGCTCAGTTGTGCTTGTTGTTCTCCACTCTAGATTTCCTTGGCAGAACAATATCAGACCATAGTACTTAGCATGAAAGTCTGGCATGGTGCAAGACCCTTTCACCATTCTGACCTGGCGCTTACTAAATTCCAATATGCTATTCCTGCAACAATGGTGGCTCCCCATATTCCAAATTATCGGCTGATCACTCCATACATGTGGTGGTGGGCCCAGAAGGACCTGGAATGGGAGTTGAGCAAGTTGGAAGGCTTCTACACCCAAAGAGAAATACAATTGAGGGAAGGATCGCAACCTCTGAGACTCCCTTCAGGCGGCATTTAAACAGGAAGCTACACTGACTTTAAGACTCAGATGCCTAGATCGAGGGGGACAAGGCTGGCAGGTTACTGGAATGGCTGACCAACCATGAACATACTAAATTTCCCAAAACCTCTATTAAAACTTCACAGGAAAACAAGGCATATTCACAGCGTGATATACTCATGATCTTCTATGATTACTATTGTAACCAATATGGAAACCGACCAGAGGGACCTGATAACGCGGTAACCAATTTCCTAGCTCAATTACCTTTGCCTCCTGTTCCTCCAGAATTTCAGGACAAGATAGATGCTCCCATCGGGGTTCAGAATACTAAAGAGGCCATACGTGATTTGTCCCATGACAAGATTCTGGGCATGAATGGGTTTCCAGTGGAGTTCTACCAGATCTTGTTGATGCCCTGTTACCTAAATGAGTCCCTGTCTATAAAATAGTGGCAACTGAGGAGTCACTCCAACCTTCGCAAAGCCCTGCCAGTCTCGGATCACTTTCACAATATCGAGGTAAACAATATAATTTGACAAAAATATAATTTCAAGTATATCGTTTACCAAAATATTGTGTACTTACACCTGAAATGGTAAGTACAAAAATATTGGGGAAAAAATATCATTGACACTAATATCGTCAAAAAATATACAAAAACGTCGCTTTTTTTATATATAGTAGTAAATGTTAAATACTTTAGTATATACATTTAAAATAAAGTAAAGTAAATACATTCCACTAACATTTAATACTATATATAAATATATAATTATTTAAACACATACACAAACACAAATATGTGGGTGTGTGTGTTTATATAAATTCATATATCAGTTTGCTTCGAAGAAGGGTCCTTCCAGGATCCTGCTCCCTTTGTCAGGTGGCGCGTTTTTCGGCGAACCCAAATGCCGAACGATTAATTTAATCCTCAGTTTGCTCAGAAGCATAACGCGCACTCAGTAGTATAGATGTTCAGATTTTATTTCTCAGAAAACGTTACGCATTTCGACACCAAGTGTTTGTTTTGTTCACACGTTAACCAACATGACATTCAGCTTGTTTAAATAAACATGAAAAAAGGAAAAGTGTAATAGAAAGTGAAAAGGTACACGTATTCTGGCTTGCTAGCACTGTCAGTTAATAGATCAGCCATTTTGTAGTGGTGTGCTCTAAATAGTTAAAGCATCAACTTGCAGTTACGAATGTTATTAGTACATTATTATCGAACATACACTTTAAAGAAACATTTCATACCATATTTCAAAAAGGTGATAGACTGGAAAAGGGGGGAAAAAAACAACAGTTTCAGTGGTCTTTAAGCGTGAGCCACAATGAATTGACGGTCTACTGCCCAAGATGTCAAATATACTGTTCAGATATGGGCTCTATTTCCTTCATCACTAGCTAGTATAAGTGCCTACTGTCTGCAGGCAGCCTAGCTAAGTAGGGACTAAACATGAAAATTAAGTAGCCAGTTCGTAGTAATTAATACAATAAAAATTGTGAATTTCAAGCTTGTAGCTCTTAAACTGTAAAGAAAACAGAACTCATTCAAGGTCTAGTGCCTATGATATTCACATATGCTTTCACAGTGTGGGCCATAAATTATTCCAAGTTAAAACAACCTCTCCGGTCTAGTGCCTACAGAAACCATTTTTAGTTTGGGAATAACAACCAGATATCTCAGTACTTTTCCACAATTACCCTTGAAGTACAGATATATTGCTAATAAGTCCAACCATACGTGTAACCGTTATACAAGCAGAAGGAGCCTAAAAGGATTAACCAGTTAGGTTCCTAATTAATGTCCAACAAAACAGTGAAAAGTGAGTTCCTTATCTCAATAGAGTGAAGTGACTTTTTCATTTGCCGAAGAAAAGGGTAGGGAAGATGTGCAGTGTTTTTACAAAAGTGATGTCTCCCTTCCTTTCCTCCTAAAAGAAACATATAGACACAATTAAAATTTTCATTAAAATGAATCAAGACTGGCTTGAACGTTCTATATTTATACAGTTCAGAACAGATAACAGATAACAGCATAACAATATTGTATGTTTAAAGCTTATATTTTCTAAAGAGTATTCACCCTGCGGCATTGCATACTTCAACATGTAGTTTGAGCTACTCTTCGTATAAGTGAGTTGCTAGTTCTTCTTCTAAATTGTGACCCCTAGGGAATCTGCTTTCTAATTCCATGATCCACTTGGATTCTCTCTTTCTTAGTGCTAGAACCCGATTGGCCCCTATTTTGCCTACATTTACTTGTTCAACTGCAAAATACCTGAGCAAGGAGGTATTTGATTGGTGGAACTCTTGAAAATGTCTAGCAACTGGATAATGGGCATCTATGTTAGTTATTGCTCTCAGATGTTCCTGTATCCTCTTCTTAGCCATACAGGTTGTGCTACCTACGTACCTCATTTTGCATGGTCATTCAAGTACATAGATAACGAAATTCGTATTGCATGTAAGAAATTGTTTGATTTTACGTTTTTCTGTGTGTCCAGGAATATTAACTTTTTTCACCATGTAACTTGCTTTACAAGCCCGGCAGTGGTCGCAAGGGTAGAACCCTTTAAGGCCCTGTACATGTTGTTTCTTATTGTCAGATATGTCCCCTTTGACTGAGATATCTCTGAGATTTCTCCCGCTTCTGTAAGTAATTTGGGGTCTTTCCTTAAGCTCAGGTCCTATTACATTATCTGCCTGTAGAATATTCCAAATATCCACTAGGATTTTGCGGACTTTGTCTGATCTCTGGCGAAAAGTAGTTATAATTCTGGTTGTGGTCTTCTCACTGTCGGAATTAGATTTGGGTTTCAAGGTCTCTGATCTCTCTACTTCTGCTGCTTTTCTCATAGCTTTAGTCAACACCCATTCTGGATAAACCCTCTCCCGAAATCTAGACATGAGGCTACCATATGTGATTAATGGTAGCCTCATCTCGAGATTACATAGAAAAGAGACGGCTGGGAATAGCCTCCTGCACGCTCTGAGTGCCCATCCAGATCCCCTCAAATGGAGCATCCCCTATGGGGAATTACTCAGAGCTAAAAGAAATTGTAGCGACAAAGATGGGATTTTACTAGAACAAGACTGCATGCTGTCAAACACCCTGCCCCCCCTTCCAAGCCTTTCAACTTTGAGCATACACTAACCAACTGATTAGTCTGCTATATAAGACCCCCCAGCGCAGGTATAACTAGGTAAGCTGATCCCCCCTCCCCTTACAGTTAATAGGGTAATGTTGCAAGGTTATCCCCTCTGCTCTTTGTGCTTGCCATTGAATCACTCGGAATTAGATTGAGATGAGGAGGCAATGGCATTACAGTATGTAATGTGCTATAATTGATGATGCCACGTCGGTGCCTCCTTGCCACTCACTGCCACGTACAACTGCTTTTGTGTTTTATTGTGGCATAACCACCAAGGAAAAGATGATACTGCAGGGTGCGGATTTCCCTGGGAAAACATGACCAGAAAACTCTTACGTTGAAAATACATTAAAAAGAGGTATTTGATGTAATGTGATATATTTAATTGGAATTAAATACTTTTTAAGGTGTTACAAAAATGGCATATCTGGGATTTGACCTAGTTCTAAAAAGTGATTTTTAAGTAAACAAATCAACACTTCCCCAAATCATTTGCTTTTATAGTAATCAGTGTTGAAACATAAATGGCTGCCTTTTTAACGTTTCAAGTGTCCTACACATGGGTTAGTATTTGTTTTCGTTTCAGATGCATCATATCTCCTTAATGAAGTGTGTTAGGCATGCAGAGTGCAATCCCGTCATGCGCTTTGGGGCTGGTGCTTTTTAGAAATCACAAATAGATTGTGTAGCAATCACTAGCCGCTACAGAAGTGGGGACCATTTACGAAATGTTAATTTGTATTTCACTGACAAGATATTGTTTTTCTAGATTATCATTTCTTTAGTTTTTATTTGCCCAAATGCATCGGTTTTAAGCAAATAAAATTAGTCTGAAATCTTGTTACTTGCACTATAAAAAACAGTATCCTTGCATCAGGAATCATTTACAATAGAAACCGAAGACAATATTAATTTCAAGCTATCACAGTTTTGCAATATTCATTAGACATAGTTTGTTCAAAAAGTCATTACCATTAAATAATTGTGTTTGTGCATTGGGATTACTAATGTTCTTTAAAACTAATGGTTGCGGAAATGTTGAGGTAGCTGCTTAAGAGATTGAGCTTTTTGCCTTGAAGCTACAACTGCTTGATTGATGAAACCACTTCCAAGGGGAAATATCTGTGGACAGATGTCCACTGTGCCACTGCTTTGTTGTGGGGCTGACGTCATGAATGTGGATACAGGACAAGTATGGCTGCACATATCCATAGCCTGAATAAAACAAGTCCTTGTTGTGCTTAGAGATAACCCCGCAAAGAAGGGAAATATTGAGGGATTTCTTTTTTTAGTCATATCTCTTTATTTGGTTTCAAATCATAAGAAAAGTGTCGTTATACATCAAACACTGGACCAGTTAGTAAATGAAAGAGCACTGTAAAGACACCCTAGCATACATCCTTCCTCCCTTCATTGCAGAACCACCACACTGAGCATTAGTGTAATTAACAATCACTGATCAATTTGCCTCGAAGAAAAGCAAACTTGCTCTCCCTATGTGCTCTCCCTATGTGCTCTCCCTATGTGCTCTCCCTATGTGCTCTCCCCAGTGCCGCATAGCTGCAATAATGAAATAGATTCAAGGCCTTCAACTGAGGAGGACAAGCCGTTTAGGGCATGCGCCTAGATACATTTTACATTAATGGGTGCAATATTAGTTCAAAAGAGTTCTGCCAAGTGAAGAAGTCCACAGTCCTGTGTACCATCCTGCAACAGAGGGTGGTCCTTAATCATGTGGGGGAGAGTGACATTTTTGAAAAGACAATTCAGTTTCTCAACAGATTAATGTAAGTACCAAGGAGAAGTCCTACCAATAGGAAGTTGGTTATGTAGCCCCTTTTCCCAGGAAAACAGTCCTAGTTTTATTAAGGACTTTCACCCACACACTTGTGTGGCATGCTACATCATTGAGTCCTACATTGGCACAGCTATTGTTGCTGGATGGAGTCAACCCCACTTTTGAAAGGATAAGCACTTTGATGGTAGTCCTAAGGACTTAAATTGGGTCTGGCTTTGGAAACTAAAATAGCCTTCAGGTGTACCCCAATCAGTTTTACTAGTATGGCACCCATGGCTGCTTTTAAACAGGGTGGGATGTATGTAAAGATTTTATTAGCTCTGACATCCTCAGGTCAACATGTTTTAGCTGGCTAGTTGAAGCCCAAGAAGTCAGCCAGTTTTCACCAGGACCATACAGACCCCTCTGGGTACTGTAATATTTGCTTTTCTTTTTAGCATTTTATTGGTATTTTGGGTGTGTGTCACTCCAATCTTTCATTCACATTCAATATTTCTCTGCTTCATTTGTCTCCCGAAGAGTTGTTACTCAAGTTTATTAAAACAGGGCAGTATCACCTCATAGGATATTACGGGCAGGCGTTGCCTATGTCAATATGTTCAAGATAGTGTGCCTGGCAATCTGCGTCCTTGCTCCGTAAGCCTAAAAAATAAGGACTAATTCCTGGTAGGAAATAGGCAGTATTTGGGCATATTCCTACTTGTAGGACTCTTCCTTTAGTACTTAATGTGCAACAGTCGATGGGTCTTTTTTTATCCTAAAGGGAGCCACAGTCATCTTGGCTGCACCCTGGCAATGTCCTCATCAAAAGAGGCTTACTCCTTGCTTGATATTGTAGGCCAGGTCAATGGAAGCCAACCAACACAAAATTTTGTGGGATATCTGTGCAAGACCACCATGGTTTGCATGATAGTCTTTAACAGGAGGAGGGCGACTGGAAATGACAAAAGACCTCCCATCCTAAAGCAACACCATTTTCAGTGGTGTAACTGCCACTAGAATAGGCGTCTCAATCGCGCAGCCAGAAGCAGCTTCATCATTGGGCTCATCTCCTCTAAAAGAGCTGGGGGGAAGAGCTTGGCTTGTGACAAAGGTGGCCACTTAACGCCAAGGAGGTTGGCCTCTCAACACGATCACCACAGCTCTGAGGGACCTAGCATATCAGGGGGACTGACAGTGGTTGAGGACTCAATTTTGCCTCCCTTGCCACTCGAACCACCCACGAAAGTCCCCCTGGACCCATACTCTCCAACTGTGAATGCCGTCATGGCATCCAGGAAGGCGACCCATCAGCTACTTTTCACTGAGGTCATGGTTCTGCAAAAAGATCAGAAACCGGTACTGCCACGATGTCGGGTTGATCCAATGGAATACATCCTGCAGGAAATTACTACAGAGAGCCACAGGCTAGAAATAATGGATGCCAAGATCCCAGACCTTACCACTGATACGAAGTCCATTAGGGCAGAAATAGGGGCATTCCAAGGGCGATTACATGACATTGATACCTGTGTCACAGCGCTGGAAACACAAGTGACAAACTCAGATGCCCAGAGCTTTGAACTCACGCTGCCCATTCATAAGGTCACTGACCTAGAAGACAGGAGCCAGAGACACAATATATGATTTTTCAGCTTCTCGGAGAAGAGTGAGCGCTGCAGGGTGATTTCTCTGCAACTTACTCCCACACCTCATGGGTCTCACTTTCATCCCACCATTGGCAATCCAAAGCACCCAACATGTCGGCGCTCGAAGACTGGGCAGCAGAGACAACCCCGATCTGCTCGTAGCATGCTCTCTGAGACACCACCAGATCTGACAAATGCTGACCACTGCTCACAACCAGGGACTCTATGACTACAAAGGGCACACAAACCTGAAAGGCACCAGACTTTTCCAGAGAGATTAATAAAAAGTGACAGACCTTCCTAGCTCTTCAACGCGCACTGCATAAACAAGACATTAAATATGGACTTTTTGAGATGACATGGATGAGGATGTGCTTAGAGAGCAAGACTACCTAGAGCCAGAAGACTTGCAAGCCTTCTTGGACACTCTGCAAGATTCCCCTCTGGACACGACTCCCCTCCTTGCTCACCATTGGGGCAATCCTGCTTTCACGGCTAGCGTACAATCCCGGTGATTGGCGGGCCATAGGAACGGGGCTCCCAATCATTCTCTGAAAGCGGAAGGAACAGAGCCATCAGGTCAATGGTGGAGCTCTGCAGGAATTGGGAAGAGACAAGTTCCGCTTTCCCCTAAAAACTCCCGGGGCCTCCAAAACGGGGGACCACAACCACCAGGCACCCCTGCCAAACTGATGAGTACTTCCAGTTTTTCTCATTGTCTCTACCATTGCATTCATATATCCAAGTATCAATTCCTTAACTGTACTCTGTTAAATTACATGATCTGCCAATATGCGCTATTTTTCTATTGCATTGCATGTTAAATGCTATTTCTTTTCTTATACCACATTGTAATAAAAGAGTTAATTCCCTTGGGGCTCAGCTGTGCCCCACCCTCTCCCGGTCAGCCAGGTTGGATGTCTTGCACGCCGGAGGCTCCCCCCGGCGGAGAACTACCTGACATATCGTAGCAACCCACTGTCTTGAAGGACGTTGATGGCCACCACTGAATCTTCTCCACTCCATCTCCATTTGGATCTTTCCCTTGCACACACAAGGTACTACACTGCTGCACCTCATCCATCACTGTCATTACCCCTCCTTCTTCTTTAAGAGGACATGGAACCCATTTCACGTACTCTCCAGACCAGGCCAGGGGTTCGGCAAATCAGCACATGTGAGGCTTCAGCTCCTCTGATCAAAGCAATATCCCCTTCTCCCATGCCCTCCCTAGGAGAAGGCTGCAAAACCTCCTTGCCAACCTCCAACTCCCTGTGCAAACACCCCTTCCACCCCACTTCCCTATCCACCCTCCATCCTTTTTGCCCCCGTCCCAACAGCTCTGATCCACGTGCAGATATCCTTATGTACATCCCAACCCCCTCCCACCCCTTTCCACCCCTGGCCAGACGCCACACCCGCTAATCATGGCATTGACACCCATGACGATCCTATCCTGGAACGTCCATGGCCCCACCCACTATATCAAGCATAAAAAAGTCCTAGCCTACCTGAACTCAGAACTTGCAGACATAGCCTTGCTGCAGAAAACCCACCTCACCGGCCCTGAGGCAGACACATTTAAGTTATACACAGCAGTCGATCCACTTAGCCGATCTCTGGGGACATGCTACACTGCGGAAATGTAGAGTAGCCATTCTGCTGCCCATATCACTCTCATGTGCTATTCTTAAGACATGAAAAGACCCGGAGGGGAGATGCACCTATGCTCGCCTCAAGATCCTATGTGTAGGATCGATTTTGCCACTGATAGAGTAGGAACTAAAGTGACATTCCTCCTACATCTCAACAGCATCCTTGTGGAACTGGGTTTTACATCTGTATTGCTGGGAGGGGACTGGAACATGGCCCCGGAGATGGTATTGGGCCTCACAGGCCTGCTAGACAGGGTCACCAACATGGACAGAGGGATCCTACTAAATATTCTGGAGGACTGTGGCATTTTTTACATCTGGCACCTTCTTTACCCATCTGACAAGTCATAAACCTATCTATTGCCGGTGCAAGGCACCCAGTCTAGACTGGACTATTTACTTATCTCCGATGGTATTGGATGCCCTCCTTCTAGAACCCTCACCCTCCGACCACTCCCCGACTAGCCTTCAAGGGAACTGGCACATCCACACAGACACTCTGGGCAATGGCCAGGAGAAGGCCACCCTCAAAGGACAATTCATGTGCAACGTTTCCATTCATAATAGGCAAACGGTGACCCAACAGGCCTCCCTGGAAATGATAATTCAGGCCCTGACCCAGTCATATTCCCCCCATCCCACTGACTCCTCTTGTCAATGGTTGGAGAAGGCGAAAATGGACCTGATCGCCCATTTTCCCTCCAAGGTGGAATATGTGCTCAATAAACTCTTTTGTACCGCTTTTGGCCGCCATAAATGTGGCAGGGTATACTCAGACGTGAGTCCCTTGCTCACTTTGCCACCGGATTCAAGCAAGCCGGGCTGAAGACGGCTGGAATGCCAGAAACCGGTCCTCGGAAGCTTGTTTCCGGTCCAGGGAAGACGTGGCTTGGCAGTTCCGGCTGGACTGTTCCCATGAGGCACAGGGTCAGACTGATTTGCATATAGCCATGTCTGAACTGGGGTGGCAGAGTGGGCTAAAGAACGGTGATGGATTAAACCCAGATCTTTTGACTGGATGTGAGTGTTTGATTTATTCAGATGCTCCGTCCATCACCACCCCCTTTTGTACTGCTTTTGGCCGCCATAAGTGTGGCAGGGTATACTCAGACGTGAGTCCCTTGCTCACTTTGCCACCGGATTCAAGCAAGCCGGGCTGAAGACAGCTGGAATGCCAGAAACCGGCCCTCAGAAGCTTGTTTCCGGTCCAGGGAAGACGTGGCTTGGCAGTTCGGGCTGGACTGTTCCCATGAGGCACAGGGTCAGACTGATTTGCATATAGCCATGTCTGAACTGGGGTGGCAGAGTGGGCTAAAGAACGGTGATGGATTAAACCCAGATCTTTTGACTGGGTGTGAGTGTTTGATTGATTCAGATACTCCGTCCATCACCACCCCCTTTTGTACCGCTTTTGGCCGCCATAAGTGTGGCAGGGTATACTCAGACGTGAGTCCCTTGCTCACTTTGCTACCGGATTCAAGCAAGCCGGGCTGAAGACAGCTGGAATGCCAGAAACCGGTCCTCGGAAGCTTGTTTCCGTTCCAGGGAAGACGTGGCTTGGCAGTTCGGGCTGGACTGTTCCCATGAGGCACAGGGTCAGACTGATTTGCATATAGCCATGACTGAACTGGGGTGGCAGAGTGGGCTAAAGAACGGTGATGGATTAAACCCAGATCTTTTGACTGGGTGTGAGTGTTTGATTGATTCAGATGCTCCGTCCATCACCACCCCCTTTTGTACCGCTTTTGGCCGCCATAAGTGTGGCAGGGTATACTCAGACGTGAGTCCTTTGCTCACTCTGCCACCGGATTCCAGCAAGCCGGGCTGAAGACGGCTGGAATGCCAGAAACCGGTCGTCGGAAGCTTGATTCCGGTCCAGGGAAGACGTGGCTTGGCAGTTCGGGCTGGACTGTTCCCATGAGGCACAGGGTCGGACTGATTTGCATATAGCCATGTCTGAACTGGGGTGGCAGAGTGGGCTAAAGAACAGTGATGGATTAAACCCAGATATTTTGACTGGGTGTGAGTGTTTGATTGATTCAGATGCTCCGTCCATCACCACCCCCTTTTGTACCGCAATAAACTCAGATAGCATTTTTACTAACAGTGAGAAGGACATCAGATTACTTGCAGCCCAGCTTCAAAACGTGAGGCAGGCTCCACTATCCTGGCTATTAAAGACCAAAAGGACCATCTCATCACACACCCCAAGAAATAGCGGATACTTTCATAGAGTATTATAGGCACCTTGGCACTCCAGAAACTATCACTGACAAGGCCAGCATTAACAGCTTTCTCTGTATAGTCCATCTCCCCCAGCCTAATGATGATGGGTGGAAGTTACTCTTGCAACTGATCACCAAAGAGAACATTGCACGTGCCATCTCCGCCACACCATATAGCAGGACTACCAGGAAAGATGACTTTCCCGCACAATTTTACAAATGGCCATTACCAGACATGGCACAATCTCTCCAGGCAGCATACAAAGAGGTGGACCAGACAGGCATCTTACGACCGATTTCTAACAAGGCCCTTGTTAAAAGTGCTCCTTCAGCTAGGTAAAGACCTGCTGTCCTGCGACAACTTCCGACCCATATCACTCCTGAATAGGGATGTCAAGATCTTAGCCAGCGTCTTGGCAGCCCGACTTAAGGCAGTCATCCATTTGCTCATACACCTCACGCTGGTTGGCTTAGTCTCAGGTTGAATTTCTCCCAACTATCCTTGAACCCTGACTCATGTCATCCAGCTGGCTAAAGACATGCTAGACAAAGTGCTAGCCCTTTCTCTCAATGCCCAAAAGGCGTTCAACTGCATAAAATGGGGATACCTCTTTGCGATCCATCCGCAAGTTTGGCCTTGGAGAGAATTGCATAACACGAGTTTGATTGTTATTCGACACCCCCTCGACACAGGTAAATTGCAGGGGCTTCTTATCTTTCCCCTTCCCAATGCATCGTGGTACACTGGAGGGGTGCCTGCTCTCGTTGCTGCTCTTTTTAATAGCACTGAAACCATTGGCCACAACCATCCATCAATTCTCGGATATTGTGGCTACCCCCACCCTGGGGGCCCGCCTCCTTTCTCCTTTACACTAATGATATCTTACTGACACTCAAAATCCTTCCTTGATCCCTGCAGGCCCTCTTGACTCTCATTGACAAGTTTGCACTGATTCTGGGATACAAGAAAAACCGGGACAAAAGCAAAGCACTATCCCTCTCCCTGTCCACGACAGTGGCTGCCATTCAGTGCTATTGATTTTACTGGACATCATCCCGCCACAAATACTTGGGTGTCTATATCAACAGAGGCTTGGACCGCATGACGAAGGACAATCTAGAACACCTCCTGACACAGACACGAGCGGACTTTGCCAAGTGGACAAATCTTATTTTCCTACTCTGGGGCCAGGTGCAGGCCATCAAGTTGGTTAGCCTCCCAAGATTCACCTACATCTTGGGCATGCTACTGTTACTGCTGCTGATCACACTGCTCTGACCCATTGATAAGACTATCGAAGTCTTGACCACGGCTTGCGATTGCCAGACCATGGCTGGCGATCTCCAAGTTGATCACTCGCAGAAAAAAATGGTGGCCTGGGAAATCCATTGGTTGACTACTACTCCCTAGCACTCCATCTCGCACAACATGTCGTTATGCAATAAGAGATAAATAATCTCCCCCCTCTGGGTCCTCTGAATTAGAAAAATCTTTCAAAGCTTGCACGGTCTATAACTGCTTTACACGTATGGGGCACTTAAGCTATGCTCTGCCAATTAATATGATCTGAGCTATGGCTCAGACTTTTAAACACTTCCACACTCTCCTTACCTGCATGAGGGAGCTCACCTCCGTACCATGGGTGCTATGCCTGACTAGCCTCTATGGTGGCAAGTGGGCATTGAAACTCTCTTTCAGACCCTCGACCACAAATCCCTCCAAGCCTTTTCGGCTTCAGGGAGGAATCGGCCACTGTCTTTTTAGCAGTTTGGGCACAACACCATGGCGTATAGCGCCCTCCCCAATGTTCTAATTCTCAACTATAAGCCGCTATTGCAAGTGATGTTGGGTCTGTATAATCTTTCTGATATGGCATAGGCACTCAGTGCCCGATTGCTATGCCAGTGAACTATATGGGAAGCAAATCTACCCATCGATAATGAGGATTGGACGGAGGTCCTCGAAAACTTGGACCATAATGTGAGGCAGTACGGGATGAAATTCTGTCTTTTCAAGATGGTGCAGGATTGGTACTGGGCCTCCTCACAATTGGAACATCGAGGCCTTCTGCATCATTTTTTTATTTATTTTATTTTTTTTATTTAAGAAGTTTTCTGTAGCACTGGCCTGACCCTAAGGTATCGGAGCGCTTCACAGCAGATATTAGCAGATAATCACCAGATACATATCAGATAATCACCATATACAAAAGAGCATCAGATCAACACATTGTCGCGCAGGACAGAACTGTCCTCAGGTTTCATCATAGTGTTAGAGTTGGAGTAGAGCTCAATGTCACTAGTTGCCTCGAGCTATCCAATCTCTGGGGAGCGGTTGAGGATCAAGGTTTTAAGTTGGCTTTTGAATTCAACCAAGGAGGAAATGGTTCTGATGTGAGGGGGAATGGAGTTCCAGATTTTATGAGCGCTTCCGGTGAAGGATCTAACTGCAGTTCTGTTTTTTCTTGCTTTGGAGGGATGAGTAGGAGGGAATTTGAGCTTCTTAGGTTCCTGGTCTGACCGGCTTTTTTGAGTTTTTTTCGCCAGGTATTCAGGTTTGCCGGTGTGAAGGGCTTTGCGGGTGAGGCAGGCTGTTCTGAAGCTGATCCGCATTTCAACTGGCAGCCACTTAAGATCCCTGAGAGCAGTTGAGATATGTTCGAATTTCTTGATGCCGGTGATCATTCTGGCAGCCGCATGTAGCGTAGTTTTGATGGGCGCCAAATGGACTTTGGGAACTCCAGAGAGGACTGCGTTCCCATAGTCTAGTCGTGACAGTACCAGAGATTGGGTGGCCTGTTTGAGGTCACTAGGCAGAATGAAGGGTTTTATTTTGTTTAGTAGTCTGAGGTTAAGGAAAGCACTCTTGGCCGAATTCTTAATATGTCTTGTCATGTTCAGTTTTGGGTCTAGGGTGATCCCTAGCGATTTGACAGAGTCTGCTAGTGTGAGATTTCCATTGAGCACATCGATGGCTTTTAGCCATTCTGCAATTTGGGGGTTTTCTTCTTTATTTGAGATGAGGAGTATCTCCGTCTTTTCGGGGTTTAGTTTAAGGTGGTTGTGTGTCAGCCAGTCTTGGATATCTCTTAGTACATCATTGAGTCTTTGAATATCTTTGAGAGAGGTAGTTTCCAGGTAGATCTGGGTATCATCAGCGTAGAGATGGAAGCGGATGTTGGCTTTCCTACGTAATTTGGAGAGCGGTTCCATGTAGATGTTGAAGAGCTGCGGTGAAAGCACTGAGCTTGAGGGACGCCTTTATTGACTTGTTGGAGATCGAAGTGAAGCTTTTTATTTTTATTTTTTGTGTGCGATTGTGTAGAAAGGGGGAGAACCATTTGAGGACTATCTCGCCAAGACCAGCTCTTTCTTGGAGGGCCATTATGAGGAGTTTATGGTCTACAGTGTCAAACGCTGCCGAGAAGTCGAGGAGAATGAGGAGGCAGCACTTGTCAGAGTCTAGTGAACCGTGGATATCGTCAATGATGTTGAGGATCGTGGTTTCTCTGCTACAGCCTTTTCTGAAGCCAGACTGGTGGGGATCCAGGAGGTTGATGTTGTCCAGGTGTTGGGTTAGTTGAAGTAGTATGCATCTTTCTTGAGTTTTAGAAAGAAGAGGGAGGTTTGACACAGGTCTAAAGTTGTTCAGATCCATAACATCTAGGATGGGTTTTTTCAGTAGGGGTGTGACTTGGCCCATTTTAAGACAGTCTGGGACGATTCAGTTTTTCAAGGAGCTGTTTCTGATTGAGCTCCAGAGTGGAGCGAAAGGGTGTTTCAGTTTTTTTGTCAGTAGAGGAGGAATGGGATCTAGGACATGCGATGAGGGATTGGAGGTGGCGATTAGCCTGACTATCTCAGATTTCTGAATGGGGCAGAAACTTAGCCAGGAATTGAAGGAGGAACCAGGAGAAAGATCATTCGGTTCAGCCACGATGCACTTTGAGAGGTGCGTGTTGTTGATGCCCAGAGAGAGTTCAATTTTTGTGATCTTATTATTGAAGAAGTTGGTGAAGTTATCACATAGTTCTTTGGAAGCCAGTATATAGGAGGACACAGGTTTGGAGGTTTGTTGTCTGATGATGCTGTATAGCTCGTTGGGTCTGTTCTTGGCGCTGTCCAGCGCTGAACGGAAAAAGCTGGATTTCTTGTTTTTATTTGATTGTTGTACTTCCTGCGGGCTGATTTGAGTTGATCGCAGAGGATGGAGGAAAGGTTATTTCTCTACTTTCTTTCTTTGGCTCTTAGATCTCTCCTTTCAGAGTTGAGGTCAGAGTTGAACCAGGATCTGGATGGAATGGCTCGGCTCTTTTTCAGCTTTATGGGAGCTAGTTGTTCGAGCACGGACAATAGCTTAGCGTTGTAACATTCAGTGAGATCGTTTATGGAGAGGTGGTCGATGGTGTCAGGGAGAAGTGAGCTTATCCGTTCTTCAAGGATTCCCACTGAATCAGGGAGAAATTTCTCAATCGCTTAGGAGGGTCTTGTATAGGGGTTTCAAGGAGCGTTAGTTGATTAATATGAAATAGGATCATGTGGTGATCTGACCAGTCAACTGGAAGTATGTGATTGATTGTGATTGTGTTTCTTTGAGCGATGATGGCATCCAAGATGGCTCCTTTGTAGTGCGTCTCCTCTGTGCAGTGCTGGACTAAATTGTTGTCACTTAGGAAACTAAATAGCGATTGGATTAGCGGGTTGTTGGGCTCATTCCATTGCAAGTTAAGGTCGCCAAGGATTAGATGATTGGCATTTCCGAGTGCACCATGAGCTATCAGGTCAGATAAGTGTTCCCCGAATGCGGAGGTGTTACCTGGATGGTGATAGAGAAGATGGCAAAGTAAAGTTTCATTATCCTTGGTCTTAATGTTGGTTGAGAGACATTCAAATGTGTTGTATTTGAATGAATCTATTTCCCTGATGACCATGTTGTCTTTATGGATGATAGCTACCCCACCCCATCTTTGGTCTTTTCTGTCTTTGTTAATGATGGAAAAACCGGGGGGTACAAGCATGTCTAAGCATGGTGAGGCTAGCTCATTGAGCCAGGTCTCTGTGATGAACGCAATGTCAATGTTGTGTGAGAGGATGGTCTCTGCTAGTTCAGTGTTTTTTTTATAAACAAGGGAAACCCCACAAAGTAGAACCTGGGGTAGAGTGATATATATTTAAGGAACAATGGTTCAGATTAGGCCTAATTAGGTCCTGAGAAAAAAGGTTAAGAAGCGATTATTTAATAAACGCTGGGGAGCAAGAGCTGTATGTACAGGTAGGAATTTCATTTTACTCTTTCTTTTTTATAGATATACATAAATAATTATACTGTATTTCAGGTGCTCAAGTGAATAGTACGGTGCAGGACGTGACATAGGTGAACAAAGTGAACGGACTGTCACACAACAACAACAAGGTTAAAAAACAACAGTTATATACAATAGAATGAGTGGAAATCCTTGGGTAGGTCGACGGCGTTTCGATCTATATAGCTTTAGATCATCATCAGGACTGATGAGCTTCCTGAAACTTGCCAATGCATTATCAGGCAAGGATGGTTAGGACACTGCAACTGAATTGAAGGTCGCTTTTCTGGAAAGAGTTTGAAGAGTTTAAAGTACATGTAATTCGTCTAGCGCGAACTGCTCACGAGCAGTTCTCGGTGAGGAACTCGGACCCCCTTCGCTGCTACGCCCAAACGCCGGCATTAAATTCTAGGCGCCAATATTTACAAAAAGCAGTCATAGCGACGAACGCGCTAGACGAATTACCTGATGTACTTTAAACTCTTCAAACTCTTTCCTACCTGTACATACAGCTCTTGCTCCCCAGCGTTTATTAAATAATCGCTTCTTAACCTTTTTTCTCAGGACCTAATTTGTTCTGCTAGTTCAGTTGCATGTAACGAAGCCGACCTGCAGTTGATGAGCAAGCAATTGGTGAAAAGCTCCTTGTGGTTGGGAATCTTTTGTATGGGCGCCCTAGGTAGGGCAGTGAGGACGGGTGGTCTTGGGGGCTTGGTGCAGGGAAGGTTGTTTCGGAGACCCGTGATCACTTGGATTTTTGCCTAGGGGAGTCAACGGGGGTGGGTCATACGAAGAGGCTAAATCAGCTGCTTCAATATCAGACATGGCTGCTTTTGTTCTAGTGGGTCTTGAGGTCTGGGGTTTGGGACCAGAGTATGAGTGTTTCTGAGCCCTAGCGGGAAGGATTGCTATTTTTGAGGCTATTTGTGGCCAGGTTTCCATGCCCAGTCTTGGGGGTCTCTGAGGCAGACTTTCGAGGGATTCTGAGAGTCCAGAAGGGCTCTTGTGGCTGTTGGAGATGGGAGTGGAAGGGAGCCCAAGGGGGATGTGTGTGGGGATTGGTGTGGGTTGTGGGCCTTATCTAGGTTGGAGAGGATTTTGGACAGACCCCGGGAGATCAGGTCTATCTGGTTTTCTAGTGACGCTAGTCGTGTAGTCGCGGGATCATGGGAGAGGGTGGGGGCGACCTGGGGGGATTCGCTTTGTGTGGTGTAGGTTGGGTTCGTAAAGTGCTGTTTCTTGCTCAATGTATAGGGCAAGTTGTCTCCTTCTGTAAATCTGGAAGGAGGGTGCATATGGTCATGAAAAGAATTTGAGTTTCTGAGATCTGTGCAGGAGCTAGTGGATTTAGGGGCCATTGTTGGCGGGGTTCGCTCGTGAAGTTGCGGTGGGCGGGTCCCATTAGGGAGTGGGATTGTGTTTTCTTTAGGGAGTTGTGTAGTATAAATAGCAGGAGTACTGTAGTGTGAGGTGCTCACACTACAGTCTGTAGGTCTGTGGACAGCAGTGACAGACACGCTATGAAGAATCCTGCACCTCCCCTTTACACCATCAAGTGGTGTTCCTACATGACACAAAAAAGCATCTCCCAATGACACATCATGAGTGCTGTTTTCTTGCCACTGACCTGGCCCCCGCCAAACTATGTATCTTGCAGCACTACCATTCCCTACACACAACCAAGGACACAGAATGGTTGACCGAAATGTTTAAGACTGTCTCCTATATGAAGCTCATTTACACACTGGCTGATAAACTGGACACCTACCAGCAGGTGTGGGCTCCATTCCTGACTAATGGTCAATGACTAATGAAAATGACATCGGTGAGCAACCACACATAACTTTTCTAAACACCAAAAATGTTGCATTTTGCCCAGGAGGGACATGGAGACCTACAATGAAGTGATCTGTGCTAATCATAAATGTCCTCCTTTTTGCATTTTAGACTGAAACTGAATCGATCTCACTAACAAGTGCCTGGAACCAGAGCACTGTGTGGTCGGGATGATACTGTTTCATCTGCCTATGTATGTGGTTAGTGTTTAGATGCTGACACCTGATTTAAGTTGCATATCTCCAGAACTGATGCTGGTAAAATATCCAATGTCCCTCTGCTTTCTCCACAAATGCTTGTTTTAGGTGATAAAATAGTCTGCCAGACATTTATAATAGGTTATAAAATAGAAAAGAAAGTGGAAAAATGGACATGAGATTATATTTTTAGAAAGTGTGTTTCTGTGTGAACTATGTGTGCTCTGCAGAATATAACCACACAATCTTCCAGTCTTTTCTTTTAGTTACAGGTTTGCTAAGATACTCTTGTGAGCATGTTCACTGTTCTTGTTGAATCAAATGTTGTGAAGCTTCCTCTGTTCATTTAGGAGTTGTACTAGAGTTCAATTCAACAACTATAGCTCCAGCAGATACACATTGAGTGTGGTAGAAGCACACAGGGACAGTACATCATATTACTAATGTTGCACTACACCCAAGGCGGCTTTTACCCTTGCTGCCCAAGAGGTAGCAAATTAATGAAAGATGGACTGACTGTTTGAAGCAGCCATTCTGCTTTCACTGCGCAGGTAACACCTGACATGCATTTTCGAGGGAAACAGAGATCCCCCTGCGGGGGGATGCAGTGAGTGATTGCACCCACCTACAGGCAGTTGTCTGTGAAGTCCATGGCACCCCCGTTGTCCACTCCATATGGCTGTCTCAGGCTGTTTTTGTGGCGCACTCTCAGTGCACCTCCTGATGGGCTGTTTGACTCAGTGCCCACTTCCATAATACGGCGCAGAGGCAGAGGCAAAGTGTTACCCTCATTTGCACAGGGCTACGCTATCTGTATTATAGAAGGGTTTGCACAAGCATCTAAATCCACTTCTGTAAACAAGAGTACCCCTGGTCCATGACCATCATAGTGGCTCAAGTCAGGCCAGGTAGCCCTCCTACCAGGGTGTCAAGTGACAGCCCGCCAAAGGGATGTAGATTTTAATACCATATATGGGGCAAGAGTACTAATACCCTTTTATTAGTTGACTGACAGGGGTCACTTAGTTGTTCGTTCTCATTGTTGTAGAAGTGGGCCGTATAACAATGTTACATTTAATCTTTAGGCAAGCGGAATATGGCCTTTACTTGGTTGGTAAAATTCTTACAACAGATGCCAAGTTATGCAACGTTTGCATGCTCTCTTGGGAGGGAGAGCTACGTCTGTGCATCCCTGCAGTGGGACATGGTATACTGCTGGTGTCACTGTTTTGTTGTTCACCGTGTTCAATCTAGGTTTGTTTATCCTTTCATATACCTTCTTTGCACGTCTCACCAACGTTGCAACAAGTTAATATTCTTATACTGACTGAGCTGCAGAACATGCTTGAGCTCAGCAAGCCCACACGCTGGTGGATTCATATAGAGAAGAGAACTATTAGTAACTAGCAGCCCGCCTCAGCGTTGCCTGGGGCTGAAAGGGGCTGGGGGCAGCACACCCGCTCCCGCCTGACCCCCTCCCGTCCCGACTCCCTCCCACCCCCACTCCTCCCGCCTGTCCCTCTGTGCACACCCACTCCCCTCCCGCCCGACTCCCTCCCGCCCTGATTTCAAGCTTTACTTTACCTGAGCTGCCGCTCCGCTCCTCACTTCACTGCAGCTCCATGTCCGCCGCTCCTCCTCGTCGTCATCACGCACGTCGCGGCCAGCGCTACATCGCGGCCAGAGCAGCGTCGTGGCCGGCGCTACTTTCAGGGCACTACTTTTTAAAAAAAGTTATATTTTTAAATGTACGTTTTTAAAAAAATTTTATAGCCTATGTCCTTCTGCACACCCTGACAATTTCTACAATGTATCGGGTGTGTGGATTGGCGCTGTGGTTCCCGAGTTTACCTGGCTCAAATGTGCGTGTTTTCTCTTTATAATAGTAGTATAGATATAGATAAAACATCCTCTCTATGTTAGTTAAGTATAAAACAGATACGAATGAGAAAATGAAGACAATTGCTATGTTTGTGAAATACAAGGTTTGAACACAATAGAACTATAGTCTTGGAAAATTAGGAGGAATTATAACATACATTTACATTATTTGTTACACTAATAAAGGATTAAATATAATCCCTCCCTCTGATCTCTTAAGGTTTTAAAATTGATAAAAGAAAGAGCCTTGCCTCCAGATAAGATTAAGAAAAACCCAAGAACCGAACAAACAAAACATAATTTAATTAGATTCCAGTGTGCAGGAAGAATCTGCTCTGTTCCTACATTGCGGATATTTGAAAGGTATGGGAAAGGAAGAGGGGGATCTGTTGGTGATAAATTAAGAGTATACAAATGAACTTGCCCAAATCTCCCTCTATTCTTGGCATCCCGCTGGGCCCATCTTTCGTTTAGGACGACACACGAATATAAAATCACCTGACCAGACCACACATGTATCTTTAAGATGAAAATGTAAGTGCTTCAAGATTATTATCTGATAACTCCTTTGAAAGAAATATATTTGAGCTAAGATATGAGGTATTATAACCGATGGGAGACAGTTTGGGTTTGATTGGGTCCCCGAATGTTTTATATAATTTTATGATCAATATACATACCTTTTGTAGGATGGAATGTATGAGCAGAAAAGTGCATATGAGTAAAAATATTAGGAATTAATGATTGTAGACATGACTGTGGAAACCCCAATACACTAAGGTGCACATCACAATCAAAGAAGAGTGGAAAATTAGGATGAAATAGAAGAAATGTAGAAATGTATATATATAAAAAAAGACAAAATTTTAAACATGGAAGATGTAAATGTTTGTTTGGTGAAAAGAAACCTTAGCTTTGTAAATAGAGGAACATAATAGTTTTTTATACACTTTTTTGTTTTTATATTTCTTTTTAGAGGTGAATCAATTTTTACTTAGACTTTGGGAAAAAACTTGTTATCCTGAAGAAGGTGGCCTTGAACAAGGGGTATCCACCGAAACATGTCGATGCATAGCTAAATCTGGAAGACACTGAAGAATACAGTAGATAATAATGGTTCATGATACACTGTAATATAGACAGTGATTTAGAAAGATTGGTGACACATGTGATGCTCTATTGTATTTCCTCTGTCTATGTTTATGTAATGTGATATTTTGTACTCTGTTCCTCTAGAAACGAATTTATAATAATGGGATTTTAATGTTTAAGGGCCACATGCATCGACGAAAATACTAATCGCAAACTTTGTGAATCTGCCCCTTTGCGACCGTTACTTTTGCATTTGGGACGCATCATCCGAAATGCAAAAATCGCAATTTAAGTAATTGCTAAATTTGCGATTACGTAAATTGTGATTACATTTAAGAAATCGCAAATTGTGATTCCTTAAATGCAATGCATTAGCAATATTGCAAATTATCGTAAATTTTATGTTGATGGCAATTTGCGAAAACTTTGAAAATGCACTAATGTGCATTTTCAAAGTTCCATGTTACACACACACACATACCTTTGGGGCATGTGTGCGCGCAACATGTGATAAAATGTATATTTCAGGGGTGCAGCACGGTGTCATTTTGGCACCCTTGAAATTGCTTGCACAATTTGCGAGTACCTATTGGGTACTCACAAATTGCGCATGCAATTCCTATTCGTTCCTATGGGCCTCTAGACCTCTAGGCCCATTGGAATGAATGGAAAGCCATTCCTTAATTGTGACTCACAATTTTGGAGTTGCAATTAAGGAATATGTAGGAATCGAAAATCTTTTAGCGCTTCCTACATGCATAAGCAATTGCGATTCCTTAATTGTGATTCCTTAATAATCGCAATTAAGGAATCGCAATTGCCTATAGAGATGCATGTGCATTGCATTATTTGACTTTTTAATTTAATTATTGGTTATTAGATGAGATTGGATATATGAATAAGATAATAAAAGAGAATAATGATTTTTATAATATTATATAGGTGTGGTGTTGAACCTTATTGTTATCGGGGGTGAATGAGAAGTATGATGTGAGATTGAAATAAAGGTGCAGGATGTGGTTGAGTCTTGATATATAAGCCTTATGGGAATTCCTAATTTGACATGATAGTCTACACGGTGCCCGGTTCCTTTGGGTAAGTGAGACCCCCCTCTACTTTCATTGGATTCACACAGAGATAGATACAGACATGGAGATACACAAGAGAGAGTCAGAGTTTAGAGTCTTTGGTGTAGGTGGAACATATTTGGCTCCTCTAGAGGATTAATATTTCCTACAATGATGTAGAAATGGCACTGAATGTGTGAGCTTCATAGTGTCACTCAGAGTGGTGAAGTAGCACAAAGTAGAATGTTTTTTTTTTCGGTCTGAGGAAGTAATTCTGGTAATTGGTTTGCAGAGAAACAATCTGAACCCAAGCAACGATGGTTTAGGTCCTTTCTCAGTTTGCCTGTGCAAAAACAACTTTTTTTGCTACTCCTCGATACCTCCTACAGAATATTAAGCATCCGCAGAAACCTAATGCATGCGGAAACTAGAACATGTATCCCCTACACTCCATTGGCTGCAGATTTATGAACCAATCAAATATCAGTCTGGTGCATTGGGCCAGCCATAATGTTGTTCATTATGAAGTAGTTTGGACTGCATGCCCAAAATAGAAACCTATGCACTGTTTCCAGCAAGCAACTGCCTAACATACAATTGAACAAACAATAGGCATCTGTGCATTTTTCAATCCAGGTTGGTCAGCTCTCAAGCTCCCTCATCATTGGATTAAAATGTTTGAAAGGTCACCGATTTGTAAACATTTAATGAATTGCTCAGCGTTTTATGTGGGGTGATGAGTTTCAATCTTTAGCACCTATGGGCTGCTTTGGTGGCAACAGCAGTTCTATATTAAAACTCCAGATCATGCCAATAATCCCATTAAAGCTCCAGGAGCTTGGACACATGGCGCGGAGGCCCTTGCAAACTCCAGCCATCTAGTGGCTACAGCTCTGAGCTGGATGAGCGGACAGGGCTCTCAATTGCTGCTGCCTACTGTGTCAACATCAGATCGAGAAGGTCCTTTTACTGAATCAGAAATGTTCTTTAAGATTTAATGTAGCTTAGGCCTATTTAGCTGGGTCTATTATAGGTCAGTATGTGGCTAGGGCTCAATGAACTGTACCTGTGATTTTCTAAACTCCTGGATGTGGCTTTCCAGAACAAGGGCAAACCGGTATGGGGTGCAAAATAATAGTGGTCTTTGTCCCTGCCCTCTGAAAGCCAAATGCACTATTACGCATATTCTTATGGACTGCGCTTTTTATCTTGCAAATCGGAACATGTTTTCAAGACCTCTGTTTTTTAAATATGATGCTCTTCATAGGAACAAGGAGGTGGAGTTACTGTATGAGATGCGATATTTAGATGTGGCAGTTGGGATTGCGCGGTTCCTATGATCTGTTAAACAGAATTTAAAAAAATGAAATGTAATGGGGATGGGGTAGTGAGGAGGGGGGTTCATTTAAAGGTTTAAATTAATATGTACTTTTTAGAAATGTTTTATGGACAATTGTCTAAATAAACTTGTTTGTTTTTCAATCTGAAACCGATCTTGGGTTCATGCGTTGCAGCTTGGGGAGGACCTGGCCTGGCTGTTCCGTAGGATTATTACTACTGGAGCAGAGTTGAGATTGAGTTGCATATGGTTGGGCACAAACAGCGATGGCCTTTTTTTCAAAATAAAAGATGAATTGGGTTGTGAGCCCAGAGTAATTACCAGTGGCTTATATTGATTCAAGCATTCAACCCTTCAATTTTGTGTACACTTCTATATGTGACATGGGCTTCATGAACTGGGCCTGTGATATTCTAAACTCCTGCTGGACGGCTTTGCAGGATTCAGAAGATCTCTGAGAGGGATGATGAAATGTATTTCTTTGACAAATGTAAGCACTTTCCATAAGGAAGCTCTTTCTCACCACAACTTTTACAATTCACCAATATGGTTTTTCTGTCTTGTAAAAAGGAAGAAGGTGTTCTAAGAGTACATTTGTCAGGCAAATGTATTTTTCAAGCAATTCTTGTTCATGGTTTCTTCTGGTTTCAGTGACATCACTCCTTTTGAAACATCCTCACTACCAATAGTACTATCCAAAGTCTCCCCCTTAGCATCCCAGTTAGCTAGGAATTTTCCTGCTGGTCAGCACCTTGAAATGGCTCAGGGCCAGCTCAAATTCTCAGCTGTCAAAGCTTTTATAAGACAGGTAAGCAGGCAGGGACACTCAGACTTAAGCCAAAATATCACTGTGGCCAATTCAGGAGGTTGTCTTGCCATAACGCGAAACAACTCTTGAGGGCAGAAAGTCAGGTTCAGGATAGATGACTGAATTCTCTCAAAGTGTCTTAGAGGATAAATATAATATGGTGAGGGCCTCTCTCCTTCAGGTAATACTCTTCTCTGTCTTTCAGCTTGACTAGTTAAATAGCAGATTAGCTTTCACCATTACAAAGACATTCCTTTGGCAAATAGAAAGATAGGCAGACCAACATTTATGTTTGCTGGCTAGTGGCCAGCTGACATATGACCAGCAGAACTGGCCCCGTGTGGTAAAGGTCAGATTTAATGACTCAGCATTTCCAACTCCAGCCCTTGAAAACGATGGACGAATGGAGGACCACCATCCCTCTGCCTTGACATATTGGAGCAAAACCTATTCACCACATAATGCATGTGGCAAAATGAATTACCATCTAATGAAATGGGAAGGCATAACAGTGCTGCTACCCTATTGACTTCTCAGTAAAATTATCACAAACGTTTTTTGCGGCTTGTAACATTTTAAAGTACCAGCCCGACACACATTAGACACAGACTTAGAAAAATGGATTGCAGAGGTACCTGGACTATTTATGGCAACGTTTTATTGGGTAAAGGGTACTGGAAGTGGACTTAACAATACTTTACTTTTTTTGAGCCACTTGCTACTTTTGTGAGCCACCGGCAATGTCTCTTTTGTCCCAATACTGCCTTACTCAAAGTCATATATCCCAGAAGACAGTCAGATAAAATTGGAGTGCAAAGGACGAATACAGTTAAACATAATTTTTACTGTTTGGCTTTTGCTTACTACTTCATTAGAGTGTTATCTCTAGAAATGTAGCCACAGGTTCCACACAGGCATAGTGATGGTGTAAGAGTCGTGCGGGAACCCCCACGAAGTGAGAGAATCATGCACTGAAATATGTATCGTCTGGAAATTACAAAGAAGTAATCACATGATACAGACTTCCAATCATCTTCAAAAAATGCAGTCAAAGATGCCAGGATTTTGAGAGATTGTATGTGTAAAAAATACATCTTCCTTGTTTGTTTTCGCCTCCCCGCACATTTTTTCTTTTCTCCGGCCTCATTTTGGAAAGTATCTCAATATTATATCCTTGCTTCAGCCCTCACCCCTCACATACTTCCTTTTAAATGCTAACATTCCCCTCAGGTGTTATGTACGCTGGTCACAAGAGTGCAAACCAGAGTGGTTCTCTCATTGGGGAAATTCCGGAAATCTATGCTCAGTTTGGACCAGGGGTCAGCATATGGTTCCGTAGTGATCACTAGAGCCGGTCATTCTGGTGCACTTGTCATCTGGCATGCGTGGCATCTGCACACTACTTCTTCTAACATTGCTTCTAGTGCTGGAAACCACACTTTCTCTCTCGTTCTCATCCTCATTTTTGTGACGCCTGATGTCCTCCATGCACCAATTGTGTGAACTGTTGTCTAAGAGCTTTCGGGATTACAATGCAAGATCCTCGCAGTAGGATCCCCTCTTGGGTAGTGCTAAACTTGTCCCTCATGCTCCACATTTTCAGCAGCACTTCTTTGTCCTCTGGTGTCCAGTCGTTGACTTTCCTAAGGAAGTCTCTCCATGTGCCACTTTGTACGGTGCTGCACACTCGAGTTAGGAATGGGTCTGATTCTGCTGCTTCCATGATATCTTATAGAGTCAATGCTCTGGGGCATGCTGCGCTCGAGATCATTTGCATCTACTTTTCTACGTCGTACCAGCTGTCTTCCCTCTCTGGAGGCATGGGGTGATGTGACAGGAAGTCTGCAGGTTTTTTCGATCCCGGTCTAAAGACCACCTCCATCTGATAATGCTGCAGCTGGACGGCCCACCACTCGATTTGCGGTGGCAGTTGAGGAGCTAAACCCCTGAAGAGTGATACCAAAGGCTTGTGATCAGTCACAACGTTGAAGGGCTCATGTACAGGTGGAAATGCCTGCATGCCCACTTGATGGCTAGGGCTTCCCTTCGATTTGGACTACCTTGCCTCCGTGGGCGTCAGCGCCTTGCTTGCAAATGCTAGGGATGGCCATCGCTCAGGCTCCTGCTCATGGGCGAGCATGGTTTCAAGCCCCACTGGGCTGGCATCCACTAACAGCTCAGTGTGTTTTTTGGGGTTGAAGTACACGAGTGTGGCTTCATCAAGGAGGGTGTCCTTAATTTTCTGAAATGAGGTTCTTCATCTCAGCGACCCCACTTCCATTTAGCATCTGTTTTTGTGAGGGCCCTGAGTAGTTCCGCCAATGGTGCCAGGTCAGGGATGAGCGTCCCGCAGTAGGTGGCCAAACCGAGAAAACTCCTCACTTCTGAAGGTTTGCTGGGTGGGGGTGCTCATTTTATTGTTTGTGGCTTGTAGGAGTCTACTTGAATTCCATCTTGGTTGAAGCCATACCAGAAGAATTTGAGTGACGGTCTAAAGAATGAACACTTGCCTCGATGCAGTGTCACCCCGTGATCGGTGAGGCATCACAGTGTGTCCTTCAGGTGCTTGTGGTGCTCTGCAGAGGTGAAGGAGTGGATAAGTATGTCATCACTGACATTTAGGATGCTGGGGGCGGACAATGTCTCACGTATAGCGTTCTGGAAGACCTCAGCAGCTGACGGGATCCCAAGGTTCAAGCGTTTGTATTGGCGAAATCCCAGGTGGGTGCTGAAGGTGGTGATGTACCCGCTTTCCTCCTCCAGGGTTAGTTGGTGGTACCGGATGTTGAGGTCCAGCTTCAGGAACCATCAGGGGCCGCTGACGTCCGCAATGATATCATCCATGGTGAGCGTGATAGGTCATTCTCTCTTGATGGCGCGGTTAGGTAGCCTCATGTCGATACACAGCCCTACCTTTCCAGGTTGTATGGGTTTCTCAGCGATCACCATCGGGGAAACCTAAGGAGTGAGGCCTGACACATTCTCTATTACTCCTTGTTGTTCTAGTTTCTCAAATTCCTTCTCCACTTGTAGTCGGAGGTGGAACGGGATGCAGAGGTGTCTTAGTGCTACAGGTGTGCTCGACAGGTCGCTATGCAGCTTTATCGGAGTGCACTTGAGATGGACCAATCCCTCGAACAGCTCAGGGAATTGATCCAGCAGGTAATAATGTGTACGAGCACTCTTGGAAAAGGATACGAGACCCAGATCTACGGCTGTGTGACTGCCGATTAAGGTGTATGCCTCTTGGTTGATGACGAAAGATCATTGTCATAACTTCTTGCCCATCCAATCATATGGGCATGGACATCCACCCTTTGAGGGGTAGTAGGGAGTGGCTCCCGTAGGCGAAGATCCTAGTTCAGGATGGTGTTAGGGGTTGCTTAGGTTGAAAATGGTTGCAATGCTGGATCCACATTACATTGACTGACGCACCTATATCAATGATGGCTTTAACTTCTGATCCAGATATACGGACAACGCATGTTAGCTGTGGCCTCCGGCGTTGCTTCAGCTCCAGT
The DNA here is from genome assembly GCF_964263255.1 of Lissotriton vulgaris. NCBI lineage: Eukaryota > Metazoa > Chordata > Amphibia > Caudata > Salamandridae > Lissotriton > Lissotriton vulgaris. The sequence continues at coordinate 994,708,256 of NC_141698.1, forward strand.
GTGAAAGAGATGAGAAAGGTCTCTTCTTTGGGGAGGAATCTTCGAGGCATCAGTTTGATTTTTCTGTTCCCCTGGGTTCGCCCTGGTGTGCAATGTACATGATGGATAGTTGGCGCACCACCTTTGATAGTGGTCTGTTATCTCTAATGCCTTTTCCTAAGGACTTCTTTCTGAAGACTCCCGCACAGTGTTTGGAGATTCCGCAGTTAGCACAGGTCCAGCCTTTTGCGGGGCATACACAAACAGGGTGTTCCTCTCGGGCACAGTACCCGCATTTTGACTTGGTTGTTGGGAATTTTTGTTTCCTGGTAGTGTCACTTCTGTTTCTCACCCGGATAGCATCAGCATGCTGGCTCTTGATGTCTGCTGGTTTTTCCTAAGCCCATGTGAGGGCTTGGTCGATTTCGCTGGCCTGCACCGCCGATAGATGGTGCATTCAAGCCAAGATCAGGAGTCTACTAGGCTGATGTTGGGTTGGCGCAAGATTAGGCCTCTGAGCACCTTGTCCCAACATCCTTGGATGACCTGTGCCCAGATCTCCTTGAGCTGGTCATCCGCTGTGCAGGTGCTGGCTAGTATGTTCAGCCTGGCATAGAAGGCGTCAATCGATTCTCCTTCACGTTGTTGGGCTAGGCGCAGCTTGAATCACTCGATGTTAGGGTTGAGCTGTGGGTCAAAGTAGGCATTGAGTGCCCTCACTGCTGCATCATAGTCTGTTGTGATGCCTGTGTTTGGTAGGTGTTTGAAAAGTTTATAGATTTATTTTCCAGCACAGTAAAGAAAAAGCAACCTCCTGATGGCTGCGTTGGTCTCTCTTGTGGTGACAATGTAGTTTTTGAGCCCTCGATCCACATTTTCCATAGTGAGGATGCTTTTGCCGGTTCTGCTAGTTTGCTGAATGGTGGTGGTAATGAGGGCGTGTTGCACCGAGGCTATCTGCTGAGGCGGGGCTCGAGCTTCATCCGCCATGAGGATTCACATTTCTGGGAGTCACTTTGACTCGTTTGCTTCCGTTGTGGTATTGCTTTATTGTACTGGTCTTGTCTTCTCCCTCTTTTTTCTCTGTATTATTTTTTTGGGGGGGGGACTATGGTGTTGAGTGTACCTTCCTTGCCTCACCTGCTTCTTGGGGCCGGAGCCAGCTTGTGGGTTATTGTGGGGCTTGCCTCTTGCCTCCTGTCTTTCGGGGTCTTTTCCTTCAGGTGCTGTCATTTGTCATTTTATTATTAATGTTTTTTCTTGTCACTTCAATCATTTATTAACTTGAAGTGTATTCTTGATGTGTATTCTTTTCCTCTTCTCTTGCCATGCAGTTACCTCTGGCAGGGGGCCCTCAGGAGCATACATGGCATTGCGCTTTCCACTCACCGTGGAGTGTCTCTTTGCTGTCAGCAGGGAATTAGCTGCACGCTGCATCTTCTTGACACTCTCTGCAGTGTCGTAGAAGCGGCCACCAGTAAGGGTTGTGCTGTTCTTCATGGGCAGGGATCACTGTGCTTCTCTGTGTTGACGGTCTGCTGGGCACAGCCGGTCCTCCTCGTCAGTGTTGTGCTCAGCTAGGGCCTGGGGTGGCATGTATATCTTGCACTGATTGTCTTACAGTAGGACACATGTATATATAGGGTGGTCGTGCCAGAGATGAACCTCAAGCGGTTTACTCCTTTTTATTATAACCCCTTTGGCCATACCTGGCCAGAAGATGACATGTACATACATCCGGTTGGTGGTGGCAGCAGCAAGACCGCTGACCTGCTACAGTAGGTACACTCTGCTAACCTCAAGATACCCTCGAACACAGCAATGCTTCCCTCGCACTGACAGAATGCTGCCTGACTTCCATTGTTCCTGCATGTGCGATGCCCGGGAAGATGGAGGCAGCGCCCTAATTTGTAATTAATAACTGCGTCTTTCACCACCTAGCCTGGCCTGTCTGTGTCCACATTTCAGTATAGCACCTGGAGTCTGTTGCTATGACTCAGGCAGAATTCCCAGTGGTTGAGATTCTTTTGGTGGGCCTACACTAGTTTCTGCAAACACAGCACCTAGGAAGATGCCGGTTTAGGATTGTCTTCAAAGGGCGAAGATACATCATTCTGAAACCAGCAGAACTCGTAACTTTTATTGCTAATACCTTTGAATTGAAGATGGAGGAGAGTAATGATAAACCTTGATAATTTGATTGGTGTAGACATTGTGGTCAAGACATACTTTGGCCTTGGGCTTGGTTGGGTGCTGCCTGTCTTGTTCACATGTCTATTAGTACAGTGCATGGAGGCCCTGTTCTTCTATTAGATACGTCCCTTCGATGCTCTGCACAACCATGGGACAGTAGACACTTGGATTTCCTGAGTCTTCCACTTTGGTACAGTCCTGCTGTCTTAGCATCTAACATACTTTTAGTGGTGGCAGAGCTAAAGGACAGGTTTATCTGTCCCCCCATCAGACACAGTCAGGTGTCTTTGGATCTGGTCTTAATACCATTTTAACAATGTTTTGTATGTTGAATTCCAGTTTGGTCCTCTGGCCCATTGCCCTTTCTTGACATTGTACATGGGATGTTGCCCTGTCATGATTTGGTAGGTTCTGGCTCCATTCTTTGTTTGTGGACCTACACTTGTGAGCAGCGATCATACTTCTATAGGGCAAATTCATAATTCAAGGTCTAGAGACATAATGCCTCCTTACAGATGATCCAAATTGTTTTTGTTACTTTTTGCAGCATTGACAGGTGTATACCTGTACACTTGTCCTTATAGTTCCCATTGTTATCAACCACCTATTAATAATTAGTTCAGTGTTCAACATGGCTTCCCAGGAAGCTGTTTTTTCTTGTTGGGTGGACCTGTTGTGACTGTCGACTTGGATGGCCTGTTCCTGGTGTTTGGGGTTGGGTGTAGGAATGTTCAATGTGTTGGTTTAGCAGTGTGATATTTTTTGTGTGTTGATGGGGTATGTAGACTGAAAGTTTCAGTTGTTGATGTTCCATATGGCCCGCTTTCGAGTGGATCAAGTGGTTCTATATAATATGTGTTGATAAGCTACCCTGTTATATACACACATCCCTGTCGTATAGGTAGTTATTGATGTTTTACCTTGCATGTGACTGTGGGGAGGTGCTTCGGCTCCACTGCTTGCTAGTGTGCCCCCTGCCTTCTCTGCACTGCTATGCCTCCTTGAGGCGCTTCTCTCAAAATCTTGGGAGCCTTTATGATCTATGGTTTAACCCTCTCCTTCCCCTCTTCTTTGCCAGAGCCATGTCTCTACCTACAGTGCCCTCTCACCTCTGGTCGTTAGGTGGACCACGATTACTCCTTTCATCAAACAGTCCTTCAGGGCCTAATATGACTGACCTATGTCTACATTGAAAGTAATTTCCCTTAATACAAAAGGGCTTAATCACCAAATTAAGTGCAGGAACATCTCTGAATACTGTCACTCTCTGAATGAGGACATAGTGTTTCTACAGGAAACAAAGATTGGTCACAAGGAAACCCTCTCTATGGGCAATGGCTGGGTGCATGACTTATCCTGCTCCCCAACAATGTCCCCCCAAAAATGGGGTAGTTAAACTAATATTGAGAAAATCTGGTCTATTGATCATCACTTCTGAACAGGATGGTAGTGGCAGGTGGCTGAGTACTCAACTCCAGCCTTGAGACTTAGAGGTGTTCACAATAAAAAAAATAAAAAAAATATGCTCCAAACATTGACAAGGCCAGTTTCATTTTGGGTGGGGAATTTAACTTACCAATGGATACTGTCCTGGATAGGTATTCAGCCTTTAAATATATAATCCCTAGAGTTCATATAGCGATGCACTCACTTTGCTCTTCGCATGGCTTAGTAAATGTGTAGAGGTTACATGATTCCATCGGAAATGACTTTACCTTCTTTTCCCCTCCACTCAACAGTTTCTCGAGAATGTATTACATATTAGTCAATAATATCCTGTTACAGAGAACCTTGACTTCTTCTATTAAGCGCTTCTCCATTTCTGACCACGCAGTCATCTCTGTGTCTTTTAGGCTACTACCCACTCAATCTAAACATAGTTCATGGTGCATGAACACCAACATTCTGGTGAATGAATCTGATGTAAGGAAATTTAATAGGGAGTTAACATTGCTCCTCAAAGATAGCACAATCTCAGTCTCTTCTCCAGTTACTCTCTGGGACACCCTGAAATGCTTTTTTCAAAGACATGTTATATGCCAAATGGCTAAGAAAACCAAAGATTTTCCTGGATAAATTATCGGCTTATACTAAGACTCAAGAAATTTTATTTAGAGGCCAGAAAGACCCTGCTACTCTAAAACTAAAACAAATCTGACATCTGAATATAATAAAAGTGTAAGCAAATGCATTTGTAGGTTCAGGTGCATGCAGAAGGTAAAAAATATTTTATCTTAATCAAGCTGGGAAAAACACTTACAAATAAATTGAGATATACTCCACATTCATTTCTAACACCAAAGACCCTCTAAGATCAATCAAAATAAAAATGTGTGTCATTCTCAAAATCTTTCAGAATATCTATACCAACCTATACCCGCCCTTAGTCACTTCCTCCAAAGACACCTGTTTAAAATGTCTTCAGTCTCTACCGATAAACACAGTTTCTACCAAGAATAGAATGTGTCTGAATGAGCCGATAGGCCAGAGCAAGATCCAGAAGACCATTAGGCTCATCCCATCTGGGAAAGCTCTGGGTCCAGATGGCCTGCCCATAAGTTTCTACAAATCTTTTGCGTCCAACATTATGGTCACCTTGAAGAGCGCAACAACATTTTTTAAGTTCCCAGGGGAGGTATCGGGTACTGCCACAGAGGCCGCTATTGTAGTAATTCAGTGAGTTATGCCTTCATTCTTTCTTTGTGGACCTACAGTTCTCTGGGGCAAATTCATAACACAACGTCTAGAGATAATGCCTCCTTACAGATGATCCTGATTGTCCTTGTTTTTTTTATTTGTGGCAGCATTGTCATGTTTATACCTTTACCCTTAAAGTTCTCAGGGTTATCAACTCCTTATTAGTGATTAGATAGTTTAGTGCCCAGGAAGCTGTTTTTTCATGCAGGGTGGGCCAGTTGTGACTGTTGATCTAGGGCGGCCTGCTCATGGTATTGGGGGTTGGGATTAGCAATGTTCAATGTGTTGTTTAACAATGTCATAGTGTGCCGTTTTTTGTGGGCTGATGGGGTATGTAAATGGATAATTACACTTGTTGATCTTCCATATTTCCCCCTTTCCAGTGGTTCAAGATGTTCTATATAATATGTGTTGATAAGCCACCTTGTTGTACACACACATCCGGGCCGTCTAGCTAGTTATTGTTGTTTTACCTTGAATGTGGTGGTGTGGAGGGCTTCCGCTCCTTTCCGTGTGTGCACCACAGCCATCTCTGCACTTCTCCACCTCCTTGAGGGGCTTCTCCCATAATCGTAGGGGGTCTTCATGTTCTATGACTTAACCCTCCCCTTTCCCCTTTTCTGTTGTTCAGCCTTTTCTTTACCAGAGCCATATCTCTCTCTTCAGTGCACTCTCACCTCTGGTCGTTAGGTGGACCACAATTATTCCTTTCACCAAACAGTCCGTTGTAGCCTAATATGTCTGACTTATTTCTACTCTGAAAGCAGTTTATCTTAATACAAAAGGGCTTAACCACCCAATTAAGTGCAGGAAGGTTTTGCACTACTGTCACTCCCTGTATGAGGACATAGTATTTCTACAGAAAACAAAGATCAGTCACAAGGAAGCACTCTCCATGTGCAATGGCTGAGTGGATGACTTATCCTGCTCCACAGCATTTTCCCCCCAAAATGGGGATGTTACCCTAATATCAATCATTACTTCTGAACAGGATGACAGTGGCAGGTGGCTGATTACTCAACTCCAACCTGGAGTCTTAGAGGTATTCGCAATAAACATACATGCTCCGAACATTGATAATCCTGGTTGATCAAGTTGGCAGCCAAACTGCCGCTACTTCCAACGAAGGCCCGTTTCATTTTGGGTAGGGACTTTAACTTACCAATGGATACTGTCCTGAATAGGAATCCGGCCTTTAAATATAGAATATCCAAAGCCCATATAGTGATGCACTCACCTTACTCTTCGCAGGGCTTCATAGATTTACCTTCTTTTCCCCTCCACACAACAGTTTCTCCAGGTGTGATTACTAGTCGATAATGTCCTGTTACGGGGCATATTGAATTCTTCTATTGAGCACATCTCCATTTCAGACCACAGAGTCATCTCTGTTTCTTTCAGACTCCTTGACCCTCAATGTAAAAAACGTTCATGGCACATAAACACCAGAATTTTCTAACTTCCCTGGACAAATTATCATCTGATATCAAGACTCAGGAAATTTTATTCAGAGGCTCGAAAGACCCTGCTGCTCTGACAACTCTAAAAAATCTGAAATCCGATTATAAAAGAATTGTGAGCAATTACATGCACTTGTGGGTCCTGGCACATGCAGAAAGGTGGAAATATTGTTTTATCTAAATAATGCTGGAAAAACACTATCCACTTACTTTAAATTTAAGAGGAACTCCATATTAATTTCTAACATTAAAAACCCTTTTGGTTCCATCAAAACAAAAACAAGTGACAGTCTCCAAATCTTTCAGAAATTCTATACTTAACTATACTCCCCCTCAGTCACCACTTCCGACGACAGCTGTTGAAAATGTTTTTAGCCTTTACCGATAAAAGCCTTTTCTACTGAAGATCGTTGGCGTCTGAATATGCTGATAGATCGGAGCAAGATCCAGAAGGTAATTCCATCTGAGAAGGTCCGGATCCGTATGGTCTGCCTATAAGTTTCTACAAAACCTTTGCGCCCACAATTATGGTCGCCTTAGAAAGCATATAAAAAAGTATTGTTTTCTCAGGGGAGGTATCAGGTGCTGCCGCGGAGGCCCCTATTGTGGTGATCCCAAAAGAAGGGAAGGATCCCGTCAACCTAACAAATTTTAGACCAATTTCCTCAATACATATGGAGACCAAGATAGATGCTAAAGTGTTAGCACGGACTTTGTTAAAGGCAGGCTAGCATGTGATAATATCCGGCTATTCTGTCAAGCAATCGAAAAAACATCCCTTCCACAAGCTGCTGCCTCAGCATTCATAGCTCTAGACATGGAGAAGGCCTTTGTTAAGATGTCCTGGCCCTTCCTTGAGGCTATTCTCACTAGGGAATGACTATATCAAAATGTTCATGACTCTGTAGGCCTACTGCAAGAATCAAAGTCAATGGCAAACTGTCCTCCCTGGTTCCTACAGGGCACAGATCAAGGTGGCCCACTCTCACCACTGCTCTTTTTACTGGCCATTGACCCATTGATATTAATGTTGCCTATATCTACAGACATTGATGCAATAAAGTTTGATGACATGGTTTATAAAACAGGTGCTTATATGGATGACATTTTAATTTTCACAGAAATGGCTATATCTATAATACTGGATATAATTAATGAGTTCTTCTATTTTTTTGGACACTCCTTGAATAGGGACAAAACAAAGGTTATGCCTTTCAATGTCCCACCTGCCTAAGTAACACTCAATTCCAGAAGCGAACTAAATTATTTAAATCTTTGAGTATTTGGTTTTGTAACAACTTGGCCGAATCCACATCCAAGATCTTTTGTCCGTTTGCTACCCCAAATTTATATTATGGTGGGGTAGGTTGGAAAACCTTAAAATGGTGGTGACGCCCTTCGTATTCTTCCTATCCAGTATGTCCTCAATCTGCCTATCCACTTCGTTCTTTTTAACGACAGGCAAACTTTGCACTGAGTTCCTTTGGAATAATGAAAGGACCAGAATGAGTTTGACATAACTTAGGTGTCTCGTAAGTACAGGTGGTTGTAATGTCTCAGACTGGTTAAACAATCAAACAACATTCGTAGTGGCTCATGTTATACACCGGTTGGATCTGAATCCCGTTGATGTCCTGCCTAGGCTAAGTATTGAAAAACACATTAGCCACCCATTCCTTTTAATGGTAAATTTAACTATGTCCCACAACAGTTTTGCCCTCTCCCATGTCATTTTAAATGACACAATTAAATCCCTATTACTACTAGATAAACTTTTAGTCTCCAACTTTAATACATCCTTCTCCATCTCTTTATGGAATATTAAGAGGCTACAGATGTCTAGCCATTCGGCGCTGGCACTGGAATTGGCCAGAAATGGCATTGTCCTTATCTTGGATCTATGCATGGATAAGGAGTCCCTGTCATTTACTTCTTTGAAGGGAAAGTACTCACTACCCAACCTGAATTTCCATGACTTCTTGAAGCTCTAGGCTAGAATCTCTAACCTAGGCCGTCTAGCTACTACTCCTGTTTTTCCAGCCCTCAAGTGAGTGCAATCATGTGGACATATAGCATCCAAGCATTATAAATTACTATGTGAGAGTTTTGTCCAATTCAGTTTCAACCTGTGCAATAAAAGAGTCATGTACTTCAGTCTTAAGGGCATAACTCCCCAGCCTGGTAGTCTCAGGTCCCTACTGCTCCATTGGTAAGCTCATCCCCTCGTTGCTACAGACAAAGAACTTTGTCGTGCATTCGATCTACTGGAACCCTTGGAAACTCTACAAGCTGATGCGAACGGATACTGATACCTTGGTGTCCTGTGGAGCAACTAAAGGCAACCTGGAACACGTGTTCTTTTCATGTTCCTTCCTCATCACATATTGGAAAGACATAGTGACCTAGTTAAGTAGAGTATTTAACACAACTATCTTATTAGACTTTCAAACTATTAGCAGGTACTGGGCACACGTTCAAGAGATAAACACTACGTATACTGAGAGATTTACATAAAAATAAGTTGACACACGCTGTTTATGTGGATATATTCTTCAGAACATAATACGCCAGCCGACATGTGTTTTGTCAACAGGGGGATACCTGTGACTCTTCAGGGCTGAACAGGCGTGATGAGTAGATCTAATTACCGGTGATAGTTCCAACCCGGTGGACGGGTATTGAAAGGGCCGTAGGTCGGTGCGTATAGATAAAGGCAAAAACACAGGCGGGTAAGTCTGTGTGGCCAAGACCTTATGGTGTCCGATCTCGGTGGTGCTCGTCTTGTCTTAGTAAGTCGGAGGCCTATTGCTCTTGGACTGCATGAAGCTGGGATGCAACTCTCACTTAAAGACAATAATCTAATTATTTTCTGACTACCTTTGCTCTTAAAGTCTTAAAGTTACTCTACTTGATTGGAAAGACTTTAAATATGTTTTTTTTCAAACTTAGGGGGCCTGGGTTACTTATCTTAGAAGCCCGCACATTGCCCAATCTCACCACAGTAGCAACCCTGCCCCGTCTAAATGCATATGAGGAACCTCCTTAGATTCCATTTTTAATAAGATATAGTAGCAGTCCTTTGGCCTCCCTTTACTCCAAGTGCCAGTTATCCTAGCTAGACGATGTCCTATTTTGTGACCATAGCGACCTATTAGTTGGCTCTCTTTCTCCTTTCCAGTACCTCCTCTCGGATTTCCTTTTCCAACTCTTTCTTATGTTATCTTACTCTGTCTTTATATCTTCCCTCCCTTTATTTTAGTTTTTATTTCTCTTCTCTCCAAGTACAATTTGAGGGGTTAAAACTCTCACCTGAATATTGACTATTAGAGGATTGTAATGGATGCATATACATGTGCCTTTTATTTTACCTGAATCATATGGGTTGATTTGCAGAATACTAAGAGGCTGCTTGATAAGATTTCACCATTTTTGTTGCTCATTTACTACAAGGTGGTCACCATCATATGTACGTGTATGAACTGCGAACAACAATCCATCTTACTGTAATGTACTTGGAGAGATCTTTCTTATTTTGCACTTTGCGTTAAAAAAATCAAAACTTTTGGAACAGAAAAAACTACACTGTAGAGAAATGCAGTTTCTGTTCGGCTGCTGAGCTCTGTGGTTGTATTACGAATGGTCAAGAATCTTGAACTTTGGATGCCTGCAAAACTTTGCATGAAATGAAACTCCTTTGAATTCAATGGTAAATTAAGAAACTCCAAGTGGTGGTCGCAGTTCATATACAAACTTCATGCTATAAAGTGATTGGCATCATAAATCTTCTTACTTCAAAATTATCAGTTTGAAAGAAGTCATAAACACCACCAAATATTTGATCCAGCCTTCAATAAATAGATAAGAATTTGTGAGGGCTGTTTGTGCCAATCTTTAGTTGGTTTCATAGAATCTGCATCCTGCACCTATGAGCCTTGTCCAGTAAAACCACTTCATACACATTCTGCATGTGAGGATCTTTTTGTACTTGAAAGGGGAAGCCTAAGCCTGCTATCTGAAAGTGAGCAAGTGTCAGTCGCAGTAGAGTAAAAGTAGACGTGCAGTAGCGGTGATGTTTGTCTTTCTTGCAAGCAATGTGCCAAGTATTGATGAAAGCATGGGCAAAAAGTGGTGTGTTCACGTCTATTTACTATAACTCAATATCTAAATGCCAACAGGTTGTTCATGGTGCTAACGGGCATAATGCATGCCCCTGCAGCAACCTTGATGCAGTCGGGATTAGGAGGTGGGGGGACAATCCAACAGGCACCCCCAACCACTCAGTGCCCTCATTCAGCCCAATGTGAATGAATATCTGTGAAATATGGGCTACTTAACCCCTTCGATGCTGATGACGAGCTCAGCTCGACATCAGCCACGGTGGTCGTGTGCGGATGACGAGCTGAGCTCGTCATCTAACGCGGCTTTTAGAAAAAAGCCGTGTAGCGGAAAAATAACCGCCGCAGCGATGCGGTTAAGGACCCCTCATCAAATTCTCCAAGGGTGCTCCTTTTCGGTTACACCAATGAGGTGGTGGATTATGATATATAGAATTATAGATGGGTAACAGTGAATTACGAGGATGATTTTATACGGGGTTTCTGAGTGACATGAAATAGACATTGAGGTGAAAACCTTCAGAGAGTCCCGTTATCCTAGCCTGGAAAGCCTTTATTACGTAACAATAGTGAGCAACAAGTTTTGTGATCAGCTATTGCTACATCACAGCAGTGATTTATCAGATTCAGAAACTGATCTAAATGATAGAGGCTCCACATGAGAGCCACACACACCAATTACAATATACACTGATTCTGTTTATTAGCAGGTTCCATGACGAGCAGCTTTGAATGTGTCTTAAATGAATAATCCACCGCCATACATCACCTTTGTAGAGTAGCATACAGTGTGCATCCAACCAGACCCTCCGAGAACAATGTCTACAAATATTGAAACTCAACTTTAAGTATTTTATTTCTATGTACATTTCACCTTTTCCAGGAATAAAATATCTAAATACAGACTGTAATGTTCTTATATGTATAGGTTTCAACAATACTTTAGCTGAATAAATGTTTTGTACATGTTCTGTCCTTCTCAATGGTGTTTACAGGTACATTGATATAATGGACTCCTCATTTTCTTGTTTGTATTTTTAACCAATAACAAGCAGCGAGACAATTACAAGTTAATATTAATAAGCGGCTCAAGTGACACTGTTTAAACTATATACAATACAAACCATTCATACAAATGAAGACTAGTATATTGAATTTGTTACATTACACTGTCATAAAGATAAGTCAGCCACTTATAACTTACAGGATCTCTAACAGGCATGTCCCTTCTAACATAGCTTGGCAGTATTCGGCAGCTTGGGTCACCCTGATGCCCTCAGAGGGCAAAGGGCAACAAGGTCAAAGAAAAACCAGGGTGTGCCTGTGTGTAAATTTCAAATGTTTACTCATCTTTATCAGTGACCAACTCCATCGGTAAAGTGCCACCCTAGCCACCTTGAGAGTGCCTACATGTGCTAGCAGAAAGTCCCTTTTTTATTTTGCTTTCCTGTTTTTATATCATACGGGATGCTCGGAAACAGTGTCCTTGTACAGTATCTCAGTTTATATTCCTAATCATCAATCCTTATCTCTTAAGAAGTTGTAATCCAGGCCAATTGTACTGAAGGAACAGGGTGAATAACCATTGGCAATGCAAACAGGTCTTGGAGTACTTTTCCATAAGGGCAATCCTTGCGTCTAGGTGATCCTGAAACATAATCCATCAGAAAATGACACCCTTCCACCATAATTCTCAATACATCAAATCTGAGAGGGATTCTCCCTGTTCGGTCATAAAGGACAGCAACTAACACATTGGACATACCAGCAAATGGTGTTAACTAGGAAGAAACTGATACAGATTTGTTCACTGCAAAATAACTGTCTTTTCGTTTAGTGGGCACAGCAAGGATGCAGACACATTCCAGGCAGAAGGCGTGGCTTTCTTCGTGGAGGTACCAGCCCCGTCACTGCACCGCTGTTACTCCTTGGACGCTAGTCTTTTGCACAGTTTATTGTCAACCAGATGGGAAGTAAGGCGTGTCGCTGTGATAGTTGTAATCAGGACACACCTTCTGTACTAGTTTATAATCTGTACTATAAAATGAAATGTAGATGCAGATGACTTTGAAGGGCTTGGAGCAGAGCCATGACACGTGGCTCTGGGTCTGCTCCTGGTAGCAGGTTTTTGAAGGGTCGTAGTTGCAAAGCGTATTCTTCGTAGCTTTGTCGACTTTTTCATATTCGATGCGACAGTTAAATGACTTGGAATCTTTGGCATCAATCACTGTTTGTTGTGCCAAGTCAAACTCCACTATCTTAGTTGGGGGCACCAGGCTGACGGATACGTTCCCCTGGCCAGTGGAATTATGCCGGAAGTAAACGCTAAATGTTCCGTTGCCATGATCAACAATTTTCCCAGTTATTAGGAGATTGAGCTTGACTGTTTTGATGTTGGAATGAAAATCGCCCCATCCAAACATTTTCTTGAATTTCCCCGTCTTGACGATGGGCCGTCTCTTGGCGCGTGGCCGCGGCTCCTGCAGGTCTGTTGAGTTCCTCAGCCAATCCCAGAGCTCTTGCTCGGTGTACGTTTCCGGGGCGTCGTATCGCAGATCCAAAGCCGTTTCATTTTCTTTACCATGAAAAGTCTGTGACAGGAGGCGGCTGATGGACAAGTCTTTGCTGCTTTCTGTCCATATGTGCTTTAGCGTGGTTTTGGAGCTTCCTGTTTTGAAAAGGTCAGACTTTCCGCTGTTCTTCAAGTTCGCACAGGAAACCTGAAATATCAAAGGAAAAAAGAAAGACATTTTAGAATGGATCAATCAGGAGTAGTGGAATTCATCTTAGTTTAAAGAGAAGAGAATTATCAAATCAAAAATCTTTATTGGGAATTGTAAGCTATCAATCTCTAATGCTTGGCACTGCAGACATCACATATAGTAAAATTCTCCTTCTAGCAGGAAACACAGCGGCGGCTGGCAATACAAAAATATGGGGGGACGCCATATGCCCAACTCACCTCCAAGATGTTCAACCTGGTGCAGCACACTTGGTGATCGTGGTATGACGTCCACGAGCAGGAAAGGTAAGGATTTCCCTTCCTGCCCAGTGGAACGTGACTCCTGACCAATCCCGGAGCTGCTCTCAGCAGCTCCAGCAGGATTGGTGGGAGCAGGCTAACCCAGCACTCATTTTAAGGCTGGGTGTCTGTACCAGCAATCCTCTGGCTGTTTCACAGCCAGGGAATAGCTGGGTCTCAAGTGCGCATGTCGGGCTGGCCGTAGGTATCCAGCCAGCCAACCCGTCATGCGCATTGTAAGGGGCAGCAGAAATCCTGCAATAGCAGGACTCAGCCCTGCCCCCTTGCCCCCTTGCCTCATGCTTGTGCTGTACACAGCGCAAGCTGGTGGCAAAATAAAGTGGCATTATTATGCCATTTTATTTATTACTGATACCTGCTGTGCTCGCAGCAGGTAGGGCAATGCTCCTCCGCCATTTAGGAGGAGCCACAATTGAAGAAACACTTCTCCAAAACTGTCTTTTAAAAGGGTTACCATATACAGCAAATACTTTAGTTAAAACAATGTACCAAATACTTTAAGGATTTAGTATGAGCGGAAACCAGGTCATTTCATGATTTAAAAAGATAAACCACAGCATCCCAAAAGTTTTAATTTAACGGTATATACACAGTACTATCTATATGGGGTACCTACATTGAAACAGTAATCTACTGTGACACTTTGTTCATATTTCAGAGAGTAAAGTAAAACTAATTCCAAGAGATGTCTTGAAAATATGACTTTAGAATAGTTTACGTGCACCGATTCAATTGGAATACAAGTATGAAGAGAAAGGCATAAAGAGGAAGCCAGGACGGGCTCCCAGACGTGTGCAGTAATAAGGGAAGCAAACATTAGAGCACGTACTAGCCGCAATGGGAGCACACAGATGGGAACGCATCCTATGCATGCGGCAAAGTAAGAGAGGAGTCAGGTGCAGAGGAAGAGAATCAGGAAGGGGTATGTATGAGGATCGGGAGAGCTATATGAATGAATGAATGAATGAATGAATGAATGAATGAATGAATGAATGAATGAATGAAATAGAATTTCTAAAGTGCAACAACCACCAGGGAGTATCTAGGTACTGAGCGGAACGGACAGCATGAAGGCTCTGGAAAATGTGCATGTTATTCATTGAAAAGCCAAGTCTTCACGTTCTTTTTGTATTCCTATAGGTTTGTCTTAGATTTTAGTTCGATTGGAAGCAAGTTCCACAGCCTTGGCGAACATAGAATGAAACCTCTCCCTCCCCATTTGGTTTTCTTAAATCTAGGAATTATAAGATTTCCACTGGTGGATGAACGCAGGGAGCGAGCCAGGGTGTAGCGCTGAAAACGCTGTAACAGTTCCTGGTTGTGCTCTGAAGGCAATGCAGAGTGCCTTAAACTGAATTTGTTTACATATAGGAAGCCAGTGTAATTGGAACAATGCTTGAGTTGTGGATTTATCTTTTGGATTGCCTATCAATAACCATGCTGTGGCATTCTGTAGTGTTTCTAGCTTATGTAAAAATTGTTTTCAAATATTGATGAAAAGTGCATTACAGTAGTCTACTTTAGATGAAATGAGAGCCGTAACTACAGTCCTCTGCAGAATTGATGGAATGAAAGGTAACAATTTTTGTAGAGTTTTTAAAATAAAGAAACATGCTGAGGTGATATGATTTATTTGTCCTTCAAAGGATAGTTTGCGGTCAATGATTACTCCAAGGTTTTTTGCTCTGTCACTCTGGATAGGTAGGTTCCCCAATTTCTGGAGCCACCAGTTAATCGACCAAAAAGAAGGATTATGGCCAAACAACAGGACCTCAGTCTTTGAGGAGGTTAATTTTAGGCAGTTACTGCTCATCCACTTCCCAATGTGAGACATACAGTCATGAAACTGGGCTATTGTGGCTTTGGGATTGTCAGTGACTGACACAACAATCTGCGTGTCATCCGCGTATGAAACCAAAGAAAAACCGAATGATCTTGTCAGAGCTGCAAGTGGGGTAACACACTCTCCAGGGCTCCTCACACACAGCCGGTCATTTGATTGACGGCATCCTTACGGATAATCCACTGCTCCATTGGGTATCCTCTCTCCCTTTGACATGGTCCAGCCATAAGGTAATCATGTTTGACCCAATGGTCCATTCAAAGCAAAAAATCCCTGCCCACATACTAGGAATAACACTCTTCACCTATGGAACACTATAGATGCTAGTCAGTTTAATGTATCTCCTATGGAATTAACCCCACTGGTCTGCCCTGATTTAGACACTGCTGCTCGTATTTACCATCAATGGCTAGAAGCACCAGCTAGCTCCAGCAAAGAACTCCAACTACCATAAGACAAGGATAAGACAAGGATATGTAAATCTGAGGCAGTGCTAAAAACTAAGGCAATGCAACAGCAGGCATTGAAATGTGAAACGAGGAGAAATACTTTTATTTCTCCTCGTTTTTGCTTTTTCTATGCGTGCTGCATTCTGCAGCACACATAGAAAGAGCAAACTCCATTTATATTTGTTTATGTACAGGAATGTGTCCCTTCCTGCACATAAACAAACATTAAATAATGAGGATTTGCTACTTCTATATATGCTGCATTCTGCAGCACACATATAAATAACAAATCCCCATTAGTGATTGTTTATGTTTAGGAAGGGAAACCTTCCTGCACATAAACAATAATTTCTTGCAACACAGGCACCCGTGCACTATGGGGCATGGGTGCCTGCACTGGCGTTGGGCAGCTAATTGTTGCACCAGCGCTAGGGAAAATACAGGGGTGCGCCGTACTGTTGTAAATATGGCACATACCTCTCTTTTGGAAATGTTGGACTGCTGTGCTGCCAAATTTGGCGCCGCTCTGCCATTTCCTTATAAATATGCCCCTCCCTATACTTGGGCTTTGCTGAAGCTCGAAGGTGGGAGATGATAGAGAACCAAATATGTGCAGGAGCATCTGAGCCAAATAGAATGTTGACATTGAAAGTAAAGCAAGATTGCAATAGCAAGAGTGATAAGTGTTCAAGCATTGAAGCAACATTCTCTTCAACTTTCTCTTGTAGTGGGCAATGGTGGAAGATTGGAAAGTTCGAGAGCAAGGAAGTTGCAGACGTTTGGATTACTTTCCGAAAAACAAGACGTATGCCACTCGTTGTCACACTTATTGTACCTTGTGAGCCTCTCCAGTGTAGGACAGAAGCATGGACAGACCAACAGGATGCTAATAGCAATAATATGCTTGTTCATGCCTGGGATCAATAGGGTGGGATGATACATGCAATAATAGTACTGTTGCCAGAATTCATAAACGGGTGCTTTCCAGGAAAACAAACACAGTCTGTCCAACTGCCTTGTAAAATACATTCATTAAAATATTTATGAAGTGTATCCAAATATGTCATTATTTGTTTGTTTGTTTATTTATGTATTTATTTGTTGTGGATTCTGATATAGAGCTAAACCTCGCCATTGGGCTTTTTCGGAGTGCAGTGCTCTCAGGATACAGGAGCAAGAACTTTTTGGAGTACCAGGAGTCCAACCAAATGTGGAACACTCCTCCTACCCCCAGTATTACGTACTCGCTTCCCTATGCCTATATAATGATATCCCACAGTGCACTACTTGACGCCAAGTCTTAAGCCAACGGCATCTTGGAAGGTTCAGTTTTCGAAATACGTCTGACCCGGAATCCCAGACAGTCTGTCCGCTCATTGGGCGTGGTGTTTCTGACAGAAGTCAATCTGTATGTCAAAAATAGAAAGTATTCTCCGACCTAGTGGATTTATGAGTCTGCTTCCCTTTAATGTACACAGCATCTGCTACAGCCAGCAACCAATATACAATCATTTATAATTACATATACTCTAAGGAGCATATTTATGGGAGGCTTGTATCATGTTTGCGCTACGCAATGTGCTACATGTGCTATGCAAACCTCTAAATCAGATTTAGGAAGACACTTTGCGTGGCTCTGGGTGGCCTCATAAATCTGGAGTAGCGCAGCGCAAATTGCTGCTTTGAGCTGCTCTGCAGTGGCTTGACATTCCATGGGCATTACTGTGGGTGTTCCCAAGTAACTCCCATGGATTCTGATGCATTCCCACATTTACAAGGACTTGTAAACCTGGGAATGCATCAAAATCTGTTGCCTTCCCAGGAGAGGAGTAACAAGGAGATCTGTCTTTATTTCATCCTAAGGTTTTCGTCTTTCTACATGGGCTGCATTCTGCAGCACACATAGAACGAGGAAAAAGCCTCTCAGGACTGTTTTTATGCAGGAAGGTGCCCCTTCATGCACATAAACAATCCTGACAACATCACGGGCACCCCTGCCCCTTGGTGCAAGGGTGCCTGTGTTGGCCAAAATGGTGCCAGTGCAAGGTAAAAGGACAGAAATGCGCTGTATTGGATAAATATGGGTGCATTCCTGCTCTTTCCCCGTGACGGAGGGCAGCGCTGAAAGGTGGCTTGCTGCGCTGCCCTGTGCCACAAATGTCATAAATATGCCCCCATGTACCTAATATTAATGCAAGTACACAAACCAAACTCTTTGTAGGTGAACACCTACAAATTTGCAAGTTGATGAAAACGTACACAAATGTGTTTATGGTGGGGGTGTGTTTTCAGGATCGAGTAATGGACAGGAAACCCTCGCCCCTCCTCCCAGGTTTATTGGCGATGGCAGGGAAAGGGCTCTCCAATGGGGAAAAATATGTGTCGAAACAAACAAAAATAATGGTCAGAATTACACATTGACACTTGGTAATCTACAACTCTTATATATTTCCAGGTATATGCCTGAGATTTTTCTGAACACATGAAAATCAGACAAAGAGAAAGAACACTCCATATGTAATCAGCACTTTCAATACAAGCACTTTTCTGAAGAGGAACAGAATACAGGAATGTGTAAGGTAACAACACCTAATATTGATGCTTTAATGTCTAGTAACTACATAGATTGAGGGAAAATGTGTTGTGGAAGTCAGCAGATTGATGCAACTAGAGCCAAATTTCAGGGGGGGGCTACTAAAAATTTTGGGGGGTGCTAATTCTTCCAACAATATGCAGAGTGGAGATGCAAGGGCTCAGGAAGGGGTGAAAACACAACAAAGCCTCGTTATGGTCTTTAAAGACCTGTAAAGTACTCAATGCAGCTGTGTGTGTGCCCGGGAAGCTGTCTCAACCCGGGCTGACACACCCGACGGCGGGTGCTGAAGCCCTTTGAGCCCAATGGGCGTTGTGCGCCAGACAGGAGAATGAAGGATGGAATATCAAGGCGGGGAAAAATATCCAAAGGTAAATGCTTGTAGGAAAGAAAGTACGGATTTACTTTTCCTGACTTCACATCTACAAACCATGACGATATATAAGCTGCTTAGGTACATATATGTGGAGTAAGAAGTATTACGTCTAAACTTAGTTACCTGTCAATACTTTTTTTAATCGATTTTGTCCTTGATATTGTTTCCCATCGATGTTTTAGGGTTGATATTCAGAGTGCACAACGTGATTTAGATTTAAATCTAAATAGATCTTTGTACAGCAGCCATAGTATTACCTACCACAAATACAAACAACAAACACGCGTGCTTCACACTGATTGCACATTCCCAATCTCGCATACAAAGATTGTATTTACTTGGCAAGGGGTTGGACTGAAAGATCCACTAGAGATCCAAGGGAAAGAGGGTGGCCTTCGAACCCACTGTGGAGGAGATGGAAAAAACTTGAGAAGGATGGAGAAAGACTAGCCTGGGCCTTGGATTGGCTTCATAGAGGATGCAGGCTTGAGCATCTGAACAAACTGAGGAGCAAGGCATGGTACTGAAAGATCCCATAGAGATCAGAGTGAAAGAGGGTGGTCTTCAGACCCACTGTGGAGGAGATGGAAAAACTTGAGAAGGATGGAGAATGACTAGCCTGGGCCTTGGATTGCCTTCATAGAAGATGCAGACTTGAGCATCTGAACAAACTGAGGAGCAAGGGATGGTACTGAAAGATCCCATAGAGATCAGAGTGAAAGAGGGTGGTCTTCAGACCCACTGTGGAGGAGATGGAAAAAACTTGAGAAGGATGGAGAATGACTAGCCTGAGCCTTGGATTGCCTTCATAGAGGATGCAGACTTGAGCATCTGAACAAACTGAGGAGCAAGGCATGGTACTGAAAGATCCCATAGAGATCAGAGTGAAAGAGGGTGGTCTTCAGACCCACTGTGGAGGAGATGGAAAAACTTGAGAAGGATGGAGAATGACTAGCCTGGGCCTTGGATTGCCTTCATAGAAGATGCAGACTTGAGCATCTGAACAAACTGAGGAGCAAGGGATGGTACTGAAAGATCCCATAGAGATCAGAGTGAAAGAGGGTGGTCTTCAGACCCACTGTGGAGGAGATGGAAAAAACTTGAGAAGGATGGAGAATGACTAGCCTGGGCCTTGGATTGCCTTCATAGAGGATGCAGACTTGAGCATCTGAACAAACTGAGGAGCAAGGGATGGGACTGAAAGATCAAATACAGATCTAAGTGGAAGAGGGTGGTGTTCAGACCTCTCCAAAAGTTCAAGAAGTCTTGTTCGATTCTTAACTTTACAGCTGGGTGATGACAGCGAGGATGAATATGCACAATTCTGAACTGTGGCTGTATATATATGTGTAGTTGGTGAGAAGGTTTTTGGTGGTTGACTGCAGGTACCGGGAGGGTGGTAAGGCCATAAAAGGCTTTACAATGTATATTGAAAATAATTTGTGGCGACCTTCATGCTTTTAGCCACATTAATGTTCATTTGTCTTATGGCTGGATTTAAATAAAAAATGTATGAGCTGCCATAAGAATATCAGAGTAATAAAATACCTATAAAGCATACTGCACTCACTATTGATAGTAATTACATTTTGTGTCAGAGCCCTGTCAAGTGCCACTCATCTAGAGTTAGGCTAACCCATATCAGATTTTTTTCAGTTTTACTGTAAGGTTGAAATGAATCATGCATTTCAGCTGAGCTCAGTAAGCGGGTTGACAGTGTTTTCTTTTAATCTTTCTGTGCCTCGAAAAATGGATTCACCCACTTTGTACATTCAGTAAATGTGTAGAATTTGGTGAAAAAACACCACCTACTCCTTTTTGAGCGCTTCGTCAACGTCCACGCCGGATACTGGATTCTGGGACTCTGTTTCATCGTGAGTTACCTGTGCACCGTGCACGAGAGCAGTGCTGCTCCTCAGATTTTGCTTTGCACGTAGCAAGAAAAGGGTCCCTAGCGTCAGAGCCTTTCCCACACTGTGCACTACAGCAGCAGTGGTGAGCATCCTCTGATTGGACTGTGAGACCTTTGGAAGCGTATGTACACTGACACCATCTGCCCCTGAGAGTCAGATTCTGAGAGTGACCGACTGCTGCGCTCTCAGGCAGGCTTACATGACTGTCCATTTAGATTCTGCACTGAGGCAGAACCACAGACTGCCCCTCTCCAGGCTGGGCATGCCGCCCGCCCGCTTCTTCCTCGCTCCCTGGCAGCCCAGATGTGGCCACTCCCAGCATTGCAGCTGGCTGCATGATCATCTCCCAACAGGAAGCCCGTCAACAGAGAGCTGCGGTGGCACACTGACATGGAGGCTGCTGGCAGCTGTTTGCCAGGACAGCCTTGGGAGCTCAGCTGACCTCTCTCGTCACATCGAGTGAGTGACTTTGATGATCACAGCGGTCAATTGGCTCTGGAATGTTTAACACCTTCAGCCAGTGATGAGAAAACCTTTAAGTTCACTTTGCACACTGGGCACCCAATCGCCTATTAGAAAATCCAAACTACAAGTCCCAGAATTCACAGTGATGTGGTTTTAAATGACAGAACTGGAAAGAGGGGTCACAGGTGAAAGGTGGAGAAGTGTGGCTCAATGGTTAGAGCGACAGACACTGATGCAGAGGTCTGGTCCGGGACCAGGGTTCAATTCCCGCCTCAGCGGGTCTTGGGCTCAATTTCCTCGGACCTGATAATTCTCGCCTTTGTGCCTATTCTAATCATGGGTCCCACTCTGCAACTCTGGGCAATAGCTTGCTTACTCTCCACAATGGCCCCAACAGCGCTGGGATGCTTGGCCCCACCTTGGGGGTGCCCAGGAGTGGACATTTCACAGGGAAAAGGCAGGAAGGGTTCCACAGAGGTATGCGTACAGCGCCAGGAAACCCCGGTTGGGGTAAAAGTGCGCTTTACAAGTACAAATTCATTTCATTTCAAATAGGGCCTCGTGACAGCTAAACATTGCCAACATGTTCATTCAAATATATATGCACGTTAATCATGACTGGAACATCATACAATAAAAGGGAGCAACAGGAAATACGTCATCTACAGCAGAAGCATGTCAACCTGCTATATCATTTTTGAAAACCATAAGGATTTAGATGGAAAACTAGAGTTTACATTTCCCACTGCCATGACTTGTTTAAACAGACATTGTAAATAGGAAAGCATAAGCAATATCAAAATACTTGTGGATTAAAAACTGTGCCAGGTCTATTTATTAAAAGAATAGAACTATCAATGTGTGAGCACGCATCAGCTTTTAAAATTATATGTTTGCCTAAAAATCTAAAATCTGTTGAAATGAACGAAGCAAATTGTTTCTCCTTCAAACAAATGCATCAGTGATTTGGGTAAACACTTTCACTAAAAGCTTCCTTTTGCATAGAACTCATATTATCTCACTAGGCTGAGTTTTTACTTTCTTTTCTTTGCATTTTGCACTGCAGTTTTGCTTTTGCCATCTTAGATGCAGGATTGCAAATAACAGAATGCAAGAATGACCCCTGAACTGGACGAAATAGTAACACCAGTAAATGGATTCTGTATATAAACTTAGTGAAGCATTTTTCTGGCACATTCAGGAGGCCTGGTCTTTCTCCTTCATCCAGTCCTTAGAGATGTGGTTTGATGTTCACATTGTTAGCTCCCAGAGCAGGTATATACCATAGCATTAGTAATTTTATTTTTATTTTTTTAGGTTTCCAAATTATAATGTACTCCTCAGTTATGACGAGACTAGGCTAGACAAAAAATGACGCTCAATCTAGGAGGAGTATTGTGTTTCAAAATGAAGACCATGCTATATTCCCAGCTCAAAAGAAAGTTTGTTTTCATTAACAGATCGTGGATGCTGATAAGAATCCTCCAGAGATGACTTATTTAAACCATAGAGGATGGGTACTAGCAAACATTTTCCTGGGGGCCAAAATGTTTGGCCTGTGATCTGCCAGGAGCCCCATTGATGCCAGCGGGGTGATGGTCGTGCAGGAGGGTTAGCAGGGCGGTGTCTGTGATACAGTGGGTATAGGGAAACCAAAGCATATATATCTAGTGATGAACAGCACAATGTGAAACCAGAAAACCAGGCATTATTACCAGCTTCCCAACTTTGCCAAACTGTGTGATCCTAGGCAGCTGTTTTCACTTCCCCTCCTTTTTCTTCATATCACATTTAAGAAGATCTCAAAATATATGACTTCATGATGTGCTCTTTACAAAATCCTCTCCTGTGTTTGATTTAATAAATGATGATGTTGTTGAAGTAGAATAGGAACCCAGGCCACCCAAAAGGATGCACGTAACAACTGACCCAACTCTTAGTTTAATATTGGCATTGTTGTCATGGTGGGAGGAAGAATTAATGTTTTTAAATTCATGGTTAAAAATCACTTTAAACAAAAAATACTTCTCAGCACACTGATATAATCTGATGTTCTACGGAGAAATGGTACTGCATGTTAATTAAGTACTTTTTTTTAATTTTGGAAAGACTTTATAAAATGTTTACACATTTTGCAGTAAGATGTGTTTAAAAGTGAAAGTGCTTCTAAAGCTAAGAGCTGCAGGACACCCTAGTCACGCCCTTTCTTTAGCTTCGCTTAACCTTTAAATAAATGCTCGGCCGTTTATTTAACATATTTTTAATGTTACTGCTGAGTCGAGTAAACAGCAGCCCACTGCTGCTGTTGGCCAGGGGGCCACAAATAAATGTCAGGTGGACCGCATGTGGGCCCGGGGCCGTACTTTGACAATCAGTGCCATAGAGCGATAGTATTGAAGTCCCTGTATATCAGTTTTTTTTAATAGGGATCAAACCATGTCAGAATAAAAACAATAATAATGATAATCTAGTTAAAAACAAAATTCCTTCATTCATCCACATTCATTGATTCATAATGTGCCTGTCCCTTTAACCTCCTATTGCCCCTCTTGCTACTGCCATGTTAGCAGTGCAATTCACATTGTCCACCACATTCCCATTCTGTCTGCACAGAAGGCGTCTTTGACTTTTGTAGTTCATAGGGATACATTAAGAGGGATTATGACACAAATCCCCACAAAACATGGCATAAAACCACAAAGCATGTTAGAAAGAAGAGCTTGCTTTTCAAGGCACATCAAAGTGGCGCGCGTCTCTGCGCGCGGCGCAGTGGAGGTTTCTGGTGCGCATGTTGCCGGCTCAGAGATGCGCGCTTTGCAGCCCGCGCAGCTGGTACGCGAAGAGGCTCTGATTTTGATGCGAGAGCCACTCTTCATCTGACATAACAAATGCACTTGATTGTTCCTCGCATTGATTTTCTGAGAGTCTGAGGCTTTCGAGTCATGCAGTTGGCCCTGAGACCTTCTTTCTCATTTTCTATTCTAATAACTGCTTTCATGTCAAAGCAACTGATAAATGGCAGCCAGCTTTAGAATGTGCTGTTTTGAACTGCTTATCAATGTAAAGAACAGCCATAATACACAGTGCGGTGCAGACGGCTCTTTAGTTTATTGTTTTTTTTATCTCCTATCAGAATTTTTATGTGCAAATGCCTTGTAGTAAATTGGTACCCGCTGGACTCTCAAAGGGCTCTTTAACTATATATTCAGCCTCTTGGAAGAGTGTGGGTGTTGCTGCAGCGTTGCTGCATTGTAATGGATGCTTCCAGCTTGACAGTAAGATAAAAAAAATGTGTTTTCCTTTCAACCTCTTCCCCCTGTTCTATTCTATGTTTGGTACCTGCCTTGTCATACAGGGGTTCTTGTTTTTTTTTAATTCATCGGAGGTAAGAGAGGTGTTTCTACAACAATGGTGAATAGAGGTGGTTATATTTTTTCGGTCCTGCATAGTGATTCAGCTGAAAAGCTGTCAAAACCCTTGCTTGACGCGAGGTGTGGCTCACTGGTTAGAGGCGGCAGACCCGGAGGCTGAGAACGGCCCGGGACCAGGGTTCGATCCCCGACGCGGCAGGGTCGAGGACTAGGGTCAGCGGACTGATAATTCTCGCCTCGGTGCCCACTTTGGGCAGTGATCACACTCGGTAACTCTGGGCATTAAGCTTGCCTCATCGCTACAACGGCCCCCCACAGACGCCGGGGATGCCTGGCTTCACCTTGGAGATACCCAACATGGGACCATCTCACAGGGAAAGCCAGGACGGGTTCCCCAGCGGTCATTCGCGCCAGGATACTCCGGTAGTAATTGAGCGCGCTACAAAACACCTTACATTTACATTTACATTTGATACATAAACCGACTATGAGACATTTTGAGAAACTTGTGAACAAAAAATGTAAATTAACCACACGTTAAAGAAATATGAGAACACATTTCAGAGAACCTATTTACTGCATCATAAAAGCATGTAGATAACTGTGGAATATATGAAATCATATCATTTGAATAATATAGGTTCATATTTTATTAACCAGCTTCAATTACAAGTGTATTGAAAGGTTATAATGAGGTACTGACAAGTTATAAGATTTATAACCATCCTCATTGAAATAGTAATGTGTATAGAGAATTACTGAAATCTTACACAATTTAGATAATTTTATGGGTGATACTGGAAGGGTTTCATTCATCAGTTGCATATGTTAAATTGTGCACCAAATTAGAAAAGCAAAATCCTACCCAGTCATATTGAATGTAATTTTCTTGAAACCGTCAGATAAACTTCATATACGTACCAATGTAAACCATGTGAAACTATATTAGTAATTTTATGTTTTTAAATAACTTTATATATTAGTATTTTGAAAATGTAGTAATGTGTCATAGTTAACCCTGGGCGTAGTTCGCGAAGTAGCACTACGCGTAGCTACGCGAAGTGCACATCGCACTACACGAGCTACTCGTAGAACTACGCGAACTGCGTAGTACCCTGTTCGCACTGTGAAAGATGCCGTTTTCAATGATTGCACAGTGCGGAAAAGCATCTGGCACTGTGCAATCATTGAAAACGGCATATTGCACAGTGCGAGCTGTCATTTTCTGACGCTCGAGTACATTTTTACTCGAGCAGCAGCTTTCTCAACGCGAACTGGTAGTTTCTCATCACGAGCGGTTGCGAGCATACGCGACCACTCGCAATGAGAAACCAGACCTCCCCCGGTTGAGAATCTCCCGGGAGGTTTATTTTCCACGCTCGCGTTCGGAAACTTGATGTTGCTGATTGCGAACGAGGAAAAAGTCTCGCCAGGATGTCAACTTGACGTTGAGGACCACGAGCAAGCAAAAAATGACTGCTGCACTACGCTATGCATGTTTGGACTGTGCTACATGCAATTCGCGTAGTGCGAAGTAGCGCAAACTTCGCAAACTACGCGAGCGTAGCGCAGTGCTTTGCCCAGGGTTAGTCATAGTTACATTTGATCTTTGCAATCCAACAAATAACACAATCTGAGTGCTTATAAATTGATAGGATTTTTGGAATATTGATTTTTCTTATGAAATGTATATTCTTACTACTTTATATTTTGCCTATTTTAAAATAACTTTATTTAAGGCCTGCAATTCCCTACTTTGCTTTGAAATACACTTGTGAGACGTTCTCTGAAACTTACACTGTGAAGCGAAACTGTGTCCTACTGGAAGAGTTCTCACTCACTTACAAGGACTATTGTAGCATAAGTTGATACTTTGGAAACATCTGCTATGGAACACTGTCCTCTTGAACTAACTTGTGGCTGTTACTAAAGGATCATTGTTTGAAGTTTTATGTATAGTGGGTGATCTGACAAACGATGTGATCAATACCACCTCTTGCTATAATATCTGTCTATCTTTATGCTATCTGACAATCATCGTATATAAAATGAACAATGGACAGAGTGGTCTGACACAATGAGGTGATCAAGGAGATGTCTCCCCCAAACTGGATGATATGTTATTCTTTGTGTTGATGGATGGATGATCTACTTCAGTCTGGCTGTCTCTGTTATAGACCCCAGAGATTGCTCTTTGGGAAACTTTGCAGACTTTACTTGCTCTTTCCCAGCTGACGCATGCGCTGTGTGCAGCGTACCTGGACTCTTTCTTGATGGGACACAGCACATGAACTGTCATAGTTTATGTCCTTGCTGAACTCTCCAAATCCCTTTCAATTTTATGGCCAACCCAACTAATTAGACTATCCCGCACTCTTTAGATCTTAAATGTTTATTAATGTTTATTACCCTTTTGATATCCTTGATAAACTTTCCTTTAACTAAATTATAGGCTCTGTTTATCATGACGTGTCTCCTTAATTTGATTGTGCGTGCCAATATATTTATTAATAAGAGGAAGAGATCAGTATAGAGGAATTTCCGATCATCAGGTACTAATAATATTATTTTGTATTGTCTTAACAGAATTATTAGCCTGCATGGTATTTGTCTGGCTAGATTTATTCAGGAGGTTCAGACTAGCAGTAATAATCCTTTATTTATATAGTTTGGTGTTGAGAGTTATATACGTGAACTTAATTACGAATTTGTGACTCGGTTATCCAATTCCTGATGATTATTGGATATACTGGATGTTAGATCTCTGGTATCCAATCCCTCAGTGGCACAATGCAAGATTCATCAGAGGAACAAGTAAGTGCCAGTTAGGTAAGTCACATGGAAAATAAAATAGAAATGAGAAACCAGAGATTTAAATTAAAAGAAAGGCCATGTATCTGCTGCAACAATAGCAAATCGTTGGCTAGAATGTGAATCTCTAAAAAGATATCCACAAGATCCCCCGATAATCATTACTATTCTCTAGTGTTTTGAGGTATATTAAGTCATTTTTCAACCAAAATTATTGGTATTCCATGAAGTAATCTTCTAGGCAAGGAATCTACTACTTTACAACACAACTAGAGCTGAATATCAGTTTGTCATTCTTTTTCATGACAACCTGTTATTTGTTTCACAATCAGATCATATATGCAAAGGCTGTATCAGTTTTTGAAAATGTATCTGGTTAATCATGTGGGCTGAAATGTAATTATTTACTTAGAGAACAGCATTCCTAAACTTGGTGATCAGGGTGCGTAGGACCGCACACAAAAGAATAGAGCCTCATTAGGTATCCTTTTCTGGGTGAATGGTACTTTTCACTGGGTGGTGGGAAACCAGCCAATGGCTTTTGATGAGAACAGCTACATATGCCTATAGCTGCTCTAGACCACCATATTGGAATTTCACTTTTGGGCAGCCATGCAATAGTTGGCGTCCCTTCATGGGGAATAGATCTTTATGAGCCTTTCTCAAGAATTGGTGAAGTCTTCAAGAATAACTCCAGGCCATGATGGGTGGGTGCTGTTGCCACCAGCATATACATTGACCCCCCCCAAAAAAACAGCAAAAGATTTCTCTCTATTTGGGCTCCTTGTTTTCAATCACAATATGAAATTGTGTGTGATCATTCGGGCCCAGAGGCATCATTTTTTTAAATCTATTGTATACATTTTTGATATTATCTCAAAAATAATAATTGTATGAGTGATTATTACTAATGGTATTAGTTAATTATTCAGCACAAACATTGAATCATTAGGAGTCTCTTGGCACTTTACAGAAAAAATATAATGAACATGGACTTCAGATTCATCTCAGTAGTACACTGTAGTGTAAAGATCCAGATCAAAGGCTTTTTCGGCGGAATATGAAATGGTTGGCTACATATTCCAATTCCAATGGGATGCTCTTTCATACCTGAGCAGCCTCCACTCTGAAAGCAAGGAACCCATATTTCGTACATTTGGTCCAAAAGACAGCTAATCAAAGCTTTGCTGCTGGAAGTGGTGGCCGATGATATTTGAACGCCCTGGGGCATAATACCAGCCAGGAGTTCACCCCATTTTTTTTCAAAATGTCCCTCACTCATACCCACTGACTCTCGTATTTACTCTCTTGCCCCTCACTCACTCTTACTGACATTCTCTGACTTACTTATTCTAACTCACTTCTACACACACACAAGCATACATACTTACTGGTTTTCATTCTCACTTACTAACACACTTACACACACACTCACTGACTCTGGGATCTGGTGCAACTGCACCTGCTGCACCAGCAATATCTACATCTGACTCACCTCCACTCCCTCTCATAATCTCAAATCACTCATTCTAACTCACTCGCGCTCCTTCACTCACTCTCTCACTCTCTCGTACTCACTTTCACTTTTTCATGCACACACACACACACTTTTATTCAATCCCATTCACTCTCAGTCACATGCCACACAAGCATAGAGAAATATCTTTTTAACTTACCTTGCTTACTTAGCTGGCAACGCGAAGGTTCCATGGCAGTAGCAGAGCAAGGATTTGGCCTGGGCATTTGAGCCAGCAAGCCATGATTCCCAACGAGGAGCCAGATGGAGAACCAAGGGCAGGTTTGAAAAGGAGAAGACTCATCTTAATCCGTCTCCCAGCTTATTGATAGGACTGGAAGTACAGCCCTATAAGAAGCTGATGAAGTGCTGGGGATCCAGCCCATGCTGCTCTTTATGGCTTTTCATTGGCTGCACTGATGTGTGCCCTGTTAGCTAAATGTTGGCAGATATATTGTGCTGCCTGAGGCATGCGCAGTATGTCTGCTATATTAAATGGAGTGTGCCTGTGTGAGGGGATCATAGTTGAGACATACACAATCCAGGCATCCAGCTACAGAGTGTTGTGAAAAAATGATTGTCTTTAATTCTGGAAGCCAATCAAGTAGTTACAGTGTATCGGAAACGTGATCATATTATTTTGAGCCTAGAAGAGTTTTAACTGCTGCATTCTGAACACGTTGGAAGCGTTGTAATAGCAGTGCTTCTAGTAGTAGTGATAGTATAGTAGTCCCTGAAGCTTAAGCAGCCAAAGCGGTCAAAGATATAGTAACATTCGTAGTAGTGGGAGGAGAAGTAGTAATAAAACGAATAGTAAAAAAGTAGCAGTAGATAATATATAGTAGTAGAAATAGCAGTGATGTTATCAGTGTTTGTCGTAATAGGAGCATTAGTATTACTAGTAGTAGTAACAGACATGTTAAGGTACCAATATCATCACAAACTAAATAATTCTTAAAAGAAGTGACTAGAAAAATGTCTAGATCTACATTCTGGCACGCGAATGGCCGCAGGTGAGCAGTACAGGAATAGACAGTTCGAAATGTTGCTATCAGCACAAGAATCAAGAGAAAAAAAGTCTGAAGGTGGGAGAGTGCCTAATTTGACATGGCTAGGCCCCACTTTTTGACTGGAACATGATGTGATTTCGACTGAAAGTGCACTGGGTTCCAGCTTACCAGGTCCGCAGTGCCTGTTTCTTTCACTAAAACTGTAACTCAATTGGCACAACTTCAGCCACCCTATAAGTCCGTAGCAAATGGTATCCCTGGTACCTAGGGCATCAGAACTGAAGAGGGTCGACTAGGGTTGCACCCTTCCCCAAGATCATGCACACTGCCAGTGTAGGCTGCATATCTTGATGCAGAGAAAACTGAAGAGTGGGCATGGCACACATCACTGTGTGCCATGCCTACATACACTGCATGAGGTATAGATAAGCCACCCCTATAGAAAGCACTGTATCCCATGTATGGACATATCTGCCTGAGTGAATATGACCCTACAATCCCCAAGTCCATCCTTTGAAATTATAAATGCTCAGGGAAGCCATAAAGAGACCATGGGCTGGATACTTACTTATGCCAGTGAGGGATTCATTAATAAATGCACACAGAGGTCCTTTAGAGAGTTCCCCTGAAAACCGACCAGCTACAAGTGGGGTTACCAACTATTCTCAGCCAGCCTGCCATTACTAGACATGTTTGCTTTGGGCCTCCTAGGGCGAGAGCCTCTGCAATCAGAGACCAGGAACAAAGCCTGCTCTGGGGGGGTGCTTCACACCTCCTCCAAGCAGAATCTGCCACCCAATGCAGGAAGCTTCAAAGGATATACCACCTTTGAAATGCGCCCCAGGCCTCTCCGGTTAGTGGAAAATGTCAACCCCCTGTCCAGATCCCACTTTTGGCAGGAGGCACACAAGAAAATTACTAAAATAAGGAGGTGTGAACAC
The DNA here is from genome assembly GCF_964263255.1 of Lissotriton vulgaris. Classification (NCBI taxonomy): domain Eukaryota; kingdom Metazoa; phylum Chordata; class Amphibia; order Caudata; family Salamandridae; genus Lissotriton; species Lissotriton vulgaris. The sequence goes on from NC_141698.1 coordinate 994,739,031, forward strand.
TGTCAGCAAGCACTACCACTCAGATGGAGCAGGTGATGTGGACCCCACTTGTCCAATTCTTCCATCTTGGTATGGAAGGAATTAGCCTATCAGGGTCAGGGATGTGCTCCTTTCTACAGGAAATGGTCACATAGAGAGTGTAGACACCCTGAAGGTAGGTAGCCCATTGGCTACTACCTGTCACTCCCTTTTATGCCCCTAACTTTTCTTATCTACTATTGTCTCTGTATATCAAGCAGGGACCCCCTGGACTTTCTGCACAGTGTGCTTCGTTTAGTGCACTATATAGAGAGACCGCTTCCAAGAGTGAAAGCATAAAATATAGAAGAACATCATTCAAAAAGGGTAAAAAAATAAGATATGAGGAGGTACATGATTATTAAAAAAAGTAGAGGGCATACAATTCTCCACACTCTGTTCCCGGAAATAATTTAATTTTACCAAGGTTGTGCCTTCTACTTTGCTCCAAAGCCTGGAACAACCTGCCACTCCACAATGGAGCCACCTCTTCAGTTCCTGAATTATGCAAGAAACTGAAGACCTGGCTCTTCACCTAGCCCTGACCCTGGCTCAGCCCATACAGCTCCTGCTTCAGCACCAGGATACCCTCCCGGGGGAGTTGTGTGCTTTACAAATACACACATTGTACCATACAATAACAAGGAACCAGTAGTACTACTACAATTTCCAAGATAGGCAATGATGGTTCAAAGAAGATCTCAATCCCATTATACATGACCACCCAATAATTCATTATTCTAGGACATGCACTGATAGTATCAAGAGAAAGCCCAGTATGTGCTAGGCTCTAATAATCCATCCTTCATCAGTCTGATGCAGGGGTGGCTGGTGGAATTTGAAACTGGTGGGCCGTATGCAGAACAAATCAACGTATGCGAGCATCAGAAACTTGCAGAAGATAAATCACTGCAGCACTCCTGTTGGGCAGGGGGAAGTAAAGTAAGAGGGGAATTTACCTTAAATCAAAATAGTGAACTGCATGTTCATTTCGAAAATGATCACCTAGGCATTTACGAACAGACACATTTTTGTAAAGAAAGCATTTTGTGACAGGAGAGGATTTCTTAATGTATCGGAATCGTTGTGTACGAGAATGTATTAAAACAGGAATATGTATCGAAAGTAGGGGTTTAATGAGGAATTGCAAGAGGGGAGGGGGTAAATGCTAAATAATTCTACGATCAATGTGATCGAACACTGTTCTTAACTGCAAGCTTTTCTCTGCCAACTCTTTGCTCTGCTTAAGGGCATCGGGCAGATTTTCCGCCTAAGGCAATAAAATGGTTTGAAATTTGTCACTCTCTGATACAGAGTCTTTTCGGTTTCCTTAAGCCTCCAGGGCCAATGAGCCCTGGGCCTATCGTCTCAGGTAGTCAAGTCAGGTTTTAATTACATCACTCTTCCCAAGACTTGTGCAAACTACCTCATATCTGCTAGAGGGTTGAACATTTTCTTTTCTTTACCAGTTGGTATTTCAGGTTTTAAGCACACGAGGCATTTGATGGGATTCACATTTGAATAAGAGTAATTTGGGGGCTGGGAGGGGGATGACTATTTTTGTTCATAAAGTCATCTTTCCTTTAGGGAAAAGGACCCTCTGGAGGCTTTTGCTCTTTCACCTGTTTCATTTGGCTTTCCAGGCTGTCTTTCTCCACAAAACGCCGACCATAGCTACACTGTTCTCTCACAAAGCACAGAACCAAAACACGATGCGCGCGGTGGGGAGGTTGTTTTGCGCGGGGGGTTATTTCGCAAGGGGAGGGGGGCGGCGTCTGTTTAAATGAATAAAGTAAAAACAAACTTACCAAGCATCTCCTCTGCCAGTTCCACGTCGCATCACGCACGTCTCCTCTCACACACGTGAAAACGAACTTCTCCCCGCTCTTATGCTTGACTGGCAAGTGGCATGACTGGATGCGACTGGGGGCGGCTACTAGGCTGTATCCTAACATTTGACTGGGCATGGGGCGACTGTACGTCACCGCCTGAGCAGGATCCCATCTCCAGACTCCTGCACTACAATGTGCATGCCTAATGTAATGTCAATGGAGTGGGGGTGCTGAAATAAAAGCGCCCCTCGCAGATGCGCAGTCGGAGTCTGGAATCCTGCTGCTCTCGAGTCTCGCCTGCATGCGCTGTGTGTTAGTTGCTGACTCAGTCTCTGTCATGCGCACTTGAGGCTGTGAATCAGCTGCCAGCAAAGGGTGGAAATGTAAACAGATGAATTGTCAAAGCTGTCAATTCGTCTGCTTACATTCCTTGCTGCCCGTTTATTATTGAGCAGTTTTGCCTAGTGGGGCGCTGCCCCGTCGCCCCCTATGGACCAGTTGCCGCTGGTCTGATCAGAGTCCAAATTACTTTTGTAGAGGCGGCATACCCTCTCAGAGCCTTTCATTGGAAAGAGAATACCCTTTTCACCAAACTCAACCCGTTCTGTGCTACATTATCCACAGTGAGGGCATTTTACTGTTGTATTGCATCTGTTATACTGGGAGATAGGGAGGAAACAATAACATATACATTGTCATTTGGAGTGTGAAAACTATGTGTTAAGACAAAATAGATACTTGGAACTGCGTCATTTTATAAAGAAAGATCATTTTACATGAAAAAAGAAAATGCAATGTTTTGGGGATGAATATTGTATCACAACACACAAAGTAGGATCAAACTTTGAAAAATATACTTGCCATTGGGCCTTCCTATCTTTTGCATTGAATTTATAGTGGAGAATATTTTGTGCCAGTAGAAGTTGTGCACAAATAAGCAAATGTAAAAAGAGAAGTGGGCACTTGTACTAAGGTTTCCACACTGAGAAAGAACAATACATTGGCTTGCAGGCTTCATTTAGAAAAGGGTAGCAATAAGAAATCTGGCATAAAAAGAAGATGTCCCATTAGTCCTTCTCTACTTCGTGTTACCCTTTATAGATGGCAACCGAAGGGGAAGCTCCCAAAAGGAGAATCACTCTCGACTCTTTCAGTACCGGCTCGTAGTGGGAGTGTTGCGGGCGGTGGGGGAGGGGAGGAGGCAGCGCGCAGAATGTAATTTGTTTTATTTATTTATTCTGTACTTACCTCCAGTTGGCAGTATGTCGGAGTTTACTATCCCACACCCTGTCCCTCCTCCACCCCGCCCAACTGCCCCGCATCCCTCCCACTACCAGGTGCTACTGGACTCTTCCATGAGAAACACGTATTCGGCAGACCTGACATCACCAGATATGGTATTAAATGTCTCATATAGCTTAGGGCAGGCTGTCCCATCTTGATGGACTGCCATTGAAACTCTGGTGCTCCAACACGAAAAGCTCTGAAATTGTATTTCTCTGCTGGGCAAAAAATAACTAACTGTAACAAAGACATCTGTTATATGAGGAAAGTTGGAATATCCCACCATGGCATGCTAGAACTGCTGTCAAAGTATGCAGTGGCGTAGCTAGACACCTTTTGCCGCCCGTGGCAGTCGGGCGTTTGCCGCCACGTGACAGCCGTAGGTAAAAGCGGGGGTGGCTACGGTCCCTATATTGGCCACCCCGCGATGGCTGTAGGAGGAGCCCCCACAACTCATGCCACCTGGGGCGGATCACACCCCCCTCATCCGAACCCCTGCTTGCTACACCACTGAAAGTATGTTTGCCCCTGAAGTCTGTCCATCAATGTTTGCAGTAGTCTAACAATGGGCAGATTTAAATGAGGTGGTCTGGCTGGGGGGTGGAAGAGCTGTCTCCACCACACTGCCTAAATGAGGAGCATGATGTAAAAATGCCTTCCACCTCCCCAATATTCTTTCAGTTTCCCACCTTTCCTTTCACGTATCTCGCAGAGAACTTTAATCGTCACATACACTGACAAACTCTGCTATGTACTTTGCTTCTTTTTTCCATTTTGCCTCTTCATGTTCCCCTAAGAAACATTTTGTAACACACTTATTATTTGTCGATTATAGTGCTGGATTATGTCAGCACTTTCTTCAACTAGTTACTCCTGCCAGTTTCAATTCACCCCATTCTCTACTAACATAGTATGGTGATAGAATTTCTTCTAAGTAATGACCGGAGACTCAATATTTAATTGTGGCTCCCCTTCCCAGTGCTTGCCTCCACACTGCTGCAGGTCACCATGCCTTTTCATTGTCCACTTTGCTATACGTCCACCTTAACCCAAAATCAAAGGGAACATTTGTTAGTCTTGTCTAAAAAATAGCTTTACCTATCTGTTGAAGATCCATTACAGACTTAAAGTGTCCTTTGGTGTTTCTCATGATTGGATGGCTTTCTTGTCTTTCTCTTTTACCTGCTTCTTAGTCTATTGCTCTCCACTTTATTTGTTTTTCTGCCCATAGTCTCACTGTATTTTAACTGGATGTCTTGTATCCTTCCTCTGATGATGTAATAGGAGTGTTGTTTATTTTGTTTTCAGTTCTCATTGGGAATATGGTATTGTATTGCTTTCTTCACTATCTTTGTCTTCTCCTTTCCTGCTATATTTTTATTTCTTTTTATTGCTACTGGACACTCATAGTTGCTTCTTATGTAGTTCTCCACCTCTGAACCCTGCCACCCTGCTCCTCGCATGTGAGAAAATGACCTGGTTCAGGGAGTCTCTCCCATTTCTTTGCTGAATGTTATTGCTGTTTTGTAGGCTCTGCACACTAGGGCACAACTGTCCAGGGAAAAGTCTGTGAGCTCTGATCCTTAAAACATGTTGAAATTGGATAATACATGATTTGCCTACTCAACTTTTCTATAAGGCCATAGTAGATGGTGTGAAAATACACCAATGACACCAAACAATATACGTCTCATTTGGACCACGGCACTGATCATGCCATCTACTAGTGTGACAGAGGAAAAATTGGCGTCAGGCATATCTGTGTAGCCTGGCTACTGCAGTGTAAAACCTCCCTTTATAATGTTAGTTAGTCACTCCTATGTAGGCCTTGTATCCCAGAAGATAGGGTGCATGTTTTTTTTTTGAAGAAAGGATTAGAAGTTCTTCCAACTCCTCTAGAGAAACGTTAAAGAACTTCTGAAGGTGCCTGACCCCCCTCTATCTCCAGATATCTCAGGAGGTAAATGTAATGAGCTGGCTAAATATTTTGACTCTAAAATTCAAGACATTTTAGCTACCTTGCCACAGCTGGATTGCTCAACTGCCGCCTGTAACCGGCCTCCTGTGCTCGGCCCGCAGCTTGACTCTTTTGCCCCAATCTCGGTGGAAGACTTTCAGAAAGTCTTGGCGGCCTTGAAAAGTGGCTCTCCAAGCGATTCCGTTCCTATGCGGATTCTTAAACGGGTTACCTCTACCATCTCTCCTCTTGCCACTGATTTAATCAATGCTTCCTTCTGTCAGGGTATTGTCCCTCTTAGTTGGAAGGGAGCTATCATAAAGGCCCTATTGAAAAAGCCACAGTTGAACCCTCTGGAGTTGGCCAATTTTAGGCCTATCTCTTTACTTCCAGGACTCAGTAAGATTGCTGAAAAGATGGTCAATCAACAACTGTCCCACTTTCTGGAATCTAATGAGCTGCTCCAAAGATCCCAAACTGGCTTTCGTCCAGGCCAAGGAACTGATACTGCCCTCATTGCAGTCATCGAGGAGGCGAGGTGCATCTTGGATTCGGGAGGATCAGTGGTAGTGATCCTTCTGGATCTAAGTGCAGCCTTTGATACAGTTAACCACTGTATCTTAATCCAGGGCCTATGTAACTTGGGAGTATCAGGCACTGCCCTGACCTGGTTAACATCGTTCCTGAATAATCAGACGTTTCAAGTCTGGGAAGGCAACTCACGGTCCAACTTCATTCCCCTCCAGTGTGGTGTACCGCAGGGCTCATCGCTGAGCCCTACTCTTTTTAACGTGTACATGTCCCCCCTGGAGGACGTGGTTGCCCCTTTTGGGATTAAAATAGTCAGCTATGCAGATGAAACCCAACTAGTTATATCACTCTCCCAATCGGACCAGGACATCGAAAATCTCTGTTCTTGCCTGATGAAGATACACACCTGGATGAGTGAGTCTTCTCTTAAACTGAATGGCTCCAAAATGGAACTTATGTTGCTGGGACATAAGCTGACATCATTATCCGATGCCATCTGGCCTTCCTGTATGGGAGTCCTCCCCCACCCCAAAAAAGAAATCAAAAGCTTAGGGGTGTGGCTTGAACAGGATTTGTCGTTTAAAACTCAGGCCAAGAAGACGGCTGGAGTCTGCTTTGGTTTACTCCGCTCAGCCCGGAACGTTCTCCCCCTTCTTCCTCCCTTATCAAGGAAGCTTTTAATCCAGGGGTTGATCCTTTCCAGGCTGGATTACAGCAATGCCCTCTATTTGGGAGCTCCTGAAGCCACTATTAATAAACTGCAACAGATCCAGAACTCCGCAGCTAGGGTGCTCACAGATACCACGGCCAGGGCCTCAGCGAGACCGGCTCTAAGATCGCTCCACTGGCTGCCAATTCGTGAAAGGATAAAGTTTAAATCCTTGTGTATCGCCCGCAAATCTCTACAAGGCAAGGGGCCCCCTATCTTGAAGAGCCTAGTTGTGCCGTATAAGGCCAACAGGGCCCGCCGGTCGGATCATGAATGTTTGGCCAAAATTCCGAGGGTGAAGAAGGCGCGCACAGGTGTCCGTCGATTTTCAGTGAATGCAGCGATTCTCTGGAACTCTCTTCCTCTAAAGCTGCGTTCAGAACCATGTCATTTGTGGTTCCGGAAGCTACTCAAAACTTTTCTTTTCTCCCAGTGATCCTTCTCGCACATTCTTCCCTCTGTGAATCTGGTTCTTTTGTTAGCGCTGGGATGCTTCCGGGTAACCATGCGCTCTACAAATCTAATTACATTACATTACATACATGACATTACATTACATGGTATTTAAAAGTGTTAATATAGAAAATATTGTTATCAAATCCCTACATTGACAAGGCCCGAATAACTCTTTTTACTAGCTGTCATATGTCAAAAAGAAACATTGTACAGATTAAAATACTAATACTGTATCTTGGGTATTGGAATAACTAGAAAAATAATTAAACTACTATTTTTAATAGTTGTGAAAAATCCAATTCAGTAGTGAAGTCACGTTGTTAATAACTGTTATGGAAAAGTAACCTTTAAAAGCTTATCATTTACAAGCCTGAACACTCAAAAGTCTAATTTGTATTAGCCTTTGTCAGATCCCAGCCTGTACTCAAGCTCGGTAATAGGCGTGAAAGTAGATTGAAATGACTCCCAGGAGCAAATAGCCTGAATGGGCAGAGATGACTCGTCTGAATACCCCAGAATATTCAGAGTGGGGACTCTGCGTATCCTCTTTGCACCACACCATAAAATCCTGCTTGGCTGGTCTTTTTAGCTACATGTAATACTTGGGCGCAATTTAAAGAGAGAGCACATGATGCCAAGACATTTCTTGTGTATCTCCTGTCTGGTTGTTGAAAACCTTGCTTTCATCCTATCAGACCTATGTCTCTGGGTTTGTTGGGGTAGAGTGTCTGATTCAATCAGGATTTTAGTGTGAGATATTGAAGGACACTAGTGATTTACATATGACAATGCCACGCACCCCGGCCCTCAGACCTCAAGTATAGTGTTGACGAAGACGTTCCTCATTTTGAAGATGCCCTGGCACCTTTCATTTTGGGCCTATTTGCAGTAAGGCAAACATGAACTACTGAAAACATAGGTAGGGTTGTCCTTGGAACATTTACCTCACAGGTTAGGGAGGGCCCAGGAGACACCCACACCCTCTAGCTAGTGCCAAGCATTAATGTGGCACCCAAAAAGCAGATTCATCATAACACTGCTGGACATGTGAAAGGATACCAGGTGGTCTGAACCTGCTGCTTTCGGCATCTGAGATCTGTGAGAAGGCTCTGAGGGTTTTAGACCCCTGCCTACTTGAAATACAAGGACAAAGATCTCCAGGAGTGATAGGCTGATTTCATGGGTATCTCCAGTAACACACAAATGCTGAAAATGACATTCCTGTGGAGAATCCCAGCTCCCTTGATGCAACTGGACCTGGCCTGGACTTTGCTGTTGTCCTCAGCCTGACACCCCAAGAGTCTCCAAGTGCTGCTCCTAAGGTCCTAGGGGCATTGGAAGTATACCTCTGTGGTTGTTCGGGCACCAAGAGAAGTTTGGGAACTTTTTTTTCAAAACCTTTGCTACAGAGCTCTGAGGAGACCAACTGCAAAACATATCTGACTAGCTGTTACATAGCATTGTATTTAATTTCAGGTGTGTCTCACGTGGAGACGAGTATTTCCTCAGAAAAATGATAAAGTAACTTTATAGATTTGCACCTTTAAACTTTTTCAAAATTCCCTGCTTCTAGGCTTTAGACTTGGTGTATCTAACTTGTGAATCACCTCAAATCATGCCTGGTTCCAGCCTACCATGACCATTGACAATATTAGTGCATTTCTGGTGTGATTCTCACTTAACCTTTTCCATGCGTTGGACGGCCATTCAAACTGCGCACGCGTCATTTTTTTCTGCACAGCGGCGGACATAAGCAGTTAAATAAAAAAAAGAATATCTCTGGTTATCCTTATTGGATTTTTGACTTTTTGGTACTGTTTTGGTTATTATTACATTTTTTTACAAATTTTTATAAATTGGAGTGGGATTTTTATTGCGCTGTATTTTCAACGTTTTATCTGTTTTGGTGCTTCTAACACGTAGCCAAGTTGATATAGCCATATTGGACTCCATCGCGGTCAGCCTGAAATTGTGCCTACGTCCCGATCTACTACAGCCCCAAAGTCTCATTGGCGCCTAGCACTTTTTGGCTCTATTTGTACTCAAAACTTTAAAAACTTCATTACTCTTTTTCCCCTTATCGATTTTTGTCATTTTGGTTTGCTAAATTTTACTCTTTTGTTCTTATTTGGTTAGGAATTTTTATGGTTTGGCATTTTTACTTTATTATCGTTTTAGTGCTGCATAAACACTTTACACATTGTCCTAAGTTAAACCTGTCTGCTCTCATTCATAACTGTAGGGTTGAGCTCAGCATAATTTAGTGACTGGAGAGTTCACCCTGACATGGGCTGTGGTTAATCATTGAAGTGGGCAGTCGCCCACCCCAAATAATAAGCTACTTTCTTACAACCAGTACACTTCTTTTTCCATTTAGTACCAAAGATGAAAATCTTTTTCTTTGTAATGAAAACCTACAAATGTTAGCTACACATGGTCAGATAATGATTAATTTTAGATACTATTTTAAAAAGTTGATATCTTTTTTTTTTAAAAAGGCGCTGAATTATCTTTTATTCCTATTTCAATACTTTTTTATTAAGCTGTGTTTTGAACCTTTATATGTACAATCAGGATGGTGATTAAATGCTTTTGTGTTAGAAGGAACCAAGACTTATACTCGCGAGCTGGTTTCAGAATACCACAAATTATGTTTTTCTGTGATAAACATAATATTACAGAAGTAATGCTCTCTCTAAACATTTCACATGAACGATAAAGAAGTATGTTTAATTCTAAAAAAACATTTAAAGAGGTGAGACAATGTTACCATACTTTGCCTCAGCTCAGGAACACCTTGCAGCCCTCTCTCAGTCAATGGTGTGGCTCTGTCACCCTCAATGCCACCACAGCTGCGTTTGAGGTGTGGACTCCAAAATCACAGACATTTTATTTAAGAAGAGCCCCTCCCTTTGCTGGAGGCTCCCACAAGTTGTGGGGCTTGGTGGGTATGTATGTTTCTGTTTCTGTTTAAGTTTTGGCAATTTGTATAGCGCGCAATTACCCAGGGGTGTCTAGGCGCTAAAGATTGAAAATGGACAAATAGAGCGCAGATAGCGAGTAAACAGCCAAGTTTTCAGTTGCTTCCTAAAGTTCAGAAGGGTAGGACTGGTTTTAATGTTGAGGGGGAGGGCATTCCAAAGTCTTGCTGTGGAGATAACAAAGCACCTGTCGCCCCAGTTAGCTTTTTTTGTGCGCAGGACGTTAAGAAGGTGTACTGAGGCTGAGCGAAGAGTCCTAGATGAAACAAGTGGACGGAAGGCATATTTGAGGAACTGCGGGCCGGTGTTGTTAATGGCCTTGTAAGCGATACACAATGCCTTGAACTTAGTCCGGCTTTTGATGGGCAGCCAATGGAGCTGGCGGATGAGAGGGGAGATGGAGCTGAATTTGGGGATACCCAAGAGGATTCTTGCTGAGGCGTATGTACAGATGTGCACAATGAAGCACAGATACAAAAGCAAGGTGTCCACCACATTAAAGATGAAGCACATTCCACTGTCAATATATAATACAAAGTAAACTGCTGGTAACCTACAGATGAGGAAGTGCAATGACAAAGAGCATGCCCTGCTGATCGAAAGAGAGCCAGGATCCCTTTGGCATGGGTGGTGGTACTGCACTGTGAATTCATCTGCATGAACATCAGCAAGCAGCCACTTTGGGAAGGATGTTGGCACAAGCAAACAACTTCACCAACCAAATGCAAGGTCACGAGGAGACCAGGGACAATCAGACTCACTCGGTTCTCCAGCTTGGCAGAGCTGCACACATGGAATTGAATCAATAGTCTGCAACCACAATGGATGGAGCTCAAAGATCACACGGTCACTGTCTGACTGAAGGGTAAGAGACAGGGGGCAGCCTTGTGTTCCTGATCATGTGCGCAAGAGACGGTCATCATCTCAGTACATACTATTGCCATTCTCAGATTTACCAGGCTGAGCATGCGCAGACTCAATCTGCTGGTTATTCGATGCTCTTTCACGCTCTTTGTGTGGGAAAAGCTCTCTGTGCCATCTGCTGTCCTTGGCACCTTTCCTAAGTTGGCCATCCCCCAAAGGTGGAGTCATTGAGATTAACAATCCGGCCTCGAGGTGATGCACAGAACAGTGGAAGCCTCCTCCACTGGCCCAGCCACCCTGTTCCTACACAGTGAGCACGATCTGAAAGCATCCCCACCAAAGGTAGAAGGTAGCATTGCAGAAATTATGCACATGCTTCATTGGGTCCATATTCACTGGGCCACAGTGATATAGAGAAGAATTAAACAATCAATTACCAGACACCTCACCCACAGGACCAACCAGACCAGTTCTTCTAGAGACCAGCGCTAGTCAGTCCTTGTAGTGAACATTACTTACGTCAGTGGCACTAGAAGAGCGGGATATACTCCTGCAAGATCCCTCACTTGACAGTTACTTCTCTTTTAGTCTTTGACTTGGTAGCGAGGCTTAACAGCCCATCTTACTCCTGGAGCTTGTTGATTGCTAGAACATTACATTTAGCGCGCACATGGATAACCTACAACAAGTTATACATTCCAGGCAGTGTATGTCATTTTGGTAGAGAAACAGCACTTTACGCAGGTTAACTTAAATTATTAAGTAACAACACATTTTCAATTTGCATTATATTTATCTCATGTTCAAAGTCTTACTAAGAGCAGTGCCAGGTTCTAGCAGGGTAAGCGTGCAAAGGGAGTAGGTGCACTGAGGCAGGGCTGAGGTCAGTAGTGTACCCAGTGCATCATTGTCCCTAGTGCCAGGAACCAAAGAGGCCCTCTGACTAATGCTTGAATTGAAAAATAAGCAAAAATCAAGATCTGGTGATCCCCTCAAGGCTCTGGGCCCCGGTGCCACTGCACCTGCTGTCCCAAAGCAAGCTACGCCCCTGGCTGCTGTGAGGAGCAACGAGGATAAGCGCACAAATATTGGGGGTGTGCAGGGACGTTCGGCCAAGATGAGCAACTAAGGTATGGTGCTTGCGTCACCATTGGACGGTGTTTCTACTCCACGCATCACAAGGGTAGCTTTAGCCTTGGGGAAATCGTGTGGCATATTGTCTAGGATGTCAGAATTTAGCAGGCTCTTCTGGCTTCCCTTAAAAAGTAAACTATTTTACTAGGCGCCAGCATATTTGTTCTACATTATTCATTTCCTAAAGATCTGGTGATATGATATTGATCTGTCTTTTTCTATTAAGTGTTGACATTCTCGTCGCATAATTATAAGTCAACAATCCTTTGGGGGGAGGGGGAATGTGTTTTGTGGAATATTTTCTGTTAATAATAACTTTTGTAGGGCACAAATGAAATTGTGTTCAGAAAGGAACCCTTCTCGGACATCACTCAAGGATCGATATTAGCTATGCCACCCAATACATTTTCTTTTAGGGCACTCTCAATAAAAAGTCATATCTTCCAATTGGTGTGAACTGGACGAGCCTAAGTAACGTTCTTCTGAAGTTCTTGTTTTTTTAAATCGTTGTGCATGGGATTTGCATTTTTGTAGATTTCTGGGATACGTCTATACGTTGTCATAATAAATTAATTTAGTTGCACTTTCTTATATAGCCTCTTGGGTCTGGAAGCTTGGCTCATTTATCTCAAGAAATGTGCTCCGTTTCAAAGTGCAAAAAAGATGTCAACATTTTTTTACCATGTGGGAGATGCATGAACAAAGTTGACATGGTCTGCACCTATGTATTCTGGCCTGATTCTGTTGTTCCTGTACCTCTGGATATGTGTGAGGAGCTTTGCTGACCTCCTCCTAAACTCTTGTCATTGGTCATCATTAGTGGGCCAAACTAGGCAAAATCTCTAGGGGTCATCCTGAACAAAAGACTCAACCTCAAATCCCAAATCAACACCACGGCCAAGAATGCACGTTTCTATAACTTCTCTGGGGTATCCGACATTACATTCCTGAACAAGATATGAAAACTCTTGTCTAACTTTTAGTACTCTCGAGATCGGATTACTACAATTCTCTTCTTGCAGGCCTCCCGATGACCCACTTATCCCCTTTAAAATCCATCCTCCACTCAGCTGTGAGTTTTGTCTTTGGGGCCAAAAGAAAAGAATCTATCACTCCTTTGTTGACAACCCTTCGCTGGCTTCCTATTGAAGCCAGGACCATATGAAAGACTTCTTGTGTCACCTATAAAGCCATTCACACTTCTACCCCTGCTACCTAGCAAACAAACTCAAGTTATCAGGTGGCTCTAGACCCTCGCAAAATGCTGAGAATCTGCTGCTTGAACCTCCAACTTTCAAAAGAGAATGATGTAGGGGCAATTGTTTAGGGAATGCGACTAGAGTTTGGAACTCACTGCCTCATAACCTGTGCATCCCCACTGTTTTCCAGATCTTCAAATCGGACCTCAAAACTCTTCTCTTCCAAAGATTTTTTTCACAAATATACTCCTCTCCAAGCTCCCCACTAGGCACATGCTCTTGCCTTAATGGCATGGCCCTGACTTTTTCACAACACTTAAATGAACAATTGCTCTGTAGCCTAACAGAACAGAAGGCTTTTTATTTCTAAGTTTGTAAACTTTGCTGTATAACAACTTGTATTTATCTCTGTAAATATGTGTTATTTTTCTGTGTACCTGCTAGAGAGAGATCTGAGTTTTGTCTAGTGGCAGTTTTGACTCATCTAAGGTAGCACAATGGGTTATATGCCTGCTGCAAAGAGTGTGTACTATGCAGATCACAGTACAGTATTTTATGTGCATGGCTCAGTGAGTTACAGCTTTTGTCGCAGAAATCATATTGCTACTGTCCAGTACATACATTAGAATTGTAATCTAGGTTAGAAAGTTATGCTTTTTTTGTCCCAAGCTTTCATTATCCCAATTTGGCTAAAAATGATTTGTTTGGGTAGAAATACATTCTTATTAGTAAAGTTGATCCTAACCACTGTGTTACGTCGGAATCATGATTTTTTGCTTCCCTGGATCAAGCACTCGTAAAAAAAGGCCTACCAGTAAGGGGGACATGTGAATCCTACACCTTGTAGTCCCCTTGGCCTAAATTAACATTTTCGATACACTGGTTTTCTCATTTATGATTCATTGTCTCCGTATGTATGTGTAATGTAAATTTTACATACCCCTTCACTGGTATGAGAGGCACTATAAAATAAATGAAATACGTGTGACAGAGGGGCTATGGAGAGATGAGAGGCACTGTTGGAGAGCGATGGTGAGGGAATCATTGAAGAGCCCAATAAGGATTGCCCTTTCCTGGTGAACATTAAGGACATCATTTACTATGCTGTGAAAACAAATACAATTGACTGTATACTGAAAAATGTGTTGTAGAATGCCCCAATTTGCCATTGTTTCCCATATTTTCTGGGGCAGAACGTTTCCAACATTTTCAATTTTTTATTTAAATACCAAGCTGTTTTCCCTTTAGTCGTTGCCAACTGAATTGTTGAATCTACTCTTACTGCTCACATAGGTTCTCTTCCTGGGCGCCCTCTTGCTGCCACACTAGAGGGCGCTATTAAAATACCTTTAAATCCACTTGTTGCTGGATCTCTTCAATTATGAGTTATAATCTTGTTCTGCTCGACTCAACATGCTCTTTAGAACTCGAGCCCAGAAGATGAACAGAAAGGAGTTGAAATAGGCCTCTCTGGCGTTCACCCTGATCAAACGATACCTTTCAAGTTGCAAAATCTTCCAGCCTTCAAGGCTTCAGGTAACAAGATCACTCGACCCCCTGGATTCTTTACATTTGAACCCGCTCCCTACGGCGTTGAGAAGCATCCAAGAACAGTCACCAGGCGCTACAGACCCTTCTCTGCCTTTAAATTTTGATGTTCTCTATTTAGAACTTTTACTGTGTTTCTGACTGGTGATTTCGTTCTTTCATCCCTCTAGATTTTTATGCCATTTTACGCAGTGTCTGCAATTTAATTACAGTACTGTGTAATTTCATTAAATAAATGGACATTATTTAGACTTTTTTTAGACATTAACTAGACTTGGAACAATATCACTGTAAGCAAAAAGAAAGTACTGCTGAAAGCGAAAACACCATTCCTTTTAGCTGCTGTACCCTTGTTTGTGCATTATGTCATTAAAGTATGCCAGTGAGGCACGTTCAGGCTCAAACACATTTAAGCCACGTGTCTAAATCCTAGCAGGAATGACTCCACTTTTCATCATTCTGAGCGTGAAAAAATGCGCCCCCCTGTGTTCAGAATCGATGACACTTGTTTTTCTGACACCTAGGGATAGTGGAGTTTTTAGCGTCCTCTACATGCAGAGTAATGGCTTATTTGTATAATGTTTTCATCCGTGAGGTTTTCTAAAGGGTAAAATGCTTGCAAAGCAAAATCAATGATTGTTTTCATATTTCTTTACTAGTGCATCATTTATCTAGCTAAGGACAGGATCTTTCACGGCGGGGTTGAATGCAAGGCCGTGGGTTTTAAGAGTGAGGCTGACCTGGTCGATTTTTGCTTATCAAAAAGGTGTCGGTCAGAACTATCACATCAAGCACAATACATGTCTTATCGCTCACAGTGCGCTCTCTCTTAGCATAATCAATTCCTGATCACAAATACGAGTTCCTTCTCATAACCGAAGAATGAATTCATGAGTTTAGTTCCAACCTGCCTTGTTATAATTGAATCTTTGTGTTCCAAGGCTTTAGGACTTAAAAGTCAATTTTCCGATGACACTTGCTTTCATTAAATCAGTTTTTTTCCACGAGTGTTAGTGTTTTCCGCAAGATACCAGGGGGGAATCAATCATTACCTTCAGAGCCCAGGAGATTTCATATCGAACTATCTGGTGCTGAAGGAAGCCAGGAAGCTTTGAAACTATACAAGTCTGAAAAAGCAACCTGGCCTCGAATGCCTTTTTGTTTTCAGAGAGTGTGCCCACCCCCGCATCATGTCTCCTCAGCTCTTTTTGTTGTGTTCAGTATCCTGTATATTAGCATCACTCGCCATTGGCATGGCTTCTTGTTGTTGGGTGGCTCAGTAAGCAGGCTTTTTTTCTTTTGATTGTGAGTTATCCCAGTGTACATACAGTGACGTGCCATCACAACGTCATCCACGATGGTGTGTGTGCGTGTCAGGGTCTCCTTGACTCAGTGCATGAAACATCTTAGAGTCGCTTTAAGGCATGGGGAAAGTGGGCAATTGTCCAGTGGCCCCCTGGGAAAATTAACTCTCTCTCTATTTGGCTCCTGTCTGTCCTATTTCTCTATCTAAATCTCTCTATCTACCGTTACCTCTGACTCTATCCAGCTACACAGTGTCATGTTAAGTATTTTTTTAGGACTGGGCAAGGCATATTAAGCTGTTTTTGTGTGACTCTGTTAAAGTTAAGTTATTCGTGTTTGGCATCATACATTCTTGATTTAACAGGAAATGGGTAATAAAACTCAATCTTATTTATATAAAGGGGCCCTTAAAATGTGTATTGCCTGAAACTCAAAATCCTTTAAATGAGACTGATTTAACATCTGCAGTTTATCATTCACAGTCAGTGTAATCTCTGGCTGATTATTGTATTGTTAATATGTATTTAGATAGCTGTAAAAAAAGACTGCAGACTCAGGCCTTTCCTGCTCTCCTCCCCTAAGTGTACACGTAGAGCCAGAAAGAAGGTTACAGTAAGGGAGCTCTAAGGAACTGCTGTTGCTTTCATGTACCATGGGACATCAGGGTTTAAAGGAGATCACCTCATCGTGATGCTAAAGGATGAATCCTGTCAATTCTTGATGCCATGATGGCTTTGCCTAACTAGCCATCCTCAAACGAGGCGGATGCAGAAGTAGATGCTCCCCTGATGCCCAAGTGGTCTAGGTGTGACAAACGCTCTGACCTGGCAAGGGTTGAAGCTGCTTTTGGATCACACTATGGGAACAAATCTTCTTGTCCTACATTTCTGGGATACCAAAAAGCTGCAAAATGCCACTCTTAAGGTATAGGTACACACCATGCAATGACAGCATCATGCTGAAGTGTGACTCTACGTTCAAACACATTGTTACATATTTGGACGGCAGACTTCTACTTGAGCAAAAATCTTGCATCTTTCCCAAAACAGTCTGGTAAAATGTGTTTTCCAGTAAGCCTTTAGGAGATGGGCCCTCTTGGGTGTGGTAGGTGAGAATATCATCTGATGCTCAAGAAATATCACCCCAGTGGAGTTAATAATAAAATATACAGAAGGGGACTATATATTTGTAGAGGCAGAGGATAGTGCATAGCGGCCAGAGCTGCGGACTTCGGATCAGGGGATCCAAGTTCAAGTCTCTGCATCGGCTCAACATCCTGTGATTCTGGGAAAATCACTTAATCTTCCTTGTGCCTATGGACAGCACCTGGATACCCTCAATGGTGATAAGACGTGCTCTAAAAAACCCCAGTATATATATTATGTATTTGTAAACAATATTTAGGTCACAATATTTGTATTAGAAGAAATTTCTGCATATGATATTCTGACATACAACCTCTTCTGATTTCCAGAGCTCACAGCTCAGCAGAGTAAGCGTGATTAACTTTCAAACACAACAAAAACAGCATCTTTGAGACACACAGAGCCTCTTGACAGCTACACCTTTGCATCAATTTTATCCATTACAATCTGAGATAATATGATGCGCAGTGAACAGACAATACACAAGAGAAACATGACAAGCATAAGCAATGAACGGTATGGATTTATTACACATGTATGTACCCTTTCTTATGTTTATGGACATTGTGATTCACTATCAATGTTTTTGTATCTGTATGAAACCGCCATATCATCAGTACACCTATGTGTATCATTAGATGTGTTTGTTCACATTTTTATATGCACAGCCTGGCTCCCTTTAATATCATTTAAAGCTGCACAGGGGATCAAAACCATTTCCCCGGCTAAATCATAATGCCGCAGCAATGGTGACCAGACGGTTGTTTAATTTATGATATTGTTTGTGTTACTGTCCTTGTAACAAATTCCCTGCCTGGGACAAAATGGCTGCATCATTTGCATACAACAACCTTCACAGAGCACTCCAGATTTTAGGTGAATCATCTGTGCATCCTTTTAATGCCTTAACCGCGGTGGTTTTTCTCCAGCGGTGCAGGCGTTCTATTAGGTGGGCGGGGCTCCATTGGCCGACGGGAGCACGCAAGGCGTTAAGCCACGAGGTAATCCTTCAGTAAAAAACAAGCATGACAAAGCCAGTGGGTTGCATTGTTCAATGTCATTACCAATGTTTTGGCTTTGCCCATGCCTCTTGCGTATGCTGTTCTGTATTGGCAACGACAGTGTGATGAAGTATTTACTTTTACTTTACCATTCCAAGATGGTGAATACCAATCTTGGAGTATGTCTGTCTTTGGAATAAAAAAAGCACAGGGTGTAGGTGAAGCAGCAGGATGAGCTGTGTGGAAGGTGAAGAAACTCAGAGACTGCAGGGATTGGAGCGGTGAAACAGCACATGGGGGAGAGAACAAGAAAACACATCCACTCTCATAGAGTGCTAAAGAAAAACATATTTGCCTTATTATAGGCAGTGAAAAGAAGCAAGTCATCCAATAAAAAGAATGGTAAGCTATGCAACAGGAGAGAACCAAGCACAGGAGGAGAAAGGAACGCTGTAGTATAAGAAGAAAGTACATGAGAATGACAAGAAACGCAACTGTTATGTTCTGAGTTGGTGTACAATGTGTGGGTAGAATCCTAAAACGGCCGTTCTGGGGCAGTGTGCAGAGTCTGGGAGTTGTCAAACCAACTTCGGGACCTACTGAGCTGCGGCTATGTGCTGTTGATAAATAAAACACTTTCAACCTACTGACACTTTGGTTTCATATTGTCCGATACAACACGTTTTGGCGACGAGGATGGGACACCCACAGTATCTGGGATGGATGTTTTGCAAGCAGTCCAAGATAGGTTATGAAGCTACCGTAATACCCCACATTCTACTTCGGGTGTCTCCACATTTGTTTTGTTAGGCAGAAGGCACTCTTCTTGTGATTTATATCCTATGTGGGTGCTGGTTAAAACTGGAGCCAGTGGCAGGATACCAGGTTGGGAGGAAGTGCAAGGCACAGTGCTAGAGGGACAGAACAGAAGCAAGGATAGATATGACGAACTACACAAGGTTTAGACGTCTCATTTCATGCTCGTGATTTAGTTAAGATCAGGAGACCTGATGGGCAGAAGAGGGATAGTTCCAAGTTTTTACCTGCAATGCATTAGTAAAGGTTTCTAAGCATGCCATTATGGTTGAAAACAGTAAATGGTGGAGTAATTGGAAGTCGGGCTCAGTTAAAAGGGCTACTGTTGGTGGAGTGGGCAGTGAAGTGTCACCCGCGGTTGCTTTTGGTGCTGACTCTGGTTGGTGGTTGGAGGAAGGGTGTAATGGTACTAGGAGGTAGAGGATGCTGGTGTCTAGCACTGGTCTGAGTAGTGAGTGTTCGGGATTTAGACTTAGCTGTTTGGGGTAGGTCTAACCCCAATGGCGATTCTGATTCACCTGTTCGGGGGGACTCTAACCCGGACATGTGTGGTGGTCCTTCTGGAGAGACGTCTAGTTTGGTTCAGGTCTCTGTAGTGTGCCCTTCTTGTTTTTCCAGTCCTTGTAGTAGGATGAGGGTCAGGAGGAACTCTATTCTTCCCAAATGTTTGATGGACTACATCTTGAAATAATGTTTTTGGTGGGTTGTAGTTCTTGCATTTTTTGTAATAAATGATTACTCTGTACATATCAGTTTTTGTCCTTTAAATTTTTTATCCCTTAAATATACTTGTTATTACATGTAAAACCTCTGCAAAGACTAAGCCTTCAACTTGAGCAGCCCAGGCTACCTTAGGAAGAGCTAAGTATATTCCAAGGAACACAAGGCCTTTGTTTGTGAAATGCTGCATGTTCACTTAGGCTGCATTAATCCTTCAGCCTGTCTTTCACTTTCATTCTGCCCTTGATTTCTCATCACAGACGCATTGACACACACATACCTACATGAGGACTGTTAGAAGATGGTTCTAACCATCTGGGCCACCCGCATTTTTTGCTTTTTGAACACCTAATTGAGCTTTTACTGTGGAGAGAGCCTCATAAGTTGGGACTCACCCACAGTGAACTCATGATGAAAGGGAATGTACGTGTATTTTACCGGTGTGCCCCTGGCTCGAGTAGCCCACTGCACTGCAGCCAGAGTAAGGGGCACCGGGCTGGTTACATGCAGACATGTGTTTACATGCATATGCACAAGTGTAAGGGCTGTGCAGTGGAGATTCCTAGCGTGCGCAGCCCAGGAGCAGCTACAAATTGATTTGAGTGACAGGACTTAAGCAGAACTGGGTGGTGACATGGAATAAGCTTTCTACAATGGGAAGAAACATTTGAGGGAACGTCAGTGTGCTTTACTGTTTTTATTCCATTATTCTCCTATGAGGATAGGGAGCACATGACCTAGTTTTACTTTGCTTGGGCCTAAAAATTCCAGACACGCACTAAAATCCACTGTAACTTATGTGAGAAAAAGTATCATACAGAGTCCAAAGTCATATTTGTACTGTTTTGGGTCATCCAGAAATGTCATATTTCTCTGAGTCAGATCATAACCAGGGCCTGGCTGTGGCTGACCCTGCCAGGCTGAATTAACGATCTTCCTCCCCAAGCTGTAGCCTCAGAGGCCCAGCCCTGCATGACAAGCATTCCAAGGGTGAAGGCCTCCACCCCAAGAAGAGAAGATGGGCGGAGCTTGAGGTTGAACCATCAGCAGCTGACACCTGGTGTCAGGCACCAAGCTGCTCTGGAGAGAAGGCAGCGAGGGGGGAAGGGGCTCTCAGAGACCATGTGGCATGAGACCCCTGGACGATGCCACTTTGAACAAACCCAGAGGCCTGGGCAGGAAGGAGGGAGCAGGGGCAGAGAGGTGCTGTGTCGCTGTGTGATAGGGCAAACAGAAACTTCCTGCCAGCCCCCTTCCCATTCTTTAAAAAGAGTCTGCACAAGAAGAGGAGTCTCTCTGGGGTGTGGTCTGCTGAGGACAACTGGTGCTGGAGCCTGGCACCATGGGCAGCTGGAAGGAAGAACCTCCAGACTGTCCCAGGACCCTGTCTTGCGCCACAAGGGGAGACCAGGACCAGTGAGCAGAAGCCTGGGCCTCTGCACAAGGAGAAGAGAGGCCCAGGAGAGCCAGGCAAAAGGCTGGCGCAATGAGCCAGTGCAGATCGCTCCCTGCTGCATTCACCCTCCTGGAGAGCAAGAGGGTGAAGGAAAGTGCTCCCAGTGGCAATAAGAGGCCAAGGGCTGAGATATGCCCCCCAGAAGGTAGACGAACTTTGACCTCTGAGAAGACAGACGACGAAGTGCGTGGGACTCTGTTGCCAGTCTCCAAAAGGCCCCCCCGGGTGGGTCAAGTCCCGGGAGCTGCCCCCAGGAGAAGTCAAGCCGGAGAGCGCCGTCGTGCTCCCCTTGAATATGCCCAAAAAGAGGTGCCAGAAGCCCACCCTGGCCCCCGGCGATGGTGCTGAAGAGGAGGCGGGCGAAACCAAGTTAGGGAGTGCCTTCACGCTCCCCGTGAAGATTCTCTGGGGCCCGGGATTCCAACTCCTGGCCGGATGCCCCTATGGAAAGATGGGGAGCGCCATCACTCTCCTCGTGATGGTGACCCTGTGGGGGCCTGGGACCCTATCCCCCCGAAGTGCAGGAGATGTGGGGGGAGTGCTGTTGCACTCCCCCGCAGTAGCAAGAAGGTGGGGGGAGTACCATCGCACTACCCCAAAGGCGAGGCTGTTGCGAGGAAGCAGCCTTTCGTACAGTCCAGAATAGGAATGCCGACTCCCGTGGTAGCACGCAATGGTGCTGGCCAGGGGCTGGGATCCCCGAGCGGCTCCCCCCCCCAAGAGGCCAGATGGCAGAGGCCCAGGTGGGACCGTGCCCCCAAAAAACAAGAGGAGCAGCCGGGGGTGGGCTCCCCGGGCTGGATAGCTCACCTGCAGGCATGTGGTCCGGGTGGGACCGGGCCCTCCAATGATGGGCAGATGTGACATGACGCCACCAGCATTGTCAGTGCTGCTCTCCACTTGCAGCGGGGGAGCCGCTACTACGATATGCACGGTTCCGGAGCACCTCGCCCCATAATGCTTTGCAGGCCCAAGCCGACCTGCAGGAAAACGCCTGTTTTTCTGGGTGTGGTGACCCCAGGAGGACGTGGTCACCACGACATGTGTGCCAAGGTGCAGGGGGAGCTGCAGGAGCAACGCAGTCTCCCCCAGCACGAAAATGGAAGTCCCTCCATAAATTTCTGGGGACTTAGAAAGAATAACCCCTCAAGGGCTCAGCCAGCAATCCAAGCATTCTGAGGCGGGAACTTTTGTTCTGCCGCTGGGGGTGCATTATGCACTGCACCAAGGTATGAAGGTCTGAGTTAGGGATGTCTGGGAAAAAAGGCATCCCCTGGAGGTGAAGAGGTGCAATTGCACGAGATTTAACAATGTTATTTCTTTTTGAAGAACTGAAAGTCACATGTGTTAGGCAGACCCCCCCAGTAAATTGCTGCATAGAATTGCAAATTTTGCGGCACAAAAATTGAAATTTTGTGGCACAAATATTGGAATTTAGCGGTATTATTGCGGCACTTTATTTGACTCATAATCATTCCTTTTCAGTCTTAAATTAATAGAATCTGTTTTAGCAGAGTGTTCCACTTTACAATAGCCATGTTTAAAATGTCTGAGAGTATTTGTGTGCTAAGCTAAGTCCCGAGTCATGTAATAGCTGGCAGCAACATTTTTCTCATGTTGCTGGCAACAAATCAGAGAACTTGCAGGACTCCGACTTCCATAGGAGCAAGAGGACTTTTAAATTGGCGTGCCCCTGAGAGTCTAAGACACTCTTGCAAGACTAAATGCACCCCTGCTGGGCCCCGAAATAAGAAGATAGGGAATGCAATGGTGCCCAATGCTGCTCCCTACCTACTCTCGCCCCAGAACAGGGAACAGGTACCCCTACCCTGACCAGTGGCATCAACCCTTCAAGGGTCCTAAAAAAATAGGAGTGTGGGAACTAACCAAGTTAGTTATTTTGCAAGTTGACATCATGGCGAGTGCCACCATAGCACATCATGCCACGCCAGGTGACATTCCATGTGGGATCACAAGAAGTGATCTTTCTGGAAGTAACATCAGATGTTAAGACCTCACACATATGTTTAACAGATATATCATGAGTACATTTAAGCGCATAATGAGATTTAACAAATTAGATTTTGCTTTGGGCTTGTGCCTAAAAAAGTGATGCAATCCCAATGCAAAATCTGGGCCTCAACTAAGAATATTTTTTTTCAAAGCCTTGCTACAAAGAAATTGACTACAAGGAGTAGCATGGCTGTAAATCTCTTCTAGTTAATTGGTTGCAGCTCCTGCATTTTAAAATATTTTATGGGGTTAAGGCATCTGCTACCGAGGTGTCCAGTTACATGCTGGTAGTTGATAGTGTGGAGTCCATATATGTGCAGATGGATATCATTGGATATCATTGGGCCATGAAATTGTGAAATACATCCATTCTCTGAGGGACGTACCCTCTGTGGCTGATCAACACCTGTACATGTGCCAAGGGTAAAGGTGGCTCATGGGGACATGCCCTAATGGGGAGGGGCTTGGACTGCTGATGCCCAGAGGCCCGTTTATATATGTGCAAAGGACATTGCTACTGTAGATGCCCATAGGCCCCCCTTATATGCGTGCAGTGGACGTTTGCAATGTTGATGCCCATAGGCACCTGTATATGTGTGCAGTGGACATTTGTGCCGCTGATGTCCATAGGCACTCTATATATGTGCAACAGAAGTTAGCACTGTTGACACCCACAGGAACCGGTATGTATGAGCAAAAGGAAGTTTGCACTGGTGATGCCCATATGCACCTGTATATATGTGCAATAGGCGTTTGCACTATTGAGTTATGTTTTTCTGAAGCTTGAGAAATTCTATGTTGTTACAGAAAGTGACATCAAAGGCTTTTCTCCTTTGTGCTGTGGCGCTCACGCGTAGAGAGTGCTTTGTCCCCACCATGTGTGGTTCTCTTCTGTTTGTAATAAGGCCTAGTGCATGCTTTGGCCCACCATGCAGCATCCGGGATCTGTAAACAGAACTGGGGAACTTCAAAACCAAGAGGATCCTGGTAATCACACGGACTTGCTACACAGTCGGTATATTTTCAAATTCGAGCTGAAAAACGTGGTCTTATGTTTTGTCTAATTATACACATCCTCTTTTTTCTGAGGAACTGTTTTCATGTGTTTTACGGGTGCCCATATTTTTGCTGCTTGCGGAAAATGCTGGCAAGTGGATTGACACTTCTGAGGCTTCTTTGTGTGCTTCCTGAGATTTTGCTCTTTTGTACATCTCTCAACCCATTCATTCATCCATGCCCATGAATCCATTCAAGTACTAATCCCCTCAACTAGCTATTCATTCACGCAATCACGAATCCATGTATTTAGTACTGCATTCCTTCAATTTCCTTGACACTTTTGGAAAAATAACGGAATTTTTACAAAAGTGCCGATTTTGCGGGCACTTTTGTATAAATCCCGGCATTTTTACAAAAGTGACGATTTCGCAGCAAACCGCAAAATCCTGGAGGGTATAGTTAGGTGAAGTACCTGTGAAAGGTGATGTCATAAACCAAATGCAGTTATGTTGCTGGAAGTTCCTGCTAGGGTGTCTGGCTGTATTTGTTTAATCCTGTGATTTTAACTGTGATGCATTGTAGGTTCTTTAATTGCAATGCATTATAAGTGTTATCATCTATGATAAGTACCTCATTTAAATTGATGCCCAAACATGTATTCATGCTACTGCATTAGGGGAGGAACAACCCAGACTGTTAGCCACAAGATGTAGAGGTGCATACTGTATGGTCAGTATGAGATGCTCAGTCAGGGTTATGTATCCCCAGGGCAGGTGTACCTATTTCTAATGCTTGTTGAGATGATGGGGTGGGTCGCCAATGGGATGGTGCCAGTTGGCAGGACCCTCGCTCCAGGTTGTGTCAACCCACTGCATTAGGGGGCAAGATGATGTGCTTACATGAGAGTGGTGGTACTAGACTCCCCCTCAGGAGGGGTGTAGATGTTATGCATTGTCTCAAAGTAATTCCAACAGCTTATGTATATTTGTAAATTGGTTCATAATATTAAGTAGTGTGTGTGTTTAATAAATGTACTCTTTTATAAAGCAAAGTACAGACTGGACAATCAATTATTGAGTGTTAATTCTGCGCACCTGTAATGGCGATTACTAGCCCACAACACCGCAAAAATTACTCCAACTGACCGGATGATGGTCAATCAAAATGCACTTAAATGGGAGGACGTGAAGAATGGAGGGTAAGGGAAATCATGTAACTTCACCAATAGGTGAGCAAGGAAACAATTCCTTTTTGTTTACTTACCCTCACACACCCTAGTGGTGTCATGCTTCATCATCGGGTCACCCCGACGCCTATAAGTCGGGGTGGACTCGACCACAGTGTTAGGAGCTCTTTGAAGTTTGAAGAAGACCAGGGGGGCTATTTAGATAAAAAACCTCCCACAGAATCCCTGTTTCCCTTTATTATTGGGTCTGTCAGGGTTGTTAAAACTGTTAAAAATCGGGTCGATGTAGGAGTATTATGGTCCTAAGACCCTAGTGCCAACATGTTTTAGTCCATATGTGGCCGTAAATGTCCTGGACTTTCTTCAGGGCTCGGGTTGGCCTCCCTGGGGTACAGAAAGGGGGGATTCCCTGTCCTGTCAGTGAAAAAAGAACAGAGTAGCTGCTCCTTATGTGTGTGATAAATAATATGTCTATCACATGTAGGTCTCCATCTGTAAGAAATCAACAACGAAGAGGGAAAAGCATACAACATTGTATGAGTATACATGTGGAATTCCACGTTTGTGTTTCCCAAATATGTGCTTAGTTGAAAGAGAACGAGCCCACCAGTGCCCAAAGGCTGTGAAACTTAGTAGTATTCAATCTCTTTCAATCTTGTGCCACTTGCATCAAAATCTGTACATGGCCATGCTACGTGACAGAATTTAGTGCAGTGGCGAGCTTGCTCGCAAACTGACATTATCTCCATGCCAGGCAGTGCGTATTATCAAGGAATCAAACTCAATGAAAAGTCTCACTCATCACTCATGCCGTGCCATACTAAAAGCCTTTTGTAGAGTTGTGATAGTCATACTGATCATATTCTAGGCAATAACTGCATTAAAACACACACACAGTCTTACCCAAATTTTGTGAAGTCTCAGTTTCTCAAGGGCACGTGTGGCCATGTAGGGGTAGCTCTGTAGTCAAACCCTGTGATGTGCCCCAATAGGAAAAACAATTTTAAGCTAGTGTCAGGGTCTAACAAAAAAGTAACGATGTTCGGAGCGGGGATTCTCACTCAGCTGTATTTAGAGATACAGGCCGTAATGTTCCCGCTTCCCTTCGCACTCAGAATCAATTACTTCATCAAGAGTCCTGCCCCGCTTTCAAACCTGTTTGGTTTCGGTACCCAGCTTTTGCGAGTCTGTAACCGGCATAATTGTAAGTAGTTCTCGAGCGCGAAACGCCACTGATTGTCGGTACCGCCCTACGTGTGACGTCACTGCGTGCGCGTAGCGAGGCGGAAGTGGCCATGAGGATCTTGGGACTTGTAGTTTTGATCGCTCCTTGAGGCTCGGGGAAATGTGCCACAGAAGGAAACATGGCCCGCACAGCGTATTCAGTTATAACGAGTGCAGTAGGTAGTTCGTGTTGTAGCCAGGAGCCTTAGACTGCTCTGCAATGCTACCCTCTGAGAGTCAGAGGCTACACTAGGGTGTTTGGTTCCCAGTGAAGGACAAATGTGACATGGTATTTGTACAAGGCCTCACAGATACTGCCTCGTTTTCCAACAAGGATATTCACACACACTCACACAAAAGTGCATCAATGAATAAATAAACCTGTGTAGTAGTGCTCTGTGAAGTAAAATCCTGACTTTCTAAATTTGTGCAGCACTGCATGAAGATCAGCAGTGCTGAGTTGTGCTAAGTGTAAACATGTGTGCAGTATTCTATGTAGATAAGTCTGCATGCAAATGGATTCATCAATATTTCGCACAAAAAAAAAAATATTTGTTTGAAGGTAAGGGTTGCTATATTAAGAGATCCAGCCTAGCGTGAACACATAAGGATGTTTGCCCTGTTCCTTCCCAGTTATGTCCAATGTGCGTACATTAAACAGGAGTTTAGTGTGACGCAAAACTATTTTGTAGGCCCTTTGCATCAACTTTTCAGCACTGACATTTGTGTTGCTTTGATTTGCGTGAGCTATGAGAGTTGAAATAGTAGTAATTGCTGAACTTTCATAAAAGAACTGACTCCAGTAGTGTCATACCATCAAATTACACTATGACACTTCTGCTGTTATGTTAGGTGAATTTGTAAAGCATGGCTAATCACCCGTGAGGGTATCCAGGCGCTGAGCAGGGCAGGGCTCATGGGGGAGGAAGAGATCATGCCTGTTTCATCAGGAAGTCTTCCGGTTCCTTCGAAAGTCCATGAGGGAGGGAGAAGTTCTGAGTTAAATGTAAATGTCTTTGTATTTATATAGCGCCTTCTACCCAGAGGTCTTGTAGCGCTGTATTCATAACGCTGTGGAACTCTTCCTGGCTTTCCTGTGAGATGTCCACTCCTGGGCACCCCCAGGGTGAAGGCCAGGCATCCAAGCGCTGCTGGGACCGTTGTGGAGATTTAGCAAGCTATTGCCCAGAGTCACAGAGTGGGACCCATGATTAGAGGAGGCACCGAGGCGAGA
The DNA here is from genome assembly GCF_964263255.1 of Lissotriton vulgaris. Classification (NCBI taxonomy): domain Eukaryota; kingdom Metazoa; phylum Chordata; class Amphibia; order Caudata; family Salamandridae; genus Lissotriton; species Lissotriton vulgaris. Next base: position 994,766,643 of record NC_141698.1, read on the forward strand.
ATTATCAGGTCCGGAGAAATTGAGTCCAAGAACCGCCAAGGTGGGAATTGAACCCTGGTCCCGGGCCAGATCTCTGCATCAGGGTCTGCCGCTCTAACCATTGAGCCACGCTTCTCCACTGTTTTGGGAGGTCTTGCCAGATCTTGAGCTAGTTCTTTCACAAGCTAATTTGGAGCAAATTCACAAAGGCATGCTAGAGTTCATATGAGTACGACAGCAGCACTACTTGTTGTTCTACAAAATACCTCGCAGAATCAGCACGGCACAGTAGCATTGAAAATCTCCGAGAGGCACGCCACACAAAAATAACCAGCTGCCTAAAAAGTGCCATCATAAACTCATGATTTAAATGTAAAATGTATAATGTACGTTGTCCAGTAGTAAAAATACTTTAAAAAAGAATTCACTTTACATTACCTCATCCCTGACAGGTTGTCTCTGTTTTGCCATTTAGCAAATAACTACAGGTCAAACTCGCTGAAGTATTTCTGAGTACGGTAAGGAGGACCACATGAGTATCCTTTTCAGGGGTGTAGATTGGTTAGTAAGATTAGGGTGGTATGAGCATCAGTCTTTCCAACAACCATACTGACATAGCATTTACAAAACGTTTATAGGTAATCAGTGCAGAAGGGGAGATTAAGAGGCGGTGGAAAAGGAGCGGGGTGCAGATTGTAAGGTGCACTTAAAACACAATATTTTGTAAAATAACAGAAATGTTTTAAGACAATTAAAACAAAGGCGAGGGACAGTGTGTGTGTGCCTGTTTTTGTCTGTGTGTGTATGTAATAATCCCAGGTGAAATCTGACAGACTTCGCATCACACCCACCTGAAAGCACCAGTTTCCAACTATTTACTAGAGAATAGATATATTGGGAGGGTGTAGCACACCAAATACCCTCATGAAGCTACGCCCCTGATCCTTTTGTGTTCTCTTACCCTCCTTTGAGAGTCTCCTGAAATGTTGAACTCGTTATTAGTAAAACTGCAAAGAGTGTGCATTCCTTTCTATTTTCAAGTACTGTATATGAGTATTCCCTGAATATTTCCACTTTTTATGCCCAATTCACAAAGGCATGTAGAGCTATGTAAAAGAGTACTACAGTTGTACTACTTTACGTACTCCAAAATGACTTTGTGAATAGGCTCCCATGTGGCAGGTTTAGGTAGTAGTAGTGTTTTGGAAGCGGCTGCATGAATTCTGGAGATTATTTCCACACTTATAAAGGTAACACCGCGATCACTGGGAGATCATTTCATTTCAGTAATTATCCTAAATTGCCTCTCTTGCTCAGGCCAGCGCGCCGCGCAGCAGGCGAGGTCATTTCCCCGCTCTTATTGATGGAAGCGGCACCAGGCACTGGAGAAAGAGTTTGAAACAATGGATGGCGGCGGAGATATTGTCTCCATACTCCTGGAAAGGTCAATGCGAATCTGTTCCTCTAGGTAATACTGAAAAGGGCAACGCCAACCCTGCTATCACTCACGTAATTACAGCGTTACAGGCGCACGTTGGACTTTCAAGGGGACTTGTCTGGTTTGCAAGTTACTTGCAAATATGGTTTCGACTCCATCTGCATGCAGAGGAAGGCCGTTTATGGAGAGACTGGGGTGGAGAACGTCGCATATGACTGACTCTGCCTCTCCCCTGCAGCTTGCGGGGCCGATCTAGGATTTACGGGGCCCTGGGCAAAAGGGACTGTGCAAGGCCCCTGAAATTTACATAAGGGACACCTTCTGGGCTGGGGGGGGCTGCTTTGTGCCCATGATTAAAACACTGATGAGGCCATTGAGCGTCATGCAGGATTTTGGAGCTGTAATTCCACACCAAAGAGCTCAGGGTACCGTATTTAGTGGATTTGGTATTATGACGTCATTCTGAGTTCCCCACCTTTGAATGGGAGGCAACGCGGTCATACTATTATGTTTTCCCCCATCCGAGGGGCAACATTTCAGAAAGGCATACTATATAAATAACAACTTTCCTTTCATGACCCAGTGACGAAAATGTTACTTAATGGTGTCGTTGCCATGAATAAACTGTAGAGTCTTTGGGCTCGATTCACAGAACTAACTTAAGACAAAATCCTAAACGTACTACTTTTGGTATTCACAGAAGTTAGGATTTTGTCTTAAGACAGACTTAAGACAGTCTTAAGAGAAAATCCTAACTTAAGTCTGTTTTAAGTCAGTCTTAAGTTTGTCTTAAGACAAACTTAAGACAAAATCCTAACTTCTGTGAATAGCAAAAGTAGCAAGTTTAGGATTTTGTCTTAAGTTAGTTCTGTGAATCAGGCCTGTTGTGGTGTTCCTTGTATTACACTGCACACCATTAGAAATATAGGGGCATATTATCAAGGGGGTTTATCTCCGCTTTTTTGGCTTTAAAAGCCAAGAAAGCAGAGATAAAATTATCTCCCTATTACCTAGCTGTCGCTAACACCAGTTAGCGGCAGCTAGTAGGAGATAGCGACCATCTTGGGCCCCACTTTGCATGTCAGTGATATTTATCACTAATGACATGCACAGTGGGCGTGCCAAGATGTTAGCGACTGAAAACAGTCGCTAACATCGCTTTCTCCTATTACCAACTTTTGGAGATATTCGCGCTAAGCGCGAATATCTCCAAAAGCTAACACCTGCCCTGAGCAGTTCTTAGCCATGTTATCCACTGGGAGGTGGATAACATGGCTAAGAGCATTAGCTCGGTAATGCATGAATATCGCGGACTTTTCAGCGATGTTCATGCATTGCGGCGATTTTTATCGCATTTGCGATAAACCTTGGTAATACCAAGGTTTATTTGCGGTAAAAATCGCCGCAGCTCAGCGGGTAATTTTTGTCTCTAACCAAGCAATAGCGATAATTATCGCTATTGCTTGGTAATATGCCCCCAAAATTCCTATTTAAAAATAGCATTTTTCGACATAGTGCGCTATTAATAAGCACATGAGAAGTGGAACAGACGTTTTCAGCAAAGTTACTGTTGTGGGTCAGTGACAGCGCCCATCCCTTCTCCTGCCCAAAAAATGAAGAAAAGTAATTTAAAAGAAAAATCTGTTTACGCACTAACTCAATTGATCAAATGGCACTCGCACCAGGGCTCGTGAGCTAGGCACAGTGAAAGGAGCGGCCCTAAAGGATGGTGCCCTAGGAAGCTGCCCACTTCGTCCAATACAAAAAAAAATCCCTGCTAAGGTATAAAATAATGTTGATTCTATTCATTAATGTTCATCACATCTTCTTTTATTGACAGTCCAATGTTCTATGAACATTATATCTTTGCAAGTGTTGGTACCGCTTTTAAAATGTTGTTGAAATAATCTTTTCCTAAACTTGAGGAAACAAATCGCTGCTCTAAAGGAAGCACCGTTGTGTTCCAGCAAGTGCCGCGTCTCCGCGGAAGGCACATTAGTGGTTCTGCTCCACGCTTTACACGGAAACAAGGGTTACTTTTGGGCTAGGAACTAGAATGGTCGGGGGCCATTGTCCCCGGATTCCCCCGTGGAGCACTGTGTGGAATGCGTTTCGTAGTCACATCTCATTTCCCAGGAAAGCGACATCCGAGTCGATAAACCGCCATTTTAATCAGCGCCGGGGATGTCGCTCTAAAGAGAAAAGCTGCGGATATAATGGCTCTGAAAATTGGACTGCTGTGGCCCGAGGAGCAGGTCTGAGGTTTTTTTCTAATGGAGCGTGCAGTACCTCACGTTGTTCCCTGTGTTAGACAAAATCCATTGCGTTAGGGCAAACGTCACTTTTGTGTTCTGTGTCATGAAGGCTGAACACGCCTTAAGCCTCCAATTCAGTAAAAATGCTTCCAAAGAGACGTCAAATTCTGGGCCCTGCTATAAGTGTGACACACATTTTCAGACCAGCACTTTACAAATGCCATCCCCAGGCAGTGCATCATTCTCTGGCCTGTGTGAGATGGCCTTTATAAGGTCGGACTTGCTCTCTTTGGATGGGCCAAGAACTGCAGCAAAAGTGTCTTTTAGAAGTATCAAGTACAGAGGAAGAGGGCATAAAAATGTAATTTCACCTCCTGTGCTCAAAATCACCGCAATGACCCTGAGAGAGGATGGTTGCAACACATTAGATTATTTTGCCCCATTTAGCTTCTTTCCCCCAAAACACTTTCCACTTTCCTTTCACACTTATCGAAATGTCAACAAACCCCATTCCTCTTTCCCTGAACTATTGCCTATTGTCCCACATTTACAAATTCCTGTCCGTAGTCAGTTCAGCTAGGACTTAATTAGATATTTTTTTTACATTTCTGAAAGTGCCAGGCTCAGCAAATGGGTGGAAGAGTGTGATGGAAATTAACATACAAAACCGAGGCTGGTCAATGCTGCTCCTCAGTCTTGGTCCATGCTACCCAGAGTTTTTGATTCCAGTTGAGTAGGAATCCATATCATAAACAACGACTTCGTACATTTTCAAAGGTAACAGAAGAAATGTGTAGACGTAGAAATAATGTTTTCACTTTTAACCAATAGAAATGTTAGGTCTGGTATTAGTCAAGATATTTTGGATTCATTTTAATCAAATTATTTATATGATATATTTACGTATAGGGGTCTTCAGCAAGCCCTCTTCACCCATTGGTCTGTTGTTTTGCCATTCACTGTTTAATTCCACTGACTACAGTATACAGCATGTGGCAATGGGTCCGCCCACTTCAGCCATTGGCTAACTTTACTGTGAGTGATGGTATTCTGCTCTTTCACATGAAGCACACTCACACGTAAAGTAATTGTCTTCAGTCAGGGTCAGGGATTACTACGACAAAGTGTGCCTTTTAGACCCAAAAAATGATTTGCCTATAGACAATTATGTATTTTTTTTATATCGGGGAGGGACTGGCAGCTACCCCAACAATGAAGTTTTACCAAAACCATGACAAAGCAAGAGTTGACAAAGCAAAAAGACAGATATGTCTCACCTTCAGCCTGTTTTGGGAACCCTTACTTTGTATCATAGCTTTTATACACTGGCAATTCTGCACATTCCACAAACCATCAATTTTGAATTTAAGATGTATATTTAGAAGTATGGGGCAGAGTAGGAGGGGTTGGTGCTGGCACTGCTGATTTTAACCCATTGTTTGAGATGTTCTGATATATGTGTGAATTCTCATTATATGTGTGACAATATTGAAATGGGCAACATCCCAGGTACCAAAGCTCTTGTCTTGTATTGTTCACTTGCACTGAAAATTAATATTGAGCAGGTCAAAGTTTCACTGATAAATACAAGTTGGAGCACTGCACACAAAACACATGTTCTAGTTGCGTTGTCTTAACAGCCTATTTACACAAACCCTCGGAAGAGGTGTGGCGCCGCGGCCAGGACGACTGACTCCCGAATCTGGGTGATCACGGTTTGATCCCCGGCACCGGAGGCAGATTAGCCCAGCACCATGTGACTCTGGGCAACAGCTTGCTTAATCTTCCGGACGGCCCCCAGCGCCTGGAGACCCTTACGGGTGATTGTGCTCTTTACAAATGTGGATTATTATTATTATTATATTCAACATTGGATGCGAAAACAATATTCCTAAATTCAGGAAATAATTAACTGAGCAAAGAGGGATGAATGTGGCCGTAAATCGCGGAAGTTTTTTGGTGAAGACAATGTGATGGTCACATTACAGTGAGATGAAAAAATAACCTAGCACTAATGAAATGCAGTGACACAGCGAACATTATTTATCTATGGAGACTCAAGTGCTCATTATTTTTTTTATCAATCTACAACTTCTTTCGTACATTTAATCCACAATGTAACAGTTCTCTAACCCCACCTCATAGATACGGCTGAAATTATCAGTCAGGTGTAGGCAGATGTAAAATCATTTTTTTCTAGAATGATTATAGACCACTACATTGTTATTAAATTGAAATCAGACCATGCATACCAAATGCCAATCAGTCCAGGTTTATTGTTAGATTAAACTAGCCTTAATTTGGAATACATTCTTAACTTTACTGTATTGATGAGTGTAATCAAAATAAGTAGTTGTTTGCTTTTATTTTTTGAACTGTTGATTATTTTTTTTCTAATACTCTAGCCATCAACAGCATGCATTATTACCATTACCCTACAGGGTTGACGTGGGTGTGCACCCTGAATGTCGATCCCAGAATATCGATGAAATACAATATCAAGGACAAAATAGTGAAAAAAAAATATTGACAGGTAAGTAGATCTACATTCTCTATACCAATCTCCACATACATGTAGCTCGGTGGTACATATATCTTTAAGGTACGTAGATGTTGAGTTCAGAATTGTCAATCTATACTTCTCTACATGCGCTTACTTTTCGATATTTTGGCCCTCAATATTCTGTCCTCCATTTTCATGGAAGCATGATATTCTGGAGGTCGATAATCAGTAGTACAATATTAAAGTGCACAGAAACTGTTGCATGAGTCAAGAGTTTTCTGGGCATCACTGGCTAATCTTTAAATCAAGGTGTACAATGTACGCACAGTAGGGGCGGATCCATGACAGGTCTTCGGGAAATCCATCCACGACAAATTCACATACAAATAACCTAAATGGATGCGGTTATTCATAAAGTCTGAAAGGGATCCAATCACCTCCCCCCCTAGACCTATGTTGTCCCACTTTGCTTTAAATGAACTAATGTGGGCGGACATTACAAAGTAATTAGAATTCATCACAACTTCATTGAGGTCCAGTGATGTAGCTGTGTCCATTGGCCGTGACCTTTACATAATGTTTCCTTTTCGAGGTTAATGCGAAGGCATTTCCTTCTGACTGCTGAACAAGGACCTTACATAGATGTCTCTCTAAATTATATTAAATTTTCATTTAGGCATAGTTTTTTATAACTTGATGGTTGACTCTGCCCATAAAGATCCACCTGCTTGGCACAGTACTTCAAATGCTTCCGGAGCCAGATTTTAATTTGAAATGACAGTAAACTAGCTCTCTCATACGAGGTATTTTAATTATAGAACATTTAATTGTGCTCATCGTTTTGGCGTGTTCCTTGACATAAGCCGCCTTTCATTACGGGATATCGCTTCAATAAATTATTCAATTTGCTGAAAAAAACTGTAACAGAGCAAGGTTATCCCAAGGTCATCACAAACTCCTCTTGCCTTACAAAATGATTAAAAGCACATTTAGAAAGGTTGCACGGCATTAACATTACAGAACTATTATATACAATGATATTGTATGTATTTTTGTCACAGGCAAGGATGCCTGGTGCTCAATAAGATTATATATAGGTGAGTGCAAAGCAGGCTGAGGCTGCTGCTGGGCAAATAACGTCTCTGATGTTTGCAGAGCTATAGGTGACAATGTGATCTATAAGTATGCAACCTCTATGTAGTTTGATGGAAGGGTTCTGGCACCGCATGTCTGGTACTTGATTCTGATTGCTCTGTGGCTTTGAGGATTCCAAGACAACTGACTGATAAAATGTAAATTACAGTAAGTAAATGTGACGTTCTTAGCTGCTGGAACTTACCAGTAGGAAAACCATACAGCGAATTAACACTAACACACTCGATCTCTCTGGAAAGCAAGCCCAGTTATAGCAATGATGCTGTTAAATGGTTCTGCGGAATGGCTTCGTTAAATCAAGGTTTAGACCTTTCAATTCAACAGTCTTCAAATTAATCATATCCCCCTCCTGGTGAGGAATGTCCATGAATCTTAACGGCTAGGGCCTGGTCAGAAACCAGTTTCGAAGCCTTTTGGGATGATCACCTACTGGTTGTGGCCTCGGTTCCACCATGCACTCGCCATCCATTCTGTCTTCCTCACTATACCCATTGGGGATAAGACGATAGTTCTGAATTAGCATAATTACAATTTAATGTATTACTAGTGTCAAGTTGGGAAGGCACTTACTGTGCTGGAACACGTGCAAAGATATGGCTGTAAACCCACTGTGAATCTTCACAGAACTAATGATCACAATGCATTTAACTTTAGTTCCAGGCTTTTTTGTACATAAGGTAACGTGCATAGGGACGGTATCCACAGGGCTGGTAATGCACAGAGCAAGTTGTGGAAAATGCTGCTAGTGCTAATGGCTGAAGAGTAAGCATGGAGGAAACACTTATATGGGATAAACCAAGACTTTAAGTCTTATTTTGTGTGAAGTATCCTATGAACATAGTCATGATCACAGCGCTTTCTTTGGAAGGGAGTTTAAAAATTAGTTTCCAGGTTTATTGATGGTGTTCATGCAGTGCGACTGGCATCGTTGACTTCCCATTCCCTCCTCTGTCGAGCCGCAGTTGAGCAACTTCATTGTGAAGGAGAAGGATATTTCTCCTTTCAGAAGCTGTTCAAGACCTAAATTATGCCAAAAACGCACAGTAATAACATATGCACCATTCGATGAGTCACTAGTGCATGCCACAGCTGCATCTCAGGATGTCACACTCTTCCATTTGAAACCATGTCACACTTGCCACCAGACGCTGCAAAGGGATTTGGTCTGAGCTCCACATTTGTTGGAAAGTTCTCATCCAGTGCCACCAACATAACCAAGGTATTTAGACACTGAGACAAGAGAGTGTGAAGAGGTGAACTCCCTGAAAGTCAAAAAGTTGAAGAGCTCTTCTGTCAAATGGGTGGGTGCGCCGGAAGTTCAATGAAAATGTAATACTACAAAGGCTCTGCAAAAAATGTGGAAATCGAAGCTCCCTAAATCTGGTAAGACCTGGAGACACAATATGAAACGTTTCTAATGATATATTTGTCGTTGGTCTTTCCAGAAGTAGAAGTGTGGGCTGTTCTAGTGCAAGTGCTAATTGTGACTACACCCCACCACTTTCGACAGACTGACAGACCATTGCTCTTCACGAGTTGCCTATGAAGGGCGGCGCCTTCACATCAACAACAGTACAGTGGACTGAGGCAGCCACCATTGTTGGCTAACCTATAGCGCTAAAAGGACTGGGAATCAGCCAGGAAGATTAAGACTGGACGCAAGAGATGGAAAAGTTGTCTTCAATGGAAAGAATGGCTTCGAACACAGAAGGGAGGAGGACACGTTCATGAAAATATAGGAAATCAAATTACATTTGACAAGCTGAAGAGTGAATAGCGAACATCACCTTACCAGGCAACCAAGAATACGAATTTATGAAATAATGTATCCAGGTCATTTTAGCGTGACTATAGAGAGCAGATGTAACTTCATCAAATAGGACATGTTGACTATTGTTTATATACAAGAGGGACTGTATGAAAATGCTAATTTCAAGATATACACCAACTCATACTTGTGTAGGAAGACTCCACAAGGGGTATCAATCATTAAAAAAGAGGTTTGTAAATGTGTATATCACCTTTTTCATATCATACTAAAGACAGGCATTTAAACTTTTTTTTATGTACCCAAGTTTAGCAGAGAGAGAATAGCAGGGGGAAATGATACGATTTTTCCAAGTTCTCACAATTTGGACATAGAGGAATCCTCTTCAGCTCGACACTAAGGTCACTGTGCAGATTTGCACATTATAAAATTGGCAATCAGTCATCCGCCATATGCCAGTGATGCTGAAAAGGGCACGGCAGATCTATTATTTCTTTACTGCCAGTGCGCAAGTGCGCTCCTGCACATGGAATAAATTATGCTGGGCTGGGAATGGTGAAGTGGGCTTTCAGACAGGTGCTCCACGCAAACAGAGCGAAGCCCTGCTCCTTGGAAATGAAACCTCAGATGCGCGCCACCTGCTCCGGCCTGCTTTATAATATTGTCTCGCGCCGCTCGCCGTAGACGCGGAAAGAAAATGTTAAACGCAATCACACGTTGAAAGGTCAGGGAGCTGGATTTTAATCAAAATCTCTCATCCGTAATCTATTTCTCACTGTATTTGGGGAATGAAAAGGCTGTGATGGGACTGGATTGGGCTAGCAGCCGCGAGAATAAAAAAAAAAGTCATAATGGATATTTAATTGAAACCATCGGCATTAGGAAAATTGGTCTCTCATAAGTGGTATTAGACAGGGCAGTAGCGGTGTAAGAGAGAATGGGTTGCTGTAGGTGTCTTTCATCACTTGCGGTCTATTCTCGGCTTCCTCTATTAGCTTTTAAGCCAAGCCTTTGTCACCTATCAAAGTCCCTCACTAGCAACAAAATGGCTGCACCATTCCCAACCTACCCACTTGCTGCACAGAGGCCATCTTGTTTCTACAAATGGGAACCATCCAGAGGGGCCAAACCAAGCAGTTCATTTCTACTTCATGGGTGTAACCATAACCATTTTTTACACATAAGAAAAGTTATGAATCAGCATTCTAATTGGCTGCAAAATCACCAAGTCAAAAACCTCTAGGTGTGCATGCAAGGAATCTGCGCCAAGTGTGAGTAACATAAGCAGTTATGGATTTGTTTTGCTGGCTGTGGAGTAAGAGGAGAGGTCTGGGCAATGCAATTCTATGCAAATCATGAGCCCCCAAACAAATGAAGCTTTGTGGGTTGTGGTGATAATACCTAAGTGCATAGGGTAAAGAAAATGGCCCTGCATCCAGAATGCTTGAGAATACCGCACTCCTCGACGCTTATTTGGCATACATCATTTCACACTGTTGCATCGCAGGCTTTGTTTCCGCCATGTGTTATATACTTATGAAGGGGGTATAATAAGGCCATTCACAGGTTTATGGCACAGATTAATTTAGGACTGTTTTGTGAAAAGACCCTTAAGTTTCATTCTCTCTGGCACTGCAGGACACACAAAGAGTACATTTGGATCACGGGGTCGCAGGCTTGAAACCACATCCATTCCTCCTCATATCAATATGCCAATCCGCTTGAAGGCAGACATTAAAGCATAAACCAGAGAACTAAACTGAAGCGAGCTTTCATCAACTCTGCAGTGCTTGGGGCCATCAAGATAATTCAATTTGCAAATTTTAATTTTCTAATAGGACATGAATTGTTGCCTGTACAGCTGACAAATTCGCATAGCCATAAAAAACTTCAAATGGAAGAAAGACTGAATTTCCACTGGCAGAAAAGAATCTGAAAAGTGAAATTGAGCGTCAATGCAGAGGTGTAGCTGATGGTGTCATTGGCAATATGATAAGTGATCTCACTTTGACACCATTGTGATTGCTGTGTCATTTGTGATGTTATATTTGAAGTTTTGGGTAGTTCACCGGGAACTTAAGCGTGCATAGGTAACTAAGGAATTTCAGTGATATATGTGCTGGATCATAGCTTTAACCCCTTAGCTGCAGCGGCTATTCTGCCGCAGTGCTAAGGGGGAGGGGGGCCGCGCGGCGCTCCCATACTCGTGACGGAACGGTTCCGTCACGAGCCTCGGGTGGGCTGTGCTTGTGATGGAACGGTTCCGTCATGGCCCAGCCTGCTCAATAGAACGCTCAGAGCAGGCGCGGAATTCGAGTTGCACAGGCGCAGCGAGCGGGACGTGACAGAACCGTTCTGTCACCAGCACAGCCCACCCGAGGCTAGTGATGGAAGGGTTCCGTCACGAGCACGCAAGGTGTTAACATAATTTCCGCCGACGTTTTATCATATGTTTTAGTTAAAAAATGTAATAATTGCATTTAAAATTGCTTTAAGAATGCATTGTCAGTGAACACATACATACTTTCAAACAGCCCCCAAAATGATCATGAGATGGACTTGTGTTCTTTTCTTTGCACCCTGGAACTTAAACTCAAGTTTTTTTCATAATAAAGAAAGGAAGTACAAGTGTGAAAAGAAAAATGACACTTAGTACTGACATGCGGCACTTCAAATTCCTGAATATGTCGAGGAGGGGGTTAAATCTAGTCCATCCCACCACATAGACTGCCCCCACTGGAATAAAGGGCGGGTATCACCTCAGTGCATTAACCAAGAGGGCGGATCTCAAACATATGAGGACACACAACACCCAACTCCTGTAGTAGCACCCAGCTACCTGCGATGAAAGACAACACAGGGAGGAAGGAGGGGGTCAGGATAGGTACACCACCAGAACCACCTGCCAATGCATGCTAGGCTGTGTCTACAGATACACTGAATCTACTTGTAACTGCAGCTCAGCAGACAGAAAGGGGCGGCCATTTTGAAATATGAATGCTTTCATTCATTTCAATAGCAACCGCCAATGCAAAGATCAGTTTACGAAGCCACTGCCAGGCTCTCCAGTAAATACATCATTATTATGTAATGCATTCCCTTAGATTTGTAGCATTTCACAACCATTTTCTTTATTGGATCGTTCAGTTTTCCATTCCAGATTATCATTTCACAATATTACCAGCCATCAGTCACATAACATTTGCTAGATAGCTGTACACCACTAGGGTTGCTACCTTTCTCCGTGTTGGCAAGGCACCAATGTTTTATGTTGTAATTGTAAACAAGCATTGGCAAAGCCTAGAGAGCTGGCTTTAATGTGCTAGCACGTGCAAATGTCTGCACATTAGAACATTAAATTCTGGCTTTGTAAATGCCTTTTTTATGAAAACCTTTTTGATATGACTGAAAACAATGGGGCAGACTACAAGAACCGGCGCATCTCTGCAAATTAGCAGAGATGTGCCAGTTAATTTGCTTGACCGAAGAATATCCTTGCGCCACCATGGATGTGCCGCATTTACAATGCGGCACACAGTGGTGCAAGGATAGACAGATGCGTGACGAATCTTTTGTTGGAATGGCATTGCATTGTTGGAGTCGTGTAGTAAGCACGACGCAATTCCAGCAATGGCCAGGAATGCCTATTCCCATCATGCTGCGTCACTCCTTACGCCTACTTCAAGCAGGCGCAAGGTTTTGACGCAGTGGCGTCGTAAAAGTGACTCAGTGTAATCTTTTAGATTTCACTGCAAACCTTTTCCGAGGCTTCCTTGTGACGGAATGCCCATCCTGCATACATTATACCTGATTCAGGTATAATGTAGCCGCAGAGCTTTACAACATGACGCATCTCCCTAGATTCCTCACGTTCTAAATATGTCGCATCATGGTGCATTGTTTACAACGCCGCTGCGTCACAGAAGTGACGCAACAGCAACATAAAGTTGCCACAAGGGTCTTGTAAATCTTCCCCTATCTTTTTCTATGACTCCCTTTGTTCCTCCAGCCCACTATATCAAAGCTTGTCTGACCCATGCTTCTTATCACAGTAACTGCAACAGTTGTCCCTGGACCCTTCCGTTGTTTAAGTACAGTTGTACCTGGTTGGATGCACTCACTATGTTTGCACAACATTTCCCTGGCTACCCCTCGATGCACCAAGTGATATTTAAAGAACAAAAACTATTACCGTCTTGTTTGATAGTCGTTCTCTTCCTCTGGGCACTGTATAGCTCATTTCACGCTTCTGTTCTAAAAAGACAGAATTTGCTACATCTCTGGTACAGGACCCATGCTAGACATCAATCAATCAATCAATCATTGTATTTGTAAAGCGCACTACTTACCCGTGAGGGTCTCAAGGCGCTGAGGGGAGGGGGTGCTGCTACTGCTCGAAGAGCCAGGTCTTGAGGAGTCTTCTGAAGGTGAGCAGGTCTTGGGTCTTCCGTAGGTGGGTGGGGAGGGTATTCCAGGTCTTGGCAGGGAGGAAGGAGAAGGATCTGCCACCGGTGGTCGTTCGTTGGATGCGGGGGACAGCGGCAGGCCGGAGCTGATGGGTGGGGGTGTAGAAGCTGAATCGGCCGTTGAGGTAGGCTGGTCCGGTGTTGTGGAGGGCTTTGTGTGCATGGGTGAGTAGTTTGAAGGTGATTCTCTGTTCGACGGGGAGCCAGTGTAGGTCTCTCAGGTGGGGGGTGATGTGGCTGCATCATGGGACGTTGAGGATCAGTCGAGCGGAGGTGTTTTGGATGTGTTGCAGTCGTCGCAGGTGTTTGGCCAGGATACCTGCATAGAGTGTGTTGCCGTAGTCCAGCCTGCTGCTGACGAGGGCCTAGGTCACAGTTCTTTGTGTCTCGGTGGGGATGCACTTGCAGATCCTGCGGAGCATGCGGAGAGTGTTTTAGCAGGAGGAGGAGATGGATTTGACCTGCTTTGACATGGAGAGGGAGGAGTCGATGATGATTCCCAGGTTGCGTGCGTGGTCGGTGGGTGTCGCTGCTGTTCCTAGCGTGGTTGGCCACCAGGAGTCGTCCCAGGCTGAGGGGGTGGATCCGAGGATGAGGACCTCCATCTTGTCCAAGTTCAGCTTCAGTCGGCTGCTCCTCATCCATTCGGAGACGGCCTTCATTCCCTCGTGGAGGTTGGTTTTGGCGGTGTGCGGGTCCTTGGTGAGGGAGAGGATCAGCTGGGTGTCCTCGGCATAGGAGATGATGTTGAGATCGAGTTGTCAGGTGACGTGGGCGAGGGGGGCCATGTAGACGTTGAACAGCATCGGGCTGAGGGAACAGCTTTGGGGTACGCCGCAGATGATGTCGGTGGCTTTGGAGCGGAAGAGAGGGAGGTGGACACTCTGGGTTCTCCCGGAGAGGAAGGATGTGGTCCAGTCCAGGGTCTTCTCTTGGATTCCGGCATCTTGGAGGCGTGTCTTTAGTGTGCGGTGGCCGACCGTGTCGAAAGCGGCTGAAATGTCTAGGAGGATGAGGGCTGATGTCTCGCCGTTGTCTAGTTGAATCCTGATGTCGTCTGTGGCGGCGATGAGGGCTGTCTCGGTGCTGTGGTTTCTTCGGAACCCGGACTGGGATGGGTCTAGGATGTTGTTGTCCTTGAGGTAGCGGGTTGGTTGCATGTTGACGACTTTCTCGATGACCTTCGCCGGGAACGGGAGCAGGAAGATGGGCAAGAAGTTCTTGAGGTCCTTGGGGTCTGCCTTGGGCTTCTTGAGAAGGGCGTTGATCTCGGCGTGCTTCCAGCTTTCCGGATGTGGCTCTCTCAAGGGAGATGCTGATTACTTTCCTAAGTTGAGGTGTGATGGCTGCTTTTTTGAATATGTGATGTGGGCAGGAGTCTGACGGTGATCCTGAGTGGATGGAGTTCATGATCTTACGTGTTTCGTCGTCGTTGACGTTGGTCCAGGAGGTCAGGCGGTTGATGCGGGTGGTGTTCCCCGGGGGGTGGGGTCTGGCGCTGTCGTGGTGTTGAAGCTGTCATGGATGTCAGCGATCCTGCCGTGGAAGAAGGTGGCCAGTAAGTCGCACAGTTCTTGTGAGGGCGGGATGTCGTTGGCGCTGGGGTTGGAAAGTTCCTTGACGATGCTTAAGAGTTATTTGCTGTCGTGTGCATTGTTGTCCAGGTGGGCTTTGAAGGATGATCTCTTGGCTGATCTGATGAGGTGGTGATGTCTGCGGGTGGTGTCCTTGTAGGCTGCGTAGCTGTCTGATGTTCGTTCGTGGAGCCATTTCTTCTCCAGTTTCCAGCATGTTCGTTTGGTGGTCTGGAGCTTTTCAGTGAACAAGGTGGCTTTCTTGCTGTTGTGGCTGTTGGATGGTTTCTTGAGCGGGCAAGGGTATTGGCGCACTCGTTGATCCATTTTCTGAAGTTGCGGGCGGGGGTGTCTGGGTCGGTGGGCGGGTTCTGGACGAGGGTGTTGGCCAGCTGGTCTTCGGTGACTTTGCTCCAGCATCGGCGGGGCAGCTGTTGGTGGGATGGTGCGTGGTGGGCTTCTTGTAGGTGAAATAGATGCAGCAGTGATCATTCCAGTGGAGTTCAGTGGTGTGGTCGAAGGAGACGTGGGTGCTTGTGGAGAAGATGGGGTCAAGCGTGTGGCCGGCGGCGTGGGTGGGTGTGGGTACCAGTTGTCTGAGGCCAAGGTTGGCAAGGTTGGCGATCAGGGTGGCAGAGTTGGCGTTGTTTTTGTTCTCGAGGTGGAAGTTCAGGTCTCTGAGGAGGATGTAGTCCATGGAAGTGGGTGCTGACGAGGTCGGCAATGAAGTCGCTGAACTGTGGCCGGGGTCCGGGGGGGTCTGTAGACGAGTGTTCCTCTGAGGGTTCCTTGTGGATCCGGAAGTGCAGGTGTTCAGCGGTGCTGAGAGTTTCCTCTGAGTTTGTGGAGACCTTGATGAAGGACTTGTGGACGATGGCTATTCCTCCTCCTATTCCGTTGGTATGGTCTCTGCAGGAGATTTTGTAGCTTTACAGGACGGCTATGGCGATGTCAGGTGCCTAGGAGTCGTTCCACCAGGTCTCGGTCAGGAAGGCAGCGTCTGGGGCGGAGGTGTTGAGCAGGTCCCAGAGCTCGGCGTGTTTGCGTGCAGAGCGGGTGTTCAAGAGTATGAAGCAGAGGTGATTGAATCCAGTCTTTGGTGGTTTGGCGGCTCTGTCGCAGGGAATCTGCAGTTGCGGCAGGAGAAGGGCCCCTGGGTGCGTTCGGGGCGGCATGGATGCAGGTGTGTTGTCGCCAGGCATTGAGTGCATAGAGAGTGCTGGCGTCGTACCGGAGTATGGCGTCATGGCGGTCACGGGGTCCAGGGGTTCTGGAACTGGGCGCGGTCTAGGCGCGGACAGGCGCAGACGGGCTTGCCTCTGGCGCGCCTCCGGCACGGCCGCCATTTAAGGCGGGGAGGGAGGGAGGAGCAGCTGAGAGGCGGGAGCGCCGAATAGACGGCGAGTGGGCGGGGCCGCAGGGGAGCAGCGGCAGGATTGGCAGAGGGTACAGAGAGAAAAAAGAGGGGAGGGGCTTGGAGACGAGCAGGACGCAAGAGCAAGAAAGGCAAAACAAAGTACAAAACAGGAAAAATTGCACAAAAGAGCACAAAACAGTGGCAACAATAAACTAAGCTACAGGGGCAAGGCGGACAGACAGCAGCGATCAGGGGGCACAGCAGGATCTAACTCATGCTCAGAGCAGCAGCGAGGGGGGAGAGGCACTGGCACACAGGTGGAGCTGTGCGGCAGGAGGGGAGCAACCTGGCCTGCGAGCAGGGTCATGGGACATCCCACACAGCCTTGTGCACTATTGTGCAAAGCTGGGTCTGCGACGCTAAGCAGCCAAAGAATGCTAGCGCTGAGGAAGAGTGCAGCGATGCAATAACACTGTAGATGTTGTGCTGGCCTGCTCTCTCCTCCTTGCTCAACTCAGTGCTTCTCTGCGCTAGATTTTAATAAATCTTCCCCCATGCTTCTATGACGGTGCTTAGAAAGCACGAACCTTGCTACAAAGCGACAGAGAGCTGATTAGATTTGTAAATCAAGTCATGTTCAAAATGCTCTTGTATCCTTGAGCTGCACTAGAAAAGATTGGGAATATATTTTGGGAATCTGCCGCTGAATACCTATTACAATGAAAACATTGCTAATTTTATCGCTGGACTACTATTGACCAATACACAGTAATAGCCACGTCTTACTTCTTACTGTACTTACTTCTTACTGTACATTGAAGCACGCCCATTTTCGTAGGCAGCGCTGTTATATACAGCAGTGGTAAATCTGCCCTTTCATGTGATTTTGTTCTAATTTACAGATGTATTTATTGTCAGGCTGTGCGTTTGCATGTGATGGACTTGCCGGGTGGTCTTGTTTTTGTAGATTGCTTTTAATGTGCTTGTGTTTCGTTGCATTATTGTAGAAATAAGGGGCATGTCAGAAAGACAGCTAGCAAGGCGAAAATTGAAACAGAAAGATTTTAGGGCAAATTAGAGTGGAGATGAAAGGGCTCTTTCAAGAGGACTGTGTTATGAAAAATGGCTAAGAAGAGAAAAGTACATGTTGCACCGTTGGAGAGAAGGTGAACAAATACAATGTGAGACAAAGCAAAGTAAGTGGAAAGAGGCATATCTAGAAGAGGCAGAGGAGGACCAAGATAATGGCTAGATTAAAACATATCTAAAGATGGTAGTTTTGATAAGAAATGCAATACAGAAAAAATGAACTTCATTGAAGATATTGGCCATGTTTATCAGCGAGCATTCATCAGCATCATTTTAAAGCACTTTTAAACCATTAAAATATTATATAAACTTGAATATTAGCATCCAAGCACCACGGGGTTTAGGGATCCATCACTTGATGTAAATGCATATTTAAGAGTTTACAAAAAGGTGAAACTGGACCAGAATCTCTTAGGCATCTCTGCAAGTTACACTCATCACAAAATCTGGAGTTATTATTCAAGGGAAATTGACATGAGTACCCAACCTGCATCAAAACAGGTATTGCTTATTCAGCACAATCGTTGCAGAGTTAAATAACATTCACTATATGGCTAGCTAGTGGCATGGCCACTTAAGTTCTTCATGCTTTTACTTGGACTACAGTCACCGGAAGTTTCTGGATATAGTCCAGGTGTGAATTTCATTTGACTGTATATCCTAGGGAGGAATGGTAATTGAAAGGTTTGATTGGAGGGAGGTCTACAAAGGCAACACATTGCAAAATTCCTCACTTCCGGTGGCACACTTGAGGTGGCTCATTTTGGATTTGGTGACGGTCTAGTCTTTTTACTAGGATCAGTTCCCTTCACGTACTTAAAGCGCTGAGGGCGCCGACGCGCATCAGAATAGCTGCTTTGAAGGGCTGGGTATTTTGGCAGAGCTCACGCTATTGGGACAAAGATGACACTGACTCTGTACAATTTCTCCTGACTGCACTGACAATTGAGGTTGTGTGCGAATGATTACGATTCTGCACAGCATTGTTTTTAAACCACAGTTATTTTTGTGTTAAATACCTTTTATATTAAACTTTACCTCGCTGGGTGCCATCTTCACTCCCTGGTCTATCACAGCTGGTGCTGTTTGTGTGGAGGGAGGTCTACAAACGTGACCCATTGCATCATTTCCCCACTTCCTGTGGCACACTTAAGGGGGCCATTTTGGATTTGGTGACGGTCTAGTCTTTTGACTAGGATCTGTTCCCTTCACCTATTTAAAGCACAGATAGCGCCGACGCGCAGCAGATGCGCGAAGCGGGCGCGCTGAAGTCAAACCCGTCTGCGCCTGTCCGCGCCGGGACCGGGAAGGCTTTTAATTACACACAAGCACCTATAACTTTGGAGAAGGTGCCTCGGAAAAGTCTACGTGGGGGTCTCATAAATGTAAGATCTATGTGTAAGCATGCCCTTCATATATTTGATCTCATAGTTGAAGATGACCTGGACTGCCTTTCTGTGACCGAGACCTGGTTGAAAGCCTGATGCAATCCAGACATCGTGAACACCCTCCCTTCGGGTTATCTTATCCAAGCAGTGGATAGGCCAGAGCAACGCGGGGGGTGGGCTATCAATTATCTATCGCAACACTCTCAGTTGCAAAATAGAGCAGCTACCGGAACTGAAAGGTGTAGAAAGCATTTGTTTTTGAATCCAGTTACATGACTCCATCGCAGAGGCATTAGTATACCCCCCCGCCCAATCCCCCCCCCCCCCCCCCCCCCCCCCGGGAAGGTATAACAAGTTCTTAGAAAGCATTGAGGTGATTAGCACTCTTACTGTTAGGTTCTCTAATTTTACTTTGTTAGGAGATATTAATCTCCACCTTGACTCCCATAAGGACACTGGAGCTAGCTGCTTCAAGGAGGTAATAGAGGTTTTTGGCCTACAACCAAACTCGCTATCTGCTACGCACAGTGCAGGCCATACTTTGGATTGCATTTGCTCTAATCTGGACAGTCGTAAAGTGAAGTCTCCTGTTACGCAAACTGGACTAACCATAAATGAATTCCCTTGAATTTCTTATAAAAGATAGGGCCCCAGCTAAGTAAAAAACCAAAACCCAACAATAGGACAAAGTTAACTGGAAGGCACTCCTGGGACTTTCAGATCTCGTCCCTAAAGCCCTGATGGGTAGACCCAATATGGTTGGCGACCCTATAATTGACAACTAGCTTTTTGGGAATTGGATGCACGAGTTAAGAGGTCAGTTGGCACCTATAATTACATCACATAGGCTTCTAAAAAAAAAACCTTGGCGCCATGGTTTTCTCTATCTTTAAAAAAAGTGCACGACCAAGTCAGAGTATTGGAACGTAGATGGCGCCAGAACTACAATAGTAATGATCTTGACACCTACAAAATCGCTCGCAGAAAATATCATGCCTTGATCAAAGCCTCTAAAAAAACATTTTATACTGAGGCTGTTAAAAATTCCAAAACCAAACAGAAAGAGATTTTTAAAATAGTCAATTTGTTTTCAAATCCAAATAGTTTACTCCAAGAGATCCCGCCCTCCCGAAGCCTTTGCAATAACATAGCAGATTACTTTGAAGGAAAACTCCTGACACTTCTAAATACGAGAACCATTCCTGCCACAGGTACTACCTGTATGAAAACCTTCCAGCCCATCACGCAGGAGGAATCCAGTGGGGCTATTTAATCCATCAAATCAGGCTCTCCTTTCAATCCCTGTCCCCCCAATCTACTACACGCTCTTACTGATCTTGTAAATCTCACCATCAACAATATCATAAACTCCTCGCTTCTCACAGCCAAAATTCCATCAGATTGGAAACTTGCGGCGGTAAAACCTCTTCAGGAAAAGCAACTGGATGATCCCACTACCCTCTCTAATCTGTGACCCATCTCGCTTCTTCTCACCCTGTGTAAGCTAACTGAAAAGTTTGTCAATAAACAACTTACCACATTCCTAGAGGAAACAAATGTATGGCACCCAAATCAGTCAGGTTTCAGAGCTCCACACTCGACAGAATCCGCCCTTTTGTATACTGCTGAAATCCTGCGAGCAGCCCTGGATCAGGGTAAGAATGCCGTGCTGGTCCTATTGGACTTGTCCGCGGCTTTTCACCGGGTCTCACATACCATTCTTTTAGACCGTCTTGCATCATTTGGCATACCGGGTAATGTCTTAGAGTGGATCAAGACCTTTTACAAGACCGGCGCCAAGTGATCGCATTGGGACAATATAACTCAGAAGAAAAAGCACTTACATCAGGGGTCCCTCAGGGATCGACCTGAGACCAACCCTCTTCAATGTTTATATGTCCCCCCTGATTAATCTAATATCATCCTATAAGATCAAAACCATTTCTTATGTGGACGATACGCAGCTTATTCTGGTTCTTGACATTAACACTACTGAGGCAGAAGAAAACCTCAGAAAGTACCTCTCAGATACCTTCAAATGGATGAATAACAACCATCTGAGGTGTAACTCGGAAAAAACTGAGATTCTGCCATTTGGCAAACAAAACCCCTACGTGCCTAAATTTTGTTGGCCAGAAAATGCCACCCCTCCTCCTAATACAATAAATGCAGCCAGAAACTTAGGAATAAAGTTTGACACAACCCTTTCTGTTAAGCAACATTCCTTGGCAGTTGCGAGCACCTGTTTTCATATCATAAAAAGTCAGAAAAAATTATTTGACCTACTGCCCATTTCAGCTAGGCACACTGATGCTGTTGCACTCATTACATCCAGACTGGACTACTGCAATCCCCTGTATGCAGGAATCAACAAATCAGTCATGCATAAGCTTCAGATGGTCCAGCATGCGGCTGCTCGGCTGGTACTAAAGTGGCCTAGGAAATCTTCCGCCTCTGCTGCATTAAACACCCTGCATTGGTTGCCAGTTCACGAACGTGTATTGTTTAAGGTCCTTATTATTACTTTTAGGGCCTTTCACGCATGTGGACCACAATACCTTCAAACTGGTTTTAAGCGCTATGTTCCCTCTCGTAGCCTTAGATCTTCCAACGCAAACTTGCTGACTATTACAACCTTTAGATTGGTGTCTAAGGGAGGAAAATCAGTGGCAGTTTTGGGATCAAAGGCATGGAATCAATTGCCACCTCAGCTCTGCCATATTGCTTCTGAGTCGGTATTTAGGAAGGCCCTCAAAACCTGGATTTATACTGTTCCAGACACACTGTGCAAAACTCTGATCTGAACTCCCCAGTTCCACGTGCCATGAGCAGCATACCGGCTTTTCCTCCTCTTCCAGTTTCCGTATTAGCGCCAAGATCCTCCCCGGAGTGATAGCTGCGCTATACAAGTTTGCTTTTACATTACATTCAGAGATCTGTCGTCAATCTCCAGTTGTGAATCCCAGGGGTGTAGTTCATCTTGTTACTCCACATAGATGCATCTATTGCAGAACATAGAGCTGGGAGAGAGTAGCCCCTACTCCTACAGGGCTTAGGTGTCCATAAGAGAGAGACTTAGGAACACATTCTACGTGCCTTGTTATATTCGGTGGAGTGCTGGTATCGGTGGTTGGTATTCCGCCATCTATGGTACTCTTAGAATACCAATAAGTGCACATAAATTAGAAAAATGGCAAAGAGGGTAGTTTTGGTGTCATTTGATTGTGTTGATAGGTTTATGTGAATGATTCATGCTCCAAAGTTTAGAAAGCTCGTTTGTTATCTTCAACCATGCACAAGTGGCTGGAAAAAGCCATTCCTAAGGGCTCCAATCGAAAGTGCACACTATTCCGTTCCAGATTTTACCTGACATAAGTACACTTGTGGGCCAATAGGAAGGGATGGTCAGTTTGTACCTGGGCAAATAGCACATGTTCAATTAGCACAAAGAAAATACTGTGTGACTTGGAATCTTTTTTAAGAGGAATAAGGAGTTTTTGACTAAAAGAGAACTCACCTATTATTATAATCTGGGCTGTAATGGAGATTCACAAACATGGTAAACCCAGTCGCCATGCTTCAAGTACATTAGAAGTAACCCTAAAAGATCCAGGGGGAAGAGACTCAAACGTTCAACATGATTCCCTCACCTCCCTCCCACCCCCCATACTCATTTTCATAGGAATGGCGAAATGGACGGTGAAATAAACGTGCAAAAGCTATTTGGCCTCCTGGAGGAAATGGGGCAAGCGTGTTACATAAATATTTTTCAAGTAGCAAAAGCGGGAGTCAAACTGAAATTGCTTTAAGGTGGGTGTGTTAACATGTTTAAGAATACGGGCAAATTCATATTTCTGCACTTTTAAAAAGTGAAAGGATAAACGAATTTAAAGCAAGCAAAATAACGATTTCAAGAAACTGCTGTATTTTTTCATCAGTGCAAAGCGTATGCAATCATGCCCATATGAGGTAAATATTTTAAAAGGGAAAAAACGAATTCAAATATTAGTTAAATGGTTATTTAAAAACAATCTTAGTGCTGGGTCTTCTGTGCAATATACTTCCACCTACCCACTTGCCCAGTTGTGGGGTTGGACACACAGCTTTAAGTCACCCTTTTAAATGAATCCCAATGCAAACTATTCATCTTGCGTATGTAAATCTTGCATGCCTAGGTTTAAAAGTTTTCTGTATCATGTACATTTGTAATTCGAATTCGATGACCAATCTTATACCCGTCCTCTCACTGCTACTAGTAGGTTACTTTAAGGAGTAGCTCTTTGTGCTTACATACATTATTTGCACTGTTGAATTGCTCATCACTGTAAAGTTTGTTATTGAGTAATCTTTGACTTTTCCACATGGTATGTGCCTGCACGGTGAGGCTGTTTCATCAATCCATATGTTAACCAGCATAAGCAAAGACAATATCTGGCCTTTGCAAACGTGTAAGAATGTCATTCTTGTGCCCAGTTCACCACCATGTGTTTGCTGAAGGATACTGGTGTTAACTGACTCTGACTGCAACCTGGGCTCTGCCAACCAGGCCTAGGGCCAGTGCTATGTTGTAAAAGATACATATAGTAGGTTAAACATACAATTACAATGACAGACATTATAAGTCCTCGTTGATAATAGGGCCAGGGGGTGCAATCTACGTATAAATCACTAATATATAATTGGGCATGGAGGTTTAGAGGCCAAGCAGATTTCCTGCACTTGCATGTGTGCGCTGATGGGGTCTGCTGTCCTATTAAAGGCAGTCCTGCCTTGCAGCCTGTCTTTAAAAGTAAATTTTAGCAATTGGTATTGACAGACCCTATAAGTCTCTAGTATATAATATGGCTTGGACCTTTAGAGGCCAGCAGATTTCCTGCACTTGCATGTACACTGCTGAGTGCTTGCTGTCATTTTAAAGCAAGCCTGGCTTTGCAGACTGTCTTTAAAAGAAAACTGTGTGCAAACATGACTTTGATGGAATGGGCACTTAAAGAGTGATAATGTAAATGTGTTGTATTTGTATAGCGCGAACAGTAACCCGTAAACATCCCGGCGCTTGTACTCCTACCACAAGGGAACCCCTCCTGGCTTTTCCTTGTGAGGTGTCCACTTCTGGGCATCCCATGGTGAAACCAGGCATCCCTTGTGTATTGGGGGCCGTTGTGGAGACTAAGCAAGCTATTGCCCAGAGTTGCAGCGTGGGGCCCATGCTTAAATTCGGCACTGAGGCGAGAATATCCGGTCAGAGGAATTTAAGCCCGATCCCGCCGAGGCGGGAATCGAACTCTGGTCCCTGGCCAGTGCTCTGCATCAAGGTCTGCCGCTCTAACCATTGAGCCACACTTCTCCGCTAGTAATCTACCTTATTCTTAAATATTAGGCACCCCCAGGTCTCCTCCCGGTGTCCCAAGGGTAACGGGTCATGTAACTATAAGCAGGGGCCTAATAAAATAGGTTTATATGGCCTGGTGAGGGAAAAAAATGCCTATTTAATTTTTCTCCAATGTAAATACATAGCTCCGTAGGCTAACACTGCAATATTTTATCTAGTTATTTTAGTTATGAATATTGCTAGGAAAGGAGTGAAAAATATCATTCAAGGACTTAAAAGATTGGTATTGATAAATCCAAAAACTTACCACTGTTGCATTTATCGTAACTAGTACAGAAGAGAAGGTATGTAACTTTTATACTGCAAACTAAAATTCAGCCTTCTAGTGGTCTCTGCTGATTTGTTGGCATAAACAGGCCTAGCCAGGCTGCTTTTAGGTGATAAGTGGCCTGTCAGGAGCAGAGGTTATCTGATAGAGAGAGCTCTGCAGTTGGGAAGGATGGGAACTGCAGAGGGGCTAGGGAAATCAAACTGAGCTCAAAGAGAGAGCCAATCAGTAAGGAATGCCAGGTGTGCCTATCCCCACATCCTGTGCCCCAGCCAGATGACAGGCGTAGGACAGGAATTTGAAGAGTACAGGGGAAAGAGAGCTAATGGAAAAGAACCACACTGTGTGTTGGTTTAGCTAGCTCTTACTCCTCTGGAAATAAATCATCCATGCTTGATTTTGGAAGTGCAGTGCTTTGTGGGACAAGAAAATGCCACACTCTGGAGGACGTTGTCATGCTTTTGGGGGCACCCAGCATCTCACTGGACAGAGGTGCCCCCTGTTTGTCTCACAGAACACTGAATAAAGATCTGAGAGCTGCATAGTTTCTCAGACCTTCTACCTGAAGCAACAAGGAGAAAAAGGACTACCCTGCTGGAATCTGGATTAGCACCCAAAGGCCTGCACTCAGAATGACTGCGCCTGCTGTACAATCTGGTACTACAGCCCTGGGGACTGTGCCTCGCTTCAAGAAGGATTAAGAAGTGGACTCCCTGCAAGCTATAGGTTAACAGAACCCACCTGCATTATGTCCACCAAGAGTCTCCATCCTGGAGTGCATCCAGTGAGCTTTTAAGGATTTAGCCAGTGGCATTGTGAGAGTTGTGGTCCAGGCCTTTCAGAGACCATCCAAGAGATTCCAGACCTTTGGATTTGTGTTTTGGACATTTGGGACCTACAAGGATACATTCAGGAACCATCTTCTGAAGTCTGGAGAAATTTGGAGAACTTTTGAGAAAACGCTCCGTGAGGTGACGACCCAACGTCGAGAGGCAATCCAAATACCTTTAACTGCAACCCGGCCAGGATTTCAGGTTCATTCCGCTGACAGCTCCGGAGCTACGACTTCCAGGATTTGACCAGGAGCTCCCTGAAAAGCAAGCTAGTGAACCCTCTCTGAATCCAGCCTGGTGAAGAGCAGCGAGGGCCCTCCGAAGAAAAAGCTTCAGAAAAATTTCCAAATTACAAGGGCTAAATTTTGACTGGGGCCTCCCGCTTAGTGTATCTGGCTAGGGGTCCATCGCGGTCAGCCTGAAACTTTGACTTTGTCCCGGTCAAGTGTGACCAGATGTCCCAGAATGGTGCTATAGGTTTTTAAGCACTATATAATTGTTAATCTTCAAAAATTCATATCTCTGGCTCCGTATATTTATTTTTGTCGTTTTGTTGTCTATTTGCTCATAAAACAAAATTCCTATTATTGTAAAATGGTATGGGATTTTTATTGTGTGTTGTGTTTTACTTATTTGATGTATTGGTGTTTTTAAATGCTTTACATACCTGTCTCCTAAGTTAAGCCTGACTGATCGGTTACATCCTCCAAGGATTGAGCTAGGGACTAATTTGTTTAGACCTTTACTGGACCCTATACTGTGTCAGTGGACTAATTACTAGTGGTAGGTGCATACTTACTCTACGAATAACCCACTATCCAACATCACCCTTTTAAGTATAGCCTAAAAGACCTACCAAACAAAGTGTCATTAAAAGAAAGCCTAGACTGACTAAAGGTTGTCTATTGGCATAAATACACATACAGCCTGGCTGAACACACTATTTTTTCACATGGTTGTAAGGTACTGTTAAGACATTATTTAAGGACGCAAGGACCTCCAAGGTCTTTACAGTGTTTTATAGTTTACGGTTCCTTCCGAAGTTGGGCACAAGAAATCCTGCTATATTATTCATATTGTACAATTTTAGGCTTACTATCATAAATAATGTTGGTATTTTGTGCATTGATTATGGGTTACAGACAGTTATGTTTGCACTCATTGAGTGAAACAATGCTGGAAATATTTTTTGGGCCATATCATTGCTTCCTTTGTGCTTGAAACAGGTTTACCAATATCTCAGCTCAGGGGGCTCTGCAATTGCTATATGTGTATCTCTTGTCCTGCTGGGGTTGCCCAAAGCAGTGCAGACAAGGGTGGTGTGGGTATGACTCAAATTTGTATCTACTTTATTTGGCTTACCTTCTTTTCACCGGGTATCTGCGTTTGTCAGACATGCATGTTTTCCTGCGACTGCGCTTTCTTTCATACTCTTGCCTATGACATGTCTAGGGTTCTGCTGCTCAATTCCCATTTAAATCTTGAAGGGGCTGACTCATACCTACATACATTGAACAAATAACAACGTTTCTGTTGGGTGATAGCAAAACCTGTTGAATAAAATGCTCTGAAAAGCAGACTTTTGGAGGCAAACACACAAAATAAGTAATTTTCATTCTCAGAAAAAAGTATTATCCTGATACGAAAGATCTGCCATTGAATATACTTGCACTAACGTTCATTGTAAGTAAGTGTACTTTTTGAATGGTCCAAGTTTTTTTGGATACGTTTTGCAAGCTATTTGGACTCTGGTCACTGAGAGATTGACATTCAGCCCCCCACTAGATATGCTCTGACCCATTAAACTTGGTGAAAGGTTGGCTGCACGCAATCGCCAAATTTTCCACTTAAGTAAGGCCACAGTAACAGTGACGAAATTGCACCAGTGGCATAAAAGTTAGAATTTGCATATGGACTGTTAAATTTTGCATGTGGAATGTGGACATTTAGACCCTCCCCATGTGACTGCAAAAGACTATCTTCAGGCTTTCCATTGTAGCCTGACTTGCTGACAAGATACCGCTCTTACTCTACTGTCATCCTATCTAACGGACAGAACTTTTGCAGTACAAGTGGATGGATCGGCATCCAAATCTTTCAAACTGCCATGTGGGGTGCCTCAGGGCTCCTCCTTGAGCCCACACTTTTTAATATCTATGTGGCTTCTCTGGCATTGATCATCAGGCAATGTGGTTTCTCAGTGGTCTCCTATGCCGATGACACCCAGGTGGTGGTATCAGTCTAAAATAATGTTGAAGGGACCGCCAATCATTTCAACATCTGCATGACGCAGATAAATACATGGATGCAGACTAACTGCCTGAAATTGAACCGCAAAAAACAGAAGTTCGGCTGCTAGGGTCCAACGCCTCCTTTTGGTATCCAGGATGGTGTCCAGCTGATCTAGGCGAATGCCCAATTCCAGTCTAACCCTCAAATACTACCCCTAGGTTAGGGACCTAGGGGTAGTATTTGATGATAGACTGACATTTGAGTGTCAAATTAACAAGCTTGCCTCCACCTTCTAGGGTATTTTAAAGATGATTAGGAAGATTCGCCCTTTTATTTCCCCGGATGCATTAAAAACTCCAGCCTTTTCCAGACTGGACTATGGCAATGCCCTATATGTGGGGATACAGTCCTAGTTTTTATTGAAACTGCAGCGAATGCAGAATGCAGCAGCTAGATTGATACTAGACATACCCAAATATGAATCAGTTGATTGAGAGACCTCCACTGGCTCCTTTGGAAAAAATAATTAAATTTAAATCACAATTCCTAGCATATAACGCCCTACATGGTAAAGGACCACTGTATCTGAGGACACATCTTAAAAGGTATATGCCAGCCAGAAATGTAAGGTCAGCTCATTTAAAACTACTTTTAATGCCCAGGTACAAGCAGGTTTGGTGGGGGGGCAAAAGCTTCCTATTAGGGACAGCGGAAACCTGGAACCGCTTATCGATCCTGATAAAGAGCAGCACGTCACTCATGTCATTTAGAAGACTGCTGAAAACATGGTTATTCGCCAACTGACTTGTTCATATATTGTACTAGTATCACCAGGTCCTGCCAAACGTCAGCGTTACTGCCAATTCCAGCGACAAGTCACCCTTGGGCATGCGTGCGCTTTACAAATCTACGAATCAAATCAAATCAATGAAATCTGCAGTCTTAAACAATGCAGCAACATGTTTAAGGAAACAGGCTTGAGATTTAGAAAAAACAGCTTTTTTGGTTCACTACTTTTTTTATTTAGAACGCAGAAGAATAAACTTTAGCTAAGCCAGTACTAAGTGTGCATTGTAGTCAACAATGCAGAGTGTTTAGAAGTGAGACATGCTAAACAAATTTAGTATGTCCCTCCAGTGACTATCGCGAAAGTGTTGCTTTCAATTGATAGGCTACTATGGCTTTTCCTACTGTTAAGGCCTACTCATGATTAATTTTTCATAAGTTGAATTCAGTAAATGCTACAGTAGTCATTCAAGTATTATTTTTAATATTGACCAAATAAGAAGTACAGTTGTAAGAAATAGATTTTATAAAATATTTGGCAAATGTGATATTTTTAGAACAAAAAACATTTTAAACTACTGTGAAGTTTGGTTTTAAATATATCAGTTTGGCTTGGCTCTCCAACCCCACCCCTGATATTTATTAACTCTTTGATGAGGTGTGAAATACTTACCGCCTCTGCTCGACACAATAGACTTGGCTCTGCTGGTAGGCGGATAGGGATGAGTAATTACTGGCTACTTATCTTGGAATGTGGGAGAGGGAAGTCGCTGGCTGGGAATAAAGATGATATCATAAGGGATGGGGATGGGATTAAACCTTTTCCTATAGTTACAGTAAACAAGCCTAGAGTGCAGAAGCGTATTGCAACGTGATCTTTTCCAGCCATCATCCTGTCTTTGCTCACAGTTGGGGACAATGCATTTCCAGAATGAATCAGAGAAGATTCAGGTGGGGTGGATCCTGAGTTCAATAAGGATGCCCCAGGGCAAGTATAGGAGCATAGAACACATTGAATGGAAGAGGTGTGGTGCCGCGGCTAGGGCGACTGACTCCGGAATCTGGGGATCACGGTTCGATCCCCGGCACCGGCGGCAGATTAGCCCCGCACCATGTGACTCTGGGCATTAGCTTGCTTAATCTTCCTGACGGCGCCTAGAGACCCTTACGGGTGATTGTGCGCTTTACAAATGTGGATTATTATTATTATTATTGGACCTTTACTATGATTTTGATTCTCCATGTGTAAGTAGTTTTTAAAACAGCTTTTCTAATGCGATGATCTAATATACAGACATTTTTCAACATGCCCCTAAGGTTTTTTGTTTATATATCTGTTATAACCACAATAAGCACCAGTAGGGTTGCTTTGTTTTGCCAATGGCCTTCTTAATTGACAACAGAACATAAGGATTCCCTTTGTGCATCCTTGCATACAGGTACACATGAGTCAGACCATTGTGGGAGCTGCTGAAGACTCACATTTTGGTCAAGTTGTCCAAAATGGGATCCATACTGTGCAAGGTTGTTGAAAGCAGCTGGAGAAAAGATATTGTGCAAAGCATTCATCTAGACAGAAGCAAATACTGTGACATTCCCTATCAACTTTTGCACCCTCCTCTGTGAAGGAGAGAGAAGCATTTTTACGCAGATCACTCACAGCAACAGATCTTGCATCAGTCTGAGAGTGCCTCGTTCCAAACGGACCAGTTTGCCAGTGATCCTAATTTCAAAGCCCTAGGGACTGAGCAAACATTATCTAGTTTGAAGTTAGTGAAATCAAGTAAGTGTGCTCCATCGCATGAATATCTGCTGCAAAAGATGGCAGAGCATTCAGATTGGGTAGGTTTAAGCTCAATTGCAGCAACCTCTTCATTGAACTTCTCCAATCAGGGACCTAATAAATTAAAATGTAACACAGTATAAAACAGGGCTAACTTAAGATCTCACTTCTCAAATGTATAAAAGAGAGAAAAGAGCGTGAACACTACTTAAGCTAATAATAACCTTACTCTGATCTACAACATGAAAGGATGAAACTCCAGCCTCCGGCCTCTGAACTCCTCAGGCAGCTGCCACACACCAACTACTCTGCATGTCAGCATGCACTGCAGCAACAAGGTATCAGTGGAAACTCACTCATCCAGATGTCCTCCCCACAGTGCGTCTCCATTATATCTTCTGCTATGGAACCAACCAGTATGGAGTCACAAGATACCACAGCTGCAAGCTGGCCCTTCTCCCATAAATGCTGTGAGCCTCCCCCTCTGTACACTCATGCCTCCTCTCCCAGGCTGCCAACCACCAAAGCAAGCTCAATAGAGTAGAGGCAGAGAGCAGGTGCATTAGTACAAGCAGAGGGCTTTAGTGTGCCCAGCTGCTGTGCACCAGGATGTGAGATCACAGCTGATCCTTCAGCAGGCCTGAAGGATCTCTTGTGATGCTCCTTTCCCTTGTCATTCTAGGACAAATGTTGAGGCAGTAGAAATTATTTATTACTCAGAAAATATTCCAAGTTATTTCTGAATTTTTACATTTTAAAAATCTTTCTTAAGGTATAGAGTATAGGTGATTTTTAGAATTGTTTTATCTTTTGTATGTATATTATATCTTATTTGATTTTTGTAGTCTCCTTTAAAAAAAACAATCAAATAGTACTAACCTACACGTGAGATAAGTTCAGCTGCATTTTCTACTTTTTTTTAATTTTTAAGGAGAAACATTTTAGTACCTACGATCTTCAATTATCTTTTCCGCATCTCACTTCCACAGAACCCCACAAGCCACGAATATGCAAACATGGTATACAAGTCATTAAAGTATTTGTGTACAAGAAACATCTTTCGCTTTTAAGGTAGAGAGATTTTTCTACCCTCGATCGATGAAGCTACATTATTATTGTGGTAGTGAAGCTGAAAGTAAAATACATAGAAATTGGATCTGCTGTACAGGGCCAATTATGAGAAGCAATAAAACCATTGTTCCCAAGAAAAAGGTAGACATTAAAATGTAAATCGAAGCTACGAGTACTTTTAAGACACACTGTATCCGCCATCAGTCCCAGAGCAGCATCCAGAGTGCGTGCACCAAGAGCATTATACCGATGGCTCGCGCTCCTTGCACCCACCCGAGCAAAATGTCGCCATTATCAAACGTCATTATCTCCCCAGTCAGGTTTATTCTATGCCTGTGACATCTTTACTCGAATGGCTGATTCTATGCAGCACCGACTTTCGGGCAAATCGTTTATATATGAAGATTTGTCTCTCTAAGGACTTCCAAGCAGTTTATTTGACATTTCAAAATGTATTTTTACACACTGTTCAATTTTGACAAACGTTGGCTGTGAAAATATAATAAGAATAACGTTGCTGGGGACAATATTATATTTTATGTTGGATTATGCAATACTGTGCAAACGTAGACAGATCTGATGCATTAATGTCAATACTGCTGAATTTAAAGTAACTCAGCACTTATATGTAGTCAGACAGAGAAGTGGATGGAAGCATAGACGGTCTTAAAATCATTCTATACGCCTATCACTCACAGACCAACATAAAATACATAGAGACCAACAGACATACAAGGTACCATGCTCGTTGAGGTTTAACCCCTCCCATGCTGGTGACAGAACCGTTCCATCACGCCCCTCAGGTGGGCTGTGCTGGTGACGGAACGGTTCCGTCACGGCCCTCTCGCCGTGCCTGCGCGGCGCTGATTTCGCACCTGCGCGGCGCGTTCTATTGAGCAGGCGGGCCGTGACAGAACCGTTCCGTCACAAGCACAGCTCACCCGAGGGGCATGACGGAGCGGTTCCGTCACCAGCGTGTGAGCGCCGCGTGCCCACCCCCCCCCCCCTCGCCCCTTAGCACTGCGGCGGAATAGCCGCCGCAGCAAAAGGGTAAACAGTCGCACAGACACAAACCAATCAACATACAGCAACACAAACCAGGCATTCGTACACACATACCCCAAAGATGTAATCACCCGAGCACACAGGATAAAATATAGACAAGCACCCATCCACACGACAAACAGATATACACGTATCCATTCATACAAACCAGTGGATATCCGCACATGCACCCAAGCGACAGGGTCCCAGGATCAAGCAGACAAACAGGCACTACAGCAACCAGGCACATACCAGCACCCAATCTTACAGACACCTATGTGCCTGCAAATTTCTAGTTTCCCACACTTTCGAATTCGAATTTCAAATTAATTCCAAGAACTTCAGATATCCAGGACAGCACTTTAGCAGGTGTTTTAGTTTTGTTGGCTAAGGTGCAGCAAATGAGGACTACAACTCCCAGGATGCAATCAAATGTCACGTTTGGCATACATGGCGCAAAGCTCATTATATTGCAGTCTGCGTGCATCACCTTTCACAGGTTTAAACATATTCGAAAAATATAGATGTAATTTTAATGATTTAAACAAATGTAACTTATTAAATATTATTTCCTTGCAAATTACTTCAACTTATTTCCGTTTGTGCGGTGTTTGGCATTCTGCAACAGCACACACAAAAAAAGGCAAATTTGCAACAGTGGGACTTCCCTTACTCTGCATGTCTTCCTCAGTGTTTAACATATCATTATCGACATGAACACTTCATAACATCAAATGTTATGGCGGGACATGAGAAGTGCAAGGCCTTTCCAAACACTTGGAAATGTGTAAGTTATGTCAGTGAGAGGATGCAGTGATTTAACCAAGCTTTTCACTGCAGGGTATTCTTTAAAAACAGGGCTTTTTAAAAACAACTTCATTAATGTCCTATTACTTACCGGTAATCTTCATTACTCCGGGTCCCGTAGTCCTCGACACCTTCATACTAACAAGTGGAGATAACCATCTCCAGACAGAAAAAAAAAAACAAGAGGAATGCTGGGACACTAATACTGCCCCTCCCCCCGGGAGTACATAAGCAGTACTTACCCAGCAGACCTCCTGTACTAACAAGCCCAGACAGGAAGGCCGGCCGCCCGGGAGGGAGGGAGGGGGCGCATGAAGGTGTCGAGGACTACGGGACCCGGAGTAATGAAGATTACCGGTAAGTAATAGGACATTACCCCCAGGTCCCTCCGTCCTCAACACCTTCATACTAACAAGTGGAGAATACCAAAGCAGAAAACCCGGCCTTCCGCACGCACAAGCACACCCAGGAAACCACAACAAAAGCAGCCACCCAAGGGAGCACCGAGAAGGAGGAAAGGAAGACCGCAGGAACAGGCCGGCCCGCAACCCAGAACAGGACAGCAAGGACAAGGACCGGAGCCCCAAAGAAAGGAGGCCACCAACCCGAGAAACCGGCAACCGGGACTTGGACCAGGACCAGGACACCAAGACCAGCCAAAACAACCCACCGGAGAAGACCGCCCAGGCCAAAACCAGCAGGAAGGCACACAGGGCCAGGCAGACCCACCAGGAAGACGAGACAACCCGGAAGAAAGCCAAAGAAGGAACGGACAACAGAGCGCAGGCACAAGCGCCCAGCCCCAAAAGGAAGGAGAAGCACAGGCCAGAAACACGGTCAAACTCCCAAAAGAAGGCACAGAAGCCAAAGAGCACCGAGGAGGAAACCCCACCGCGGAGGCCCAACAGGTAACAAGCACCCAGGAGCCGAACAAGACCTAGAACCCGACCCAAAAGACAGGGATGGGAAGGAACCCCAGAACCCAGCCGAAAGCCCACCAAACAAGGAGAGGCCAACAAGACCGGAAACCAGGCAACAAAGAAAACTCAACCAGGACGGGAACAGAGAAACCGACCACAAGCCCCGAAAACCCCAACCCCAAAGGGATGGAACACAAGGCAGGAGGGGAGCACAGAGCAACCGGGAAACCCCAGCAGCCGGCCAACGAGGCACAGAGGGCAGCACAAAGAAGGCGCCCAAAAGACACAGGAAACCCACACCCAGGCCAGGCAAGCAGCAAGGGCAGGAGCAGCGGGAAAAGGAAAGCCCAGGGAGCACAGCACCCAGCCCACAACCACAAGGCCCCAACCCAGCAACGCCGGAGAGGAGCCAAGCAAACCACAAAAAGAGTCCAACAAACCCCAACAGAAACGGGAAGCCAGGACCAGAGCCAAGCAACCCGATCACGCAGGAGAAACAGCAGGCCCAAGCAAACCCCGAAGGAAAGCAGAGGACCAAGCAGCAGGAAACCACAGACAACCCGCAGCCCAGAGGGAGGGACCCGCAGAGTCACGAGCACCACAGAACAGCACCCCAACCAGAGAGGGAGGGGCAGCCAAACAGGCCCACACAGGGAACAAAGCCCGGGAAAGCAAGGGAGGAAGGAGCAAGCCAGGAACACAGAACCAGGAAAGAACCCGGAAAAGGCCGGCAACAAACCCTCAGAGCAGGCCAAAAAGGACAGCACAGCCTGAAACCCAGAAGGCACAGCCCGAAGCCATAGACAACCAGCAGGAAGCCGGCAGAACCATAGCCACAGAACCCCACACAGGCCCCCAATACCGGGAAAAACAAGCCCGGGAAGAGAACCAACAGCATGAGAAGGCCCAGAAGGAACCACCATGAAGCGGCCTCAATGCAGAACACCCCGCCAGGACCCAAAGGGACACCAGCCAGGAAGCAGAGCCCAAAAAGGAGCCCAACAAGCAGGAGCGGCATGCCCCAGCCAAAACCTCAGCCAGGCACCCACCAAGGGAACCAGGCGAGACCAGAACTGCACAGCGAGATGACAGCATCCAGCAGCCCCAGGAGGCCAGTCAGGCACCAACCCGGCCCAACCAAACACAAACACCGCGCAGACAGCGGAGCACGGGGGCAGCAAACCAACCCGGAGAACCGGAGGCACCCCAGGAAACGGCAGCAGCCAGGAGGCCCCAGCCAGGAACAAACCAGGCAGTCACCATGGCAGAAACAGGAGGGGCGGACAGAAAACCCAAGAAGCAAGCCAAAGGCAAGCACAGTGGGAGCCAGCGCACAAGCAGCCCATCCAAGCACACAGAAACGGCCCCCGGACAACACCAGAAGCCACAGGCCGGAGCAAAGGGAGGCTGCAGGAAGACCCAGGCAGGCACCCAACCAAGCACCCGGCAGGGAACAGACGAGAACAAGCGCAGGCAGGGAGGAACAGAACCCCAGGGGACAGAACACCCCAAAGAGCCCCCGGCACGGCGCAGGCAAGTCTCAACAGGAACCAGGCGCAGCCCAGGGGACGGGAGGAACCAGGCCAGAAACCAGGAGCCCCAGACACCCACCATCCACACAGAAGCCAGCAAGGGAAAAACCAGGACACCCAAGCGGAACAGAGGCCACAAGAGCCAGCCCGCAGCGGAGGCAAGGGAGAACAACACAGCAGGCCAACCCGAACCAGGGGAGCCAACAGGCCTTTCCCCCCCCCCCCCACACGCATGCAGCGGGCCAAGGAGCAGAAAACACCGACCCACCAGCAGGCGGGGCAGGGAGCCAGAAGCGGACGGGGAACAGACCGTACCCCCAACAAGCCGACGCTGAAGAAGAGAGAAGCCATACCAAAAGAGCAGCAGAGGGCAAGGGGCAAGCCAGCAGGCAGGAAAACCCCAACAACACAGGGAATCCCAGGAGCAAGCAAAGGCAGAGCCAGCGAAAAGGAAACAGCCACCACAGAGTCGACCAGAACCCACGCCAACCCGAGACAGCCCTCAAACAGAAAGAGCAAACGCCCATAGAGCCATCCAGAGCTGGGGCACCCCTGAAGAAGAGACCCAGCAGGAGAAGACCCCCGGAACGCCCACCACCGCAAAACAGCAAGATCCGGGGCGGCCCGGAGGCAAGGAAGAAATGAAAAAGACGCACTCCAGAAGGCAGGCCAGGCAACACCCCAGGACAGGCAGCAGCCGGACAGCAGGTCAGCCGGGGCCAGCCCCGAACCCACGGGCCACGAGCAGAAGGCGCAGGCCAACGCCAAGCAGCACCAAGAAGCAAAAAAGGGGGTGGCGAAAAACAGCCAGAGCGGGGCCAACACCACAACAAGGCCCCCACCGTAAAGAGACCAAAACCAGGTCAAGGCTGAGGCACTTCACCCAGGACATTCAACAGAGCTAACAGCAGGAAGAAGGCGCCAACATCCAGCCCCAGCGGAGCAGAAGGCAGGAGGGTCGAACTGGAAGGTCCATTGTAAACCCCCACAAAACAGGAGCCCGCATCAACGGCACCACAGCAGGGAACGGAAAAAAAGGGATGCGACACCCACATCTCCAAAAGTACACATGCCACGGAGAAAACAAACAGTGAGGACATGGGGCGCAGCCAGTAAAAAAGCCACAGCACCACACATAAGCACGTACACCACCACGCCCAAACCCGAAATTGCGAGACCGGGATTTCAGGTCCGTGGAAATAAGAGCCCAAGACCCACCGAGGCGGGGAATTGAACCCTGGTCCCGGGCTAGACCTCTGCAGCAGGGTCTGTCGCTCTAACCATTGGGCCACACTCCACCACTGGAAGACACACAGCAGCTGAAAAACAGACAGGGAGAAAGCGATCCACGCCCGCAACATAACACCCTGAAATGATCAGAGTCAGGCAGGACATAAAACAGAGTCACGCAGCAGACGATCCCAACATGATAGTCAGACATCACTCAACATCATGCAATAGGAGACATGAGCAGGAAAAGCGATGTGCAAAGAACAGGATACAAATCGGATACCCAGTTCCAGCGTAGAGCCCCCCGTCCTAGGAGGAAAACATGCACAGGAGAAACATAGCCCTGGGACATCCTGGCACAAACCTCCCCACAGTACAGCTCAGAGGTAGAGCGGAAGCATCCCATGCATGAGGCCCCGGGCTCAATCCTCGGCATCTCCAGGAGTCTCCGTCCAGAAACTTGGCATTATACCAGAAGGCTAGCCTGCCATCAATCCGCTTCAGCAAACGGAAAGAAAACGGGCAGGAACCACCCATAGGCCGACAGCAGCACCAACACAGCAATCTCCGTCCCCCCCGTGACAGCTCACCTACGAAGACAGGAACATACAGAGGAACAAAAAAGACCCAGAAACGGGACACACCCGGAGCGGGGGCCAACCCCAGGAACAAGGCCCCCACCCCACCGGTGTACGAGAAACCAGCAGGAGTCACCCCAGCGAGGCTACGTAGGGCACACAGAGAGAGAGAGCAAATTACCGCAAAGCGGGACTCACCCGGAGCGGGGGCCAGAGCATCACCAACAAGGCCCCCACACAAACAGCTGGCACCGGACTCCAAGCATCCATCGCAGCGCGACTCCCACCCGGCCAAGCTCGGGGAGACGCGCACAGCGACCCGGAAGCAACCGGGAGGCGGCGCACCAGCCGCAAAGGGCCGGTAAGAATCCGGAATACCAGCCAGGAACAAGCCATGCCTCCCAGCAAGCCCGGCAGGCCGGGAGGCAGGCACACCAGGAAACATCACCACTGCCCGCGAAACCAGGCAGCCGGGCAGAGGGAGCAGAGAAGAACCTGCACGCCACCCCAGCCCAGCAGGAGCAGGCGCAGGAGCAGCAACAGCAACAGCATCCATCAGTCCATTCTGTCGAAGACAGAAAAAAAGAACAGGAGGTCTGCTGGGTAAGTACTGCTTATGTACTCCCGGGGGGAGGGGCAGTATTAGTGTCCCAGCATTCCTCTTGTTTTTTTTTTTCTGTCTGGAGATGGTTATCTCCACTTGTTAGTATGAAGGTGTCGAGGACGGAGGGACCTGGGGGTAATGAAAACGGAAGACGCCGCATTAACATGGTGCAGCAGCTAAACATCGCTTCTAAAGCATTAGCCTGTTATTGCACTAATCATAAACCATGCAATTCCACAAAACAAACCTAAATCCTCTCTTTTAAAATCACCCATTATTTTGGCATAATTGGCCAAACTTAACCATGAGCTCTAAACATTACCTTGCTGTACTCAAAATCCTTTACCAGACTGAGAACATATATAATAATCCAAATGCTATTACTAAAGTGAGGGGTGTCTGTGCAATCTTGACAAAAATATGTCTTTTACTTTTGAGAAATGTATATAGTACAGGGGCATGCACTGAAAATATGTTTCGGCTTGATGTACTTCTCAAGTTACCTTTTTTTGTGTCCCCTGTGCCTTTTGAACAAAATGAGATTATTTCATAGTGAAGAATGGCATTTACAATTATGATTGTGACTCTGATGCAGCAGCACATGTGAGCAATAAAAGGGTCCCGGGGCTGGTAAATACTAAAGGAGCAATTTTCCTGCCAATAGATACAAAATACAAATAGCACGCCTCATCTACAGAAGCAATTTAGAAAGAGATAAAAGAAGAAACCAATGTGATATTGTCTAACTTGGTGCAATACACACAGGGCATGCTGGCTAATGATTCGAGGTCTGAGCACTTGGATTAGAAAGAAAAGGAATCTGCGAGTTTTATAGATTCATTTTCTAGGTTAAAGCTTGTTGAAATCTCTGCATGTCCTTCGAAATAAGCCACTCATAAACAGAAACCAACAACCTGCTGAAAATGTACAATGTTAGCTGTATTTCAGATCCCTGGTGGAGGCATTTAGCTTTTCTATAACATTATTTGTGTGTTACACGCACACACCAGACATTTATTATATTGTTTTATTACACTGCAGTTGGTACCTTCTCTGTTGACCATTGACTCAGGTGGTCGGATTGCTGTTCAAGATTGGCAATAAGCCACTACTATGTATGATATTTATGGAATGGCCTTCGGCTCGGGCCTTTAATGCTGGAGAGGGCCTTTAATAGCCGGTATAGCCCTCTACGGCGGGCTATAAGGCTATAGTATTCAATGACATATGAAAGCAGCATAGAGTCATCCAAAGACTTTACATTGGCTGATAAAGTTGCTCTGTTGAAAAGTTTGATTCAAACCTACGTGATCAGTGCCTGTGTAGAGCCAATGCTTTCTAACCATGAGTGATACTTTTTTGCTATGACAGGAGGAGGCAACAATTTGTGATCCAGGATGAGCTCTGCAACAAAAGGACAAGTAACAGAGAAGGTGAGGTGCAGCTTCTATCCCTAAGCTTACTTGTCTCATTTAGGCAGGCTCTCCGGGTCAATGGAATTGTGATGCATAGAAAGACTTGAGCTAACACTTAAACACTGTGAGTTGGCCTCTGTGTCATCCCGTGCCACTACGTGAAGATGATCTTAGGAGACGATCCATACACAAATCGAATGTCCACATGATAAAAAGGAGCAGCAAAGCCTAAACTGTTGAGTGAATGTTTACTAAACTCCTGGCCTTTCTTTGAAAAGATTCTTTCCGTCATTTGTTAGCTTGGCTGTAGCTGTACACCAGTCTGGCTGATCACTGTTGAGATATGATAGAGCTGTAATACATCTGGAGCTGATAACATGCTTGTGTAAACAGCATGCTGCAGAACAGCTCAGGCTACACTGCTCATTTTGGTCTGAACACCAACTCGGTCAATCCAGGGTTTTGCCATGCATAGGTTAATAAACGATATACCACTAAGCTGGCCAAAGTGCTGAGATGGTTAATAAATAACATCTATTACTAAGTTCCTAGACAATTATTTGTTCTGTATATGTGATATAAATATTAATATCGCTACCATCCTTGACTTACATCCACTCTACTAAAATTTACAGCCTTTGACAATATGCTCAGTGATATGTAATGAAATGCAAAACAGGGCATTTTCTGATATTGTCATCTCATAACAGAGTAATATGAATGATGGATAAAGTGGCATTAAAGTGTAGCAATTCTAAACATCAACAATCATGAACAGTATGTCCATAGATCAAAATTCTGAACCTGGAAACAGCGGTGACTGATAAAATAAGACTAAGCAATGGAAATTCATCAAAGATGTTTGATGTTTGGTTATGAACAAAAAGAACCAATTTGTATTAGGCATTTACTGTCAACAGTTCATAAACAGAGCAATAGTTCTTGGCAAGCTGTATATAAGGAATGAGACTAGATACCCTCACAGGTGAAAAGTAGCCCTCTACAAATCTAATGATTGATTTATTGTGTCTCAACAGCTGTGTTTTCTCCCTCTGTGACTTTTTCAAGGCATGCACAGTTCTTAATGGCCTTGCATTCAGAGGAAGCTATTGCTCTAGGCACCCAGAGTACTGAATGAGAAGTTAATATGAATTCAAAAGTCGTTTGGCAATCCCATTAGAGATGATGGGATGAACTATTTATGGGCGCTTCTCTGGGTCTACAAAATCAAGTATTCTGGTCTGTACCATTGAAAAGATGTAGCTATGCTCAGTAAGGAAGATATTCACTGAGCTGTATTTGGAAAAATCAAATAGATATGGGATTGCAATGTTCCACGGTAATAATGTTACTGTACCGGTAGTAGCCCGGTAAGCAAGTGTAACCCTCTAGTGTAAGTTATAATGCTAGAACACTCCAATTCCTTACATGTATTGGAATTTCCAACGGATATCACCCTACCAGAGAACAGTACTCCGCAAAAAAATGTTGAATAGGCTATAATTATCACGTGCAATAAGTTCCAAACAACTCACTAATTACCATAATCAGAACCTTATTCTTGAAGAAGTTTCCATTCTTTCAATGATGTTTCTAAAGCCACTTTTTTCACCAGATGCCATAATATCATCATGGCTTGGTAAATGTGTTGTAATGAGCCGTCTATATATTTTTGAT
Organism: Lissotriton vulgaris; assembly: GCF_964263255.1. NCBI lineage: Eukaryota > Metazoa > Chordata > Amphibia > Caudata > Salamandridae > Lissotriton > Lissotriton vulgaris. Next base: position 994,807,787 of record NC_141698.1, read on the forward strand.
AGAAACCTGCTTTAACCGGATCAGAATAGACCCATTCAAGAATCATCACTTCCCCCAACCTCAAACCTATTTCCCTATAAACTACAATTTTATACATACTTAAAACAGCGCCACTCTAGGGCAAGCCAAATTCTTGTTGAAGGTCAACACAGGGCTTAAATTCATTTTCCCAGATGAACTGTCCCAGACATACTATGTGTCACCCTATCCAAAACTTGCTACCACCCATCAAAATTATACCCAGGAGTTCAGGGTTAGTCCATAAGGGTGCATGTGCATGCATCAACAGACAACTCACATGTTTTGTTTGTCTACCAGATGTAACATAAAGAAACCATAGTCTAAAATGTTATCGATTTAAAAAAGTTGGGGCTTTGGAATTGAAATTAAAAAAACTTCCCAGTCCTGATACCCATTATTACAGTCACCTAATAAATATTGACAGCAACTGCTAAATTGGACTCCAGAATTCTTTTTAATACACTGCAGCTGTGGTATCATTGTACCACTGAAGGTCTTTGATTGACAAGCCCATATCCTCTCCTTCACAATGTTCTCTGAAGTACTGTATTGTGAACAACACGATTTGAGTCATACATGGGAGACATTTGGGGCCTATGGGGAAACCACATCTGATAGTTGTAGTGGTTCAGGTCTACCATAGATAGGTTGTTTAAGGCTTGGCTTCTCAAGTAATGTGGTGGACTTTCCCATGGTATTGTGACTCTTCTACTTTAACTTTTTACTTTATTCAAGAGGTATCCAAAACATTTGATATTCTGCACACTACAAAATCAAAAAATGTAGAACTTCTTTAAGAAACGTTTTAAAGTTTTGAAATGTTATATTGATTTGCTGCTGTTATGGGATTATGTGTATGTATTACTGTTGGACTTGTCCCTTTTTGCATGGTCATCTATGAACTTTTTGCCTTCCTCCTATATTTTTTTGTGACCTGTTGTTGGCTGTTTTATGACTGGGCACTTTACCACTGCTGACCAGTGCTAAAGTGCATATGCTCTCCCTATTGTAAATTAATGTATGGATTAGTGACTCCATGATTGGCTGATTTGGTTTACCTGTCAGACCCTAGTACAGTGCACCAGGAGTGCCCAGGGCTTGTAAACCAAATGCTGCTGGTGGGCTTGCAGCACTGGTTGTGCCACCCAGAGAAGCAGCCTATAAAAGTGTGTCTAAGTCCTGCCATTGCAGAGCCTGTGTGCAGTCTGGTATTGTCATGCTGACTGGGCAAGTGCACCCACTTGCCAGTCCCTAAACCTTCCCTTTTCTTCATATCAGACACCCCTATGGTGGGCCCAAGGGAAGGGTGCATTGTAAGTATAAGGTAGGACATGCCCTGTGTGTGTGGCATTTCCAAATAGTGAATTACAGCCATTTTAGTTTTTCACTATTGCAAGGCTAGCTGTTCTCCATAGGCCAGAACGGGCAGTTAGATTAATACATCTTATAATCCTAACTGAATCAGGGAACATGGTAGAAATTCGAGTTTAGTATGCCTGAACTCAGAGTGATAAAATACATCTTTTAGTGAAGTTGCTTTTAACATTCTGTGTTTGAAAATACCACTTTTTGAAAGTAGGTATTTTCTTGTCTAACTATCCAGGCCTGCCTCTGCTAGGTTGTGTATTCCTTGTCTGGAGTTTGAGTGACAGGGCTGGGGGATACCAGGAGACAGAATGAGTCAGCCCAGTGGTGAATAGAGAGATCCGAATCTCGATGGGAGGGAGGAGTGCACCTGGGACCTAAATAGGACAGTGCCTGCCCACCACAGTGCTGGCTCCACCCCCTGTGGTGCGTCTGATGTCTCTGCCCTTTACTGTGAAAGGAGAGAAGGAATCATGTCAACAAAGTGCTCCAGGGCTGTGCTTTCCCTCCACAATGCTGGCTCCACCTCCAGTGGGGCTTCTGATGTTTCTGCCCTGCACTGTGAAAGGAAAGAAGGAGTCATGTAAACAGAGTGTCCCAGAACTGGTTTGGACTAGGCAAAGACCGCTCTGCCCTCAGAGGACAAAGGATTTTGGGGTACAAATATTGGGACCCTGATCCCAAGAAATTAGATCACTTTTGGACTACAAGAAGAAATCTCTGCTGAGGAGAGGAACCTGAAGAAACTGAGGAGAGACTATTTCTAAGCTGAAGTGCTGCTTAGGGGATTGGCCTGCAGTGGTTGCCTAACTGCCAAAGAGAGGAGAAAGAACTTTGTGTGCTTTACTTTCAACTTGGGAAGGATCTCCAAGGGCTTGGAAAAGAGCTTCCCTCCTGCAGAAGTCTCAGCGACAACAGACTTCACCCCCAGCTCCCCAGAGTTCTTTGGAAGTGCATGCTGCTGTTTTGGGCCTTCTGAGGGACTGCGTGTCGCAAGGAGCTGGAAGCGCGACTCAACGAGGAAGAAGCGTGTCGCCGTCGCTGCTGCTGCCGTCGCTTCTCTGAACAAGGGTGTCACCGCTGGAGCTGTCATATTGCACCGCATCGAGAGAAGTGTTTGATATAAACCTTGTGTGGTGTCCATCTGTAGTGTTGTCACTGGGTTACTCCATAAGGTCACAAATGCTTTACGCACTGCCTCTGAGATAAGCCTGTCTGCTCGTGCCAAGCTACCAAGGGGTTAAGCAGGGGTTATTTTAGGAGTGTACCCCCTTACCCTGACTAGAGGCAAGGGTCCCTATTTGTCAAAAGTACCTATCTGTGCCAACTAGAGACCCCCACATCTAACAATTACCTTGATGTTTAGGAATTGTTACTGATTGCCAGTTTGCTAATAGATTCAATAAAAACAACAGCTACTGTACAGTAATTCAAAGAAACACATGTGCACACTCCTGAAGTTGTATGTGTAAGTATTATATTAACTTACTGCCAAAGCAGTACCTTAGAATACCAAATTTCGGGCCATGTGCAAAGGATTTAGGGACTGCGATTTCTCAATTTTGATACTTTGTGAATTGCAGTTAGAAAATTGCAATTCCTAATGTACAAAAATTCACAAGTTAGTAATTTCGATTCATAATGGAGTTGCAATAGACCTACCTCATGAATATTAATGAGGTAGGTCGCGACCCATTAGGAACTGCAGCCATCACAGGGATGGTGGCCTGCTGGGGTCAACAGACTACCATGTTTGTGATTGCTTTTTGATAAAGTGATTTTTTATTTTACAGGTTGCGTTTTAAAAAATAAAATGAAATGTTTACGTTTCATTTTTTAAGAGTAGGTAGTGGTCGCTTGGACCTATGCTTGCTGCTAAAAAGTATTTGTATTAACATTCACAATGAGGAAGGGGTGCGGTTACCAGCACCCATGAGGTGTCGGTAAAAGAATTAATGTTTTGCAACTGTAATTCAGTCACAAACATTCTTACAAAGCACTGCAATCTGGTATTTGGAAGGGACGCCCTAAACACGCTCTGTCCAAATACCAAATCTCTAAACACAAATTGCTGTTCTGTAACATGTTACAGAATCGCAGTTTGTGCGCTGTACATATCAAAAATCATTTTTTAGGGTCGGTAATGACCCGATTATAGGAATCGGGCAGTTTCCGACCTTAAATATGCTTTTGTCCATATGCCCCTTGGAGTTAGGACTGAAAACAATTCATGCTATCATTTATCATGATTAGTAGTCAAATAAAAGGTGATTTAAGGTTTATGAACCATTTATTGTTTAACAGAAGCATGTTACACACGGATATGTTACATATCACCAAAGACCATACGGACAATAGTCCTTGGGTGTTCAGAATAGATGTGCCATCTGTCTCTTTTCAGCTTCCTTAATCTCTGTGTTTTTCCCCACTGGACTTGGCAATATACCTCGCCAGACAGTCGACTAGAAGTGCTCCACAGTTTTACCTACCACTTCACAGCTGAGCACTAGTCTGAGGTTGGTTGCATCTCCTCACACCAGGGTTTGGCGAAATGACTGTTTGTGGCAGCTCATAGTTTAGAGGTACAGGTCTATTTACCAACAGATACATGTGTGTGTGTGTGTATGTGTGTGTGCGTGCATACACATGCATGTGTGGACATGCATATATGTGCATGTGTGTAGCATGCTGAATGTGTGTAATTTGACTGGAAACCTTTGTGCAGGGGAATTTGCATCCTTTAAAGAATATGGTGAGTGATTACACAAAAAGACAATTCCCCTTCAAGTCACATGTTGTTGTTTCCTGTGGAGTTGGCACTCAGCATACTGCTGCCTCTATGGCTCTGCTGCAGAGTCTCTGTTGATGTCTGGTGGATTGTAGCAATATACGTTCTGCTTCAGCGCCAGCCAGCTTATCTCTTCCGAAATACCAGAGTTTCTCTTCCTCCCTTTAGTCAACAGAGTGGTTTTGGTCAAAGGTTGTCCCACATAGCCTGACAAGTCATAACCCATGTTTCTTCTGGCTTTACAGCAAGTCGAGCAAGAATGAGGAACACTACCACGTTCAGGCAATAGAGGGGCATGGATGCCTTTCATCTTCACCTTAGGGTATAGGTAGTGTCTGTTGCCTGTGGTCAGGTATCTGGATTTCATCTCTATTGTAATTGTCCGTGTAGCCCTTTGAGTTATGGGGGTACCATTATGTAAATTCACATTTGAATCCTGTCCTATAACCCAGACTGTCAGTCTCAATTGGTGAGCCTGAGAGCTCAATGGATTCTCAGTCTGGTTGGTACTCTGGCTACCTAAAAATTCGTACCACAACTGATAAAAATCTGAGATAACCTCAAAGTTTGAGCAGAAAACAATAATGTATTGGACCGCTTATTTGAAGGAGCACGAAGATTCAGCCAATCAAGCAATAAGAAACCAAAAAAAATACAAATGGTATGAGTGCATTGTTCAAATCCAGTATGATATTTATGGGTATTACTTGAGATAAAATAACTTCTCAAAATGACTACTAAGTGGCACCTTTGCTACCAGTCAAAGAAGGGCGAGACAAAGGTTTGACTAGGTGATATCTTGCAGATCGAAAAAAGTCTATAATTGAGATAAACTCTAGACTCGTTAATTAATGTGAAAACTATTTCTGAAATCAATTTAAATTTCACGTGGTTTTCAAGAGACGTAATTCTTTCGTTGATAACCTGTGAAAGCTTGGTTTCTGCACGTTTAAAGGCACATTTTTAAAACATATCAGACTCTGACATTTTCGTAAAAATAGCATCAACAAACTAATATTTCACCTGTCGCACCCCCAACATTCCAATGAATGTTGTGTTGTGCAGGAAAACTATGTATGAATCAATAATAAGACATGTATATTCAATTTGTGAGCAAAGCGCAAGGAAAGAGAATAAAGAGTGTCCTTGCCCCCGAAAACATTGCCCTGAGTCTTGTGTAGGACTTCAGACTTTTACGTTTGCTTGGAATTTATTGCAAGCAAGTGTTTGCACAAAAATGGGTTCTGGATGAGACTGTTGATGGCAAAATCTACCTGACAAAGAATTCTCTCACAATTTATACTTTGTAGTCTTTGCGGAAGAAACACATGAGGAAAGAATACATACATCAAGCATCTAAAACTTCATTGCAAAAAAACAGGCACGGACTCTAGTGATGGTAAGTTCGCTCAATAACTCTTCTGGAAGCATGGAAGGACCCTTTAGAGTAGTATGAGTTGAAAGTCGGTGCTTTTTATAAAGGCTGAGCTCAGCTGTGCGGATTGAACAATGCCCTTAGATGTTTCACTTTCTCTACTGATATCACGAAAACCCTCATTGACTGAGGTCATCAGAAAGGGTTTGACTAGCCAACTGACCGAATTTGATGGTGACCAAGGGCAAGGTGTGAATATCATTACATTTATTTACTTGTACGATAAAAAGCCTGAGAGTGAGACAAATATATTTTAGGATTGGGCCAGAAAAAGAAATGTCAGTATAATCTTCCAAATGATATTTCTTTGAACTAAGTTCTTAACTGCGGGTATGTGACCAACTGTTTGTCTGCCTTTCACTAAATTTCCAGTGTCTCTCATCCTCTCCTCCTGCCTCTTTCTAGCTGAATAGCAACATTAATTTTCTAATTAGGAAATACTTCTTTATTCACATTTTCTGTAAGCTTCTCAGGGAAGGTGGAGTGGGATGGGGAATAAATGGAGGAGCGGTGGCAAGCAGATTCTGAATAATTATGAAGCATATTATTTTTTTTATATTAATATCCAACAGTACAAAACAAATAATCTCACACGCTCAATCGTCCTGTGATAGGTTGATGTATTTTCCAAATGCTATTTTTGCTAGAAAGAGACTTTGCTGGTTGCAACAAAACTCCTGTGCACATGTCAATTTATAATGTCAACCCCCCCCCTCACAATTGCAGCAAGCGTCATAGCTTTTGTGATTTCAATCATACGGCATCAACAGGCATCTTTGGCCATCCAGTGACTCAGCCATGGATATGCCTGTGAGGAATCCATATTGCTCGTCCTCAAAGCCTTCCTGGTACCTCACATACAGAAAGCTATAGAGCGAGAGCCCGCATCTGATACATCACAGATGTTTTAACATCAGGAGTGTTGTCTCACCTAAGGCTGATGTGAAATTGGACAGCTGTGTGAAAGAGCGTATAAGCCAGCTGTGTGTGTCGGCATGTAGTCGGGCAAGATTTCCTTTGACGTGTTAGCAATATGTGCTGTCAGTTATAGGCGTCACCACAGTTGGGACTCCAGTGTAATTTGAGATCCTGATTCAACAGCACCAAAGGTGGTAACACTCTTTGCAACTGTAAGAAGCTTCCTGTAGTACTTCTGGTGTGTGTGTGTGTGCATGCCAGTAGCCATGTTGTTCCATTTGATTGAGATACTTTACAACTCAGGAGACAACAATAGGAGCTGGTTCTATCTCTGTTAAATTGAAATGTATGTTCAATAAATCTTGGCTCAGCAAGTTGCAAGCTTGCCACTGAAAGATCGGGTGATTGGCAAGTCAGAAGTTCAAAACCAGTAAGCCGGACTTAGCCTTTGATCCTTCAGTGGTGGGTAAATTGCAGTACTATTTAAGACGGTGGCTCCCAGTGATGGCCCCCAGCATTTATTTTGGGGGCAGTCATATATTTCTAAATTAGACATTTACCAAGTGCAAGAGAGGAAAAAACGCACAAAGTCGAAAGACGAAGTAAGAGAAAGATGAAAAAACCATCCTGAAGAATGAAAAAAGGAAGATTCTGACAGACTGACAGATTGAGTGTCTGGAAGTGGATTAAAGAGGCTAGTAAACTGACATTTAATGGAACTGGCCATGGATTCTGAACAGAGATTTGGGCACTGGCACATATTCTCTTACAAATTAAGCACTGAAATTGAGTCCCATTAAATTGGGTAGTAATAATAATAATTTCCACAGCAATTAGAAACAGGAGAAATAATGTATGAAGGGCTTAGTTAACAAGATGCAATTGGTAATATGACATTATAGAGTGAGTTTCAAAATGATAACAAAACCTGTAAGATCATCTGCAATGGCCCTATTGCTGACAAATATTTGTTTTATATAAGACGCTTTTGTATAATTGACATGACTATGCTTGAACATTAAAGTTTCATATAGCTACATGCACCTCTGAGAATCCATGTGCATTATAGGTGTTCAGGATTTTGTTGTAAACAATTGCAAAATATTATTATAGCCGTATTCGGCAGAATTTATTACACGTAAGGAGGCACATAGAGTAATCATTGAAGTAACAGAAGACAAAAAGTGGGTCATTATGGTGTGCTCCTCCTCAAGGCACAGGAGTCACTAGCGACATTTTTGCACCAATAGATGATGGTACAGCCTAGCTGCTATCTATGCCCGTTTCTTGATACAACTGGATGCGGTTTATCTTTCTGACAGTATCCGTGACGTGTCTGAATCAATATAAGACTTCATTTGTCCAAAGTATCTGTGACGACAAGGCTAACCATTTAAGAAAAACTATCCCTTAAATTAGACTGGCAGCATAGATAACTGTGCACTTCTTTTCAAATAAGTAGAGAAGGAACAGAGCAACCTTTTAAAAAGTAGTCATTTAGTCTAAGAGGGCTAAGAAACAATACATGTTCTGCTTCTGTGCTACATGGACTTTTGATCTAATTGTTCCCATTTGCTTAATTATCAATTGGGGCGCTCTATAAGTACAGGTGCAGAGTATGTAGAAGCTGCCGGTGGTGGGAGTAGCTGCTGGGCGGTGACGTAGGGGCAGGGTGGAGGGTAGTAATCTATGAATTACGGAGGATTACAGGTAAGTAAACATATAAATAAATAAAATGAATTTTGTTGCGTGCACTGCATTGCATTTGGGAATGCAGTGCATGCAACGAAATAAATTTTATTTATATGTTTACTTACCTGTAAACCTCCGCAATCCATAGATTACTACCCCCCACCCTGCCCCTCCCCCTCCCCACGTCACTGACTGGCGGCTACTCCCACCACCAACCGCTACTGAGAGTATGTGTTCCTATTTGCTTCCAGTGGTGTAATGGCCTTGGCTAAAGAGAGGTTTGGTCTTAATGTGGGATTGACTCAGATTTTTCAAGGAGACAGTCATGCATCAAACAGAGGCACTCTATAAGGACTTCTGAGATAGGCTTAGCCAATTAGAATACAACTTCTTTTGGAAGGAACAATCGTTTTCATGGTATCACCCCAGATTATTTTCTTCTTTAGCTGAAACAGTTTTTTGTTGCCCATAGGACTTTGCACACTTTACTCCTTCTAACCAGCTGTGAAGTGCTTGTGCTCTCCCTTTTAAACATTGTAAAATTGGCATATTTAACTGCCATTTCTACCTGGCAAAATAAACCTTTTTTCCAGACCTAAACCTTCCTTTTAGCATGTATGTCACTCCTAAGGCAGGCCTTAAATGCCCTATGTGGGTAGGGTCCAGGGAAGACATGGCTTGGCAGTTCGGTCTGGACTGTTCCCATGAGGCACAGGGTCAAAACTGATTTGCATATGGCGATGTCTGAACTGGGGTGGCTTGGTGAGCAAAATAACGATGGATTAAACCCAGATCTGTGACTGGGGGCGTATGTTTTGCCATTGTGCAACATTCCGTCCATCATCTTGTGTGTTTTGCTGTTTACCCTATGTGGGAAGGGTATGCCCAGACGTGGGTCCCGTTCTCACTATGCCACTGGAGTCAAGCTATCCTGGCTGATGAAGGCTGATAGCCAGAAACCGGTCCTAGGATGCTTGATTCCGGTCCAGAGAAGACATGGCTTGGCAGTTCGGTCTGGACTGATTTGCATATGGCCATGTCTGAACTGGGGTGGCTTGGTGAGCAAAATAACAATGGATTAAACCCAGATCTGTGACTGGGGGTGAATGTTTTGCCATTGTGCAACATTCCTTCCATCATCTTGTGTGTTTTGCTGTTCACCCTATGTGGGAATGGTATGCCCAGACGTAGGTCCCATGCTCACTACGCCACTGGAGTCAAGCTATCCTGCCTGATGAAGGCTGATACCCAGAAACCGGTCCTAGGATGCTTGATTCCGGTGCAAGGAAGACATGGCTTGGCAGTTCGGTCTGGACTGTTCCCATGAGGCACAAGGTCAAGGCTGATTTGCATATGGCCATGTCTGAACTGGGGTGGCTTGGTGAGCAAAATAACGATGGATTAAACCAAGATCTGTGACTGGGGGTGAATGTTTTGGACTTTCCGTCCATCATCTTGTGTGTTTTAAATGCCCATAGGGGCATGATATTAAAAATCTAGGACCTGTATATATAAAGTTTAGATGTCCTATCAGTGAAAAGCCTCCAAAGTCATTTTGCACGGTGACAAAGAGGACTTTCCCATATGCAAAAACTGGGTTACAATTCCGCACCTTATAATACCTAACTTCAGTTCGGGACGAGTTAGAAAAATGATTCAAGGAATCATTTTAATATTAATTTAGAATCCAACATAATGGCACATTCAGACTTCATATTACTTTTTTGAAAATGACCCTTTTAGAAAGTTTTCATTTTCCTGCCTAAGCCAGTTGCACCTTTCTGCCAGTGTCCAGGGTCACCTGACTGTTAATGGCTCTCCTATGGTATGAGAGTGTATTCTGGAGGCCAAAAGAACTGGAGGGAGACCAGGACCACCATTGATCTGAACCTCTGATGTGGAATCCTAGGTCAGATTCAACCTACTGGATTGCCCCACTGAAGGAGATCTGACTTCCAGAATATTTCGAAGTCAGAACGTAGATGGCTTAATCAAGACTGTCGCCACGCAATAACCCATCAACACCAATGCCTTCCTGAGCACAGACTTCAGACTTCACCCACTCAGAGCTTTCCTGTCTTCATCAATGTCTGCAATGGGACCCCGCTCTTCAGCAACCTGTTGTGGCTGAGCCCTGCTTCGGATCCACTGTGAGGCTTGCCCACTGCCCACTTGTCGACAACCACATTTTCTACATGCAAGTTTCTAAGTCAGAAGATAAACTTTCCACCGAGATTAACCTGGTCCTGTACTTGACTTGTGCTCCATCACAATCGGCCTGTACCTTCAGCTTTGTCATGGTCTAGTACGACCAGATAAAGGTTAGCCCTTTGTTCTTTTTGGCCCTATTTTTCACTTCAAACTTTAAAAAATTCATATCTCCGGTTCTACTCATTGGATTTTTGTTTCTTTGTTTTCATTTTAGTTAGTAAAATATTTTCTATTTTTCTAAATTGGTTTGGGATTTTTCTATTTTGTGTTTTCACTTTATTACTGTTTGAGTGCTGCAAAAATAGTTAACGCATTGCTACCAAGTTAAATGTTTAAGCACAGGTTCATATAGCCACTTTTGTGGTTCACCCTGACAAGATTGTGATCATAATTTGAGGTGGGTTCTCATGCCCTCAACTAATACTCCAATTACAACCCCTAAATGATCTTGTTTGTGTGCAGTTTAGGTTTGGTGAAAAGAGCATGAAACCGACAAAGACAATGGGTGTGCTTGTTTGTGCTGGGTAAAGTTGCCGTAACAGGCATTAATAATCTTTTTGTCCACATACTATTGGGCATTAACAGCTATTCATTGCTCTTCCTTCTCTCATTATGGGCTTCACCTTTGTCTCTGTCCTGCTGTCAGGGTAAGTGGGAGCAGTTAACATTCTGTTTAGATGGCATTAATCACTATTTACATCCTCAGCAGGCTAGGGCATTAATGTTCAGCTTTTGGTGTTGGCTGTGGGTTATAATACCATGTAGTTGTAATTGTGATTAAATCCATCACCATATTTCGATTGACCAAATTGATTTTGCTAGCAAATCACACTCCAAAGCATTTTGCCGAAACACTGCAAATTGTTGCCTATTCTTTTTAATATACGCATTTAAAATGAAGGCATGAGTATTTTAAACAGCTCTTTTTTACTCTAAAGGATAGGAAAGAATCTCTTAAGAAACACAGTATTCACCAATCAATATTATATGCATACAATTGTCTATTATTCCATCTATCATTCACGTTGTCTGATATGGAAAAGGTCTCCTTGTTCTCTGTCACAACAAATATGTGACTATTCTTTACCAGCATTGAGAAAACCTCTTCAATATAAACCAAACGTGGGATCAGCCCAAAGAAACACTCCGAAGTTAACCTGTTTTATTGTGTAATTTTGTTTAATTGGGTCATGATGGCTCATCCCTTAACCCCCAGGCAATCAAGAAGAACTATTTTTGTACAGTCAGATGCAAAGAATAATTAGGAATATTCAAATGTGAACTAATTAATTTTCCACAAAGTCTGTGTCTCCTTTGTCCAGAGCACTGGATTATCATAATTATATCCTTGAGATTTAGACAAATTAGAACACAGATCTGAAAACACAGGAACAAAGGCGCAAGTTGCAGCCATCTGTTCACAGAGAATATACAAAGTTCTTTAGGCGTGGATATGTTTTTAAAGAAATCTTTCAGATCAAAATTAGGTAGGTGACTATGCATTCTCCCTGGTGAAATGTCTATTACTTATTAATTTAAATGGGCCTTGTGGCCAATTGACAAACTATAAACTGCTATATCGCCAATAGAGAGAAGCTCACTTTGAAATTGCGCCATAAAATGTCCCTCCAGTTTAGCATAGTAATGGCGGCTTAGACTCTGATTGGCCACTAAAATAAAATAAGCATTGACAAGACCAATATTTCATGCTGTGAATTCCACTGGTTTTATCTAAAGCTTATTTTTTCATCCTAGATGGTCATTGCAAGATCATGCACTCACACTGTCATCGTTGAATGTAGATACTTGTACAAAGAAATCCCAATTAAAAATGGCTACCACTGATGCACATGCAGTCAAGGCCGCCATCTTTGAATGGGATTTCATTAAATAAAACAAAATATATTCGAGGATGCTTGACACATGTACATGCACAAACATTGGTGGTCATCGTGGAATAGTTAAAAAAATATTTTAAGATGGCTGTCTGCCGAAATCTCACTCCGCAGCATCCAAAATGCCAGGGTGCTGAGGGGACAAGAGGGCAAGTGGCTGTTGGTTGACGAGGTGAGAGGAAAGCGAGAGGAGCAGGGAGAGAAGGCAAAGGAGAAAGAATAGGCCCTCAAATGCAATGTAATGCAAGGTCTGATGTCAGCTGTGGGAGAATACATATCAATCAATCAAAGCACTATGATGCCAAAACGCTCTTAGAAAGTTCAAATTCAATAACAGGGGGAAAACATCAAATTAACCCGTTTAGCGCGTCGAACATTCCGCCCCAGTGCGGACGTTCGATCGCACTAACGGGATTCGGACGTCCAACGGTCGTGCGCAGCACCAGCGAGGTAGTGCACGCGACGACCGTTGGACGTTCGCAGCACGGAAGGGGTTAAGAGACAAAAATTATATACACAAAAAGCCATCCAATCACAAGTAAAGGGTTAACACAGACTTTACAGACACCTTTCAATGAATACCATAGAGGTTTTTTCTCATACTGTATGTTAATGTTCAATTAGTTAGGGTAACTTGTTAACCAACATAATAATGCATGTTTCCAAATAGGTAGATTCTCTTGGCAAGCCATAGCAATGTTGATGTAGACCATAACTGCTTTGCCACCAATGTAAGCAAGTTACCTCAGAATTAGGGAGCCATTATGATGGTGGGAGGATCGTCACTGCCCAGCCGGTGGTGGCGATCTGCCTGCCATCACAGCCTCATTTACTCCCGCCATTTTACCCTGGCGTGGGGTACCGCGGCGGACAGAAAGTCCGTCTGCCACTTTTCCGCCGGTCGGGAATTCTCACGATTGCCAGTTGGGCGGAACTCTGGCACAATATGGTGGTGGTGCCTAATATGATGCCTGGCGGTTCAGTCCTTTCCATGGGGTGGGGGGCTGCACTTGGGGGGTACCTATTGTACCCCTCTTCATTGCCATGCACAAGGTGGCAGGCACTGCACGGTGCCTGTCACGTTGTGTATGGTAATGCAGAACATGCCTCTTTGGCATTGCAGCGGGTGCTGCTTACAGCAGCACCCGCCGCAATGATAAAAATACTGGATGCGACCGCCAGGGTGGCAGTCGCATCCTAATTGGTGGTGCGGGACTACCATCCTAATGGGGCCCTTAGTTATGTGCACAGATCTTTTGGACAACTCTAATTGACTTAGAACAGTCAGATTTCCCAAAAATAGCAGAGAGAATTCCTCTAGTATGATCCACTAATGTTTACATAGACAGCAAGTTACTCGGTCAACTATATAAACAACCACATTTCTAGAGAGTACAAAAGATGGTCCTTCCAGTTAGTATTTGTTACATGGACTTAGTCTATAAATCACTAGCTTGACAATTCAAACAAGTTTCGGCCACTGTTTTTTATCTAGAACAAGAAACACTATATCGTCAGTATAAAGGAGCATGGTTCCTGAGAGTCCCACAGATGGAACGTTAATCGTATAGTAATTGGAACTCATATAGTGCTTTGATAACATTATAAACAAGCAAAATTTCGACGAATATTACAGAGTATCCCACTATTATACTATGTTACTATTTCTGTAGACTATAAGTCAATTGCTCTGCAACAAAACAGATAATGTGTATAGAGAGTATCAAAGAGTTCTCCTCTTATAGCATATGATGCTTGGTTTCTAACGTAAACAAACTAGGTTTATTTTCGTGGTGGGTAAAACTCACAGAGTTTCACTTTGTGGTATTCCGCAGAGTAACATAAAAACTCTGCGAGATCTGTGAGCGGGCAGAAATCGGTACGTTGTGCTGGTTTTTAGCACTTGGAGCTTGTTCAGCGCTGCAAAATAGGCGTGAATGGCACTACGCGGTGTGCCAAAGGGTGCTCACTGGATACCGTTCTACCACTTGAAAATCGCACTAGGAGACACCCATTCTCGGTCCCCAACTTAACATAGATACGCCACACATAAGAAAAAACTGCCATGCGGCGGTTGGCAGAGTTTTGCCGGAACGCCGTGTTACAAGCACAACGCAGAGTGGGCAAAACCCCATGAACTCCGCAGGTGGAGGAGACTTTTTTGCCCACCCCTAGTATAAATTAATTATGTGCACGAGTCTTATTGGACAGCTGTTATTGAGCTACACTAAAACCCCTATATCAGCCGTAAAAAGAAACAAGCTTCCCTCAGAGGACGCTACTTGAATGGTATAGTAATACTGACTTAGCTGGGAAACCACTTGAGCTTCAAAATATTCCAAAGAATACCACTAGCATATTATATTAATTTTCATTTAGAACACACGTTACTTGGTGAGCAACATAGTCATGTATGCTTCTGCAGTGCACCCTGCAGGTTTAACAGAATATTATATAAGGCACTGGAGCACGCCAAGACTGTAAGTCGTTAATGTTCAACAAGATAAACAATAAGTTTGTCCTTTACCCTTACTTTGTTTTATAATATGTGTGATTTTCCGTAGCCACAGCTACCAAAAGGGCATTTTTCTTCATGCAGTATTCATGTAAATGAATTTTCCTGCTGGTATGCCTATCCAAACCGTGTATGTAAGCACATTTGAAAAAGGAAGACAGTGACTTTTAAACTCTTGCTTCAAATTGAAACAACCAATTTTCAATTCTAGTTCATCAGCAACACAAACATGACATTTTGGGCCTAAAAATTGACTTCCAAAACCAGTGAAGTAAATGAACTTTGCTATTTTCAAAACATAATATGAGATAATATAAGAAAGTGAAAATTCACTTTGCCAATGTTTTCCTTTTTTAGTTCTTATGAGAACCTTTAAACAGTTTAAAAACATTCTCAATATATTTCCTCCATTTAGAACACCAAAAAGTTGTATGGGGAGTCTCTAATAAGTGGAAAAGGAGAGTCCTGCCAATACTATCTCAATGCCATATTCAGTGCAAACATCACCATTGCTTTAGAACAGGTGAAACAGTCAAGTTCATTCTGAAGTTGTGATCAGTGGACAGTAAAATTATACAAAAAAATGATAGGTGGAATGCTTGAATTAATTTTAGCCATTGCTAATCACTCTGGACGAATCCCAGTCCATTGTTATTGTGCACACCATGCCACCTAAGTCTGGACCCAGCCTTATGCAAATTTAGCTTGACCAGGCTCCAGTGGGAACAGTCCAGCCCAAGTTGCCATGTCAGGTCATCCCTGAACCAGAACACAAGCAACCTAGTACCAGTTTTGCACTAATTAGGGCTCATCAGCAAGATATAGCTTGGTTCCAGTGTCAAAGTCTGCACAGGATCTATGTCTGTGCATACTCATCCCACTAAGTGTGAAATACTAAAGTATGCAAAAAAGTTCTGACTAGAATGCTTGATTTATTTTCAGCCACTGGTAATTACTCGGGCCGCATCCCAGTCCATCGTTATTTTGCACAACATGCCACTCTAGTTGGACCCAGCCATAAGCAAATCAGTCTTGACCCGGCTCCAATGGGAACAGTTCAGTCCAGTTACACACATTTCGTGAAGTGCAGAAAGACTGCTAGAAATGCATACTCTTCTTTCCATTTAGTGACTGCAAAGTTCAATTAAATTAAGGCTGCCTCTCTCATTAGACTGAATATTATCTAACCCTGTCCTGGTGGCAAATCTTTCTCGAAGTGTTAACAGATTATATGACAAATCAGCTCACCCATCAAATTCTAATGTGCTTCTGGGTAAGTTGAACCTTCACTGGGGGTGGTAACAGTGCAGTTAGTGTATTCAGCGCCTGACCTGATACAACACGGTCTTAAACGGTGAAGGCTCCAGCCAATCAAAAAACAATCTCAACTGGGTTCTCGATAGTAAACATTTGGATCGTAATAGTTTTGCTCTTCTAAATCAGCACAAATCTCTTCCTATCGATTGCAATAATTATGTCCATATCACCACTAGGGGTAACAGCCTAAACCCTCTGCGCTTTGGTTTTCCAAAGATTCATTTGGGGAAAGAAAGACCTTAATTGACTACATTGTTTCATCTGGAAACTATAAGGGAGCCTAAAATGCACTGCAAAGAAAACATTTTCAAAACCAAGGCTAACTTACATAAAAAGATAATTGGTAATTAATATTGCTATGGCCCTAACGAAGCAGCTCTTCTACATACTTAAACCAGTGACTAATCACTCTCGTTCATATAGATTTGAAAATCCTACTGAAGAATGTGCTGAGGTCTTTGATCAGAAAATAAAAAGTTCTGGACTTTCTTTACCCCATTTCCAGGACACAAAGAAAGTCTTGTCCTTTACTTGTAAACCAAATGTGAAATGGATTAAGTTTGAGCCCCTTGACCAAACTATTCTTCATAATACTATTTCAAAAGTTAAGACCTCAAACTATTTCCTGGACCCAGTTCTACAGAATATAGCTATGAATGTGGCCACCGTCTTCTGAAAGTTCTGACTAAGTTAACAAACCTCTCTAGCACACAACAGGCTTTTCCTGATTTCCTTAAGATCAGCCATGTCACTTCTGTTGGAAGAAAAGATCTCCGTCAAAGAGCCCCTCTTCGAGGTGAGCCCGTCGTGGATTGCACCGCCTCCCCGACGATGAGCAATGCCGATGGTGAAGCATGACACCCATTCGGGTGTGTGAGGCAAATATTTCCAACAAAATGGATGCCCAAGGGTGTCACATCTACACCCATGGTCACGCCTAATACACAGCTTCTTCTCTATCAGGAACAGTTCAGCTACCCTTTTTGTTTACATTGACTTGGTGGGGGCACAGGCTGAAACTGGACCTTCCACTTTCTTGAGTGGTAACGAGTGCCCTTCGGATCTATTGATCACCCTCTCCCCTTCTTGATAACTACTTCTGTGCTAAAAACACCGCTGCAAATGTGGAAATACTCAATATTTTTCAGACTTTGAAAAGTCTTTCCATTCTCATGAAAATCCTCAAGCGCTGAGCGGCAACTCAACTCAAAAATATATTCTTGAGGGTTGCTTGGTATCATTGGTCACTCCCGCTCATTTAAATTCTCAGCACACAGAGATTAAAGGCATGGTTTGCAAATGATTCTCTTACAACTTATACAATTGAACACAATATATTTAAATCATAAATTTTTTTTCTAGCTTTGTTTCTCTGGCACAGAAAGTACCTCAGGGTTTCATATTGGTGATCACTTATTTCAACCTCTTTTTGGAACTCCTTAGAGTCATACTCATCAATTCAGCAATATTATATCATCAGTACACTGACAATAGATGGATCTATCTTTTTTAAACAACTTTATTTATATGTTTTGTCAGGAACTGTACAGTTTTGATAAAGGTTTCAATCTGCAATCTCAGACCAATGCAATAGCCAAAAGTGTATGCTTCCAATGAAGCCTCCTTTAACCTCATGCACGCTAGCGGAATTCCGCTCGCACACTGAGATTTTTTAAATCACATGTTACGTGACGAGCTGGGCTCGTCATCAGCGTGCGAGGAGGCTACGCCATGACGAGCCCAGCTCGTCATCAGCGTGGAAGGGGTTAAGGAATTTTGCAGTATAAACCAGAACAAGAACTTAAAACTCTAGTGCTATCTGGTATCGACTATGGAAACACTCTCTTGACAAGTATTCTGAGAATACAAATTTTCCCTTAAAAGTGGTAATTTATGCTGTGGCCTGCTTCATCACAGGAACCAAAACAAGCATTTATAATGCAATAGGTTTCGCAGTTACGAGAGTTCGAGCTATTAGCATTGTAAATGACAATGCCTTTTATTTATGTATTGTTTTTAAAACAAATAAATAAAATGCATTGTCATTTAAAATGCCAATAGCTTAAACTCTCGCAAATGCAAGACCTATAGCATTGCAAATGCGTTCTGCGCCCATGTTATAAAAAATGTTAAATCATATCCTGCCTGCAGGACAAAGCTATTTGGGAAAGTAGTGCTCGGAGGCTGTAATTAAAGCCTACAGAGTAAAACGTCACAGGGGGTGTCGCCATGGGAGGTTACAAAATGAGACAAGGTGTTAGTAAGGGACTAATAAGCCTATTGACCAATGAACAGCCACAGTTTACTACGGACAATGACACAAGCCAATGAAAAATATGGGTGGAGAGTGGGTAGAGCTTCAAGTCCCTACCTGAATACAGCATGCCTCGCAGAGCAACGCATGCACTGCCCAGGTTCGACCTAAAAATAGGACTGTAGCTTTCTTGTGCACTCAAACCTTAAACGGCTTTCATGAAGCCAAGAGCACTGCATAAGATGGCATGCATTACCCCCAAGGTCCTACACACTTCGACCTCCATTATTTAGCCTGAAACCTAAACATATCTGGTGAATTAGAAAACCTACGCAGTACCTAACTTATTTTCTTAAAATCTCCTGCTTTTAAAAAGGACGGTATGATGGAACTTTCCTTTTCTGGGAGTGCTGTCTCTTTCAAGAAAGAATTGGGATTTCTTCTCTTTTCGGCATGTCCCACTAGCACTCTGATCCTTTCCCTTTCTATTTACTTTCTCTTGCATTACTGTATCACTCCATTACTCCCTCAGTGCCTTCCTTTCACACCTATTATTACTTGAACATTCTTCGGCTGAGGCTGCACCTCTCTTTGCCGTACCTTGAATAAACCTCTCCAAGCCCTCTGGATGTCTATGTTCCAAAATAATTTTTGGTGAGTCCCTGCCATACCTTATCTCCGTTTAATTAAGTAAAAATGTTATAATCATGATTTTCTAAAATGTTTCACTCTTTTTGCACAAGATACTTTCAAGTGTTTTTCTTTACTCACCTTGTTAGTTCACCCAAATGACCTCATGTGCTCCCAACACTTGGTGTAATATAAAGCTGCACAAATAAATATAATGAACAAACAAACAAATAAATACAAAACTAATTGCTTGCCCACTAGAACTAAAAAATGCACTGCCCTGTTTTGATTTGTAGACTCACACCTTCTCTCTGTGCTCTCTAAGCCTAGCTGCTTGGAATCGCTCTCGTGTACAGGACTGGGTATAGGAGTTGTGGCGTGTGTCGATGTTGATTAAAATATATATTTTCTACACTTATTATTGTTACATTTCAAACTATTACAAACCAGCTCATCCTGGAAGCCCATGCACTAATACTAACTTTTTACATAAGACATGCCTGCTGTCTTGCAAAAGCTGCAAGTCACAGGGGTTATTATTGCCCAGTCCAGTGGCCCCCACTCTGTCTACTTCAAAATGATCGATAGCTGAGTCGCGTTGCAGGGTTTAAACCCATGCCCTGCAAGTAGGTAGGTGTTTCAGCAACAGACACTCAACTCACAGAGGCGTCCTACCAGCTAACGTTTGTTGCAAATACCTATCCTGCACGGATCTCTTTGCAAATCCCAGCTTCCATCTGCAAACCAAAGCAGTCCAGCTGTTCAGTGTTTGCAGGAACTAATGTTTCCTAGCGGGAATACTCAGCTCGTGCAGCTACTACGCCCCTGTGTACATGCTTGATAAATCAACCTCATTACTTTGAGGACTCCTCCCAAGCCAACATATGAGAGTTACCCCTAAAGGGATTTCTGAAAAACGAACTCAGATTGTTTTATTAATGTGAACCCTACCATCCTGCCTAGTATGTGTACTTAACTATATATATATATATCAGTATTATTCATTTGTTGCTTCACAGCATCACATTTGAGCAACCCCATGAGTACCTACTACGTTCTGTCAACATAACTAATATCCAGGAAATAAACGCTAAAACCAGTTTCAATAATGGAGCCTCTTCAGGCTAAAGTAGAAGTGCCACGACAGGGGCGGTACTTTCAAAGCCGGCAGAGGTCAAGTGTCACTGGTGAGCTGCTGATTAACATATTACCATCAGTTTAGTTTTATAATTCATTGGTCATTTTTACCATATTAAAATTTTGGAGCAGGTGGGTACTCATTTTCCGATTTACCATATTTGTGTCCCATCAGCAGCCAAGTTTAATAACTCAATTCCAGTTCACAGAAGCCTACGAAAGCTAATAGTCAATCGAACTTAAGATATCCATTTAGTATTTGACTAAGTTCCCTAATCTCGCCACCAAAATAAAGTCAACTTTTTTTGCCCGTTGTTTTTTTTTCCCTTTGTGTTATAGTAAGTGAAACACATATTTTGCATTTTTACCTTGATTCTGGAATATGAGTTACCTTCTTCTCTAAATTAGCCTTCAGGGTTCAGTGTGCACTGTTATGCAGTCAGGTTGTATATTGTATGGGTTCCAATTAGAACGCCCTCCCCTGACAAATGTCAAGGAAAGATGGTTTGTAGCATGTGGTATTCAATTAGAAGGGACGTAGGGTAGTCCTCTATTGCGGCATTGTTAAGCAACTAGTGTATACGAAAATGCATGTAAGTCTGTTCTGTACAAGGGGCCATGATTAGCAACAGTCCAGCCCTAAGAAATCACCAACGTGCAAGACAGTATAAAGATCTACACAAATACCACTCTCGGTGGCGATAAACCCTGCACCATAGACAGGGGACTGTGTTTGTCTGAATCACTCGGGGATCCTAGGGACAGAATGTGGGTAGATATGGTAAGACTAAAAAGAGTGGCATGGCAGAGGATTGTGGAGGCCCAACAGGAAGAAAGGAGAGCGGAGTTTCTGCTCTTGACAGTACAAGACCCCCAGTGCAAGACCCCAAAATAATTCACCCTTAATCCCTCCACCTTGTCAGAATGTCCAGCCACTGAGGAACAGAAAAAGTTGGCTGAACCTCGGAAGTAGACCTTGGCAAGCAGAAAGAAGCCATTCATGTTAGCTGGACACAAGGATCCAATCGTGAAAGGGATGGAGATCGTGAAGGCAATAAAATGAGAGAAACTTCAATGGCCCTGAAGGTTAATGTTTTGGCAGCAAGGAAGGAAGACTGAGACCAAATGCAAGGACCAGCCTCAGAGCAGGCAGCCACGATTAAGGATATTGATGTAGATAGTTAGGGGCTGGTTTGGAGTTTGGCAGATGGGTTACTATGTCACAAATGTGCTGGATAACTTGTTCTTTTTATTACAAGTGCATTATATCCTCTGGCACTTGTAATACGGCGGACGAGATAGCCATCATATGACGGAGCATCAACCAGACTCTAAATCAGGCTCAGTGAGTTATTTAAAAATGACAAATTGTGCTGCTTTACCCTAGATGAGGATAAGTGCACTCATTGTATCCAGCCACAAGCTAAAGGTGGCTCCTCATGCACATGAGAGGAAAGCTAACAGGCTCATTTTAATTTAAAAAAAAAGAAGAGTAAGCGAAATGCAATGCATAAATCTTAATGCACAAATAAGTACTTCAGAGGCAACAAAAAGATGTGTGTAGTACAATATATTCCTTGACTTGTCCCGAGCGTTCAAGGATTTCCTTTGCTGACCATCACCCATCCCCCCCATGCAGATTATGATGGACTCATCGATAGAGAAAACAGTTAAGGCCACAGCACACCATACTCATGGGTCTCCTCCAGGCCCAGAACAACCAGGGAGTCCACTGTATGAACTGAAATGTCTCAAGCGTCCTGGTTGAGGTTGTGTTCTCTCTGTTATACTATCAAATGCGTTTTATGTTTATATTTATTTTTGTAGAACTCATTGCACAGCTCAATTGCCTGTAAGTGCATCGCAAAGTTGGCGCCAGGGAGAGGGCAGTGAGGATGCATTGAATGTCCCTGCTTTTTGTAAAGGAATAGAAGTGACGTATAGGGTCAGAATAAGCAGGTTCGGCTAAAGAGAATCCGACCCGTGTATTCATGGTTATGGATATATACGGCACTCTCATTAGTTATTTAAATATAAAACAATGACATCCAACGTGTTTAGCATTGTATACATTGTATATATTAAGTCGATTTTGTTAAATGGATGTTTCAAGTGTGACTGTGAGATTGTGTACCAAAATCGTCAATGGTATTGCTACCGTTATTTTAGAGCATGCAAAACTAAAAAGCACAATACATAAAAAATTGCAATAGTAATAATCAATCGAAAATATATTCATTAAAGTCCCATACTATCTCCCTACTCTAGTAGATCATTGTGGGAATTTGAGTTCTCTTTCATTTATATACACATTGAAGGCACGATGACAATGCATTGCAGGCACTGTGAGGCAGAGGCTGCTCTGGAAGAGGGGATTGCCCCATTTATGCCTAAACAGCTCAATGCATGCCCATCCGTTCACGGACACACACGTGGGTGCGTGTGTGCAGACGTGTGGTGGTCGATGCTCGATGCAAGACATGAGGCATTTAATGTCAGGCTGTTTTCTCTAGGGCATGAGAGAAAGTAACAGACTCAGAGGGTGAAATGTAAATATATATTTTTTTTATATACAATAAAAAATTACAGAAAAAAAAAAAAAAAAAAGAAGCACCTACCAACACGCCAATGGCTAAGCCCATTCTTCAAAATAACAAACTCAAAAAAGAAATAAAAAATGTCATTAACTTTGAACATAAGAGTGACATTAGTCCTGGAAATATTTTAGAGTTACTCTGTTCTGGCATTGAACAAACAGTGGAATGAGATGGTTTTGTATTTCCTCACAAGTCTCAAGAATAAGCAGTACCGTTGCAAAGACCGCGCGGCTGCCTCGTGTGCCGGAGCTCTATTTACTGTAAATGGCAATAAGCCGTAAGCAATATGGGAGTATCCTCTGGTGTACTTCTTCGTGAGATGAAAAATATGGCCTGTCTGGACTGTAACCGTCGCCAAGCGTTTAAGCAGTCCTCCTTCCAGTCACTCCCTGTGCGCGCGCTTCCAGCGCAGCTGGGGACGCTCGCGCTAACCAATGCGTAAGGCTAACTAATGAGAACGCGGAGAGCGATTGACGTCCTTAAAGGGACGCACGGGGACGTTCCATCCAGCAGACAGGGCGTCTAGCACGGTAAAGCCGCTGTGCCTCCGGGACGCCACTGATCCGCCACGTTACTGCTACAGGGCTTCCTGCAACATCTCATATCCCCGTTGCTAGCCCCATGACAAGTGACTTTTGTGTGTTTGCGGTTTAGCTAATTTATCTGGAAAACAAAAGCTGAAAGACTTGAGCACACGGTTACCGCTGTCCCCACAAATAAGTAATCATCAGCGGAATCGAAAGCACTGGACTATTCATTTGCTTGTCTAACTACATGTTGCCTAGTAGTGTTTGGGGAAAATATACTATAATTAAATGTCCATTTCGATTTGAACCGATTTATTAGTTTTACTCAGGAGGACAGTAAATCAATGTGTTTTCAGCCAAAACGATAATAATGCCTTTATCCTTGTGATGTGTATTTAAAGCTTATCAGGCCAGATAAACAAAGTACTACTAAAAGGCCATAGTGACAACAAAACTAATTGAAATAGGAGCAAATTCTTGGTCTTAAGATGCAGAAGTCTAAAATGCCATTAATAAAATGTTTTCCAGAAGCAGTGAATAATAAATGAGCGGATAAAGATGTTCATATTATTCTGTCCAGCATTTAATTATATCTTTTGTGGGTGTCCTAGTCCTACCTGGGACACCCACAGATTTCTTTCTTTATTGGGACTGCTGGGTGATCCTTAAACCCTTGAGGCCCCGCATGCTCCATGCATGGAAACCGGACACAGTTTTCATTTTTTAATGTTATGTTCTGTTAATAATTTTGTAAAGCACTCAAATACCATTCGACGTCTTGCCACTGCTGTCCAATCAAGATGATTTGGGATAAGGCAGGGAACAGTTTTAGGTAGAGCAGCGAAAATGCCAAGTTTGTAGTTGTTTCCTAATTCTTTTGAGATTCGGTTGACCTTTGAGATGGCCAGGCATTGAATTCCACCATCTGCAGGCAGAGTAGGAGAAACTTCTTCCTCCCCAGTGTGCTTTTTTGATTCTGGGAATGTTCGCCTGTCTTGCAATGCTTCACCGCAGGGACCGAGTAGGTACATACCATTTGAAGATTCCTTGAAAGAAGACAGGACCAGCCTGGTGCAAGGCCTTGTGGGGCCAGCATAAGATTTTGAACTTGATTCGTGCTCTGATTGGTAATCAGTGTTGCTCCTTAAGAGTTTGTGAGATGGACCAGAATTTTGGGATGTTCATCAGTACTCGGATGGGTCCCGACTTTGGTACCCCAGTGCTACCTAGTATATTCAACAAGTGTTTTAACATGTGGGCCGCAAGTGGTGGCCCATGGCCCCACAGCCATGTCAGCTCCCCTGCCTGCATCCATCCCAGGTGTGGTAGGAGCCAGGTCCTTTGGGTTGCTCCCACCCCGGTGAAGCAGCTTTGGTATGCATTCCCGCCTGGCGGGAGCAATCCTGTGTTTTTTGCCCCAAGAGCATGGGCAGGGAATTGAAGATCTCCCTGCCTGTGCTCTTGCAGGTGGGGAACAGCATAGTGTCACAGGGGATGTGGGATGGTCGTATGTCATCGTGCCCCGGGGGATTGAAGAACCCAGGGCCATTTGATGGCTTGCAGGGAGGTACCCTACTCCCACCTCCCCCAAAAATTATCTCACCCTGGGGGATGGTGTACCAGAGCTAAATTATGGCTCAGGGAGAGGGACCCACATCGCCTGCCCCAATCAAACAAAATTGAACCTGGAAGATGGGGTCTCAAGGGCCTTGTATTGGCTTGGGAATGGGGGGATCAAACACCTGCCTCCCCTTTCCTAATACATTTTGTTCACTCCTTTGGCCCTCACCCACTCCGGGGGTGTTGAAAATAAAAAGTGCAGGAGCCCATCTTTTTCTTTATAACAGGACCACAGATCTGCGGATTCGCTGTACCGTTAAAAAAATATATCTGTTTTTGGGCATGAGGTTTTGGATGTCAGGGTTTTCCATCCTGCCACCTTTTTTGTTTCTTAAAACTTTTTACAGGAGAAAGGACTGAGTCTTCAAGGCTTAAAATGTCTGCCACAACATCTTTGTTGATGGTGTGGAAGCCAATCTTTTGATCAGTTAGTTCTGCAGAACCTGAAAAAGCACACTTTCTGAGTAAAGATCTAGCTTTCTATCAAATTTGGAATCTAATTTTCCTATGGGAAATTACATTGGCAAAATATGTCTTGGGACCCCCTGTTTCCCCCCCCCCCCTTAATGGATCACCCTAAAACTTTCCAGGAAGGAGCTGAGGTGGAGGAGGCTTTTTTGGGAAAGTAGTGTGAAGATTCATGAGATGCCACCAAAGTTATAAGCAAATCAAAAAAACTATTTCCTATGGAAGTGTTGTCCTAACGATAATTACCCAGTGGCAATCGCCACTGAGTGATATATATGTTGACGGTGGAAGTGCTGGGCAGATCGTTGGCTAAGTAAAGTGACGTACAAACTGCATATATATATATATTGACAAAGGCTAACTGAATAGCCGAAAGGTGATTGCACAGCTGAAACACTTCCTGTGTCAAGAGCCGTCGGAAACAAAATGGAAACTTCTCATGATCTTGAGTGCAGGCTTTCTCTTAATGGGAAGAAATAGTGCAGGTGTTAAAAGGCATTTGCGATATCACTCTTTTCTGCACCACTGGCGATCAGGAAGCACGCCAGTAAACTACAAAGCCCAGTTTTTGGTATATGTGTGTGTGTGAGAGAGAGAGTGTGTGTGTGTGTGTGTGTGTGTGCATACATATTTCAATTCACTGAATTTTTCATATCATTTTAGATAAATTATTTCATTGGAACATGTCATGTGTGATGTGATATGTGAGGTCATAAGCAGTGCATGGCGAAACGCAAGTTACAGTTACCTCTGCTAACTATAAATGGTGAATTTATGTGATATTATTTTTCCACAATGTTAATGTTCTCACTGGCAAACTCCACTAACAATAAGATTATTTAATGTTTGCCTTTGTTTATTTCAGTGAATTTCTAGTGTTCATTTAATGTAAAGTAATAGTTAATTTGAAATAAGTAAATACTACTTTCCACCATGCAAGGCAGACCCCCTGCATGGAGTCAACCCCATGCTGCACACAGCCTTCGGCCTTGCAGAGTGGGGTGTCAGCCACAAGGCTTGGCCTGCGGCCAGGCCCTGTCACCCACTCCACCAAAGGCAGCCAACCCCAAACTGCACACGGCCTTCAGCCATGCGTGGCGGGGTGTTGGGTAGAGGGCGTGGAGAAGTGGAGAGAGTGGAGAAGTGTGGCTCAGGGGTTAGAGGCGGCAGACCTGGAGCTTGAGTTCGGCCCTGGACCAGGGTTCAATTCCCCGCCTCGGCGGGTCTTGGGCTCAATAATTCCACGGACTCGATAATTCTCGCTCTGGTGCCTTCTCGACTCACGGGTTCACACTCTGCGACTCTGGGCAATAGCTTGCTTAATCTCCACATCGGCCCCTCGCGGCGGGATGCCTGGCTTTCACCTTGTGGATACCCTGCCAGGGTTATCTCCCAGGGGAATACCAGGACGGGTTCCCTAAGCAAGCGCGGAGATGCCCCAGGGTAAGTCATGCGCTATATAAGCTTCATACATTTACATTTACAGGGCCTGGCCCTGTAGACCTTATCCCCCAGAGCCTTTTTTCACAAACACAAAAGGGGGCCTATGGGCCTCCCTCGCTGAGCCCTATGTGGCTCTGGGACACCATACCCTGTTTACTGTAATTAAAGGGGTGGGGCCATGTGACCACCTTCCCCGAACCTTGTACGGTCCTGGAGAACCCATCCCCCAGGGCCACTCATTTAATTAAAAGGGAGGGGGCTGCATGGCCCCCCTCCCTGAGCCTTGTTAGACGCTGGGGACCCCATCCCCCAGGGCCTTTTCTAATAATTAAGGGGAGGGGTCACATGCCCCCATCCAGAGCCTTGCTAGGCCCTGGGGACCTCATGCCCTAGGATCACTCATTGGAAGAAAAGGAAGGGGGCCACATGGCCCTCTTCCCTGAGACTTGTTAGGCTCAGGGGGCCCCATCTCCTAGAGTCTCTTTTTTATGAAAGGGGGGCTACTTGGTGCCTCCTCCCAAGCCTGATTAGGCTCTAGGGAACCCCTCTTAAAATAAAGCAGAGTAGAACCACATGACCCTCTCCCCCAAGACTTATTAGGCACTGGGGACCCTACTCCCATTTTGGAAGAACTGCAAGCAAAGGAACTTGATCGTATGCCTGTAGGTTTGTTTCATTTTAAAGAAAGTGCATTAACTCCTGCCCTCCCCAGATCAGATCTAAAAGTGTCAATTGTTGTAGGTAAAGATGATAATTTGGGATAGGCCCAAATAGGCCGCTGCATCCTGAGACTGCCTTGTATAAACTGGGATCTGTCTGATATTATTTCCTTTCTGTGGTAGGTTACTGTTGTCATAACAGAGTGGACAGCACACATAGTGTCATTGTTCATGA
This sequence comes from Lissotriton vulgaris, assembly GCF_964263255.1. Classification (NCBI taxonomy): domain Eukaryota; kingdom Metazoa; phylum Chordata; class Amphibia; order Caudata; family Salamandridae; genus Lissotriton; species Lissotriton vulgaris. Next base: position 994,835,514 of record NC_141698.1, read on the forward strand.
GTACTCATATTTCTACATCACACACAGTCTATCTGTGGCTCGTACACAATGACATCAATAATCAGTACTCAATAGGTTATTCAGAATGCTTATAGGATGTTTTTGGCAAATATTTATGTACAAATATTCATCAGACTTCACCAAAGCATTCACAATCTTCACTCAACTACATTTGGGTACCTATACTTCACCACCATCCAGGGCTTTCCGCTGCACTTTATAGCACTACATGAGTTAAGAGTCCTGGGTGATTAGTAATATCAAATGCCTTTATGGAATAAGAAGAAAAGCGACCTGAAATCAATAGGCTTAATCATTAAGTAGTTCTGTTACCAGGTACTCAATGTTTTAGTGCAAGGTTTGTTCAGTGGCTTGCAACTCTAATACTGTATTTTGTTGAGACAGTTCCAGTCCACTGAAAGAGACAAGGTTAGTGAGGATTGGGCTCTTGGCTATCACCTTATCTGTTAAATACTATGTTGATTACAATAGCTGTAATTGACCTGTTAGGAAATTGATTGAAGGCTACATCTATGATCATGCAACGGCACATAAAGCAATATTCTGTTCTACAGCCTTGTACAAAGTAAATATATCCCAGAAGACTTCCGAAAGCTAAACGCAAGAAAACACATTAAAGTAAATCAATATTCCTTGCAGACCAAAACTAGAATGTATGGCATTGACCCAAGGGAAGCCTGATCACAGACCCAAAGAACAGCATCATTTGAGCTAGCAGACTTGCATCATGAGATGGAGAGATGAAGGTCAACATTACAATGTAGAATGTGTAGGCTGTTCATTGAAATAAGATTGCAGAGGTTTGGAACAGTTTGATCCTGGGATATTTTAAAGGAATATAGGGTGCATACTTTGCACTTGAGGAGGTGAAGACAGTAAAAATGTTTAGTGTTGGGATGTTTGGCCACACTGCTGATGGTAGTGTGACTGGTGAGCATTAGGATTTAGAATCACCAATCTGCAGGGATAGTGGAAGGCACTAAAAGGACTATTGTACTCTGCATTACATAATGTGACAAAGACAGTTAAATGACTATTGGCTAAGCCGAGATCTTTTTTATAATTCAGCACTTATTGGCAGGTATTCCAAAACAAATTGTGACCTAGAACTCCACCATACATCTGCGTTGGAATTGGATAAACCTTGCTTACGGTCGGCCTTTAAATCTTATTTAAACCCTGCAGGAGAGGTGACTTGCCTTAAGGCACTATGAGCTCGTTTTTTGTATTTTAAAAATTGTAGAAGGTTGAACTCTTATAGGACGCATGAACTTCATTTTTAAATCTCCTTCAAAGAATGTCTACCTCTGTTTTGAATTACCGGCTATTTATGTCTTCCCTACAAACAGCATTAGTCTGTTTGCAAACTGATCTATTGTAATCAATGTAATCTGGGCTTTAGGCTGACCCTTTGCTTTTGAGTCAATGGTTTCCTTGTGTATCTCTTACTCTGCTCGTGTTTCCATGAAGGTCTTCATCCGTATTCATGTGCTGGTTCCGCCCAAGGAGCATTTCAGTTTCATCTTGATTTGATATGTTCTGTTGCACCCTACCTCTACTGAAATTATGTACTGCATTGTTTGAGGGATTTGTTTCTTTTTCTCATGTTTGTCTCTGTTCCCCTCTTCCCCTTTCTTCATATGTAAAACTTGCAGCCTCCAACCCTGCTCCTTTTTTAATCCTCACTGGAGGCCCTTCACTCTTCCCGCTGGCTGGTGATCACCAGTATCATTGGATGCCCAGCTTTGAATGCTTTCTTAACTATAGGATTGCCACCAGTGTGTGCAAATGCACAAAAGCACACCCATGCATGCATTCAAACCTCCTTGGAAGATCTTTTGTTTTAATACTAAAAAAAAATAATCATTCCAAGATGGCTGCCATGTCTGTGCGTGTACACACAAACACAGAAGAACATCGTAGCCATGTTGGAATTGGTTTACTTAACACTGAGATAAGAATCATTCCAAGCTGTACACCATGCATGCGCACACGTGGCAGACATAGACGTTACAAGAGGGTCACTGTGTAAGTGCATGCAAATGAGCAAACGTGTTATGTGTTTTGTTTTTTAGAAAATATATTACTGGAGTGGCGTGGTGAGCAAAATAATTATGTATTAAACCCAGATCTCTGTGTCTAGGAGTGCATGTTTACATTGTTTAGCATTCTGTCCATCAATTGTTTTTTTTTGCTTTTGTCACCCTAAGTGGGAGGGGTAAGCTCAGTCATGGGTCCCATGCTCACTGTGCCACTGGATTCAGGCTAGCCTGGCTGATGAAGGGTGATACCTCAAAAATGGCCTTAAGATGCTTGTTTCCTGTCCAGGGAGGACCTGGCCTGGCAATACATGCTGGGCTGTTCCGATGAGGAATTGGGTCAAGACAGTTTTCCATAAGACTGGGTTCAAACTGGAATGACGAGGTGAGCAAAAAATTGATCGATTAAACCCAGATCTGTATAACTAGGGGTGAATGTTTGCATTGTTCAGCATTCCGTCCATCTACTGTTTTTTAACTTTCTAAAAGTGGCATTTTCAGAATTGTGACCTCAAAATCCAACTTTACCACTAAAGAGGGGTTCTCACTACAATTCTTTAGAGACCATCTTGGACATCCCTGCCTCTTTCCAATTTAACATTTTCACTTATTAAATGAACTAAGGCAACCTAATGTCATCCTATAGGAGAGGCAAGCCTTACAGTAGTGAAAAACAAATGCAAGTGTTTTTCACAAACAGGACATGTAAAAGTCAAAAGTACATTTACAACTTTTTAAACACACTGGACTGTACCATATGGCTGTTTAGGGAATACCAGGGGTGACTAATATGTATTAAAAAGAAAGGTTTAGGCAAAAGGTTTATTTTGAAAAGTCTAAATGTCTGTGTAAACTGCTGCACTCACAGGCTGCAATGACAGGCCTGAGACATGTTTAAAGGGCCCCTCAAATGGGTGGCACAATGAGTGCGACAGGTCCACTAGTAGTAGTTCATTTACAGGCCCTGGGTACATGTAGTTCCACTTTACTAGGGACTTACAAGTAAATTCATTGTGCCAATTGGGTGGAAGCCAAGTTTACCATGTTTTACGGATAGATCACAAGCCCTTTAGCACTGGTCAGCAGTGATAAAGTGTGCAGAGTCCTATGGCTAGCAAAAACAAAGTCAGCAAAAACAGGAGGATGGAAGGAGATAAGTCGGGGCAAAACCACACCAAGCATATCGGGTCCAACCACCACAGGGAAATGGCAGAAGAGGTACTGCATCTGCATGCCCACCTGCAACAGCTGTAACAGGGTTGAATTATTTTGAGTTTCTTGTGAGATTTTTGTAAATATCCTTGTTTCTTTCCCTGACGCAGCACCTACATTCATAGTGGGAGCCGTGTGGATGACAAAACGTGGATTGAAGCTGTCATAACCTGACAGTACAGCAGATCTCTCAGCACCTTTTCATTTTCAAAAGACAAACCCCTAAACCAGTGGATCTTTCAGAAAATACAAATGCACTGTTTCTGATGTACAAAACGTTTTCTCCGCGCTCCTAGAGGACATTTTGTTTTATTCATGTCTGGCAGCACCATGCCGTGCATGGCAGTCCCAGTTAGGAGAGAAGCTGTCAACCATAGTATCAGAAGGCTCACCCGCAATGTGAGCTTTGCAACTCCATGCCCGCCAGTGGTCTAGCAGCAGAACAAAAAGATCATCTTTCCTAAGTGCACCTCACCCACCACTGATCAGAAATGCGCCAGACCTTTATCCTCCTTGGCTAAAATGTGAAGGAACCTCCCTTCTATCCCACCCATGATATGTTCAGTGCTGTTGCATCATACCAGATGTTGGACATCATACGCTCTAAATATTCACTACACACAGGCTACACACAGAAGTGGTGTGTCTTTGCCCAGACCTTCACAAGCTAAAAACTCAATGGATAATCATTGCCCTGTGAGTCTATATGTATATATATATATATATATATATATATATATATATATATATATATATATATATATATATATCCCAAGATCACAAGGATGTGAATATTGGTTAGCTACTGTGATGTGGTATATACACTTCACTTCCTAAAACATTTACTGAAAAAATGCAACAACAGCAAAGTAATGAAGCTGTCCTGCCCCTAAATACCCATAAGAGTGACCATGTAAAGCTAGGATGGCCAAACTTCATTAGCTGCCACAAAAAGAGCACATCAAGTGAAGATTTTCAGTCTGCTTCATAAAGCATACTGGAAGAAAAGCCTGGAGTGCAATCAAAATGTTGCCCCTCATTATACCCTAACGAAGACTCTCCTCTCACCAAACTTTCCAGATCCTAAAACAACTGATACAGATCCCTCAGGGTTCAAGGACCAAAGCTAAGGACGGCTGTGAACCTGATCTTGGCAGCAGAACCCAAACAACCACGTTTTAAAAACTGAGGGGCATATTACCAACAACTAGCGATAATTATCGCTATGTTGGTTTAGCGGTGATATTTTTACCGCCGAGCTGCGGCGATTTTTATCGCTTAGGAACCTTGCTATTATCAAGATATATATCCTAAGCGATGAAAATCGTCCGAAATGCATGAATATCACTGAAAAGTCTGCGATATTCATGCATTACCGAGCTAATGCTCTTAGCCATGTTATCCACCTACCATTGGATAACATGGCTAAGAACTGCTCAGGGGCAGGTGTTAGCTTTTGGAGATATTCGCGCTTAGCGCGAATATCTCCAAAAGTTGGTAATAGAAGATAGTGATGTTAGCGACTGTTTCCAGTCGCTAGTCGCTAACGGTGCACAGACATAATATCGACACCAAAATATCGACTGGACATAATATCGACTTTTAAATATAGACTGGACAAAATATCGACAGGACAGAATATAGATGACCAAAATATCGTTTTTAAGGTAAGTGATATAATATCGACTGTTAAAAATATAGATAGTAAAAAATATCGACTTTTTAATAATATCTAATTTTTTATAGTGTATTTTTATGGTATAATATGTGTGAAAAGTGTGTATTTATGTTATAATTAATTGTTATTAATGATTTTTGTTTTTATAATTATTGCGTAATTTAATTCTGTAGCGGGTTGTGGGTTTATAGGGGAATAGGGTGGGAAGTATTTTAATTATAATTAATTAAATATATAAATGTATTTATTGATAGTAAATTTAAATTAATAGTTAATTAATTTATAATAGTTAATTAATTAAATTTGAATTGGTAATTAATTATAATTAATTGATTAATTGGTAATTATGTAAATTTTACTAAATTATTTTTGCAGCGGGTTGTGAGTTTATAGGGGAATTGGGTGGGAAGTGATTAAATTATAAATAATTAATTAATTACATTTATTTATATTTATTTAATTTCAAATAATTGTTAAATACTTTTTCATTATTAAATAATTAATAGTAAATATTTTTATTAATTTGCATTAATAGGTGATCAATAGAAATAATTATTGTTAATTAGTAAATTTAATATATTAATTATTAAATTGTATACACATATTATTTATTTTTAATTAATTATTAATAGATATTCAATAATACATTTTATATTTATTTATGAAGTATTTACTTTCCCTAATGTTGTATTCTCTGGAGTGGGAATAGTAATTTTAACCCCTACGCTATCCAACGATTTCCCTACTGTTGCACCCACTGGAGTGGGAATAGTAATTTTAACCCCTACGCTATCCAACGATTTCCCTACTGTTGCACCCACTGGAGTGGGAATAGTAATTTTTACCCCTACGCTATCCAACGCTTTCCCTACTGTTGCACTCTTTGGAGTGGGAATAGTAATTTTAACCCCTACGCTATCCAACGCTTTCCCTACTGTTGCACCCACTGGAGTGGGAATAGTAATTTAAACCCCTACGCTATCCAACCCTTTCCCTACTATTGCACTCACTGGAGTGGGAATAGTAATTTTAACCCCTACGCTATCCAACGCTTTCCCTACTGTTGCACCCACTGGAGTGGGAATAGTAATTTTAACCCCTACGCTATCCAATGCTTTCCCTACGCTTGCACTCTTTGGAGTGGGAATAGTATTTTTTACACTTCTGCTATTGTACGGTAATATAATAGTATCTTATCTAATTATAGTATGTTACTATATATATATGTTTTAACAAATATGATTGTATTTTTTTTTTATTTCATTTATTATTTAATTATTATAAGTTAATTTAAGTATTTTTAAGTATATTTTAGTAATTAAATTTTAATATTAATTTAATTTAACACTGTTTTTAATAAAGTCGATATTTTTTAAAACTATATTATTGTAAACGATATTTACTACTCGATATTTTTGTACTTACCTGTTTGTAGATACAAACTCGATATTTTGCCTGTCGATATTTTGTCCACGGTATTTTTGCAAGTCGATATTTTGTCCCTCGATATTATTTCAGTGATCCGTCGCTAACATCTTGGCACGCCCACTTTGCATGTCATTAGTGATAAATATCACTGACATGCAAAGCGGGGCCCAAGATGGTCGCTTACTCCTACTAGCTGTCGCTAACAGGTGTTAGCGACAGCTAGGTAATAGGAAGATAATTTTATCTCCGCTTTCTTGGCTTTTAAAGCCAAAAAAGCGGAGATAAACCCCCTTGATAATATGCCCCTAGGTTATTCAGGCTGGCCTTGGCTAGACCAATTAAGTGTTGATATTGACACCAGATTTACTTAGAAATCATTCAATGCACAAAACAAGTAAAGTTGCTGAGCTGCGTTACTGGAACGGACAGACCAGATCAGCGCTGTATCTACTAAGATGTGCCACTGTTGAGCTCTCCATGCTCAGGCGCCCTTTCTGCTGCCATGCATCAACACAGGCACCCTTGCACCATCCTTGACTAGACCAATTAACTGTTGATATGGACGCCAGATTTACTAATAGATAATTCACTGGTCTCAAAAAGTAAAGTTGCTGCGCTATGTTATTGGAACGGAAAGAGAGAACAACTCTGCATCTACTAAGATGTGCCACTGTTGAGCTCTCTCCGTGCACTAGTGCCCTTTATGCTGCCATGCATCAACACAGACACCCTTGCACCATTGTGCAAGCATGTCTGCATTTTGGTAAGCATAGTTTCTTTACAGGAAGAGGTAGAAACCTGTACAAAAACTATGATTTCGGGCGTTTCCCTCTTTCCATGTGTGCCAAAGAATGCAGCTCAGATGCAGAGAGGGAAAGACGAGGAGAGATGAAAACATTTCTCTTCGTTACACCTGTCACAAGGAGGTGCAGGGCTTTGGCGGAAATCATTGTCTGCAATTCTTTGTAGACATGGATTTGTGTCAAATCCCATTAATGGTTTCCAGGGAATGCCGATGAACCATCCATGGAACACCCCCTTGCTCCAAAGCAATGCAAGGCTGTGGATTCTGCAGTTTTGTACTACTTTTAGTTACAATCCAACTGCTATCGCAACCGGGGTTGATTTGTAAAAACCAACGCAACACTTTGCGTCGGGTTTGTGTTAAAAAGGAACACAAATATAGGGCAAAGTCTTTGTATATCTGGGCCTGACAGAGGGATATCAGATAGGAGTCATGCCATACATTTAATTTCACTCCTGCGACTCCACAATCCCCGACTTTCATGGTTCAACTTTACAGCACTCTTGAGTAGGCACGAGGCACTGTATAAAACTCCCAAATACATTGGCCGAGGTAATGCATGAAGCTGCCATTCACAGAACTGCAACTTATGGAGAATAACTTTCCAGCGCACTTAGATATGTAATTATTTTCCCATTCATTATTCAAATAATTGCAAATCAGATGACATCGGGTTACCCATTGAAACGGCTGCCTCCCGCGCATGCGCATGGGAAGCCGGGCTGCGCATCTGTCAACAGTTCGATTGTCTGAAGAGCATCTGTTGCCTTTGACTGTATTTACGGTGATTACATAGTTCAGGCCTTTTTCACACTATTGTACGTGTCATCAAAAGCTAGTAATGAAAATCACTGCAATCATTATTTCGGCTTTTAGGGCTGTACCATCTGCTGAGCGTCGGCCTCTGCCACCCACCAACTGGGAGAGCATTGTGCCAGGACACGCGCTCCAACACTGTTGCTTATTTATAATAACAGTATCCGATTAATTGCTTTCCTAAAATACCACTTAGACAGCCAGTGTTTCTGTATAGTCAATTTAAGATTTCACACTTCTACAGCTAGAGTCAGCACTTGACATAAATATTGGGCAGCTGAAGCTCTCTGAACATATTGGCTGTGAAAAAAAAATGCAATCCTTTCCCAACAAGCGTATGCGCAGGTTTTTGACAGAGTGCCTTATTTCACTTCCTTGGAACCTTGAAAGCGCGCAGCAAAATTTTTATTCGAAGGAGAATCTTTCATGCATATGTATGCTAAAAACATTTACAGCCCTATTTCATGTACGACAGTCCTCGGTGTCAGGCTGAGAAAGTGACAGTGGCGGACAGGGCGCTGCGGGAAGACGGTGCCACTCACATGGAATTCTAATTCCCCAATGTGCGGATTGCTGAGACTTTCCGAAAATCAAAGAAGCCTGTCTGGGTTTTTAACAAGTAACCGGTGCAAAACGGCATTTTCAATCTTCCACCAGTGCAGGAACTAGTTACATCGACTGGAAGTAACATTTTGCACGAGTTTGCGCAAATTCTGGTGCAAATATTGATCAGTTATCGGTGCAAAATTACTCAGTCATGAGTGCAATGCGTGTAATCCAGCCCCAAAAATTGTGTTTTTTGGAACAGAGGCAATACACTATGCACTTATTAGCTATTGAGTGTTCGATAAATAGCAGCCAATTGCTTATAATTATAAACTGGGCATTTTCCACACTCAATGTATTGTTTCCTGCTAACAAAGGACACACTTCAAAACAGACATTGGCTGAAGTTTCGCAAATCTCACCAAAAAAAAATCCTCCTCCTGGTCCCCGCTTTTTTTCAGGTTTTACAATTTGGTGAAGCAGCGCCACTTTAGATGAGCTGTCATCTGTACCACAATGAGTCATGAGTCCTTAGCATAGGTTCCTTAGTTGAACAAACTGTGTGATCCTGGATTATCTGCTAAAATAGGGGACACTTGGACACAAGACAAAAAACAGCTACCAAGCAACCTGAGGTGCTCATTAATGCGGAACTCTCATCCACCAGATGAAAAAGCCAAACACAAAGTGATTTCATGACTTAATTCCAGACTGTATAAGTCAGGGCAAAGAGTGGGCTGTTACCCCTCTTTCACATTTCCACCTGGAGCTTCTCCAGGAGCAGTTCCTCCGTTGGAGCGGAGGAGCTTTGCCCCACTTCATCCCTCAAGCAAAGCCCCAGAGATTAAAAATAAAAATTGTCAGGCTGGGGCAGGTCACCGATGACTGGCAGCAGCAGGATGGAGGGTAGGCTGGCTGTGCACTGTTTAAAGTGTGCATGTCTTTTTGGCCGTCCGTCTTGCAATGACCAGCCACACATATCTTTAAGACAGCTGGGTTAGAGAAAGTCAAAGCTTCCACAGCGCTGTGGAGCGCCGAGTCAGGCCACTCCCACCAATCCTAGCGTTGCTCTTATGCTAGTGAGAGCATTGCCAGGGTTGGCCAAGGGAGTTTCCTGCTGGCCGGGTTGCAGACGGAGAAAGAAGACGTCAGGTGCAGAGGACGCGTGGTCATCTTCAGGTAAGTTATTTATTTTTTTGGATATTTTGGCGCACGCCTGCTCCTCCTCCCAGTAGATGCCAGCCACCACCGAGCTTCACAGAACTGCCAGGGTGGTGCAGCATTGCTGTGTGGTGTCCACCTGAGCAAAAGGGACCTCTTTGACTACCTGCCTCCAGGATTATGGGTCTCCTAAAATTCTCCCCCAAATGTGGGTACATTTTTTTAGCTCATCATCTAACCCCAAGGTTTCAACCGTCTCTCTGCCACATGTAATATTTTTTATACACAGTGGTCCTGACAATAATACTGTTGTAGGTGGAAACATGAGTTTCTACTCGGAGAAGTATTATGAGCCCTGCAATATTACTGATTGCAATTGTAATGCCTCATTTGTAATCCCTATACCTCAGTTTGTTTTACCTTTACCCCTGGTAGTGGTAACAGCATGAGCAGTATTTCTGCACTGTACATTTTAGGTGCCTCATAAGGAAGGTCAATTTGTGCAATTCACTTATTGATGCTAGGTAGGTATTCTAACTTCCTTCTTTTTTCAACCACAGCATGCATAGGAATTCCTTCCGCTCACTGTCTCTACAGCGCCTGATGGAGTCAAATCCACAGGCAACCCTGCGTCCTATTTCTTCGTTGCACATCAGTTTGGGTCCTGTTTTGTGTTTTTCTTACTTATGTGGGAGTTGACAACTCCCCATGCCCTTAAACAGGCTACGGGCTTTATTCTCAAAGTTAAACTCACACTTTAGGTGTAAGTTTACTATTTTTTGCTATTCACAAACCTCGAGTGTAGTTTTAGGTGCATTATCTAGGCTGCAGAGGTCTTGTAAATAGCAAAAAATAGTAAACTTACATCTAAATTGTAAGTTTACCTTTGCGAATAAGGCCCTATGTATCTCCTTGTCACTGTGATATCCTTTGTGTTGAAAATTCTCATACATAATTTAATATATGCTAACAATAGACATTTCCTTTTTAACGAACTGTTTACCATAACATAGTTCTGCTGACCCTATACCTGTAAAGTGAATAACATGGAGGATCTTCATGTCTGCTTTTAATGATCACACATGCATGCACACACGCCAGCACACACACACGCGTGTGCACACACACACACACACACACACACACACACACACACACACACACAAACTCAGCTTCCTATTGACGACTGCTGCTTCAAAGTTCCCAAACTCTCTTCTCTCTTTCTAACATGGTGACCCTAGAATATTTGGCCAATGCTCGCATCATCCACTGGCGTCCTCACTTTCCCAATTCTCTCAAGTCTCTATGTTGTGTTCCACCCTACCATCATCACTCCTCTGCTATCTAACTGGCCATTTTACTGCCTTCAGGTACAAGTCCCTGTAGGCTAAAGGCCAACCCTTTCATTACCACCTGGACCCTGCATGACTATTGGACACAGGCTCAGCTCTGCCACTCGCCTCCCCATTGGTCCATGTGTTATTGCTACTGTGTCCCTTCAGTTACTCTGATCTCTCCTATGAAACCCCCAGTTATTGAAACTGAAAGTAGGATACAGGAATAAAGAATGGAAGGTTGCTGGCCCAGCTCCTTACTTTATTATGAAGTAGACACGAAGACATAAGACATGTTTATTCCCATAATCCAGGCCAGGAGCTGTGATGGTGTTCAGCTCAGCCCCAGGCTCAAGAGCTGCAATGTTACACAGAGAACACAGAACACTCGCTACACGATGCACTCTAGCGCATAGACATAAAGGAGGGTCTGCAACATGCAAGGTAAAACATTTCCCAACACTGATCAACAAAGCCACCAATCAAAATCTTCAACATCTAACTCTCCCATCCTCATAAACCTGGCATCCTTGTTCTTCCTGTCCACAGAGTAGCGCCGGCGACCGCATCAGTTCACCATCACCGCCCTGCCACCATCTGAACAATATGATAGTATCTGGTAAGTAAATCCTCCCACTACCTCATGACATCAAAGTAACTACGAATCATATACCCTCTACGTTTCTCTGTCATCAACCTAAACACTGGATAGTGGGTATTTTTTTGCCTATCCCATTACTGCACTCTCTTAGGGTGCAGAAGACAACAAAAGGTTTTGTTGCATACTGTGATATCACAGCGATGTGCAATCACATGCTCTCTGGCCTGCGGCCGTCGCTTTCCTTTACCTCTACTGCATCTTTTCATTCAAGGAGAGCAGAGAAGATCTGGTCCATTTCACTGTCTATTGTGCGTCTCTAAAGATTCTGAAGACCTGGAACAGTCAGTGGTAACAGCTAACACTGCCCACGCGGTCTAGATTTAGGGATGAAACTGCTGTACCAGCACAGCAGCAGTGCCATTCCTACCATTTATCTGTGTGCATGACTGCATCAGTCACCGATGGAGATGCTCCAAATATACCAAGCCAAATGTATTTGCATAGCGATATACGGGGCTGGAGTTTGGGGTTACGGAGGGGTTGATGCACGCCAGAAAGTTGAGAATGCCTTTTTAAGGTATTTGTTGGCAGTCCCGCAAGGTACCTCGACAATTATCTGCCACTCAGAATTAGGAATACCGTATATTACTGATATAGTATAAGCTCAACCTGTTTTATAATGGCATCGTATTTGGTCATCCCCATAAACATTATTTAATCAGTAGGTTTTGAAGGTTTGTCTTGGCCTTGAAAACGTACACAAGATTGGGTGGCTCATGTAAGTGAAAAATTTATTTTCTGATCTGGGCTTGTTAATTTATTATTATGACTCTCCATTGATAGCTTAGATCCCCAGGAAAATGTTTAAAAAACAGTGCATGAGTCATTTGGAGGAGGTTAGATTTGCTATTGAAGCAAATAAATGTTCAGTACAAAATAACCTAATGATGCAAACTTCCTTAACAATACAACCATATCTAACGTTGAACCTGAGTGGTTATGATAGGTTTGTTCTGACACGGTTTAGGCTGAATATATTTCATCATTTGGTAACCTTCCCCAAAATGAACGATTGGGCCAAAACTCTGTCAACCTGCCCCTGTGACGAGGTATCAATCTCAAACATCAATGCACTTGGTTCTGTTTGGCAAATTCTATAAAGAGATTAGAAAAAGATGGATAATACCTATCCTAAAAATTTGGGGCATGAGACAATGTCACCCAGCATACCTCGCTTTGCAATTCCTGGACACGGATTGTTTTGTGAAAAACATTGCCCAATTTGTGAAACTTTATGTTAGGCACAGAAAAAACCTATAACAGAGATTGCTGCTGTATACTCTGTGCATGAATAAGATGTTCTCCATTCTTCTTTTAACCATGTTTTAGCTGTTTCCGAATACGGTCTCTCGACTTTGGCAACCATTATTGTCGTAATGTACTTCATTGACTGAAGTGAAATCTTTTAAATTATTTATTGTATACAGAGAATGAAATTTAACATTTTTAACCAAATGCTTTTAAAATTGTACTTTTATGGTTTATTGTATCAATATGAAAACGGAATAAAGGAATTGAATTGGAATTGACTGCATCAGTCAATCAATCAGGATTTATAAAGCGCGGCTAATCACCCAATTGTGTATCCAGGTGCTTGCAGGTCCCGGAGGCTTATTCAAACAGCGAGCTCTTGTGGGCCATTCTGAATTCTGGAAGTGAGGTGATGGTCTGGAGATACGTGGGGAGGTTGTCCAGGTCTTGCTGCGATGTGGGAGAAGGAGCATCCTCCACTTCTGCTTTGGTAGATGCGAGGAGTATGGGCAAGTGAAAAGTAGGAGGAGCATAGTCTACTCAACGGTTTATGGATGTTCAGGTGGTGGTTAATGTAGGTAGGTCCTTGGTTGTGTAGAGCCTTGTGTGTGAGGTTAGCATCTTGGATTGGCATCTCCTGTATGGACAGTGTCCCCAATTCTTCATTTTCCCCAGAGTTTGTGTGCTCCAATGTGCAAATCTGGTGTTCCTCAGGGACATCCTTGAGGTGTCTTGTGAATGTGGGGATCCTCCCCATTCTAGTTTCAAGGTGACAGCCACTTTTGATGCACTCTGAGTAGACCCTAGCTGGAGGCATCTGATTGTCATTTCTGGTCTACTGGCCTCTCCGTGTTAAATCAGGTCCAGGGGCTTCAGAAAGATTGCACCATGTTCTGTGCTATTTTGTGTTTTTTTGAATGTTTGTATACATTACAACCCGGCATCGCTGGAGTAACCCTTCGCAAATACTAACATGTGCATCTGGTGATAGTGAGATTCACGAACCTTGAAGGAGTGCCTCCGTTACGGGTTACCTGTAGATATTCAGATCCTGTAAAAAATGCATTTGCTAGATTGAGGGTGAGTGCTGCTCGATAAGAAAATCCCTTCCCACTCATTCTTCCCTTTTCTTGCTGCTGGAAGTCTGAAGGGAATCCATAGAGCTTCCTGTCGGACAGAATTGCCTGGAGAGTTCCACTGGTGCTCCTGAATGAACATAGACAGCTACCTCAGCCACACATCTCTCTTTACATGGAAACTTCAACCAGTCCGATAGGATGACATTTTGAAACCTATTAACTTTTGGACTATACATAAGAGCCCATTAGACTTTTCTGGACCTGAAGTGGTGAGCCCCCCTTGTTGCTGAACTATATATAGTGTGGAACTTTTCATGTCCTCTTGGCCGGAATTAAGCCAAAGCGCTACTCGTCTGTCCTGTTGCTTCTTGTTCATTGTCCAGCATTGATGAGGGTCATACAGTAACACAATTAAAACGTCAACTGGGCATGCAGGATAAAATCAGTGGGTGCCTGGCACAGTATTAGACATGAGGCTGTAGAACAGCCCATGGTCAGCTTAATACTTCTGGACTCCAGGGGGTATATTTACTAGGAAATGGCGCAGCCCTGCGAGCAATTTAGCAGCGCCGAGCTGCGTCATTTAAAAAACACAGGGATGTGCCATATTTTCAAGATTACGGTGCATCAATGTGTATTTCCTTAGGCTGGTTTTAAAAAAAGCTGCCTAGCGCCAACTCAGACACCCTTGCACCATGGTGAAAGGATGTGTGCATTGCAAGGATGATTGTTTATGTGCAGGAAGCGACAATTTCCTGTACATAAAGAATCTTTAAAGGTGATTTGCTCTTTCTAGGTGTACCACAGAATGCAGTACACATAGAAAGAGCAGAAACTAAGAGAAATAAAATTCTTTCTCCCCGTTGTGCCAATCTAAGGCCTACTATTCAGTGGTGTTCGTTTTTGGCGATGCCTCAGATTTAAAATTGTAAATAAAAATTGTAAATTGATACTTGTATAGCGCACTACTCACCCGCAAGGGTCTCAAGGCACTTGTACGAATACCGCTGTGGAACCCATCCTGGCTTTCCCTGTGAGGCGTCCACTCCTGGGCACCCCCAAGGTGGAGGCCAGGCATCCTTAGCATTGTGGGGGCCGTTGTGGAGATTAAGCAAGCTATTGCCCAGAGTTGCAGAGTGGGACTCCATGATTGGAATAGGCACCGAGGCGAGAATTATCAGGTCTGTGGAATTTTGAGCCCAAGACCCGCCGAGGCGGGGAATTTAACCCTGGTCCCGGGCTAGACCTCTGCATCAGGGTCTGCCGCTCTAATCATTGAGCCACACTTCTCCACTTGTAAATTTGTGGCAGTGTCAAAAAGCAATGGGTGTTGCGGTGGAACGCCCACAGCAACAGACATTGCATGCTCCTTTTACGCATACCTACCTGAAAGGGGACAATATTTGCAAAGTGGGGTTTGGCCACGCAAAGTGGCTTAAAGCAGTTTTGCGAATATGGAGCAGGGCATTACGCCACTGGAATGTCCGAAAGAGTGATGTTCGAGTGCTGCAATGTATTTACACTTTATAGCGAAGCATTCCATCTGCCTCCATTTCAGAGCATGTCCAAGGCAACTCAAGTTATGCTGACATTGTCTACTTCACAAAATTCGCTAGTGCCCAAACCATCATCACTACATGAGATAAGCCTTAGCCAACCACAGATCTATAACCGCAGACTTCTGTTACAGGGCTGGCTTTAGGACGGTGCGGCTGGTGCAGACGCACCTAGCGCTAACATGGGGATGGGGGCGCTGTTTGAAAATAACTTACAGTTTAAAAGCACATCCTGCAGAAATCCTTGTCTCCTGCAGTTTTCAGGCAACTATAAAAATGTCAAGATAACTCTAGTGATTAATGTTCCTGCTGGAGAGAGGTCAGAGTTTTGTCTAGTGGCACTTTTGACTTATCTTACTGTAGAGCAGAGGGTTGATGTACATGCAGATACACAGAACTGAGTGTGAGAGAACTATGTAGCACTATTAAAAAAATGAAATGCATGTCAGAAAGGAGGCTATGATGAGATGATGGCCACTGTTGGAGGGTGGTAGTAGGGGAATCTGTGGAAGAGGAGGTTATTGGGGGTGCCAAAAAAAGTGTTGCACCAGTCGCCACAAGCGCTCTGGTATGCTGCGTTTCCTACGCAGAACTCAATAACATTCTGTGATTTAGGAACATTCGAGTACATTTAAATACTGAGTGCTTCACAGTTTGATTTTTTTTCATTGGGTAGGTCTCTGAAAAAGCACTTTCCGAGAATACAGGCAGGAATACTGCTGCTGCGTGTGCTTTTGTTATAAGGGGACGGTTTTGCAGCACTGCTGCAAAATCGCCCCCCATTTACAAAACTGGTCCAAAACCGGCCCCCACCCTTGCGGCCCACTAGGGAAATGCCCGGTGCCTGCTATGGCCAGTCCAGCCCTGGCCACTGCCTCTCCTCCATCCTCTTTGGTCGACATTGGAAACAGCAGCATGACAGCAGCATTGTGATTAGTCTAAGCGGCCTGGTTCAGTGCTCAGACAAGGAGTGGGAGGCTGTGCACATTTTCCCCGCGGCTGTGCAATACAGCTGGGTGCAGAAATGCGAAGTGCCAAGCCCTCATGCATACTGAGATAGTGCCCACCACTCCCCCCACTTTGTGGGCAGCCCAGCTCCACCTCGCACCTAAACAGAGCCAGTATGAAAAAAAAAAGATAATAACAATGTGTTATTATCATTTTATTTTTCCTGTGGGGTGACGCTCCTCCGCCTTAGTGGAGGAGCTGCTGCTGCTTAGAATGTACAATGTGTTGTAGTGTTTCTTAGTTAAAGGCTGCATGCTGTGTTCACACAACAAATTAGTACCTGATAAAAACAAATCAGTGTCTGCAGCCCACAGCAAAACGGAATGTGTTAGTCTGCAATTGGATTAAACAAGGAGAAACATTACCTCCTGATAACAGTGTTCATGAGGTGTGTAAACATCTGCTGCAAAGAGCAATGACGATTTTTTTTAATGCAAATGTTTTAGATATTTTATACAATGCAACATTACAAGTGAGATTCTGTCGGTTAAGATATAGATATAGAAAAGATTGGAGCAGTCAACATCAAATAGAGACAGACACAGTAAACATAGCAAACATAGAAGAAATCAACAGCTCAGGGACTTTTCAACAACAAGTATAGGAAGAAAGTCAAATGGTTGGCAAATTGTTAGCCTGGTCAACCAAGACCAGACAGGAAGTGGCCATAATTACAAAGGTCGTAGATCCCAAGATCAGAGCCACAGTGACTGATACGGATGGGATTGCTCAAGTATTCATGGAGCATTATCAACAGCTCTACGATACTAAATATGCAGTCAGGCAAGACTCAATAGAGCATTACTTCAAGGGCGTAAATCTCCAGAGTTTGTCCAATTCCCTCGTGGAACAGATTCGACTTGACATATCAGGCTCTGAAATTTTGGCATCCCTAAATTTAATTGCGGGAGCATTCGCTAAGGAATTGATCCCCTTCTTGAGAAAGCTTTTTAATTATATAAAGACTGGAGGACCTGTCCCCTCAATATTTGAAGAAGCCATTAACGTTAGCTTTGTGAAAATGGGTAAGAATCCCAAGGACATCAGCTCCTATATACCAATCAGCCTACTTAATGCTGATTACAACATTTTTATGAAAATTTGGGCTCAGCGTTTTACTCTCCTAGCGCAGGAAGTGATCCACAGAGACCAGTCTGGGTTAGTCGCCGGGAGGTTGATGTCTTAGAATATAGGTATTTTAACACAGGCCCTCGACTGGAGCACATAATGATGGTAGACGCCGAAAAGGCGTTTGACCTGGTCAACTGGGACCCTCTTTTTATGGTCTGGTAAGTTCGGTGTCCCCTTCCAGGTCACAAAAATGCTCTGGAATATCCATCAGGGAGCTCAGGCTCAGGTGGTGATAAATACTAACCGAGCTGGGATAGTAAATATGAACTGTGGGACTAGACAAGGGAGTCTGCTTTCATCCGTATTATTTACTTTTTTATCGAACCCCTGGCTATTAAAATATGTGACAATGTAGCAATTAGAGCTCCAATTGGTAAAATTAAAGCTGTTCGCGGATGACATTATTTTATATCTCAGTTCTGCGAGCCAGAATCTAGACCTGGTCTTATCAGAATTTTGTCAATTTGAATTGATTGGGGGACTATAAAATAAATTAAGATAAAACAGAGATTCTAACTTTAAATACCGATAGCGATTTTCTCCCTGCAAATCTTAACATCAAGCCCTAAGTCGGATCCAATACGATATTTGGGGATATATGTCTCTAATCAATATGGGCAGCTATATAAATTGAACTATGAAGCCATGCGGGTGAAATAAAAAAATTGCTGGATAATTGGTCACTTTTACCAATAACTTTAATAGGCCGCGTGGCTCTCATCAAAATGTTCATACTCACTCTACGCATTTTTCTTTTTACAAATATACACATAAAAATCAATACTAGTTATTTCTACGAGCTAGAAATTGTTTAGAGAATTTGTCTGGAGTAAGAAGGCTCCCAGGATTAAACTCTCGGCACTAAAACTGGATATCAATCAGGGTGGGTTAGCATTTCTGCAAATTAGTACATATTATGAAGTGGCTATTTTAGATTTAACAGCTCATTTGCTAGAATCAAATGGTTTATTAGACACTTTTTTATGGATAAAATGGTGCTGGTGTCTGGTTTGCAGATTCCAATATTTCTAAAAACATCCAAATGCCCCAAGAGGACTAGATATAAGACTTTGCAGGAATATTCCCTTTGATTACATTCTTTTTTTAAGCAAGCTGGTTCTTCTGGGTTTTAGTATCTAAAATTAGATGAATGTAAACGTTTGGGTCTTCAAATCCAATCTAGTCACCATAGGTATTGGAAGGAATGTGGTCTAGAGAAGCTGGGGCACTTTTTTTTATGAAGAATAGAGTAATTACCTGGCAAGAGGTTCAGAATAGATGCGGTGACCAGATTAAGCCTGTTTTTAAAAAAATAAACACAGATCAAATATTTTCTAAACAGATATAATCTTTTGTCTAGTGGTGCTCCGACAGAGCTGGTGACCGCTCTATTCGGAGCAAAGGTAAGAGGGGTGGGTAATTGGTCCTGTCTTTTGTGTAACCAAAGTGAATCTACACTGGTCAAGAAATTCTTAGAAAAAGTAACCCGGGAAACTCAATATACCTTTTCAATTCGGAAGTGGCAGGACATATCTCAGTTAAGGAGCAAGGCTTTAAGAGCTGCCGATTTTAAAAGACTGGCCTTTTTGTCAAGGTGGATAGCATACTATACACCTAAAGCACTCAATAAAAAATATCCAGATGTAGAGAATAGATGCTACCGCTGTCAGGCAGAAGGGGAAGGGGCATTGCTACATATATTTTTTACGTGTCCAAGGCTCAGGCTAATTTGGGACAAGATTTTTTCGGCTATACGCCTGGTGATCCAGAAGAGGTTAGATCCAGAGGCAGATGTAGCTCTCTTCGGCATTACCAGTTCTAGGGTAAACTTGACAATGACAAAAGCGTAGGAGACCTTTCTAGCTATTTCCTCCCTTGTTGCTCACTCCCAAATTCTTCAGAATTGGAGCTCGGCTTAAGCACCTTCATATTCAAGGTGGTTAAATAAGATGAAACAAACCAGGAATTTCGAAGAAGCATAAACGAGGTGGATGGTGGCTAAGAAAAAGTTCACTGTGGTTTGGAAATACTTAGTGAATCTTGAAACTACGACGGACTAGAAGCTTTATCTATATTCTAAAGCAGGATTAACTAAATCTAAGGTTAGAGTTACATTACGTTTCTTAACAAAAAAAAAGCACCAGTACTGTAATTTGGTATATCCCGTGGAGTTATTTCACTTTGTAAAGGTTAGTTTGCTCCAGGTTTTCCCGTGTACTTTTGGACTTTAGCATGTTAGAATTGCATATCTGTAAAAAGTTGGGATATTAACTTTTGCACTCTTGAAAAACAAGTATGCTGCCAGATTATTGTAGCACTATGTCTCTCTCCACCTTTACTGTATTGGTTTTACTTAATGATTTGTATGTACTGATCAAATGGTGTTTTTAAACTCCCTGTTCTTTGTTACCATTGTTATGCCCCTTATGCTCTGCTCAATAAAAAAAAAATGGGGGGAAAAACATAGCGAACATCTGCATCCAGAGGTTTAAGCAGGGGAGGCTCCTCCATTAGGGCGTCGCCCCACTGCTTTCTCACAGTGCAAAAAGCAGAAACATAAAATGGTATTTTAAATACCAGTGTATGTTTCTGCTTCTTGCACTGCAAGAAAGCAGAAGGGTTTGCCTAGTTGGGGGCTGGTGGGAGGGTGGGCGGATCTGGGAGAAGTGGCTTGCCCAATGTTGGTAGGCTGCATGCATAGGCACTGGGCGCAGTCCACACCAATCACAACACTGCCATTGCAGCATTGCGATTGGTTTAGGGGAGGGGAGGAAGGATGCGTGTGGCTGCTTCCTGTTCAGGAGAGCAGCAGGAAAACGTGGGACACGTCAGGAGCTGAGACGGCACGGGCGCGGGAAGGTACGATTTAAAAAAAAAATTATTAACCCCCCCACCCATGAACCCGCCCGACTCTCCCTCCGACCTCCCCCCCACCTGCTAGTCATGCAGGCCATGACTGGGTTTAAGCAGGGCAGTGATATAGGAACATGGAACTTGGGGTATATCTTGATGTAATGCCAAATTGACAAGAGTCATACAAAGAGACCCAGACTCATCTAGTCTGGCCGATAATACAATTTTTTTGTCCTGATCTCAATTTGTACTGGTGGATGCAGGCGATGGGTAAATCGGAACTCATTTTTTAATCCTGACACTTTAAGACAGAGAAAAAGACAGAAAAGCAGAAAAGGGAGAATTGAGGAGGTGAAAAGGTATAAGAGAACTCTTCCAAAGGGGTAGAAAACGACCTGTAGAGAGAGATAAAGAGACAGGTACTGTAGGTTTCTGAAAGAAAGAGGCATGAGGTGGAATCAAGATGAGTCTGTCTTGGTAGCACCGGAAATAGTCTCCTAAGAATAACTTTGGGCCCTTGTCCTTATATTTTAGTTATTTAGCCTTGCTCCAGCTATATATACGCTGGCAGCCAACACTCACCGCCAACCTTAAACTGGGGGTTTTTAATGTTCTCTTTCTGTGATGCTAATATACTTCTCCACTTGCCAAAGTCAGTGCCTGGATACCCTCAAGGTCGACAGGTAGCACTCTACAAATCTACTCATTGATAGGCAATGTATGGTTTAGTTACTGCCTAAGGGAACTCTCTTCTCCCCTTGCTGACCCGTTGGTCCATTCAAATACCACAGTGTATTAACAACGGGTTAGAGAACCTTCTCTCTTCCTGCATTAGGGGTCATCAGAAAGGCCTTCTGACCTCTGGGAAACATGCATGAAAAGCTCAATCTATGGCTGGATAACAACTCCACATTGAACCCTTGTAGGATCATTTTGGGAATTATAGCAAATACTCCAGCCGGCAAGACTTTCTGGACTATGCTTTCACCCATAATGTGGTGCATCCTGCATGGTGTTGAAACTTGGGGCAGTGCTGCAGAAGAAACGCTTGAACTCTCTTTTCCAGTAAAGTGAACATTCTCTGGACATTGAGCGCCAGCGCCAGGCCTAGGTAATACCCTACTGGCAGCCTGCTTGCTCCTGAATGCCGGTTGTGCCTACAGCATTCAACCTGCTCTAAAATGTGCGCGCGCCCACATGCCTTGGCCTAGAGGTAGTAAAAACAATTGGCATAGTGTTTTCTGGAGGCTATAAGAGCCTCATAGCAGGGCTTTAAGTAGCCCTAATCTCACCTGTGCTGAGCACCAGAAGCGTTTTAAAGGGGGCCTCGAAACGGGTCTCTATTGGCCTCGGCTTTGTGCCCTGGCACGGACGGTCCGTGTTTTTCCCCAGACTGCAGTGACAGCAGGCCCATCGATGTGCGCGTGCTCACAATGCTCACTTCTCTCTAGTGGAAAAGTTACGGCATGACCTCATTTTCTCTATGGTTTTCCCTTCTTTTTTTGAAACTCAGGAGCGGCAACATTGTTGTGGTGTCACCAGGGCTTTAAGTGGAAGCTTTTTCAATATTATATAGAAGCCATAGTTGCTGATTATTTATCTTATGCAAGTAACAACTATTGACAAAGCCAATAGTCCAGACATGTTGTAGGTATGATGTTACTTGTTGTATCATATATCTAGATGCAATGACAGAAACAGCAAAATACAAGTAGGGCGGCACACTATGCTAAACACAGATTTTTAGCTGATGTGTTTAAGCCACGCCCTTAATTACATTAGGGTCATCCTCGACTCCACCCTCTCCATGACTTAGCAGGTCAGCGCCGTCTCCTCCTCCTGCTTCAACACCCTCTGAATGCTTCGCAGGATATTCAAGAGGATCCCCACCGAAACTAGAAGGAGGTCACCCAGGCCCTCGTCAGCAGTAGACTGGACTACGGAAAAGCACTCTACTCAGGAGGCCCGGCCAAACTACTGAAACAGCTCCAACGCATCCAGAACGCCTCTGCACGCCTGATCCTTGACATCCCTCACCGCAGCCACATCACACCCCACCTGAGAGACCTGCACTGGCTCCCCGTCAACAAGAGGATATCCTTCAAGCTCCTCACCCACGCACACAAGGCACTCCACGACACCGGACCAGCGTACCTCAACAGTCGTCTCAGCTTCTACACCCCCACCCGCCAGCTCCGCTCCACCGACCAAGCCCTCGCCACCGTCCCCCGCATCCGAAGAGTGACCGCCGGCGGCAGATCATTCTCGCACCTCGCCGCCAGGACATGGAACACCCTCCCCATCCACCTGCGGCAGACCGAAGACCTCCTAACCTTCAGGAGACTCCTCAAGACCTGGCTCCTCAAACAGTAGCATCCCCCCCCCCAGCACCTTGATACCCTCACGGGTATGTAGTGCGCTCTATAAATACCATAATTGATTGATTGATTGATTGATTACATTGGCCGCGGCCCTATGTGATACCCCATCTCCCTAGTTTTTGCCTCCCACTTAAAGCCCTGCCTCACAGTGCTATAGTGGGTAAATAATGGTTCTGCAAAGAGTTCACAAAGGACATTTTGACTGTATGTCCGACCTGGAGGTGGGAGAGTGATCTGCAGGGGTTTGCATATCGCAAAAGAATTGGAAAAAAAGCACTACAGAAGACCAAAGAGGAGGTGTCGAAGTCTCAAGGCACACCAACATACGGAAGGATGTAGGGAAAAGAAGTCGACGACGGACAGGGAAAGTATGAGGGGCTAGCAAAGAAAGTGAAGATGGACAAGGAAAGCCAATGTGGGAGGCGTAAGAGGACAAGAGAGTGGGTCGGCACGGACAAGTAATTAATTAATTATGTGCTTATATAGCGCTGGAATCACTCCCGAAGGGGTACCTCCGCGCTTCGACCGCTGTGAAACCCTTCCTGGCTTCCCTGAGAGATGGTCCCTTAATGGGTATCTCCAGGGTGAGACCAGGCATCCCCGGCGGTCTGGTGGGGCCGTTAGTGAAGATGAGGCAAGCTAGTGCCCAGAGTTGCCGAGTGTGATCGCTGATCAGAGTGGGCACCAATGCGAGAGAATTATCGAGTCCGCTGACCCTGGTCCAGAAACCTGCCGCATCGGGAATCGAACCCTGGTCCCGGGCCGTCCTCTGCTCTCGGGTCTGCCGCCTCTAACCAGTGAGCCACACTACTTCACTGTAAGTAAGCAGATAACAAAGCAACAGCACTCAAGATAGTATTGTAAGCCTCCCAGTCACAACAGAAATCACGAGTACTAAAGATGCAAAGGGTGTTCGCGCAGAAAAGTAGCACAACCATTCAAACGTTGAAACATTTATGGTAAAAAAGGACTCTAGATATGCAGGAATCTACTTCCAATCCAGACTGGATCCTGTCTAATAAAGTGCCTGTGTACACACCCAGCACAGCTGTTCTGTACGCCTTCAAAGGGGAGGCTGCCACCTGGCGGGGGAGACAGAACGTTTCATGCAAAGGTCCCATTTGACCGAACAGCAAGGCTTCCTATCAGAGACATTTCCAGCGACTAGTTCTGCGAATTTAAAAAAAGAAGGTTGAAAGAGCAAGAAAAAACTCTGGCTGTAAAATTACATACTTTTGTTAACATAAAAACGCACAGGGGCTTTTTTCAAGTTTCCTGCCTCAATAAATACAAAGCTTTTTCCCTTTTCCCTTTAATTACACGAGAAGCGGGAACTAGCGCAGAAACTAGCAGGTATGCATTTAATATTCTCCCAAACCCTTCTTAGCCTGCCACTCACACCTCTTGGGTTCTATTTGCAAAGCTCTATTAGCTGCCTCCCTGAACGGCGTCTCTTCGGGGAGCCTTGCAAGTGTCATTGTACTTCCTGATTTGATTTTGCAGAAACTCTTTTTCCACTGTGCGCTGACATTTGGTGCAAAGAACTTTTCTTAAGATAATATACACACATTTAATGGCATGCGCCAATCTTTCCCTACTTTTTGAAGAGCAATATATTATATGCTTCGGCACTAAACAGCTACTTCCTATTGAAGGCATTGGACCAATTAGCCAGTAGCGACGTCTGCGTTCCAGAATATAGTTTGTGCTGCAAAGGGGTGGGGGGGGGAGGGGAGGGGAGGGGCGGGCGGGGGTCAATGGCCTAATGCAAGTAAGGGAGGCAAAAGGTAGCCCCATATAGGGGTATCTCTGCCCCATTAGACCGCCAGTGCCCCTTCAAGTGCTGCATAAATGGTAGGTGACCCTCTTTCAGAACTTACAACCAATGGCTGAGAGATGCTTTATCTGTCGTAGAACAAGCTACGGAATGTTGGGGTATCACCAACCAATCAGAATGCTAGACATTCAGGCAATCACTAGCAACAAATGACTGTGTCCCTGACAAAGTAGGCTGTTGTGGGAAGAGTCTCATGTTTTACTCAAGTTATCCCTTCATCCCTTGGCTCCACCTGTCAGTGATAATGAAACCATCTTTAGAGTGGAGGTGCTGGCCTGTAGCATCTTCGCAATAAAGGCGTATAGGGATTGTGAACAAAGAAGTGCACTAATAGGAAACACTTCATAGAGAGAATGGGGGTTACTGTCAATGTTCAGGTGGTACACTTTAAGACATATTTTCAAACTATATACCTACAGGTTGTGGTTTAAGATACTCGCATTAATTTTTTGTGCAACTAACTAAACAGAAATAACCACTAAATAGTTTGACTTGTTTTGCCTTATAAAGAACGAAGCTCAACCACATCTCTCAGTTTTGAAAGGCAGGTTATGAAGCCTGCCCTGGAGTACAAGGGGCCCTGTGCTATTAGCCTTCCGCAAAGAGGCTGCTCCCAGCCTCCAGAGGTGATTGCTCCATATAAGAATGTGAAACGAGTCCGATCGTCTCATTCAGAATACCATAAAAAGAATTGGAATAAAGGCATGTATTTGTTTTACGTTTCATACGCATTATAGTGCTGACATCATATTTATATCAAAATTCAGGGCCTTTCAGGATTGGGATCGAAGCATCAGGAGCCAACTTTTTATAAGTTGTTGAAGACCACATAGTGTGTGGTAGTTTGGTGGTTTTAAACACGTTTTGTGCAGGTGGTGCAATATCTCAAAAAGAAGGGAAGAAAACAAGGTGTCAAAAAATAACATAAACTCTGCTACGTTAAACAATGTGAATCGTCCAAATCACAAAGTTCAATTAAACACAATCAAGTTGATTTAAATAGCATTGTTAAACCAGGAGAAGACACCCAATAGCAACAACTACATTTCTGCTGGGATTTACCTTCTAAATTAACACTATGTTGGGTGCAAATAGCATTTCACAACACCATTGTCACGTTTTTATAAGTTGTACCTACGCGTTTATCACCGGAGTTTGTGAGTAGTAATAGGACAATATGCCAATAATCCACTAGATTTATATTTCATAAAAAATAGAAGGTTTTTTGGGTCAGCGAGTGGTTCAATTACAAATGAAAAAAAAACGAAAATCTTTGTCTCACTCATACTTCAAGATCAGGGTTTCTATTCTTACAAAAAAATGAAACATCTGCACCGCTGGGTTTACCTCTTTAATTGACTGCAAATTTAAAAACAATTCACATAGGTCAATATATTGTACGTGCTGTACAATCATTGAGCATAGAAAACCCCTTCACATTAACGAAGTTGTAGGTTTATATATATATTTTATTTATTTATTTTACGGAGTTTTATATAGTGCGAACTTGAGCGCTTTACACCTGCATCAGTTGTGTTACATGAGGACACATTCATTTTTGTGAGGCACAGGGACATTAAGTGATTTGCCCAGAAACACAGGATGTTCAGCGTCATTGCAGAGACTCAAACTCAGTTCCCCAGATTCGAGGTTGACGGCCCTAGCCGTCAGGCCAACTCCTCTCCTCTTTTATTCTTCTGAATGGAAATGTGTTTCCATATCAAGAAACTCCTTTCCATTTACCCCCACCAAATTTGGCGGGGTGAGCGTGCATATTACCATCCTCTCAGGATACAGCTTTACTCCTATCATTGACAGAAGTTATTTACTGAATGTTTGCAGGGGTGGTAGTGCGTCATGGAGAAGACTGTGTATACCACTACATTTGTGAGTTTCCGTTTGTTCGCATACTTTTTGAGAATCTCTGCTCTTAAATGGCTACTAGCTGACTCTAGGAGAAATCTCATCCATGTACCATATTTGTTAGAAATTAGGTTTCTGGTTGAAATAGATTTCGCAATCAGTGCTTCAGGCCCACTAGTAGCATTTCTTTTTCAGACTCTGTGACCAGAAAGTGCAGTCTACTAAGAACTTATAGATACATTAGATATGCCAAATAGTTGTAAACCAATTATTCGATCTTTAGAGGAGAGAGCACGTGGACTTTAGCACTGGTCAGCGGTAGTAAAAGAGCCAAGAGTCCTATGGCCAACATAAGTAATTCAGGAAAAAGAGGATGAGGAAGGCAAAATGTTTGGGGTGACCCTTCAGAGAGGGCCATTTTCCAACAATATTTCACAAGGTTCCATTGGTATTGTGCATGAGCAAATCCATTTTTTGAGTGCAAAATCCTTTTTTTTTATTTCAAAAGTAAATTTGCACTTAAAAGCAATCAACAAACATGGAAAAATCTGATCCAAAGAGTTAATGTTGCCTCATGTGTATTTCACATGTTTCTAACATATTTGGACATACTTGTAAAATGTAGTTTGTAAAACTAACAATTGTTTTATGTACATGTGTTGGAAAACGTTTGACATGCTATTCTTATCTTTTTCCTACACTAAAAAGCAATGTGACTATGTTTAAATTAGGCACAGAAAAAAATACAATATATTATCCATTAAGATGCAACAGTTAATCAGATATGTGACAGTCTGACTGCCAGCTGTAATAAACAAGCAGATCCGGCGGGTGTCCTCCATGACTGGTGTCTTCTATCCATGTATTGCAATGGGGTGGCCTGGTTTAGAACCTGCTACCATTGGCTTGCCTTGTGGTGTCACTGCTATCCCTTGTCTTAGGGGTTTACAGTAAAACAAAGCTCATATAGTCTTGTTTTCTTCCAGTGGTTCCCATTCCTACCCCTACTGCTAGCATCTCAGCACCGAACAGGACATTGTTAAAGGAATAGGGTTACCGTAAGAAATCAAACTTGTGATGTCATAGCTGGTCAAAGATATAGTGATCTTACTCGCATGACTTTGAACATTTTTCTGAACCTAGGTCTGAACTTAGTAGCTTCGCTAAGGCGCTAAGGCAGAGGAGCGTCGCCCCACTGCTCAAAAGGAAAAATAAAATGATAATAATGTACTGGTATTACCATTTTATTTCCCCTATTGCAGTCAGTGGTGGGCCGGACGGGGCTAGCCAGATCAATGGAGGGGTGGTATGCACCCCCTAACTGCACATGAACTGTGTGATCTGTTTAGCCGGTCCTCTTGACCAAACAGTTCATGCGCACTTTGTATGTTCCTACCGGGCTGCATTACACAGCCTGGTCTGGAACATGCACAGGCTCCCTGTCCTCATCTGAGCGCCGAACCAAGGCGCTCAGACCAATTACAACGCTGCATTGCAATGTTGTGATTGGCTCAGGGGAGCCTGTCTGACCGGGTGTTTTCTGCTGCTGCTGGCCGTGACAGGAATATGAAGAGTACGAGGACGGAGGAGAGGGGGTGGCCGGCCTGTAAAGGTAAGTACTTTTTTAAAATTACATTCCTCCCCCTCCCCTACCACTTCCGTCTGGTAGCACCCGCTACTATATGTACTGCTATCGCTCAGTAGCGGCTGCTACTGAACAGGCAGTGTGGGTGGGGGAAAGTGGGGAGGAATGCAATAAAATAAAAAAGAACTTAACTTTAACGGCTGTCCACCGCCTCTCCTCTGTCCTCGTCCTCTTCAACTCCCTGTCCCGGCCGGTGGCAGTAGGAAGCACCAGGGCAGACTGGCTCCCCTGAGCCAATCACAATTCTGCAAGGCAACGTTGTGATTAGTCTGAGCACCGTGGTTCGGCGCTCAGACAGGGACAGGGAGCCTGTGCATAGTACTGACCAGGCTGTGTAATGCAGTCCAGCAGAAATTATCATTATCGTCAGAGATGGCTTCACGCAATGAGTCCCTCAGGTGAAACATTTTTTACAATGCATTCGATACATCGCATGCAGTAGTAGTCGGTAGTGGGAGTGCTGCCGGGCGGTGGCGTGGGGAGGGGCAGGTGGGGGGTAGTAAACTATGGAATACAGACAAATACACTTAAGTAAACAAAAAAATGAATATAACAAATTTTGTTGCGCGCACTGCATTGCATTTGGCGATGCAGTGTGCGCAATGAAATTTGTTTCATTTATTTTTATGTTTACTCGTCTATATTTGTCCGTACTCCGTAGATTACTCTCCCCTACCCTGCCCCTCCCCACGTCACCGCCCTGCAGCACTCCCACTCCCTACCACTACCGATCGCATGCCATTAAAACGAAAGTCATTATAACGACACGTTGTAACATCGCATGCCATTACCATGCAAGTCGTTACAACGACTTGCTGTTCGGGGCAGAACGTGTTGGATTTGGTGGATTTTCAATCCAACACCTTCCCATCTGTTGCATACACTGGAGTTGAAATAGTAAATTATACTATTCCAAACTCCAGCACCCCCCTCACCCCCAAAGCAAGTCGGTGTAGCGACTTGTGGTGTAATGGCAAGCGATGTAACAAGGCGTCGTTGTAATGGCATGCATAGAAAACCCAGCATTGTAACGAGTGCTATTCGTCCCTCAGGTGAACTGCTTATGACTCGTTTCTCTTGACCAACTTTTCAGTCTACACAGATATCTCTTAGGCTCTCTAAATGCCTTTCCTTTTAAAGCAAGATGCAATCTACGCGATAGAGTAGAAAATAAAGCAAGATAAATATATATTGGATCTAAACCTAAGGATTTTTGGAAAAAAAGAACAGGTAAATTGGCATTTCTAATCATGGAAAACAATCTGAATGATTCCAAGTAGTCGATAGATGGTGTTTACTTCCACTCTTACGGAAGGATGTAAAATGCAACATATTGCGCGCGCTGCATCATTACATAGAGTGGTTATTAAATGGCTGGCTGTGTTTTCCCCGCTTTACAACCGAAGCAGCTGCTATTTGGAGTGTAGACTTTGGAGTTGAGCCAAATCACGAAAATGGGAAAGTTTTATTTACCCCAGTCGAATATGTGAGTTTAGAGCGTTTCCTGGTATGTTCTGGGAAAGAGTGAAATTAGCTAAGAGAATACACTGCTCACGAGCAGAAGAGCTGTTTTATTTTCTGCTCCTCTCCACCATTCTGATATGGGGTTCAGCCATTATTCGTGCGTGAATGACGTTTTCAGAGGCTCCACACACATTGCACGCTTTGCAGGAACTTTATAGGGTAGACTTCTATTAACATGTTGTGTTTCATAGCCTGTTGTAAAGACTGAAGTAGCGGTGCCCGGGCGCTGCTCTGACATGTGCCTTGAAAATGAATCTTACGATCTCTAGGCGCCTATTGAACAATAGCAAGAATGGATAGTGACAGGGACTCGTTCCGCAGCCGTTAGAATCCATAGATGGGACTCCCGTGGCTCTTTTCAGACCCCATCTCCTGCCAATGATGCTAATTTCAAGCAATTTGAAACAATTTTCTTGGACTGGGAAAACAATTGGGTTATGAAGCAGCCCACACTTGGCTTCCAGGAGAATCCCGATCTGTGCCAGGCTTGGCGTGGTGCCCTTATGGCCGTGGGCAATGGAAGATTTAATATGAGCCACAAACTTAAAATAGCAAGACGCCAAATGAGCGCTGTTTGCTTTGTAGAGCGCATCCATTTCCCGCCGAAAGCAGACCCTGTTTTGCCAGCGAGCTGCTGAAGTTGGCGCACGCGGCATTGATCGCAGGTCTGTGTTTGTGTTGGGTTGTGAGCACAGGTCTGACTCTGATAGGGAAACTGATTGGTTTCATTCGTTGGGGGTTTACCCAGCCAGCTAATTAACTAGTGATGCTGCCCGAAATCACAACTCATCTTGGCCAACTAGTTTAATTTAAACACGCACCACATATTGGAACCACAAGATACAATCTGTAATTTTAAAGGAAGACATTATGCGACAAAGCACTTTCCCCAAACCATGTCTTCAAATAAGCATTGTACAGAAGCAAAGGGAGAAACCACAGACTCCAGTGATTTGGGAAAAAGTGTAGCCACTGCTAGTGAACGTAGCCTTTCCATCTATGCTTCCATCCGTGTTCCACATTCACTTTTAACTCATTAATATGTAATTATGTGGTAGCTCCACCTCCTAGGTGATTGTTTATGTTCAATCTGAGCACCAGAGAGGAGTTTTCCCTGCGTGAGGTTCTGTCACCCAGGGCTGTAAATAAAGGTTGGCAACTTTAAGATCTTTGCAGTTAAGTCGCACACAGAGGATTCCTCAAATGGGAAAGCGTTTCCTACTGCAACCTGGTAATCAGGATTTACCACTCCAAGGAGATCCCCTAGGAGGAAATCTTAACAGAGCTGTTCTGGGCTTCAGCCCCGCCACATGAGATGATTCCGGGTGGCCCGCTGATCTTGGATTCCCCCCACCAACAGACCATTCACGAAACCGTGGCATCATTCTGGACTACTCGCTCACCATGAACCACCAGATCAACAACGTCTCATCATCTTGCTTCCACATGCTACGCTTGCTCTGAAAGATCTGCAAGTGGATCCCCACAAAGTCCAGAAAGACGGCCACCGACCAGCCGCGGCCCGTGGAGGGTGTTTCGGTGGGGCATAGAGGTGGGGTGGGGGAAGGGCGGGGTGGGGTTGTGCTAAAAAACGGAGTATGGATAGTTGAAGATAAGTTAACAATTTAATTAATAAAACGAATTTCGTAGTGCACCCTGCATCGCAAAATGTGATGCAGGGCGCAATGTTTTACAGTCTCACTGGCACGTCATAGAAACAGAAGTCACACACCTCGGTCCCATCTCTGTCCCAATCTGGGTCATGGTCGTAGGCACACTACCGGGTTATATAGACCACTTTGGCCCAGATTTAGAAAGGTTTTGCATCAGGTTTGCATTCTTTTTTTAATGCAGACCCAATGCAAAACTTGTGAGGGGTTTTACAAACCAATGCTAATTCGCATTTACATAGGTTTGTAAGAAAAAGTAACGCAAACTAGCGCAAAGTGCTGCTTTGCATTACTCTGCATCAAGGGGACATTCAATGGGTGGTACATGGATGTTCCAATGCTACTACCCATGGTTTTTGACACAAAACTCTATCTAGTAACAATAGTATAGAGGGTTTGTGCCAAAATAACGCCACTTGAAACAGGCGTAAAAGGAGACATTTTTTCATTTCG